>NC_064623.1:57820939-58445939 GCF_023898315.1 Schistocerca nitens | reverse complement strand
TCAAAAGCTAGGCTACCCAAAATTTTGTGCACGATGAGTGCCCAAAATGCTTACAGAGCACCACAAAGAACAGCAAATGCGGGTAACATTGACATTTCTGGAGGTCTACCAAAAACATGGTGATTCACTACCGGATCGAATCGTAATCAGTGACGAGACTTGTGTGAAACACGTCATTTACGAGACACAATTTCAGTCCATGGAGTGGGGGCACATATGGCTCCCCCAAAAACCAAGAAAATATTTGCAAACCTTGTCAGCAAGGAAGTTGATGGCAACAGTGTTCTGGGATAGGCAAGGTGTGCTTCTTATTGATTTTCTCGAACGTGGAGCAACCATAAATTCTGCCCGGTACTGTCAAACTTTGCACAGCCTCAGAAGAGCAGTTCAAAATAAACGCTGAGGAAAGCTGACGTCCAAAATTTTGTTTTTGCATGACAATGCGCGACCTCACACAGCAAACCGCACTAAGGAACTCCTTAATTCATTCAAATGGTCCACAGCTCGTGGTCGTGCGGTAGCGTTCTCGCTTCCCGCGCCCGGGTTCCCGGGTTCGATTCCCGGCGGGGTCAGGGATTTTCTCTGCCTCGTGATGACTGGGTGTTGTGTGATGTCCTTAGGTTAGTTGGGTTTAAGTAGTTCTAAGTTCTAGGGGACTGATGACCATAGCTGTTAAGTCCAATAGTGCTCAGAGCCATTTGAACCAATCATTCAAATGGGAAATTTTGCATCATCTGCCCTACAGCTCCGATCTTGGACCAAGCGACTTCCACTTGTTTCCCAAGATGAAGAACTGACTTGCAACGCAGTGCTTTGATGACGACGCGGAACTCTAGGCTGAAGTCTCAGGCGGTAGAATTTTACGACGAAGGACTTTCAAAGCTTGTCCATCAGTATGATAAGTGCCTCGATGTGTTTGGTGACTATGTGCAAAAGTAGTATGTCAGTCGCTGTTTCGATGTATATAATAAAAAGTATTTCTTCAAAATGGTTCAAATGGCTCTAAGCACTATGGGACTTAACATCTGAGGTCATCAGTCCCCTAGACTTAGAACTACTTAAACCTAACTAACCTAAGGACATCACACGCATCCATTCTCGTGGCAGGATTCGAACCTGCGACCGTAGCAGCCGGGCGGCACCGGACTGCAGCGCCTAGAACCGCTCGACCACAGTGGCCGGCTGTATTTCTTGTACTTAGTTTCTTTTTTTAATGCCAAAACGGTCCCTACTTTTGGAATAGCCCTCGTATCACAGAGCCATACTGCTTGTTTAAACATTTCTGCCTTATTAAACGTGGTCGCAGAACTTCAAAGTCGATTTTCTCAAGAACTTTTGAGAATTGCGTGGAACAGCTTTGGGAGAGGTAGAGGCAGGTGATAAAAGTCGTAGGATAGCGACATGCACATATACAGGTGGCAGTAGTATCGCATACACAAGGTATAAAAGGTCGACGCACTGGCGGAGCTGTCGTTTGTATTCGGGTGATTCATGTGAAAGGGTTTCCGACTTGATTATGAGCGCACGACGGGAATTTTAACAGACCTTGAACGCTAAATTGTAGTTGCAGCTAGAAGCACCTTTGCTAACAGCAATACATCGCCTGCAGCTACTCTCCTGTGCTCGCGGCCATATCGGTTGGATCCTAGGCGACTGGAAAACCATGGCCTGGTCAGATGATTCCGGAATTCAGTTGGTAAGAGATAATGGTACGGTTGGAGTGTGACACAGACCCTGCGAAGCCACGGACCCAAGTTAACAAGGCACTGTGAGAGTTGGTGGTGCCTCCATGATCGTGTGGGCTGTGTTTACACGGAACAGACTGGATCCTCTGGTCCCACTAAACCGATCATTGCCTGGAAATGGCTATGTTCGGCTACTTGGAGACTATTTGCAGCCGTTCATGGACTTCGTGTTCCAAAACAACGATGGAATGTTTATTGATGACAATACTCCGTATCAATGGGCCACAATTGTTTGCGACTGGTTTGTAGAACATTCTGGACAATCCGAGTGAATGATTTGGCCACACAGATCGCCCGACATGAATCCCATCGAACATCTGTGGGACATCATCGACAGGTCAGTTCATCTACAAAATTCTGCAGTGGCAACAATTTCGCAGTTACGGATATCTCTAGAGGCAGCATGGCTCAGAATTTCTGCAGGGGACTTCCATAGACTTCTTGAGGCCATCCCAAGACAAAAAGCTTCTGTATGCTGGTCAAAACGACCTCCGACACGATGTTAGGAGAGATACCAATGTATCAGTTACTCTTAGCGCTGTTTGTCCCTCTTCATGTCTGGTTCTATCGGCCTCCTCCTGCTCTATATCCCATATTGTCTTTATTTTGTTATCTGATATGACTATCTTTTCCTTGTAATATGTTTTCTTCGATGTCCATATTACAGTCTTTGATATTTTGCGGTATTTCTTGTAATGTGCTATAGCATCGGACTGACAGATAAAGTTTTGTTTTTGTTTTACAAGATACCTCTATTCCTTGAGTAATCCATGGCTTCTTTGTAGACTTTGTTTTACCTCAAAACTAACCAAGATTAGAGAAGTGTTAAAATAAGGTGAGCACTTTATTAGCAAAAGTGTTATATTTTCCATTCATGCCATGAGTACTGTAATTATCACTCCAGCCAATGTCTCTGAGGAGTGTCCTAAAATAATCAATTTTTGGCTTCAGAATGAGATAGGAGGGAATGAGATAGGATGGAAGGTAGGAGACGAGGTACTGGCAGAAGTAAAGCTGTGAGTACCGGTCGTGAGTCGTGCTTCGGTAGCTCAGTGGTAGAGCACTTGCCCGCGAAAGGCAAAGGTCCCGAGTTCGAGTCTCGGTCGGGCACACAGTTTTAATCTGCCAGGAAGTTTCAATTTTTGGCTTATTGATTACCCTCTTGAGCTCAGATTTAACAGATTTTGTATCCTGTTCAGTATGAACATTTAACAGAAGAAGCTGCATGTCATGGTCTGAGAGGCCATTGACTATTGGTTTTGTAATATAATTTTGTTCATTCGACTTTTCTATAAAGATATCATCAATGGCTGTTTGTAAGCAATTGGCTACCCTAGTGGAGAACTTTACAGTGGGAAATAAGTTGAATGATAGTGTTACTGACTCAAGTAAGTTCTTATTGGGAGAGTCTTTAAGGAAATCTACATTGAAGTCACCAGCAACCACTTTTTCTTTGTTTTTGGTTGTTAAATGGGCCAGTACAGCTTCAAGGTGGTCTAAAGCAAATACGTAGATCATTGTTCTTCTAATGAACGCTGTAGTGTGTGAAACTTCTAAGACAGTGTGAATGCAGACGATGGCGATTTACGTATCGTAATATGTTAGGTAAGTTTATGGTAAAAGGAAAGCTAATTCGAGTGCAAATGAAAATAGTTAATAGCGTATAAAGTATAAACAATATATCAGAATGTTAAATATTTATTTCGGGAAAAAGTACAATTCGACAGTGGGTTATTTGTTGCTTGGTTTGTCATAAAAAGCGCGGACTAACGCGGATAATGTTTTTCTATCGGCCTCAAAGAAAACTGACCGATCAGAACGGAGTATTCCTCGCGCGGCTTTTCTCTTGGAGACAGAGAATGCTTGCAGCAGTCTTGGTTGTCGGTGCCCATCCTTTCAATAGTACGGTCGTGTGCAGTATGAGCTCCGAAGGCAGTTATAGTTTGCCGGTTTTAGTTGTGCTACACGCCTCAAAAGCGCTCTAAAGTGAAGGCATATTTTATTCCGGTGTGTCTTTCAGAAAGTACGGATTTTTTAAGTAATTTTTTGTATGAGAAAAGACAGTAATTCCGCGTGGCATATTGAGCAGATCGGTGACTAAAGACTTGAGTGCATTAGACACCGATGAACTTAATGGTGTGGCGAGCATTTTCATTTAAGAACAATCCGTTTTTAGTAGCTGCTCAGATTTCGGGAAATACGTTACCATGAACTTGCTAACGTGAATGAAAGAATTTGTGCGTTGGTGTGTTAGGATTAGCACGGGTTTGTCAGTGAACGTGTAATTCTCAATTTCAGAATATACGGAAGTTTTGCCAGTATTTTCACCTTTCATTCAAAATTAAAACCTTTTCCAGAGTTTTAGAACAGTTGCGTTGCATCCATCTTGGTGCGAGTTGCAGTACGGTAGGTTTCTGCTCGGCTTCCTACCGGTGATATGCTGCGACGAATTCACAGATAGGTGCAGGTAAGTGGACGAAAAGAAACCTCGCTGCCGCACTCTGCGAATCACACTAAAGAGCATGGCTGAGGGTTAATCGAACTACCTTCACAGTAATTCTCTATTATTCCACTCTCGAACAGCCCGCGGGAGAAACGAACTCCAGTATCTTTCCGTGAGAGCTCTGATTTCCCTTATTTTATTTTAATGATCGTTTCTCCCTATGTACGTCGGCATCAACAAAATATTTTCGCTTTCGGAGGAGAAAGTTGGTGATTGGAGTTTAGTGAGAAGGTTCCGCCGCAACGAAGAAACGCCTTTGTTTTAATGATGTCCTGCCCGAATCCCGTATCATGTCGGTGACACTCTCTCCCCTGTTTCTCGATAACAAAAAAACGCACTGCCCTTCTTTGAGCTTCCTCGATGTAGTCCGTTAACACTATCTGAAGGATCTCAGACCGCGCAGCAGTGTTCCAAAAGAGAACGGGCAAGCATAGTGTAGGCAGTCTCTTTAGTAGATCTGTTGCTTTCCTAAGTGTTCTGGCAATAAAATACACTCGTAGGTTCGGCTTCCCCACATCATTTTCTACGTGTTATTTCCAATTTAAATTGTTCGCAATTGTAATTCCTAGAGATTTAGTTGAATTTACGGCCTGTAGATTAGATTGACTTATCGTGTAACCAAAGTTTAAGTGAATCCTTTTAGCACTCACGTGGATGACCTAACGCTTTTCATTATTTAGCGTCAACTGCCAATTTTCGCACCATTCAGATATCTTTTCCAAATCTTTTTCAATATGTCTTGATCTTTTGATGACTTTACTAGACGATATTTGACAGCACCATTAGCAGCCAACCTAAGACGGCTCCTCCGATTGTCTCCTAAATCTTTTATCTACGAGGCCTGTTCAGAAAGTAAGCTCCGATTGATTGCCAAATTGAAACCACATGGAACATCAGAAATGTTTTACTTGTAACAATTAGCTACACCTTTCAGCTACTTCTCTACGTAGTCGCCGTTCTGACTTAGACTTTTGTCATAGCGTTGTACCAACTTTTCAATAGCCTCATCAGCCGCCAGTGCTTTCCGCCAATTCTCCACGCTGGCCTACACCTCGTTGTCTGTGTCAAAATGTTGTCTTCAAAGACAGCGGTTCATGTGACCAGAGATGAAACTCAGGGGGAGACAATTGCGGACTGTATTGTGGGTAATCTCACATTTCCATTTGAAAACGATGCAGGAGCATCTTCATTGCCCCTGCAGAATGCGGCTGAGAATTGTCTTGAAGAAGAAACAGCACGACAGTTATGTAATGTTAGCTGCATAGCTTCAGGCGAAATTTCTCACCAGGCCCTCGTACTTGGCGGCAGACACTATTTTCTAGACATCTTTACGCACTCACTGCGAGCTCAGAAATGAGAAGAGCGACGTGATGCTATTTGGGGTTATACTAGAGACACTACCCAACACATCTGTGCAAAGGTTTATCGGATTTTCATAGTCGTTTCCATTTCGCGACCGATCGGAGCTTACTTTCTGAACGCCCCTCGTAGATAAGGAACTGCAGACGACCTTGTTGAACGCCAGAAACAACTTCCGCTTTACTCGATGACTTTCTGTCAATTACTACCAACTGTGACCTCTCTGACAGGAAAGCACGAATCCAGGCACATAATTGAGACGATATTCCATCAGCAAGTAATTTCACTACCAGCCGCTTGTGTGGTACAGTGTCAAAAGCCTTCCGGAAATCCAGAAATACGGAATGAATTTCTTATCAATAGCACTCAACACTTAGCGTGAGTAAGGAGCTAGTTATGTTTCACAAGAACGATGTTTTCTTCATCCGTGTACTACGTTGTTTCTAAACCAAACACAAAAAAAAGAACACAAACTGGCAGATGGAAATTACGTAGTTTCTCTACTGAACGCTGCGACTACCTTTCAAGAAGGCCTCGACATAACTCATTTTGCATAAAATTGGAGTTCAGTTGTTTCTGAAGACCGATTCGTATGAAGATTTTCTTCATGTCACATGAAATGTACGATGGGTATTCTTTGTCGTGTCTGTACCAACTTCACATAACAAAAAGCAAAACCATATTACCAACAGAAACGCCATAAGAAGGGCATATGAAGATTCTTAGAAACGAAACTAAGCATGTTGCTAGTCAGGTGTACAATCAAATATTCGTACAAAACCAATATGAGACTTAGACATGCAGAGAGCTATATGCATAAAGAGAGACAAACAGATAGAGAAAATTAGACCAACTAGAACTTTAGGTCGCATATTAACAATAGTTTCTGTTACCACATGCCGTTAAAACGTACTGAAGTAAGACTGTGCTACAGTTTGCAGAAATAAAAGTTTAGGTATCAACGAAGAGGACTGGTTTAGGACTAGTTTAAGAAAATGCGATATGACGGTGATACGTACATATGAAACCGCTGTGGCATTCCTTGTAAGTACACGCCCACCTTCCTGCAGCACTGCAGATGCACGTGTTGCACTCCATTCTTGTCACTTTTCCAGGTACACACACTGTAAGAGAAAAACGACATAATATTAGTTTGATATATATTCAGAACAACTGGCTTCAACTGTGCTTGTGATGCAGAACTGGGATTTAGTCTACACGTGGCGAATTTCACCTGCTGTTAGGCATTCATACGAACAAAGAAATGTAGAGAAGAAGTCCTTTGGTTTACGTTCAGTCTGTAAACTCCAGCCGTTGGTTTCGGTCGAAATAAAGCATTGCAAAATTCTTCAGTCAGATTAATAATGAGAAAAACTCTTTTTTTGGCCTTATATCGGAATATTTTATTTTTAATTACAGGACCTATATTTAGGTCGCTGTTTCTAAGATATTGGTCAAGTCTTTTGGTGAAGAGGAGACTATGGATTACTTTTAAAATGTTTATCAATAATTACTGTACAAGAAGGTTTCAGAGCAATTTCCATCTGAAATGAATTACCTTATAACGTAGCGTCATTATTATACAGGGTGTTACAAAAAGGTACGGCCAAACTTTCAGGAAACATTCCTCACACACAAAGAAAGAAAATATGTTATGTGGACATGTGTCCGGAAACGCTTACTTTCCATGTTAGAGCTCATTTTATTACTTCTCTTCGAATCACATTAATCATGGAATGGAAACACACAGCAACAGAACGTACCAGCGTGACTTCAAACACTTTGTTACAGGAAATGTTCTAAATGTCCTCCGTTAGGCCGGTATTACACTATCAAATTTCTTTGTCCAATATCTTTGTCCAATATCTTTGTCAAAGATATTTGATAGTGTAATAGGGATCTTTGACAAACGTCGTCCAATATTTGATCAAATCTAGGCCGAGGCCGTATATTTGATCAAAGAAATCGCTTGTCTTCTGTTCACTGCAATGCGATATGTTACCACGAGGAGCGCTAGCATCGCTGCAGCGTTCTGTCGTCTGTAGTGTTTTTATAACCATTGGCCATTGCCGGTAAATACAATTGATGTGTGCCGACAACTACAGAATTAATAGAGATGTCTGAAGCTGATGAGGCGCTTTACAACGTGAGGAACCCTGAATACAAAAATAGATTAAGAAGATTGGAGACCTAACCTGACCTAACCTAACCTAACATAACCCTCTCCTGTAGCAAGCATTCGGAGTGTTATAGTGAGCCTGTCTTCTGAAGATGTAGCAGTTCTTAAGTGAAAATTGTGCTTTGTGATATGAGGATACACGTCATTGAGCACATACAGAAATGTATGCTCATCCATTCTTAAGTAATTGATGTACGACTTGACGTCTTCTACTGTAAACTCACGTAACAAGTTTTATTGAATGCTTTTATCGTGTCGTCGTAAAACCCACGGCTTCACCCAGATTAGATTAGTTTTTCGTTCCATAGATCCGTGCTGAGGAGATCCTCGTGGATGTGGAACATGTCGATTTTTTTTAAGCTGAAATAAAAATACTAATAGTATTAATAAATACAATACATCATTTGTCTCTATTAAAAATTTCGCCAATGGAGTAGGAGTTGGCCAGTAGTAAGTCTTTCAGGCTCCTTTTAAACTGATCTTTATTTCTAACTAAATTTTTTATGTTTCCTGGCAAATTATTGAAGATGAGTGTTCCTGAGTAGTGGACCCCTTTTCGAACTAAACTAAGTGCTTTTAAGTCCTTGTGCAGATCATTTTTGTTCCTGGTATTGTATGTATGAACTGAGTTGTTTGTTGGAAAAAGAGATATATTATTTACGACAAATTTTATTAAGAAGTAAATATACTGAGAGGCATTAGTTAGTATACCCAGTTCTTTGAAGAGGTTTCTGCAGCAGGTCCGTGAATTTACTCCACAAATAATACGTATTACACGCTTTTGGACCTTGAAAACTTTTGTTTGACTTCAAGATTTACCCCAAAATATTATCCCATATGACATTATGGAATGAAAGTATATCAAGCTTTTTCATTTTTATGTTGCCTATGTCTGCTAACACTCGAATTGCAAATACAGATTTGTTAAGGCGTTTCTGCAGTTCTGTGGTGTGCTCCTCCCAACTGAATTTATTATCAAGTTGTAATCCCAGGACTTTTAAGGCTGTCAACCTCGTATGTATGGTTCCATTTTTTCCCCCCACTTCTTTTCCGCATGTGCACACAATGCAATTGGAGTACGTAGAACTGCTGCAGTTAATAACAAGTTGTTGTCAGCCATCTTGAACTTTGACGAAAAATTTGATGACAGTGTAATACCCCTTGTAGCGCTACGTCAAAGATCTTTGTCAAATATATTGGACGGAATATTGGATCACATCTTTGATCAAATCTTTGACAAAGAAATTTGATAGTGTAATACCGGCCTTAGCGAGGATACATGCATCCACGCTCCGTCGCATGGAATCCCTGATGCGCTGATGCAGCCCTGGAGAATGGCGTATTGTATCACAGCCGTCCACAATACGAGCACGAAGAGTCTCTATATTTGGTACCGGGATTGCGTAGACAAGAGTTTTCAAATGCCCCCATAAATGAAAGTCAAGAGGGTTGAGGTCAGGAGAGCGTGGAGGCCATGGAATTGGTCTGCCTCTACCGATCCATCCGTCAACGAAACATTAATATAAGCGCACGAACACTTCCCGTAGCACTCTCCATACAGTGACGTGGTCATCGTTACCTTGTACAGCAGCAACTTCTCTGACGCTGGCATTAGGGTTATCGTCAACTGCACGAAGAATTGCCTCGTCCATTCCAGGTGTCCTCGTCGTTCTAGGTCTTCCCCAGTCGCGAGTCATAGGCTGGAATGTTCCGTGCTCCCTAAGATGCCGATCAATTGCTTCGAACGTCTTCCTGTCGGGACACCTTCGTTCTGGAAATCTGTCTCGATACAAACGTACCGCGCCACGGCTATTGCCCAGTGCTAATCCATACATCAAATGGGCATCTGCCAACTTCGCATTTGTAAACATTGCACTGACTGCAAAACCACGTTCGTGATGAACACTAACCTGTTGATGCTACGTACTGATGTGCTTGATGCTAGTACTGTAGAGCAATGAGTCGCATGTCAACACAAGCACTGAAGTCAACATTTCCTTCCTTCAATTGGGCCAACTGGCGGTGAATCGAGGAAGTACAGTACATACTGACGAAACTAAAATGAGCTCTAACATGGAAATTAAGCGTTTCCGGACACATGTCCACATAACATCTTTTCTTTATTTGTGTGTGAGGAATGTTTCCTGAATGTTTGGCCGTACCTTTTTGAAACACCCTGTAGATTCACTGCATACTTTTCTCTTATGCTAACTTGACAAATCATTGGTAATGACATTACTTTTTTCGCTACTTCACTATACGTTTCTTTTGATGTTGTGCCTCTGTTTCTCATCTTTTTCTTATTTCTCACGTTGCCTTCAAATAAAAATACGTAATAAGCAACTGCAAATGACACTGGACAACTTGGTACACCATAACAACTGCTCGCAATGAAATTGTAACAAGTTGTCCTGTACATCGCCATTTCATAATCGGTTATAGATAAGCGTCAGTTTTCAACTGTACAGATATTTTAAACATTATATTCCTCATCTGAAGTTAAGACTTACACAACAGACAGCATTTGTACTGATGTACAGAAAGACTACGTTGCTATTAAAATGATCCCTGGAAAAGAAAAAGATGCAAACAAACAGAGAAACAGTGTTACCTCCTACAGTCTATCTATTACCGATAGCCAAGCCTCCAACGATTGGCAGGGGTTGTACTATCAGTTACTATCAGCGACTGGAAGGATGGTGTATTGCTATCAACGGGACGTCGCAGATGAAGATGAGACAGAATTCACGCTACTGCCAGAAGAATTTGACAGAGCGCTGGAACACCAAAATTGAAACAAGGCCTCTGGAATAAATTCCCTCAAAACTACTGATATCCTTGGGAGAGCCAGTCAAAACAGTGCTGTTCCACTTGGTGTCCAAGCCGTATGAGACTGGCGAAGAATCTTCAGACTTATAGAAAAATGTAATAATTCCAACTACAGAGGAAACAAATGCTGACAGGTGTGAATATTGCCGAACTATCAGTTTAATAAGTTATGGTTGTAAAATATTAACACGAATTATTTACAGAAGAGTGGCAAAAGATGATAGAAGCTGACCTCAGGGAACTTCAGTTTGGATTCTGGATAAATGTAGGAAACGTGTGGCAGCACTGACGCTATGACTTACTTCAGAAGATAGGTCAAAGAAAGGCAAACCTAGGGTTACAGTTTTTCTAGGTTTGAAGAAAGCTTTGGACAATGTCGACTGGAATGCAATCTTTGAATTATATCGGGGATAGGCTACAACCTTGCCTCGCTCCCTTCTCAACCACTGATCCCCTTTCACGTCCCTCATCTCTTACAGCTCACGTCTGATTTCCGTAAAAGTTGTATATAGGCCTAAATTTTCTCTCCCTGTGTTTTATCACTGCTACCTTCAGAATTTTAATCTGTATACTGAGCAAGCGGTAAAGGAAACCAAAGAAAAATTTAGAAGAGGAATTAAAGTTCAGGGAGAAGATATAAAAACTTTGAGGTTTGCCGGTGGCATTGTGATTCTGTCAGAGGCAGCAAAGGGCTTGGAAGAGTAGTTGAACTGAATGGACAGTGTCTTGAAAAGGGGGGCGGGGTATAAGATGAACATTAACAGAAGCAAAACAGGGGTAATGGAATGTAGCAGAATTAAATCACGCGACACCGGGAGAATTAGATTAAAAATGTGACACTACATGAATAGATGAGGTTTGCTATTTCCTCAGTGAAATAACTGATGATGGCCGAAGTAGAGAGAATATAACATGTAGATTGACAATGGCAAGAAAAATGCTTCTGAAGAAACGAAGTTAGTTAACATCGAATGTAGGTTTACGTGCCGGAAGTCTTTTCTGAAAGCATTTTTCTGGATTGAAGCCTTATATGAAAGTGAAACTGGATGATAAATAGTTCAGACAAGTCGAGAATAGAAGCTTTTGATATTTAGCTCTACAGAAGAATCCTGAAGATTAGATGGGTAGATCACGTAACTAATGAGGAGGTACTCAACATAAATGGGGCAAAAAAGAAATCTGTGGCATTGTTGTTGTTGTTGTGGTCTTCAGTCCTGAGACTGGTTTGATGCAGCTCTCCATGCTACTCTATCCTGTGCAAGCTTCTTCATCTCCCAGTACCTACTGCAACCTACATCCTTCTGAATCTGCTTAGTGTATTGATCTCTTGGTCTCCCTCTACGATTTTTACCCTCCACGCTGCCCTCCAATGCTAAATTTGTGATCCCTTGATGCCTCAAAACATGTCCTACCAACCGATCCCTTCTTCTAGTCAAGTTGTGCCACAAACTTCTCTTATCCCCAATCCTATTCAGTACCTCCTCATTAGTTACGTGATCTACCCACCTTATCTTCAGCATTCTTCTGTAGCACCACATTTCGAAAGCTTCTATTCTCTTCTTGTCCAAACTGGTTATCGTCCATGTTTCACTTCCATACATGGCTACACTCCATACAAATACTTTCAGAAACGACTTCCAGACACTTAAATCTATACTCGATGTTAACAAATTTTTCTTCTTCAGAAACGATTTCCTTGCCATTGCCAGTCTACATTTTATATCCTCTCTACTTCGACCATGATCAGTTATTTTGCTCCCTAAATAGCAAAACTCCTTTACTACTTTAAGTGTTTCATTTCCTAATCTAATACCCTAAGCATCACCCGATTTAATTTGACTACATTCCATTATCCTCGTTTTGCTTTTGTTTATGTTCATCTCATATCCTCCTTTCAAGACACTGTCCATTCCGTTCAACTGCTCTTCCAAGTCCTTTGCTGTCTCTGACAGAATTACAATGTCATCGGCGAACCTCAAAGTTTTTACTTCTTCTCCATGAATTTTAATACCTACTCCGAATTTTTCTTTTGTTTCCTTTACTGCTTGCTCAATATACAGATTGAATAACATCGGGGAGAGGCTACAACCCTGTCTCACCCCCTTCCCAACCACTGGTTCCCTTTCATGCCCCTCGACTCTTATAACTGCCATCTGGTTTCTGTACAAATTGTAAATAGCCTTTCGCTCCCTGTATTTTACCCCTGCCACCTTCAGAATTTGAAAGACAGTATTCCAGTTAACGTTGTCAAAAGCTTTCTCTAAGTCTACAAATGCTAGAAACGTAGGTTTGCCTTTTCTTAATCTATCTTATAAGATGAGTCGTAGGGTCAGTATTGCCTCACGTGTTCCAATATTTCTACGGAATCCAAACTCATCTTCCCCGAGGTTGGCTTCTACCAGTTTTTCCATTCGTCTGTAAAGAATTCGCGTTAGTATTTTGCAGCTGTGACTTATTAAACTGATAGTTCGGTAATTTTCACATCTGTCAACACCTGCTTTCTTTGGGATTGGAATTATTATATTCTTCTTGAAGTCTGTGGGTATTTCGCCTGTCTCATACATCTTGCTCACCAGATGGTAGAGTTTTGTCATGACTGGCTCTCCCAAGGCCATCAGTAGTTCTAATGGAATGTTGTCTACTCCCGGGGCCTTGTTTCGACTCAGGTCTTTCAGTGCTCTGTCAAACTCTTCACGCAGTATCTTATCTCCCATTTCATCTTCATCTACATCCTCTTCCATTTCCATAATATTGTCCTCAAGTACATCGCCCTTGTATAAACCCTCTATATACTCCTTCCACCTTTCTGCCTTCCCTTCTTTGCTTAGAACTGGGTTGCCATCTGAGCTCTTGATATTCATACAAGTGGTTCTCTTCTCTCCAAAGGTCTCTTAATTTTCCTGTAGGTCATATCTATCTTACCCCTAGTGAGACAAGCCTCTACATCCTTACATTTGTCCTCTAGCCATCCCTGCTTAGCCATTTTGCACTTCCTGTGGAACCAGGGCTCTGTTAATAGGGCACATTCTGAGACATCAAGCAATCACCACTTTTCATACTGAAGGGAAGTGACAGTGGGGTGGTGGAGTAAAAATTGTACAGGAAGGCCACGAAATGGATACAGTAACCAATAGGATGTATGTAGCATTAGTTATTCAGAGACCAAGAGGCTTGCACAGGATGGAGCAGCGTGCAGAGCTGCATCAAACTAGCCTTCGATCTGAGGACCGTAGCAACAACATCCGCAACCCTGTACATTGCATACATGACGCTAGTGAGAACGGTTCTAGAATTCTCTCCCAGTGTTTCGTGACCTTATGCTTTCGGTATGATCCTAAGAGCTGAATGAATTGAGAGAGGTTCATCTTGGATCGTAACAGATAAATGAGCCATGTGCGACTCGTGTTCGAGCCATTTATTACTTGACATCTTGTCTTTGCTGTGCTGCCGTCCCGTTTCTTATTCGATTTTCTGGCGTCACTAAGCTGCTGGCCTGCCTGCCCGTGAGTGGCACCAGCAGCGCCATCGATAAGAGCAGTGTCGTACTATCTTTGGAGCGACTGCTAGTATTTCCGCGTCGTGGTGTGCGGGGACTTCAGTTGGGATGGAGCTCCAGTGAGGTCTGTACAGCCAGTACTCGCCCGACCGCTGGCGCCACACATGCACTATCTGACGAAAGGAGACTTGAGCAGGGACGACCATTGGTTGGTTGTTCGGTCGGTCTTCTCATCAGGCGACGTGTATTTGATCTTCTGACCGCTTCGGGGCGCTCCAATCGGTCATCTTACGGGATGTGGGTCGGTTCCTTCCTTCTGCAGAGATGTCGGGTGGCCAATGGGCCAGTGTTCCCTCTGCATGGTTGGGTCCGATCCAGTGTCTCCGGGTCGTTGTGTGTCCGAGTTGCGAATGGACATAAAGGGAGTCGGGGCACAGTAGCAGTGAGGTCCACTTTAACCATGACTCGCCCGATCATGACTTGAGCGGGGAGACCTTGATTGGTCGTTCGGTTAATCGTCTCATCGGACGACGTGTATTTGGTCGCCGACCGCTTCTGGGTTCTCCGTGTGTGTCGACTTGTGATTCGTCCTTGTTGTTCCACAGTCACTGGTTTTAATACTGTTCGGGTTGTTTGTGGAAGTGTTTTCGTGGAACCCTGTGTAGCTTGCGTAATTTTGACTGAGCAGCTATTGTAATGCTGACTGCGTGCTGATGCAGTCAGTCGGTTGGGACCGAGCAGTCTCCACAGCGCGAAGCCAGGCCAGAGCCGCTGGAGGTGTGCACGTGCTGTCGGATCGTGAGGCGCTAGTTCTGAGAGCGACGAGTTCGTTACCCACTGAACCTGGAGTGATCAGTTAATTTATGAAACCTCAACTATCTCTTCGTTCATTTGCCGGTTGTTGCCGTCTTGGCCGTTCGGGCTAAGAGCATCGTATGATGTGTTGGAGTTGGCGAAATCTTGCAGCCGTCTTCCTACGTTTTGATTAATTATTGAATTGACTGTTACTTATCAGTGAAGTGCACCAGCGGTATTTTGTGCCCTGTGGCCGTTAACGCTCCAGTTACCTGCCCTGGTAACTCGTGGGCAGTGTGCCTTTTCTTCATCATGTTGTTGCTGTCCAGCACAGCGTGTAGTTCGACAGCCTTTAAGTTGTTGTTTGGTTCATATTTGCTTAGATTGGTTATTGTTCCCCTGGCTGTTTTTAGACGCCAGTTTCTGGAGGCTTAGTGCTGTTCGTATTCTCGCTCTCGGCCGATATTCTCCATCGTTGTGCCATTGGTCGCACAGAAGGAAATTGGTTAAATTCTTGGTCGGTCCTTGAGACGGCCCTAGTTTGGGTTGTCATCCAATTACCTAACTTCAACTCTTGGCTGCCTGTCTCACCTCACGTTACGTTTGTGGTACCTTCCTAGGCCGACCCCTGGAACACTTCTGAGTACCACTTGTTGTGTTTGTTTTAAATTGTGATTTTCATTTTAGCTGAAGTATTGGGCGAGGCCTTTGGCTGTGTATTAATTCAGGTTTTTTAAAAGTTAACATAAAGGCCTTCAGCCGTGTTAAATTAAATTTTGAGCATTGATTGTTTAAAAAAAATTTATTCTTAGAAATTGTTCTATCTGGAATTGTTTGTAATCAGGCCCTAAGCTGGTAGTTGTCCCATGTGTGTACCCCTTACTAAGGCCTTCAGCCGTGCATATTCTCTAAAGAAAATTTTTTTATAAGAAGCAAGAGGTTATTCTAAATTATTTATCTGACTTGTTATTCAGCCCTTCAGCTGTTGTTTCAAATTTGTTTGCGGCCTTCAGCCATTCTGTTATAAGTTTGAAAGGAAATTTTCTTGCTTAGAAAAAAATTGATTATTAATGTGACTTAATTATAGTTGTCCTTCAGACGTGTAGTGTAGGCCGTCAGCCGTTAATTGCTTTCATTGCATGTTTTTTATGAAAAAAGAAAATACCTTCTATTTTTAATTGCTTTTGATTTCTAAAGCAGGCCTTCAGCCATTCTTGTATTTGCTGTGTGTTTTTGTGTCTTCAGCCCAGAAAGCATCTTCAGTTTTCTTTAACTAGACCTTCAGCCATATTGTTTAATTGTGATCCTTAAGCCAGCATGTAAATAAGTGGTTCTTAGAAAAATAAAGTTGTGTGTTCGATTGTGCAACTCACAGTGACTGTTTACGGCCCCATCCACAACCTTAACCTTTTCCTGTGCGCTCTCTGACTACCTACCAATCAGGTATCAATAAATACTAAATAATGGTTTAAAGGATCGAAGTGCCATGCATAAAAGAGCTTCAGACTTGTGATTACTTTTCAAATGAGTTACCTTGTTAAATGTTTAAGGCACGTAAGAAACAAAAAGTTTAGAAAAGGTATGGCATTATGTTTAAAGTGTAATGGAAGTTGCAATGTTTTACATGAAAGGCTTGTGTTAACCTTATATAATGCCTGCTTATGTGCTGTTTGCATGTGTCAAAGTACATAAATATGTCGAAGTATAGAATTAAGTTCTCAGAACTTTCTATGGAATTCATTTCATGTAACAAGCATTTTATATAGCATATATAATAAGGGAACCAGCTGGCAGACTAAAAATGTGTGCCAGACCGAGACTCGAACTCGTGACCTTCGCCTTTCAGGGACAAGTGCTCTACCAACTTTTTTTTTTTTTTTTAAATCTCATTTTGTTCGCTTATATTCGTTGCATCTGATCGGGGCGGACGTCGTAATATATCCGTTCAAGTTCGTTGTTGATCGATTAACTCAGTTTTTTTATGACAGAGGGTAGCTAACCCTCTGACCGAACACGCTGAGCTACCGTGCCGGCAACCAAATGAGCTACCCAAGCACGACTCACGACCCCTCCTCACAGCTTTGGAAGGTAGGAGACGAGGTACTAGCAGAGTTGAAGCTGTGAGAAGGGGCTGTAAGTCGCGCTTGGGTAGCTCAGTTGGTAGAGCACTTGCAGGTGAAAGGCGAAGGTCGCGAGTTCGACCCACGGTCCGGCACACAGTTTTAATCTGCCAGGAAGTTAAGTAAAAATGTCTGCTAGATTTCAGTTTTCACAGCACTTGGTCACAACAGTCGAGATTAGGTATTTTGTGTATGAATGATTTATTAAAAATGCATAACTATGTTTCATTCTAACAATGTATTAATTCTATAAATATTGACAGTTCCAGTTTAGTCTAATGGATTCACATATTTTGACAATCTATTCACATATTTTGACAGTCTCCTGACAAATGATCAGGGAAGATATAGTCGAATGTTGTATGGTTTCTGTGTTCTACTTTCTGATGTGTTCCACACACTCGAGAATAATCTCATTTTTGGGCCTATATAACAAAAACTGAATTTGATCTAAAACTGATCTAATCCAGTGCAGTACTTGCCCACGAAAGGCAAAGATCCTGAGTTTTTAGTCTCTGTCTGGTAAACAGTTCTAATCTTAAAGGAAGCTTCATATTAGCACAGATTCCATGGTAGAGTGAAAAATTCATTCTGAAAGTCGCCAATTGTCCGATTCCTTGCTGACTTAGCGTACATGCAAATCTTAGCACAGTACGCCTGATGTTATATGATTGTGATGAGGAGGTTGGTGAAGGGTGGAGGAAGGAGCCACGTGCCTGTAATGGCAGGGAGAGTGCCCTAGGATGTGTAATATGTGTGTTTTGTCAACAAGGTCCCAGGTAAATCGAGACTAGTTGACGTCTTCAGATTTACACTCGTTATATTCCTCAGAGGTAGGCCGGACATATTGCTGCCAGATGTGAGTGTACGTGTGTAGCAGAGGACTCCCAAAAATTATTAGAAAGGAACTGCATATAACATTAAATAAGTAAATGTGTGGCGCATTTAAAAATTATTTACGCGGTATATTCTCCAAGTTCATATTTCCATGACTTGGTATCATGGTGAAAACACCATTCCTCCTACAGGGGAACGACAATGTACAGCAAGATGCATACCGGAAAAAGTCAGCAAGGAAGCACCGTAGACCATTTCGAATAAACCGCTGCAGTAATGGATGACCTGCCTTGTATATAGCACCTACTCCGTTTAAATGACTGTTACATAATGGACTTAGACATAAAGCTAGATTTTACTGCTATTTTTAACAAAGTAGATGTGTCATAAAGTAACATCAGACCTCCGCTTCTTGTTAAGGATACGGGATAGTGACTGTGAACAATGGTAACTTAATGTGAATGAGACCAGCTGTTGGATAAAGATGCTGTCGGGCAACAACAAAGGTAAAAATATTCCTCTTTAAAAGACTCTGACGTAAGAGCAGGGAAACTGCTGTGTCAATCCTCTTTCCACCTCCCTTACCAAAAATTTTGGCGTGTGAAAATGTTAGAGCGCTTTTTAACTCACAACATTCTAAATCCTTAAGGTCACAATATTCTTTTACCCAGTCTCCTTTCGTGGTTAAGCCTTCACACTCAGCCTCTCCCTCTCACTGCCACTTTCTGTATATTTTTCTCTCCCACTGCCTCTTTTTCCTCCCATTGATTAACAATATATTTCACTGGCACTGTCTCCTCTCTCACTTAAAGTGTCTTCTTCTGCCTTTCTTTTTCACTACAACTGGCTCCACCATACCCTGGCAGTTGATATGTCTTTCCCTGTATCCACAGGTTTAAGATTTCGATCCAAACACTGCCCTCCCGTACACCTGCATGTTAAAGTTCTCTGGTCTGGGAGGGCTCTGACCACCAAAGCCTATGTATGGACTTCACTCACCTCTCTCTTCCATTTACAATGTCTCCTCTCTCTTTTGTTTCCATTGCTTCTATCTCCATCCATCTCTCTTTCTTTGTCACTGTCTGTCACTGACCATTAATATCTCCTGTCTGTTTGGCTCCCACTACTATTGTCTCCATCTCTCTTTCTCTTTTACTGCCACTTCCTCTCTCCCATCATCACTTTCTCCTCGCCCTTTCTTGCCACTGTCACTATCTCTCTGCAACTCACTTTGACCACAAAAAAGCGCGAATACGATCACATACCAAAATATCTCTTCTCTCTTTTCCTCCCACTGCTTCTATCTCAATTCATTTCTCTTTCTCTTTTACTGCCGCTGTCTCTCACTGATCATCAATATATCTTCTATGGCTCCGACTGCTGTTGTCTTCATCCATCTCCCTTTCTCTTTCACTGCCACTCCCCCCCTCCCCCCCACCCCCCTCGTGTCACTATCTTCTATCTCTTTCACTCTCATTGACTGTCCCATCTCTCTTCCACTGTCACTGTCCTGCTACTCTCGCTCATCAGAAGAAAGCGCGAATATATCCACGTGTCAATAATTTTAGTTTCTGTCTGTCTTAAGAAGTAACATATTCCTCTTTGCCGTGCTCTGACAGGAGATTTTTTCCGCTAGTTCCAGTTTTAATCCCTGGTATTCAATACGGTTTTGTATTCTCACCTTGTGCTTTCTTTATAGGAGCAGGCACTCTCAGGTTCTTGCGTTATGTTTGTGTACAGAGCTGATTTGGCGTACTGATGTATATGTTAACTGATATATACTAATGTTTGGAGAACATATTCGCAGGGGACGATTACGATCCATAGCTCTTTAAATAATTCCAGTTAGTGAGACCGTTTCTTCCGTGTCATTATTATTTTACGAGCCATCTTTTTTAATTTGAATTTTTTTCTAGCTTTTATCTGTCTGTGTCCCAGAAAATTATACCATATCTACTGACTGTGTGAACATTTGCATAATAAATTACTTCGAGGCTGGTGCTCTTAAAACATACACTGCAGCTGAAATTCGTTTTGCTACTCTTCTTGTTGTATGTTTTCTCCATTTCAGGTGTTCATCTGTATCCATGGTTCAAATGGGTCTGAGCACTATGGAACTTTACATCTGAGGTCATCAGTCCCCTAGACTTAGAACTACTTAAACCTAACATCACACACATCCATGCCCGAGGCAGGATTCGAACCTACGACCTTAAAAGCAGCGCCGTTCCGGACTGAAGCGCCTAGAACCGCTCGGCCATAGTGACCGGCTATCTGTATCCATCCTTAATAATGTATTACACAGCTTGCCGAGTAACCATTCAAGTTTAATTTAACATTGTTATTGTTTTTGTTTTGTATAAAAATTTGTCTTACGTATGTTACATGTTGCTTTGCTCGTATCTGGCCATTTCTGTATTAGAATGTCATCGGCTGTGCACAGCAGTAGTTCTAGTATTTAATCTGTGAGTGAATAGGATAGAAATGCGCTGATACTACACTACTGGCCATTAAAATTGCTACACCAAGAAGAAATGCAGATGATAAACGTGTATTCATTGGACAAATATATTATATTAGAACTGACATGTGATTACATTTTCACGCAATTTGGGTCATAGATCCTAAGAAATCAGTACCCAGAACAACCACCTTTGACCGTAATAACGACCTTGATACGCTTGAGCATTGAGTCAAATAGATCTTGGATGGCGTGTACAGGTACAGATGCCCATGCAACTTCAACACGATACCACAGTTCATCAAGAGTAGTGACTGGCGTATTGTGACGAGCCAGTTGCTCGGCCAGCATTGACCAGACGTTTTCAATTGGTGAGAGATCTGGAGAATGTGCTGCCCATGGCAGCAGTCGAACATTTCCTGCATCCAGAAAGGCCCGCACAGGACCTGCAACATGCGGTCGTGCATTATCCTGCTGAAATGTAGGGTTTCACAGGGATTGAATGAAGGGTAGAGCCACGGGTCGTAACACATCTGAAATGTGACGTCCACTGTTCAAAGTGCCGTCAATGCGAGCAAGAGGCGACCGAGACGTGTAACCAATGGCACCCCATACCATCACACCGGGTGATACGCCAGTATGGCGATGACGAATACACGCTTCCAACGTGGTTTCACCGCGATGTCGCCAAACACGGATGCGACCATCACTATGCTGTAAACAGAACCTGGATTCATTCGAAAGAATGTCGTTTTGCCATTCGTGCACCCAGGTTCGTCACCATCGCAGGCGCTCCTGTCTGTGATGCAGCGTCGAGGGTAACCGCAGACACGGTCTCCGAGCTTATAGTCCATGCTGCTGCAAACATCGTCGAACTGTTTGTGCAGCGACTGTTAGTGATAGGAGGCCGTTGGGATCCAGCACGGTGTTCCGTATTACCCTCCTGAACCCACCGATTCCATATTCTGCTAACAGTCATTGGATCTCGACCAACGCGAGCAGCAATGTCGCTATACGATAAACCTCAATCGCGTTAGGCTACAATCCGACCTTTATCGAAGTCGGAAACGTGATGGTACGCATTTCTCCTCCTTACACGAGGCATCACAACAGCGTTTCACCAGGCAACGCCGGTCAACCGCTGTTTGTGTATGGGAAATCGGTTGGAAACTTTCCTCATGTCAGCACGTTGTAGGTGTCGCCACCGGCGCCAACCTTGTGTGAATGCTCTGAAAAGCTAATGATTTGCATATCACAGCATCTTCTTCCTGTCGGTTAAATTTCGCGTCTGTAGCACGTCATCTTCGTGGTGTAGCAATTTTAATGGCCAGTAGCGTAGTATGATAACCCTAAGCGAGGTGCAATATTGTGGGCTGCGGATTATGCAGATGTGGACTGGTTAATCTAACGTGTGAGTTTTGCGGGAAATGATCGCTTCGCTAGCCCGCTGTAACAGGTGCCTGACTAGACTTACCATCATTTAGTTGTTTGTGGCAGTCCTTTTTGGTACAAAACGCTCTCCTGCCGCACTGCCTACACAAACATTTGTTGCACCCCAGCATGAACGTTGTTCCTGGTACACAATGGGCCACACTGCCACTCTTGGGTCCACCTAGAAAAGAAAATGGGTATTAAATCCACAGTACCGTATCACAGAAGGCAAGGTGCATTACGTAAGCTAAATGGAGTGTGAAATCCTTTCCGGAAACTTTGTGACGCCACGTGCACGCACTTAACGTCATGTTTCCGGTGTGCCACGATTTTTTCTGTTGTATATGGCACAATACAAATTCTGCAGGCAAGTTTTTCGTACTGCACGTCTGCAAGGAAATCCAAACTACTGGGATAGCTACGGAAATTTAAGGGTTTCGATTACTATACGAGGTGCGGCTAGAAAAAAACCGGACTGATGCTGGAAAAAACATTTATTTACAATTATTTACAATTTCATGTTATCTCCTTCAATGTACTCTCCTCCTCGGTCTCTACACCGCTCCATACGAATTTTCCACTGTTCATAGCAATGCTGCAGATCATTTTCGGTAAGTCCATACATTACTTCCGTCGCTTTTTCTTTTACTGCTTCAACAGTCTCAAATCTAGTTCCTTTCAAAGCTGACTTGACTTTAGGGAAAAGAAAAAAGTCACAGGGGGCCAAATCAGGTGAGTAGGGTGGATGATCTAAGATGGGAATGTTGTGTTTTGCCAAAAACGTCTTCACTGACAACGCACTGTGAGCTGGGGCATTGTCTTGGTGAAGGATCCATGACTTTTTTCTCCACAAATCGTTCCGTTTTCTCCGTACTCGCTCACGTAGGGTAGCCAGGACGCTAATGTAGTAATGCTGATTCACTGTTTGTCCCTCTGGTACCCAATCAATGTGCACAATCCCTTTGATGTCAAAAAAAAAAAACAATCATCATTGCCTTGAATTTCGATTTTGACATTCGTGCTTTTTTTTTTGTCGTGGAGAACCAGGAGTTTTCCAATGCATCGATTGGCGTTTAGTTTCGGGATCGTAAGTAAAAAACCACGATTCATCGCAAGTAATAACATTTTGTAAGAAGGTGGGATCACTTTCAGTGTTTTCCAGGATGTCAGAACAAATCATTCTTCGGCGTTCATTCTGTTCAATTGTGAGACACTTTGGAACCATTTTTGAACACACTTTGTTCATGTTGAAACTTTCATGAAGAATCTGCCTAACACTTTCCTTGTCAACTCCTGTTAACTCAGACACTGCTCTAATTGTTAAACGGCGATCTTGTCGAACAAGTTTACCGATTTTTTCAATGTTTGCATCAGTTTTTGCTGACAATGGTCTGCCAGTGCGAGTGTCATCACTGGTGTCTTCGCGGCCATCTTTAAATCGTTTAAACCACTCAAACACTTGTGTTCGCTATAAACAATCATCGTCGTACACTTGTTGTAGCATTACAAACGTTTCACTTGCAGATTTTCCTAGTTTGAAACAAAATTTGATGTTAACACGCTGTTCTTTCTGTACACTCAACATTTTCCGACGCACAGACAAAACGTCAACTACTTAAAACAGACGCCACGGGCAGACTGAGTGCAGGAGGCAGATGAAACTCGAGCAGTAGGCGGTGCGAGAGTCACGTGACAGGCCACGCGACTTTCAGCCTTATTGCATTCGTTTTATTGTTTCACCGGTACTAGTCCGGTTTTTTTCTAGCCACACCTCGTATGCTTAACTGGAAATTAACGATGAATTGCATAATATATAAACAGAGTAACAGCTGAAGTCCACACAAGGTTATCTTGTAGGCGCATATTTAAAGAACTAGGGATATTCACAGTACCTTCACAATACATATAATCGTTAATGAAATTTTTTATTAGAGCAAATCCCAATTAAAAAACAATAGCAAAGTGCGTAGTTAACAACACTAGAAGAAAAGATGACGTTCAGTATTCTGAGTGCTGTAGTCAACCTTCAGGTATTCGTTTTCACTTTTAACTGCCCGAGCATGAACTCAGCCTCATCTTGGTCTCCTTCTACGGTGAGGCAGTCATCAGCGCACAGAAGTGTGTACAAGGTTTGTAATATATTCATTACTCCTTGCTACTGTAGTGTTATCTTGAAGCTGTGAGAAAGGAGGACAGGCGTTACAAGGCGCGGAAGCAGAGACGATGCTGAGGGCAGACGAAACTAAGAAAGATATTGTTACATGAAGTAAACCGTAAGGGGAGAGCCTTGCGAAAATGCAGACGCCCTCAGACGCAGCTCCTGGGCGTTAGTTACTCTTCAAAGAATCAACATGTAACTTCATATGTCGTCTAGACGCTGTGGTAGGTTGCCGCCGTAGAATTTGTAACCAACAGGCACGTACTAGAGTATAAAGCCAGCGCGATACCAGCCCTGAGAACAACAATGTCAGTAGGCTCACAAGGGTTAGAAAGAGAGCGGAAACGCCAAAAACTGTTAACCTAGCCCCCGAGGGGCGGGGCTAAATGACGTATAACAATAATGTTGCAAGCCGTATTTGGCAGAGCAGTTACGTTTTTCTTTCAGCTGAAAAATGTTGATACCAAATACGGACTTAGTGCAACTGCATTAACAAAAATGGTTCAAATGGCTCTGAGCACTATGGGACTTAACTTCTGAGGTCATCAGTCCCCTAGAACTTAGAACTACTTAAACCTAACCAACCTAAAGACATCGCACTTGAGGCAGGATTCGAACCTGCGACCCTAGCGGTCGCGCGGCTCCAGACTGTAGCGCCTAGAACCGCTCGGCCACTCCGAACTGCATTAACATCCCCACCTTAGGAGCAGTAGAGGGGACCTAACTAAACTGTGATTGGCAGGCACCTGCAAGAGACCCACGGGATTGTCTGGGTGGCTTTAAGTGGGGAAAACAGTGTCCCCACGCGAGTCTTTAAAACCCCTAGATTCCGCAATTTGGCAGAGTTCTCAGTCAACGATCTGGGTGCCGAATCCGCGTCCGTCGACTCCAGCCTCGGTCCAGTTCCGCGTAAGTCTACTCTCTCTCTTGGAGTGCCTCAGTGAACAGTGTCACATTCAGTATGTTTTGTTTTGCAACTAAGTTGTTGCCTTAAGATGCTGCTAGTGTTTGCTACTGTGGTTAGCATCCACTCCCGGGATTTCTGCACAGGCTTCTGTTGCAACTGTGCTGTTGATGCTTTTTCTAACCCTAGAACTAGCCTCCAGCGTATTGTTTAGTCCTGTCTGGAATAAACAACTATTTCAAAACACTGTTTGTCCAAGAGTCTCCACAACGCGTTCCCTACCGAGTCTCACCACTTGCATTTCTAGTAAATGCCTGTACCACTGTTGGCTCAGATAGAAGAAAACAATGCCTTCTGCTCTGGACCACTCGGGAGCGCAGACTGACCAGTAACCCCTTTTTCCCTCTCCCACCTAAGTCAGGACATGACAGGTTTCGCCCCCAAAAGGACTCACATGCCGGCAAATCTGTCCCTGCAGGTTTTAAGTGCTTTCTCCACGTACACTAACAGAAAAAACAACGCCAAGAAATAATTAATGTAGAGTAATGAAATTTCGGGAATACATTTGTCTGCTTGTGTGATTAACATTGCAAGATCACAGATTAATGTAAGCGGGAGGTAAGCCATTGAAAATTTGAAATGCTGGTAAAGTAATAACACGGTGTTGAATGCAAGCATGCAGACTTGCATGCATTGTGTTATACAGGTGTCGGATGTCAGTTTGCGTGCTTGATTGGTTGGTTGGTTTAAAGGCGGGAGAAGGGACCAAACTACGAGGTCATCGTTCCCTTGTTCCTAATAAAACAACGCCACAAGTGTGAGAATAAAACTGACGAAACATACACTGCTGGCCACCGTAAATGCAACACCAAGAAAGACAAGAGGTAGCACAACAAAATTTATTTTGTAGATAACATGTTGACCAAGTATCAAATGATTACGTTTACAGACGTCTGTGACATGTGGTTCCTGCCAGAATCAGTAGCCAGAGTAGCCGCCATTGTTGGAGATCACCGCTGCCACACGTCTCGGCATTGAGTCAAAGAGACGTTGGATGTGTTCCTGGGGTACAGCAGCCCAAGCAGCTTCCACACGTTGCCAAAGATCATCTGGTGTGGCAGCTGGGGATGTAATCTGGGTCACTCGTTGAGCAACCATGGACCACATGTTTTCTATCGGCGAAAGATCCGGAGAGCGAGCCGGCCAGGGAAGCAATTCAATCTGGTTATTGACGAAGAACCTTTGGACAATGCGTGCCACGTGTGGTCGCGCATTATCCTGTTGAAATATGGCTGTGGCCGAGCCCTGAAGGTAAGGAAGGACAACTGGCTCCAGCGCCTCGGATATGTAGCGCCGGCTATTTAAAGTACCGGCAATGCGTACTAGAGGCGTGCGAGAGTAATATCCAATACCGCCCCATACCATAATACCCGGTGCAAGACCAGTGTCGCGGTGCATAATGCAGCTGTCCAGCATCCTCTCTCCATGGTGTCTCCACACTCGAATCTGACCATCGTGGTGCTGCAGACAGAAGCGTGCCTCGTCAGTAAAGACAACGTCATTCCATTCTGCCGTCCACATCCGTCTGTCATCACACCATTGGCGACGGAGACGTCTGTGGTTCTGCGTCAATGGTAGACGAAGCAATGGACGTCTTGCGGACAGACCACTCTGCTGTAAACGGCGTCGAATGGTACGCGCAGACACTGGATGATGCGTTACAGACGCAATGTGCTGTGCTATGGTTCGGGATGTCACTGAGCGATCCGTCACTGCCATGCGCACAATTTGCCTATCAGCACGTGCAGTGGTGCACCGAGGTGAATGCGATCGACCACGTCGGTCCGTCGTACCCTCCTGCATCCAACGGTCACATATCCGCATTACAGTTGTTTGGTTTCGTCCAACACGACTAGCGATTTCTCTGTATGATAATCCACAATCTCGGTAAGCCACTATCCTTCCTCTGTCGAACTCGGATACTTGATCAAAAGATGTTCGCTGTTGTCTACGAGGCATAACTGATCGTCTTGTGAAACAACCACAAGGTAAACACACGTGCCGAACGTACACTCGTCGAAATCGCCAAGCCTTAAATGGCGCTATGAGGTGGCGCCACAGGCGCGCGTGATGTGCGTCTGCGCTGAAATTCTAATCAGTTGCATATCTCATTGCTGCAAACTCATGGTGTAAATTTCACTCGATTCGGATGCTTCCTTCAGGGTGTTTCATTTACGGTGGCCAGCAGTGTATAACACAAAATGGAAAGAAAGGAAAAGCCACAAGAACGAAGAGAAGGCAACGAACACTAAAAGGAACAAAAGAGGACAAGAAAACGACAGAGAGACGCTAGAAAGAGATGTGACTAAAACATGAAAACAGATTACAGTGGCTGGCCAACCACGAGAATAAAAAGGGAAAGCCAGCCACTGTGCGACACATTAAAAATGGCTCTGAGCACTATGGGACTTAGCATCTGAGGTCATCAGTCCCCTATAACTTAGAACTACTTAAACCTAACTAACCTAAGGACATCACACACATCGATGCCCGAGGCAGGATTCGAACCTGCGGCCGTAGCAGTCGCGAGGTTCCGGACTGAAGTGCCTAGAACCGCTCGGCCACCACGGCCGGCGACACATTAAAACCTCCACCATACAAGCACTAGGGTGGAGGACACAGAGGGACAAAGGACATGCGCTAAAACCTACACTGCTGGCCACCGTAAATGCAACGCCCTGAAGGAAGCATCCGAATCAAGTGAAATTTAGACCATGAGTTTGCAGCAATGAGATATGCAACTGATTAGAATTTCAGCGCAGACGCACATCACGCGCGCCTGTGGCGCCACCTCATAGCGCCATTTAAGGCTTGGCGATTTCGACGAGTGTACGTTCGGCACGTATGTTTACCTTGTGGTTGTTTCACAAGACGATCAGTTATGCCTCAGCGAACATCTTTTGATCATGTATCCGAGTTCGACAGAGGAAGGATAGTGGCTTACCGAGATTGTGGATTATCATACAGAGAAATCGCTAGTCGTGTTGGACGAAACCAAACAACTGTAATGCGGATATGTGACCGTTGGATGCAGGAGGGTACGACGGACCGAAGTGGTCGATCGCATTCACCTCGGTGCACCACTGCACGTGCTGATAGGCAAATTGTGCGCATGGCAGTGACGGATCACTCAGTGACATCCCGAATCATAGCACAGCACATTGCGTCTGTAACGCATCATCCAGTGTCTGCGCGTACCATTCGACGCCGTTTACAGCAGAGTGGTCTGTCCGCAAGACGTCCATTGCTTCGTCTACCATTGACGCAGAACCACAGACGTCTCCGTCGCCAATGGTGTGATGACAGACGGATGTGGACGGCAGAATGGAATGACGTTGTCGTTACTGACGAGGCACGCTTCTGTCTGCAGCACCACGATGGTCGGATTCGAGTGTGGAGACACCGTGGAGAGAGGATGCTGGACAGCTGCATTATGCACCGCCACACTGGTCTTGCACCGGGTATTATGGTATGGGGCGGTATTGGATATTACTCTCGCACGCCTCTAGTACGCATTGCCGGTACTTTAAATAGCCGGCGCTACATATCCGAGGTGCTGGAGCCAGTTGTCCTTCCTTACCTTCAGAGCTCGGCCACAGCCATATTTCAACAGGATAATGCGCGACCACGCGTGGCACGCATTGTCCAAAGGTTCTTCGTCAATAACCAGATTGAATTGCTTCCCTCGCCGGCTCGCTCTCCGGATCTTTCGCCGATAGAAAACATGTGGTCCATGGTTGCTCAACGAGTGACCCAGATTACATCCCCAGCTGCCACACCAGATGATCTTTGGCAACGTGTGGAAGCTGCTTGGGCTGCTGTGCCCCAGGAACACATCCAAAGTCTCTTTGACTCAATGCCGAGACGTGTGGCAGCGGTGATCTCCATCAATGGCGGCTACTCTGGCTACTGATTCTGTCAGGAACCACATGTCACAGACGTCTGTAAACGTAATCATTTGATACTTGGTCAACATGTTATCTACAAAATAAATTTTGTTGTGCTACCTCTTGTCTTTCTTGGTGTTGCATTTACGGTGGCCAGCAGTGTACATACAAGTATAAAACCCACTCTCACGGATAAAACGTAAAACTAAAGCTGCCGTGGAGGCATTGTCGCCCAACACCGAAGGGTGCTGGAAAATGGACGAGCAGTTCATCGTCGGACTGCAAAATAAGGTCTCTGTGAAATATGATGGCCTGGACCATGTTTAAGCTCTTATGGGGCCTGATGGTTACAGAAACATCCCCCAGCTTGTCACAAGCGAGTTACTCCCGTGACTGGGAAGAGGATGCTGTTTTGATCAAGACTGACCCAGATCTCATTTTGGACAAGCCCTCCACCTCCCCGAACTTGTCCTCTAAATGCTCAACAAAAAACTGAGGCTTCATCGTCATGAAAGATTCCCCATCAGCTCTGGAACATACAAGGTACTGGAGCGAATAAGATCCGCTGCCATCCTTAGCCTGACGCTCCTCCAATGGCGTGGCCAGGGAGCGGAACGATTTGGGGTCGTACATCCGTGCATTGAATTGTGATCGCTTAGAGACTGCTGCTGTTCACCACCAGCAAGATATGATGGACTACGCTTCATCTCGTGTCATCCACCCTGATGACACCCACTCCGACCAGGGGCCCACCCACGGGCCCCAGCCAGCCGCAGCAAAGGCCACCTGGCAGGATGGCCGTTGCCAGGAGTCCTGATGCCGCAGGGGGATGGGCTGCTACCCCCTGGCATACTTGGGAGGTTAACGGCGCAGGCATCAGCAGAGCCATCCCTGTGTGGTCAACGGGGGCTTCAACCAACATGGTACATTGCGGCCCCACCACAATGGACTGGCTACTGTGCTGGATGTCAGGTGCAAAGAAGTCCACAGTCATCGTCGACGCAGAAATCGACACTGCATAGTGCATAGTGGAAAACGAACCCAGGAAGGTGTCTTCGCCCAAGAAATGGAGAATGGGCAGGACTGCAATGTGACGACGAGAAAGTGGGCTAAAGATCTCAATGCACGATGGGCACGATGCACCTTGTAAGACGCCCTTCCCCAATTGGCTTTTTGGGAAAATTTTGAAGAATGTAGGTCAAACCCTACAGGGGACCATCACAAAGGCCGAAATGTGTGAAACTCCTTTTAGTCACCTCGTACGACAGGCAGGAATACTTTGGGTCTATTCTAACCCCCACAGGGGGGTGCGTGTTGGAGTTCCCTACCTGTTGCACTTGCTTGGTGGGTCAATACAGGGACGGTTAACGCTGTTTGTGGATGACACTGGAGTTGTTCTCTGATGTCTCGCAAGTGCTCGACTGGAGACAGGTCAAGCCAGCATGTCTACGCTCTGTAGAGCATGTAGAGTTACAACAGTGGTGTGAGGGGGAGGGTTATCCCGTTGGGAAGCGCTCCCTGGATTGCTGTTCATGAACGGCAGCACAACAGGTCGAATCACCAGACTGACGTACACACTTGCAGTCAGGGTGCGTGGGATAACCAAGAGAGTACTCCTGCTGTCATACGAAATCGCACCCCACCCCGTCACTTCAGCTGTATGTCCTGTACATCAAGCACCCCGACAGGCTGTTTACAGGCGCCCTTCTACCGACACACGGTCATCACTGATACCAACGCAGAACTCGTTCCCATGAAAAAACGACAGACCGTGTGAGGTAACGGGCAAGTTGTGGCGCCCAGGAAATATTGTATGTTCAGAGTTGGGGCGGCCCGGCTGCAAACACGTGGTGGCAAACGTTAGCCTGACGAGAGGGGTAGCCCCACCGCATGGTCCAGCCGGGAATTCCACTGTGGCGCTGTGGCGCTGGGAGTGACAAAGATGGCGGACTTTGTGAAACCTTAATGGCAGACATTTCACAGTTCGTACAGAAATTAATAGTAGCCAGATGAATCACGATACTTCTAAAAGAAACACGTACATTACCATTATTTGCACGACGATTCTGATGGTGTAATCGGATTTTCAATATATTTATTAATCAGAGTTTAGTGTCTGACGGCAAATTAAACAAGTGACATTCAGCAACGAATTTCCAAAATATAAACGCTTCATCCGATTTTGTCGGTCGCCGTGTCTTTAGAAAGCTATTAGTGTAAACCTAAATTGGTATGAATTCCACGCATCTAACTTGATAGTACATGAGTTATTGGAGGTCCAAGTGGCCGATTACTACCGATCGCGTCAGGTCATAAACACTCCACAGTTACACGAAAGAACGGTAGCAGCATGCTTATAAATACACTACTGGCCATTAAAATTGGTACACCAAGAATAAATGCAGATGATAAAACGGGTATTCATTGGACAAATATATTATACTAGAACTGACGTGTGATTACATTTTCACGCAATTTGGGTGCATAGATCCTGAGAAATCAGTACCCAGAACAACCACCTCTGGCCCTAATAACGGCCTTGATACACTTGGGCATTGAGTCAAACAGAGCTTGGGATGGCGTGTATAGGTACAGATGCCCATGCAGCTTCAACACGATACCACAGTTCATCAAGAGTAGTGACTGGCGTATTGTGACGAGCCAGTTGCTCGGCCACCATGGACCAGAGGTAACACATCTGGAATATAACATCCACTGTTCAAAGTGCCGTCAATGCGAACAAGAGGTGACCGAGACGTGTAACCAGTGTCAGGCCATACCATCACACCGGGTGATACGCCAGAATGGCGATGACGAATACATGCTTCCAATGTGCGTTCACCACAATGTCGCCAAACACGGATGCGACCATCATCATGCAGTAAACAGAACCTGGATTCATCCGAAAAAATTACATTTTGCCATTCGTGCACCCAGGTTCGTCGTTGAGTACACCATCGCAGGCGCTTCTGTGTGTGATGCAGCCTCAAGGGTCTCCGAGCTGATAGTCCATGCTGCTGCAAACGTCGTCGAACTGTTCGTGTAGATGGTTCTTGTGTTGAAAACGTCCCCATCTGTTGACCCAGGGATCGAGACGTGGCTGCACGATCCATTACAGCCATGCGTATAAGATGCCTGTCATCTCTACTGCTAGTGATACGAGGCCGTTGGGATCCAGCACGGCGTTCCGTATTACCCTCCTGAACCCACCGATTCCATATTCTGCTAACAGTCATTGGATATCGATCAACGCGAGCAACAATGTCGCGATGCGATAAACCGCAATCGTGATAGTCTACAATCCGACCTTTATCAAAGTCGGAAACGTGATGGTTCGCATTTCTCCTCCTTACACGAGGCATCAAAACAACGTTTCACCAGGCAGCGCCGGTCAACTGCTGTTTGTATATGAGAAATCGGTTGGAAGGTTTCCTAGTGTCAGCACGTTGTAGGTGTCGCCACCGGCGTCAGCCTTGTGTGAATGCTCTGAAAAGCTATTCATTTGCATATCACAGCATCTTCTTCCTGTCGGTCAAATTTCGCGTCTGTAGCGCGTCATCTTCGTGGTGTAGCAATTTTAATGGCCAGTAGTGTATTATGTGTTCGTAGCTGGGGCGGCCGCACACGACGCTCGTCAAAGCCGCGGCCTGGCAGCAAACACGTGGTGGCGAACGTCAGCCGGACGAGAGGGGGCAACCTCAGCGCATGGTCCAGCCGCGTGGCTGGGAATTCCACTGTGACGAGTTCGGTGCTTTGTGTCGATGAAGGAGACACGCCGGGAGTGCCAAAGATGGCGCACTTAGTGAAACCTTAATGACAGACATTTCACAGTTTGTATAGAAATTAATAGTAGCCATATGAATCATGATACCTCAAAAAGAAACATGTACATTACCATGACTTCCACGTCGACTCTGATGGTGTAATCAGATTTTCAACATATTTAGTAACCAAAGTTTAGTATCTGACGGTAAATTATACAAGTGACACCCAGCAACGAATTTCCAAAATATAAACGCTTCATCCGATTTTGTCGATCGCCATGTGTGTAGAAAGTTATTAGAGTAAATGTAAACTGGTATGAATTACAGGTATGTAACTTGAATAGTACTTGAGTTATTGGAGGTCATAGTGGCTGATTACTGTCGATCGCGTCACGCCATAAGTATTCCACAGTTACACGAAGAAACGGTAGCAGCATGCTTATAAATATATTTATTCATATATGTCTTTGTTTATATCCGATATATACTATTCATGAAGAAACTGTTTAAATATTTACTGTATTTTAGAAAGCACAGAGACATTAGGCTACTGGCCCACCTTTTGTTCTATTCCTTTGATATATGTTTATTTAATTTTTTATGTATCTAATAATGTGTGTTAGAACGTGTTTATGGTGCAGCCGTAGGAATATTTATTTAATTTCAAGTTATTTAAATATAAATCAAGTATTTCGAATGTGTTTCATTATATCTATGTGGGTGTGTGGGCTTGAAGACATGGCGCCAGCGCTCTAGCCAATCAAAGCTATCGTCACTAACAGAGACGTATGGAGGTTGGGGTGGAGCATGGTTTCCGGAGAGGACACGAGGGGTTCTGGCGGTGAGGCAGTGCTGGACAGGACGGGACAGTAGGTGCTCGACGCGATGACGCAAGGGACGCACGGTCGCGAGAGAGACTTGGAGTGGAGCAGTTTGCACGTGGTCGCAGAGAATAGAAATATTTCGTAGTGCCGACTTGCGCAATTGTGAGATTTCTGTGACTTCTACAGTGAAGACGTAGTGTGAGTTTAGAAGTGAATATCTCGCGAGCTATGTTATCATAACTAAGGAATCGATTGTTTTTCTGTTATTCAATTTATATTGTTGTTGTTGTTGTGGTCTTCAGTCCTGAGACTGGTTTGATACAGCACTCCATGCTACTCTATCCTGTGCAAGCTCCTTCATCTCCCAGTACCTACTGCAACCTACATCTTTCTGAATCTGTTTAGTGTATTCATCTCTTGGTCTTCCTCTACGATTTTTACCCTCCACGCTGCCTTCCAATACTAAATTGGTGATTCCTTGATCCCTCAGAATATGCCTCACCAACCGATCCCATCTCCGAGACAAGTTGTGCCACACACTCCTCTTCTCTCCAATTCTGTTCAATACCACATCATTAGTTATGTGATCTACCCATCTAATTTTCAGCATCCTTCTGTAGCACTACATTTGGAAAGCTTCTATTCTCTTTTTGTCTAAACTATTTATCGTCCATGTTTTACTTCCATACATGGCTACACTCCATACAAATACTTTCAGAAAAGACTTCCTGACACTTAAATCTATACTCGATGTTAACAAATTTCTCTTCTTCAGAAACGCTTTCCTTGCCATGGCCAGTCAACATTTTATATCCTCTCTCCATTTTATATCCTACTTCGACCATCATCAGTTATTTTGCTCCCCACATAGCAAAACTCATTTACTACTTTAAGCGTCTCATTTCCTAATATAATCCCCGCAGCATCATCCGATTTAATTCGACTACACTCTATTATCCTCGTTTTGATTCTGTTGATGTTCATCTTATATCCTCCTTTCAATATACTGTTCATTCCGTTCGATGTCATAGGCGAACCTCAAAGTTTTTATTTCTTCTCCATGGATTTTGATTCCTACTCCACATTTTTCTTTTGTTTCCTTTACTGCTTGCTCAATATACAGATTGAATAACATCGGGGAGAGGCTACAACCCTGTCTCACTCCTTTCCCAACCACTGCTTCCCTTTCATGCCCCTCGACTCTTATAACTACCATCTGGCCCGCATCTCGTGGTCGTGCGGTAGCGTTCTCGCTTCCCACGCCCGGGTTCCCGGGTTCGATTCCCGGCGGGGTCAGGGATTTTCTCTGCCTCGTGATGGCTGGGTGTTGTGTGCTGTCCTTAGGTTAGTTAGGTTTAAGTAGTTCTAAGTTCTAGGGGACTTATGACCACAGCAGTTGAGTCCCATAGTGCTCAGAGCCATTTGAACCAACTGCCATCTGGTTTCTGTACAAATTGTAAATAGCCTTTCGCTCCCTGTATTTCACCCCTGCCACCTTTGGAATTTGAAAGAGAGTATTCCAGTCAACATTGTCAAAAGCTTTCTCTAAGTCTATAAATGCTAGAAACGTAGGTTTGCCTTTCCTTAATGTATTTTCTAAGATACGGCGTAAGGTCAGTATTGCCTCACGTGTTCCAACAATTCTATGGAATGCAAACTGATCTTCCCCGATGTCGGCTTCTACCAGTTTTTCCATTCGTTTGTAAAGAATTCGGGTTAGTATTTTGAAGCTGTGACTTATTAAACTGATAGTTCGGTAATTTTTACATCTGTCAACACCTGCTTTCTTTGGGATTGGAATTATTACATTCTTCTTGAAGTCTGAGGGTATTTCGCCTGTCTCATATATCTTGCTCACCAGATGGTAGAGTTTTGTTAGGCCTGACTCTCCCAAGGCCGTCAGTAGTTCTAATGGAATGTTGTCTACTCCTGGGGCCTTGTTTCGGCTCAGGTCTTTCAGTGCTCTGTCAAACTCTTCACGCAGTATCATATCTCCCATTTCATCTTCATCTACATCCTCTTCCATTTCCATAATATTGTCCTCAAGAACATCGCTCTTGTATAGACCCTCTGTATACCCGTTCCACCTTTCTGCTTTCCCTTCTTTGCTTAGAACTGGGTTTCCATCTGAGCTCTTGATATTCATACAAGTGAATCTCTTTTCCCGAAAGGTCTCTTTAATTTTCCTTTATGCAGTATCTATCTTACCCCTAGTGATATGCGCCTCTACATCCTTACATTTGTCCTCTAGCCATCCCTCCTTAGCCGTTTTGCACTTCCTGTCGATCTCATTTTTGAGACGTTTGTATTCCTTTTTGCCTGCTTCATTTACTGCATTTTTATATTTTCTCCTTTGATGAATTAAATCCCATATATTTTCTGTTACCTAAGGATTTCTACTAGCCCTCGACTTTTTACCTACTTGCTCGTCTGCTGCCTTGACTATTTCATCTCTCAAAGCTAATCATTCTTCTTCTACTGTATTTCTTTCCCCCATTCTTGTCAATAGTTCACTAATTCTCTCCTGGAAGCTCTCTACAACTTCTGGTTCTTTCAGTTTATCCAGGTCCTATCTCCTCAAATTCCCACCTCTTTGCAGTTTCTTCAGTTTTAATCTACAATTCAATTTATATTTTATTTAATTGCTGAACCATCGACACCAATACGTGTTTTGCAGAAACATACCGCATTCTCAAGAGTACTTCTACTATCGTACTTAGCATTAAAAGTCTTTAAGATAGTAACGGCAGATTTTATTTAATTGCAATCTTTCATTTGTATATTTATATGTTACTTTCATATTTCGCAATTGCCGAGTGATAGAAACCTTCGACCACTCGATTCATGTGTGTATTCTTAGCGTATACTGTAGACTCAGCAGTATTTGGCCTGTAATGTGGCAACTATACTACTGGCCATTAAAATTGCTACACCACGACCATGACGTGCTACAGACGCGAAATTTAACCGACAGGAAGAAGATGCTGCGATATGCAAATGATTAGCTTTTCAGAGCATTCACAACGTTGGTGCCGGTGGAGACACCTAGAACGTGCTGACAGAGGAAAGTTTCCAACCGATTTCTCATACACAAACAGCAGTTGACCGGCGTTGCCTGGTGAAACGTTGTTGTGATGCCTCGTGTAAGGGGGAGAAATGCGTACCATCACGTTTCCGACTTTGATAAAGGTCGGATTGTAGCCTATCGCGATTGCAGTTTATCGTATCGCGACATTGCTGCTCGCGTTGGTCGAGATCCAATGACTGTTAGCAGAATATGGAATCGGTGGGTTCAGGAGGGTAATACGGAACACCGTGCTGGATCCCAACGGCCTCGTATCACTAGCAGTCGAGATGACAGACATCTTATCCGCATGGCTGTAACGGATCGTGCAGCCACGTCTCGATCCCTGAGTCAACAGATGGGGACGTTTGCAAGACAACAACCATCTGTACGAACCGTTCGACGATGTTTGCAGTAGCATGGACTATCAGCTCGGAGACCATGGCTGCGGTTATCCTTGACGCTGCATCACAGACAGGAGCGCCTGCGATGGTGTACCCAACGACGAACCTGGGTGCACGAATGGCAAAACATCTTTTCGGATGAATCCAGGTTCTGTTTACAGCATCATGATGGTGTTTGGCGACATCGCGGTGAAGGCACATTGGAAGCGTGTATTCGTCATCGCCATAATGGCGTGATGGTATGGGGTGTCATTGGTTACACATCTCGGTCGCCTCTTGCTCGCATTGACGGCACTTTGAACAGTAGACGTCACATTTCAGATGTTTTATGACCCGTGGCTCTACCCTTCATTCAATCCCTGTGAAACCCTACATTTCAGCAGGATAATGCACGACCGCATGTTGCAGGTCCTGTACGGGCATTACTGGATACAGAAAATGTTCGACTGCTGCCCTGGCCAGCACATTCTCCAGATCTCTCACCAATTGAAAACGTCTGGTCAATGGTGGCCGAGCAACTGGCTCGTCACAATACGCCAGTCACTACTCTTGATGAACTGTGGTATCGTGTTGATGCTGCATGGGCAGCTGTACGTGTACACGCCATCCAAGCTCTGTTTAACTCAATGCCTAGGCGTATCAAGGCCGTTATTACGGCCAGAGGTGGTTTTTCTGGGTACTGATTTCTCAGGATCTGTGCACCCAAATTGCGTGAAAATGTAATCACATGTCAGTCCTAGTATAATATATTTGTCCAATGAATACCCGTTTATCATCTGCATTTCTACTTAGTGTAGCAATTTTAATGGCCAGTAGTGTATGTATCGCCGCCCGTAGAGAACAAAGGGTACCGAGGGTACGAAGTTGATTGCCACATTGTGTCACATTTTCTGTTGTGAAAGACCGTAACCTTCACCCTGCCCTCCAGTCAGGTCTAGCTTGACACCACTGAAGTCGCAGATGACGGTGGTCTGGGACTAGTGGATTGCGCGCTACAGAGTTCTCCTTGCAGTAACCGATTTGCAACGGTTCGTTGTGTCACTGTGGTGCCAAGCGCAGCACAAACTGCTGCGCCTTTGCCGTACACCGAACACGGTCTTCTCTCTCGGTAATGCCAGGTGGCCGTCCGGAGCCCATGTCTTCTTGCGACCGTACATTCCTGTGACAACGGCTGCCAGCAGTCATGTACAGTGGCTACATAGCTGCCAAGTCTTCCTGCAGTATCACAGAAGGAGCATCTAGCTTCTAAAACCCCTGTGAGACGACCTCGTTCAGTGAGCTCTTGATAATGGCGTGTTTGTCGCCTTGAAGTCATTCTTGACTAACATCGTCTCACTACGTCGAATCTCAGAGACGCTTACAACCGTATAATGACTTTTCTGGAGACTAGAAATCTACTCTGTAGGAATCAGCACGGGTTTCGAAAAAGACGATCGTGTGAAACCCGGCTTGCGCTATTCGTCCACGAGACTCAGAGGGCCATACACACGGGTTCACAGGTAGATGTGTTTCTTGACTTCCGCAAGGCGTTCGATACAGTTCCCCAAAGTCGTTTAATGAACAAAGTAACAGCATATGGACTATCAGACCAAATGTCTGACTGGTTGAAGAGTTCCTAGATAACAGAACGCAGCATGTCATTCTCAATGGAGAGAAGTCTTCCGAAGTAAGAGTGATTTCAGGTGTGCCGCAGGGGAGTGTCGTAGGACCGTTGTTATTTACTATATACATAAATGACCTTGTGGATAACATCGGAAGTTCACTGAGGCTTTTTGCGGATGATCCTGTAGTGTATCGAGAGGTTGTAACAATGGAAAATTGTAGTGAAATGCAGGAGGATCTGCAACGAACTGACGCACGGTGCAGGGAATGGCAATTGAATCTCAATGTAGACAAGTGTAATGTGCTGCGAATACATAGAAAGAAAGATCCCTTATCATTTGGCTACAATATAGCAGGTCAGCAACTGGAAGCAGTTAATTCCATAAATTATCTGGGAGTAGGCATTAGGAGTGATTTAAAATGGAATGACCATATAAAATTAATCGTCGGTAAAGTAGATATCAGACTGAGATTCATTGGAAGAATCCTATGGAAGTTCAGTCCGAAAACAAAGGAAGTAGGTTACAGTACACTTCGCCCACTGCTTGAATACTGCTCACCAGTGTGGGATCCGTACCAGATAGGGTTGATAGAAGAGATAGAGAAGATCCAACGGAGAGCAGCGCGCTTCGTTACAGGATCGTTTAGTAATCGCGAAAGCATTACGGTGATGATAGATAAACTCCAGTGGAAGACTCTGCAGGAGAGACGCTCAGTAGCTCGGTACGGGCTTTTGTTGAAGTTTCGAGAACATACCTTCACCGAGGAGTCAAGCAGTATATTGCTCCCTCCTACGTATATCTCGCGAAGAGACCATGAGGATACAATCAGAGAGATTAGGGCCCACACAGAAGCATATCGACAATCTTTCCTTCCACGAACAATACGAGACTGGAATACAAGGGAGAACCGATAGAGGTACTCAAAGTACCCTCCGCCACACACCTTCAGATGACTTGCGGAGTATGGATGTAGATGTAGATGTACATAGCTGCTTCTCTCCTCTCCAACCCCCACCCACTGCCAGGCCTTCACCATTGTGTCCCCCCTACACTACAGCGTGTGTTTAAAGCAAAGCTGGTTTGCATCCTCATAGTGACGACACTATAGCCACTCCTATGCGACTGACGCGAAATTTGAATAGACGCTATCTTTCAGATGTAGAAACAGGCCTACCAGTTTTCGTTTATGTCGCACAACTTCTTCTTAGTGTTGCGATTTTTTTATGCCACTGTATTACCACTGTTGCTGATGTCATGGTCTTCAGACTAAAGACTGGTTATCATGCAGTTCTCAGCGTTAGCTTGCTCTGTGCACGTATCCTCATCTCTGTGTAACTTCTGCAACCGACATTCATTCGAAATTGCTTACTCTACTCATGTACTCAAACTTTGATCTCCGTCAACAATTTTCAACCCCCACACTTTCTACATTTTTTTTCCTGGTGACAACAGCCTCTTTTTAATGGTAACAATAGTAATAAGTATCATAATAATGATAATAGTAATAAATCTGACAGACGTAGTTATTCAAATAAATATCCTGGAATAAGTAGCAGAACTTGTTTCAAAATTTCAACTGATAAAACAAAGTTCCACCCCCCTCCCCCCCCGCCACACCCCCGTCTCCCCCCCCCCCCCGCCATGAACCATAGACCTTGCCGTTGGTGGGGAGGCTTGCGTGCCTCAGCGATACAGATAGACGTACCGTACGTGCAACCACAACGGAGGGGTATCTGATGACAGGCCAGACAAACGTGTGGTTCCTGAAGAGGGGCAGCAGCCTTTTTAGTAGTTTCAGGGGCAACAGTCTGGATGATTGACTTATCTGGCCTTGTAACACTAACCAAAACGGCCTTGCTGTTCTGGTACTGCGAACGGCTGAAAGCAAGGGGAAACCACAGCAGTAATTTTTCCCGAGGGCATGCAGCTTTACTGTATGATTAAATGATGATGGCATCCTCTTGGGTAAAATATTCCGGAGGTAAAATAGTCCCCCATTCGGATCTACCGGCGGGGAGAGGACGTTGTTATCAGGAGAAAGAAAACTGGCGTTCTACAGATCGGAGCGTGGAATGTCAGATCCCTTAATCGGGCAGGTAGATTAGAAAATTTAAAAAGGGAAATGGATAGATTAAAGTTAGATATAGTAGGAATTAGTGAAGTTCGGTGGCAGGAGGAACAAGACTTTTGATCAGGTGAATACGGGGTTATAAATATAAAATCAAATAGGGGTAATGCAGGAGTAGGTTTAATAATGAATAAAAAAATAGGAGTGCGGGTAAGCTACTACAAAAACCGTAGTGAACGCAATTTGTAGCCAAGATAGACGCGAAGCCCATGCCTACTACAGTAGTACAAGTTTATATTCCAACTAGCTCTGCAGGTGATGAAGAAATTGATGAAATGTATGATGAGATAAAAGAGATTATTCAGGTAGTGAAGGGGGACGAAAATTTAATAGTCATGGGTGACTCGAATTCAAGAGCAGGAAAAGGGAGAGAAGGAAACATAGTAGGTGAATATGGATTGGGGGGAAGAAATGAAAGAGGAAGCCGCCTTGTAGAATTTTGGGCAGAGCATGACTTAATCATAGCTAACACTTGGTTTAAGAATGAAAGATGGTTGTATACATGGAAGAACCCTGGAGATACTAAAAGGTAACAGATAGATTATATAATGGTAAGACAGAGATTTAGGAACCAGGTTTTAAATTGTAAGACATTTCCAGGGGCAGATGTGGACTCTGACCACAATCTATTGGTTATGAACTGTAGATTAAAACTGAAGAAACTGCAAAAAGGTGGGCATTTAAGGAGATGGGACCCGGATAAACTGAAAGAACCAGAGGTTGTACAGAGTTTCAGGGAGAGCATAAGGGAACAATTGACAGGAATGGGGGAAAGAAATACAGTAGAAGAAGAATGGGTAGCTTTGAGCGATGAAATAGTGAAGGCAGCAGAGGATCAAATAGGTAAAAAGACGAGGGCTAGTAGAAACCCTTGGGTAACAGAAGAAATACTGAATGTAACTGATGAAAGGAGAAAATATAAAAATTCAGTAAAGGAAGCAGGCAAAAAGGAATACAAACGTCTCAAAAATGATATCGACAGGCAGTGCAAAATGGCTAAGCAGGGATGGCTAGAGGACAAATCTAAGGATATAGAGACTTATCTCACTAGGGGTAAGATAGATACAGCGTTCAGGAAAATTAAAGAGACCTTTGGGGAATATCAAGAGCTTGCATGAATATCAAGAGCTTTGATGGAAACCAAGTTCTAAGCAAAGAAGGGAAAGCAGAAAGGTGGAAGGTGTATATAGAGGGTCTATACAAGGGCGATGCACTTGACAATATTATGGAAATGGAAGAGGATGTAGATGAAGATGAAATGGGAGATATGATACTGCGTGAAGAGTTTGACAGAGTACTGAACGACCTGAGTCGAAACAATGCCCCCAGAGTAGACAACATTCCATTAGAACTACTGACATCCTTGGGAGAGCCAGTCCTGACAAAACTCTACCATCTGGTGAGCAAGATGTATGAGACAGGCGAAATACTATCAGACTTCAAGAACAATATAATAATTCCAATCCCAAAGAAAGCAGGTGTTGACAGATGTGAAAATTACCGAACTATCAGTTTAATAAGTCACAGCTTCAAAATACTAACGCGAATTCTTTACAGACGAATGGAAAAACTGATAGAAGGCGACCTCGGGGAAGATCAGTTTGGATTCCGTAGAAATATTGAAACACGTGAGGTAATACTGACCCTACGACTTATCTTAGAAGAAAGATTAAGGAAACGCAAACCTACGTTTCTAGCATTTGTAGACTTAGAGAAAGCTTTTGACAATGTTGATTGTAATACTCTCTTTGAAATTCTGAAGGTGGCAGGGGTAAAATACAGGGAGCGAAAGTCTATTTGCAATTTGTACAGAAAGCAGATGGCAGTTATAAGAGTCGAGGGGTATGAAAGGGAAGCAGTGGTTGGGAAGGGAGTGAGACATGGTTGTAGCCTATCCCCGATGTTATTCAATCTCTATATTGAGCAAGTAATAAAGGAAACGAAAGAAAAGTTCGGAGTAGGTATTAAAATACATGGAGTAGAAATAAAAACTTTGAGGTTCGCCTACGACATTGTAATTCTGTCAGAGATAGCAAAGGACTTGGAAGAGTAGTTGAACGGAATGGACAGTGTCTTTAAAGGAGGGTATAAGATGAACATCAACAAAAACAAAACGAGGATAATGGACTGTAGTCGAATTAAGTCGGGTGATGCTGAGCGAATTAGATTAGGAAATGAGACACTTAAAGTAGTAAAGGAGTTTTGGTATTTGGGGAGCAAAATAACTGTTGATGGTCGAAGTAGAGAGGATATAAAATGTAGACTGGCAATGGCAAGGAAAGCCTTTCTGAAGAAGAAAAATTTGTTAACATCGAGTATAGATTTAAGTGTCAGGAAGTCGTTTCTGAAAGTATTTGTATGGACTGTTGCATTTCGAAATGTGGTGCTACAGAAAAATGCTGAAGATTAGATGGGTAGATCACATAACTAATGAGGAGGTATTGAATAGAATTGAGGAGAAGAGGAGCTTGTGGCACAACTTAACTAGAAGAAGGGATCGGTTGGTAGGACATGTTCTGAGACATCGAGGGATCACCAATTTAGTATTGGAGGGCAGCGTGGAGGGTAAAAATCATAGAGGGAGACCAAGAGATGAATACACTAAGCAGATTCAGAAGGATGTAGGCTGCAGTAGGTACTGGAAGATGAAGAAGCTTGCACAGGATAGAGTAGCTTGGAGAGCTGCATCAAACCAGTCTCAGGACTGAAGACCACAACAACAACAAAGAAAAAAGTTTATGAGAAACTAAGTAAAATGCTTCAAAATTCGTAAAAACAACAATGGTAAAATAGGGCGAGTAGCAAATTCAAATTTCTTTGAGAAACTGTACAACGCAATGGTCTAGAAAAATTTGAAGTAGATGTAAGAGTTAACAAAATGGAGAGTGCATATGGTCTGACAAAGAATATTTGCAACAAGAATTGCATATGCAGAAAAATAAAACTAAAACATTGTACCACAATGGTACGACCAGAATGTCTCGTAAACGTGAATGCTTAGTAATGAACTATAAGCTTTACGGAAAAAGGTACTTGAAAGACGGATTCTTAAAAAAAATGGGTGCAGTACAAACTAGAGATGGCTAGAAAATCAGAAGTAATGAGCAGATCTGCAAAAATATAAACACAATTTCAGAACCAATGGTTAAAAGAAGATTAATCTGTTTTGGACACCTCTACAGAATAAACGAGACCAGTAACTTCATGGCAGATTAAAACTGTGTGCCGGACCAAGACTCGAACTCCGGACCTTTGTCTTTCGCGCGCAAGTGCTCTACCAACTTTTTTATTTTTCTTTTTGCTTGGTTTATTCACACCAACGATGTTACAGATCTTGACCACCTTAAAGATGTTGCAACTCATACCATTAAAGTGAAAGTGGTTCGAGAGTGGCCAGCAGAAGACTGAACTATTATAGACGTACATGAAATTCATTATTCATTCCATTATTTCATTGTAAGATCGTAATCGCTGCAGGAGATGTACAGCTTTAGGCTTCTGTGTGCGGAGGACAGCCGTCGATCAGGTACGTGTTCTATCCGTGTGAAGTGTAACCGCAGCCATCTAGGCGCGTCTTCGCTGCATGATAAACCCCGGCTCAGTAACTACTTCAAGCTGGTCTTCTCGAAGGATAGTTTCTTGGTTTTCCGTTTCGTGTCAGGTGTATATCCACACTCTGGTTTCCCGAGTTTGGATTTCTCTGAGCTACCCAAGCACGACTCTCGACCCATCCTCACAGCTTTACTTCCGCTAGTACATCGATTCTTACTTTACTAAACTCCCGAGGCCGAGTCTCAGTGCGGCACACACTTTTAATCTGCCAGGAAGTCTCACATCGGCGCACACTCCGCTGCAGAGTGAATATTTCATTCTGGAAATGAGAACAAGGCGACGAATTTCGGGAAGAAGAAATCGATAGTAGCATGGATTGCAGAAATAAGGAAAGAACTAGAAAGTAACAACATCAAACAATCGTAAATAAGATACAATAACCTTTTTAAGAATAAAATACAAAATTTCTAAACTGCCAGTGATGAAATAAGAAATATGGAACAACATGTTGACAAGAAAGGAAAATACAAGGGGAGAAGATGAAGGCACTCCTTCTTCAGGCCACAAGTGGCCCACCGGGACCATCCGACCGCCGTGTCATCCTCATTTGAGGATGCGGATATGAGGGGCGTGTGGCAGCACACCACTCTCCCGGTCGTTACGATGGTTTTCTTTGACCGGAGCCGCTACTATTCGGTCGAGTAGCTCCTCGGCATTACGAGGCTGAGTGCACCCAGAAAAATGGCAACAGCGCAATGAGACCCGGTTGGTGACCCATTCATGTGTCGGCCATGCCCGACAGCGCTTAACTTCGGCGGTCTGATGGGAAGAACCGCTATATCCACTGCGGCAAGGCCGTTGCCAGAAGATGAAGTAGACCAGCAGAAATAGAAAACAACAAGGAAAGAAGGGGAACCGAGGTTGTTATGTGATCCTAGTTGGTCAATACGAAAATAAAATAATAATAATTATTATTATTATAACAAAGAAGAAGAAGAAGAAGAGGTGGAGCCCCTCCACGCCAGCATTTGCTTGGTCACCACCACAGAAATGTCACCTCAGGAAAAGGGTTAATAATTCAATGGACGAGTCACAGGATTCGGGTCTGTGACATTCGTACGTCTTGGTGAGATCACTCACCAATTCCGGCCCATCGGTAGCCAACATCCTCCTGAGTAGCCCACGCCCAGAGATCTGAGGGGGGAATATTTTATCAGAGTGCTTGCCTCCGTCATTAAGCTGTGCGGTAGAACAGCAAGTCCTAGGGGAATAGAACAGCTTTCGTTTCCCCTTCCTTTCGGCTGTACACACTTCCCTACATTACCAAACTAACAAATCCTTGACGCCTTGCGACATGTCCTATCAACCGATCCTTACTGTGTTGCGTTGCAGCATAAATTTCTTTTCTCTTCTATTCCATACAGTGCCTCCTCATTAATCACGCGACCTATCCATGTAATCTTAAGCATTCTCTTGCATCAACACTTTTCGAAAGTCTCTACTCTGCTTGTCTAATTGTTTATCGTCTACATTTCCCTTTCATAAAGCACTTTACTTCAGAAAAAATACATTCCGAAAACACTCCTCAACTTTTAAATTTACGTACAACGTTAAAAACTTTCTCATTTGCAATAATATTTCCCTGCAGTTAGCAGTCTGCATTTTATACTGTCTCTACTTCATATCTCCTCAGTTATTTTCTTGCCCAAATAATAAAACTCATCTGTTGGTTTTAGTGTCTCATTTACTTATTCCTTCAACATCGCCTGATTTAACAGGACTACATTCCCTCACCCTTGTTTTAATTTCGTTCAGGTTCATCCGGTAACGTCTTTTGAAAACAGAATCCATCCCATTCAACAGCTCTTCTATATTATATGTCGTCTCCGTCAGTATTACACACATCAAAAAGAGTTTAGCATCACCTCGGTTCTAAGAGTTTCGGAATCTGTACAGAAAATTGGATTAGAGATCAACAAAAACGTCATTTAACCCCTTTTTATTGCTCATGAAAACCACACATTGCATGTTGTACCACCATACAGGAAGACCTTCAGAGGTGGTGGTCCACATTGTTGTACACACTCTTACCTCTAATACGCAGTAGCACGTCCTCTTGCATTGCTGTACGCCTGCATTCGTCGTGGCATACTATCCACAAGTCCATCAAGGCACTGTTGGTCCAGAGGTTGTCCCACTCCTCAACGGCTATTCGGCGTAGATCCCTCAGAGTAGTTGGTGGGTCATGTCGTCTGTAAAGAGCCCTTTTCAATCATCCCCGGTATGTTCGATAGGGTTCATGTCTGGAGAACATGATGGCCACTCTAGTTGAGCGATGTCGTTATCCTGAAGGAAGTCATTCACAAGATGTGCACGACGGGGGCGCGAATTGTCGTCCATAAAGAACAAATGCCTTGCCAATATGCTGCCGATATGGTTGCACTATCGGTCGGAGGATGGCATTCACGTATCGTACAGACGTTACGGCGCCTTCCATGACCACCAGCGGCGTACGTCGGCCCCACATAATGCCATCCCAAAACATCAGGAAACCCCCACCTCGCTGCACTCGCTGGACGGTGTATCTAAGGCATCCAGCCTGACCGGGTTGCCTCCAGACGCGTCTCTGACGACTGTCTGGTTGAAGACACACGCGACACTCAGCGGTGAAGAGAACGTGATGCCAATCCTGAGCGGTCCATTCGGCATGGTGTTGGGCCCATCTGTACCGTGCTGCAGAGTGTCGTGATTGCAAATATCGACCACGCTATGGACGTCGGGAGTGAAGTTGCGCATCATGCAGCCTATTGCGCGCAGTTTGAGTCGTAACACGAGGTCCTGTGGCTGCACGAAAAGTATTATTCAACATGGTGGCGTTGTTGTCAAGGTTCCTCCGAGCCATAATCTGTAGGTAGCGGTCATCCACTGCAGTAGTAGCCCTTGGGCGGCCTGAGCGAGGCACGTCATCGACAGTTCATGTCTCTTTGTATCTGCTCCATGTCCGAACAACATCGCTTTGGTTCACTCTGAGACACCTGGACATTTGCCTTGTTGGGAGGCCTTCCTGGCACAAAGTAACAATGCGGACTTTATGTACACCCTGTATTTATAATAGTGTTTTTCATTTCATATAGATAATGACGTACACTTTCTTGTGGAACTGACTGTATTTTTGACTAATAAGACACTCTTACAGTCGAATCAAGGAAATTCCTGACACCTAGTAGTACCTTTGACAGCTTTCAATCGCAAAGGGCAAATGGTTGTAGGTGAAATGAAATTTGTAGCCGCCTAACCGCGTGGGATAGCCGCACAGATTAAACCGCCTTGCCACGGTTCGCGCGGATCCCCCCCCCCCCCCACGGAGTTTTGATTCCTCCCTTGGGCATGTGTTTGTGTGTGTGTATTGTCCTTAGTGTAAGTTAGTTTAGGTTAGATTATGTAGTGTGTAAGCCTAGGGACCGATGACCTGAGCAGTTTGGTACCATAGGGTCTTACCACAAATTTCCAAATACAGCTGCCTATGGAGATATGAAGAGGCATTGCCACGGAGACATTTACAAAATCGGGCTGTAGACAAGCAAAGGAGCTGTGCCCAGCGTACAGAAACCGTCCGGGATACGGTGTGCATTGTGTATCATGTATTAAACCGGGAACCTAGACACGGCAGGGAGGCTTCGTACTGTCGTAGCCCTCAGTGATTCACAACCCCACAACAGGCCACAGCAGTCCACCCACCCCACCGCCGCCCCACACCGAATCCAGGCTTATTGTGCGTCTCATACCAGACGAGTGTAATCCTAAATGTTTGCGTGGTAGATTAATTATGGTGTACACGTACGTGGAGAACTTGTTTGCGCAGCAATCGCCGACAAACTGTAACTGAGCCGGAATAAGGGGAACCAGCCCGCATTCGCCGAGGCAGATGGAAAACCGCTTTTAAAACCATCCACAGGCTGGCCGGCACACCGGACCTCGACAATAATTCGCCGGGCGGATACGTGCAGGGGACCGGCACGCCTTCCCGCTCGGGAAGCAGCGCGTTGGGCCGCGCGGCCAGCCCGGGATACGGTACTTATACATACACTCCTGGAAATTGAAATAAGAACACCGTGAATTCATTGTCCCAGGAAGGGGAAACTTTATTGACACATTCCTGGGGTCAGATACATCACATGATCACACTGACAGAACCACAGGCACATAGACACAGGCAACAGAGCATGCACAATGTCGGCACTAGTACAGTGTATATCCACCTTTCGCAGCAATGCAGGCTGCTATTCTCCCATGGAGACGATCGTAGGGATGCTGGATGTAGTCCTGTGGAACGGCTTGCCATGCCATTTCCACCTGGCGCCTCAGTTGGACCAGCGTTCGTGCCGGACGTGCAGACCGCGTGAGACGACGCTTCATCCAGTCCCAAACATGCTCAATGGGGGACAGATCCGGAGATCTTGCTGGACAGGGTAGTTGACTTACACCTTCTAGAGCACGTTGGGTGGCACGGGATACATGCGGACGTGCATTGTCCTGTTGGAACAGCAAGTTCCCTTGCCGGTCTAGGAATGGTAGAACGATGGGTTCGATGACGGTTTGAATGTACCGTGCACTATTCAGTGTCCCCTCGACGATCACCAGTGGTGTACGGCCAGTGTAGGAGATCGCTCCCCACACCATGATGCCGGGTGTTGGCCCTGTGTGCCTCGGTCATATGCAGTCCTGATTGTGGCGCTCACCTGCACGGCGCCAAATACGCATACGACCATCATTGGCACCAAGGCAGAAGCGACTCTCATCGCTGAAGACGACACGTCTCCATTCGTCCCTCCATTCACGCCTGTCGCGACACCACTGGAGGCGGGCTGCACGATGTTGGGGCGTGAGCGGAAGACGGCCTAACGGTGTGCGGGACCGTAGCCCAGCTTCATGGAGACGGTTGCGAATGGTCCTCGCCGATACCCCAGGAGCAACAGTGTCCCTAATTTGCTGGGAAGTGGCGGTGCGGTCCCCTACGGCACTGCGTAGGATCCTACGGTCTTGGCGTGCATCCGTGCGTCGCTGCGGTGCGGTCCCATGTCGACGGGCACGTGCACCTTCCGCCGACCACTGGCGACAACATCGATGTACTGTGGAGACCTCACGCCCCACGTGTTGAGCAATTCGGCGGTACGTCCACCCGGCCTCCCGCATGCCCACTATACGCCCTCACTCAAAGTCCGTCAACTGCACATACGGTTCACGTCCACGCTGTCGCGGCATGCTACCAGTGTTAAAGACTGCGATGGAGCTCCGTATGCCACGACAAACTGGCTGACACTGACGGCGGCGGTGCACAAATACTGCGCAGCTAGCGCCATTCGACGGCCAACACCGCGGTTCCTGGTGTGTCCGCTGTGCCGTGCGTGTGATCATTGCTTGTACAGCCCTCTCGCAGTGTCCGGAGCAAGTATGGTGGGTATGACACACCGGTGTCAATGTGTTCTTTTTTCCATTTCCAGGAGTGTATTTCCTTGTACGTTTCATAATTTGTAAGGTGTCTTCGCCAATTTTCAATATTACACTACAAACAGAATCCTTATTTTTGTTTTCGTTTCTAATAGAAAATTAGCAAAATGAAATCACAGGCAATACCAGGTTTATCAGCTAGGCACTTTACAAAGGGTGGGTCACCGGTCCAGATTGCACCAATTAGGCTACTTTCAGAGTATGCTGATATGATAGCTCTATACTTAGGAATCATACAACCACTTGCTTGACGAAGGATGCCACCTAGAGTGGAAAGTAGCACAGGTCTGCAATACCCAAAAGAGGAAATGCGGGTGATTCGCTAATTTACAAACCGGTATCCCTGACTTCGGTTTTCCGTAGGATTTTGGAACATATACTGTGTTCAAAAAAATTGCTCTGAGCACTATGGGACTTAACTTCTGAAGTCATCAGTCCCCTGCAACTTGGAACTACTTAAACCTAACTAACCTAAGGACATCACAAACATCCATGCCCGAGGCAGGATTCGAACCTGCGACCGTAGCGTTCGCGTGGTTCCAGAATGTAGCGCCTAGAACTCTCGGCCACCACGGCCGGCTACTGTGTTCAAAAATTATGAATTATCCCTGAAAAAACGATTTCTTAACAAATAGCCAACATGGATTTAAAAAATATCGTTCTTGTGGAACATAACTAGCTCATTATTCTCACGAAATAATGAGTCTTATGGGCAGGGCATATCAAATTGGTTACATGTTTTTGGATTTTCAGAAGGCATTTGAGACCATTCCTTATAAGTGACTCCTAATCAGATCTCGTGTCTATGGAGTATCGCTGTAGTTGTACGGCCGTTTTCTATATTTCGAGTCATAAAGGCCACAATACGTAGTAATCGATGAAAAATCATCGAGTAACGCAGGAGCGATATCTGGGGTTTCCCAAGGAAATTTTGTAGGTCCGCCGGCCGGAGTGGCCGAGCGGTTAAAGGCGCTACAGTCTGGCACCGCACGACCGCTACGGTCGCAGGTTCGAATCCTGCTTCGGGCATGGATGTATGTGATGTCCTTAGGTTAGTTAGGTTTAAGTAGTTCTAAGTTCTAGGGGACTTATGACCACCGCAGTTGAGTCCCATAGTGCTCAGAGCCATTTGAACCATTTTTGTAGGTCCTCTCCTGTTCCTAATCTATAAAAATGTTTAAGAGATAATCTGAGCAGTCCTGTTAGATTGTTTTCAGACGATGCTGTCATTTACTGTCTAGTTATCAGAAGATCAAACCCAATCGCAAAATGACTTCGGCAAAATATCAGTCTGGTGCTACTCTAAAAGCGATGATTATCTCTGAATAAGCAAAAGTATGAGGTCATCCACATGAGTACTGAAAGAAGTCCGTTAATTTCTGTTACACGATAAATCACACAAATGTAAAGGCTGTCAAGTCAACTAAATACTTAGAAATTACAATTACGAACAACTTAAACTCGAACGACGCATAGGTGATTTTGTGAGTAAAGCAAGCCAAAGAGTGCGTTTTGTTGGCAGAGCACTTGGAAGATGCAGCAGGTCTACTAAAGAGGCCACCCGCACAACGCTTGTCCGCCCTCTGCTAGGAAAAGGAAAGGAAGACTGGCGTTCTGCGCTAGAGTATTGTTGTGTAGTATGAGATCCTTACCACATAGAATTGACGGAGGACAACGGAAAACTCCAAAGAAGGGCTGCTCTTTTTCTATTATCGCCAAATTGGGACGAGAGTACCAAGAATATCATACACGAATTGGGGTGGCAATCATCAAAAAGGCGTTTTGCGTTGCGGGTGGATCTTCTCATGAAATTCCAATCACTAACTTTCTCCTCCGAATGCGAAAATATTTGGCTGGAGAAATGTTCATCATAATAAAATAAGGGAAATCACAGAAAAATTCTTTTTTTTTTCGCGCGCTGTTCGAGAGTGGAACTGTTCACAAATAGTGTGAGGGTGGTTAGGTGAACTCTCTGTCAGACACTTGATTGTAAATTGCAAAGTAATCAGGTGGAAGTAGGAAAAGAGCACGAAGTATGTGCTGCGTGCACCTCGCACACAAACGCTCACCTTCACCTGTGAGGAAGATGCAGCGCAGCGGGTGCTGTTGCCTCGGAAATGTCTGGACGCTTCGTTTTCTTCGGAAACCTAAGGAATAGAAATAAAATAATGTTATGATGCGTATCATATAAAAGTAGTCATAAAGGTACGGCAACGCGCTTATACGAGGCCTGTTCAGAAAGTAAGCTCCGATTGATTGCCAAATTGAAACCACAGTGAACATCACAAATGTTTTACTTGTAACAATTAGCTACACCTTTCAGCTACTTCTCTACGTAGTCGCCGTTCTGACTTAGACTTTTGTCATAGCGTTGTACCAACTTTTCAATAGCCTCATCATAGAAGGCAGCCGCCAGTGCTTTCCGCCAATTCTCCACGCTGGCCTACACCTCGTTGTCTGTGTCAAAAGTCTTCAAAGACAGCGGTTCATGTGACCAGAGATGAAACTCAGGGGGAGACAATTGCGGACTGTATTGTGGGTAATCTCACATTTCCATTTGAAAACGATGCAGGAGCATCTTCATTGCCCCTGCAGAATGCGGCTGAGAATTGTCTTGAAGAAGAAACAGCACGACAGTTATGTAATGTTAGCTGCATAGCTTCAGGCGAAATTTCTCACCAGGCCCTCGTACTTGGCGGCAGACACTATTTTCTAGACATCTTTACGCACTCACTGCGAGCTCAGAAATGAGAAGAGCGACGTGATGCTAACTGGGGTTATACTAGAGACACTACCCAACACATCTGTGCAAAGCTTTATCGGATTTTCATAGTCGTTTCCATTTCGCGACCGATCGGAGCTTACTTTCTGAACGCCCCTCGTATTATACCAACCCATCCGCCTTGCATTAGACTTGGACTATGATGCGCTCAACGAACTTCCCAACATTTTCATCAGGCTCGACGACTGGCTATGTCGGCATCTCACCTGTTACCTCATAGTACACACCAGGCCGACAAGTTTCAAAAAATTCTGCAAGTGGTTCAAAACCAACAGAAGGTGTATATCTCGCCAGTGATTGCGGAAATTAGTAAGCTAGAAAAATGTTCAAACTTTAGGCACCTTTACTGCGTAAGTCCCTGCACTAAGAGAAGCCGTTCGGTATGCAGACAACCCACACGATGACGCTTCTGTTATCACAGGTTCTCGAAGTGCTGTATAATTAACAGTTCATTAAAATTGTAACTCGAAAACTAACCACCATACATTATGCATACTTGAACATCTCCACAGACTTGTAAGTGAACATATCCTTTTGGTCAAAAGACTCTCAAAAACTACACAGAATGAGCTAGTAGACCAACTGCAGAAACAAACTGAGAGAGAAGGTAACTGAATAAAACTTCACAAGGCAAGACCGCTAGAAAAGCTGTTTATTGGATGACCGGTTTCGACAGATCTACGAGACAGGAGATTTCCCCTACTACAATAACTTAGTCATTCAATTTGTCTTCATCTCGATGAAACAGATCTTTTAGGAACGGGAAGAACTATAGCAGTCTTTTCAGCTGACAAAGGAGCAACACACTAAAAAGTAGTATACAATTAAATGTCCTGTCTCTCTCACGCAAGATTATCTAAACCCCACACAAACTGGACTCAATACAGGTCGAAAGATTCGCTTATCTCTTCTGCCAGACGCTTCCATAAGTAATTGCGGAACTCAGTCATGTAAAGTGAAATAATTAAGATTTGGAAGACAGCGAGATGTGTTACGTACAGTATTACTTGAAGCAGGAGTACCTCTCTAACGAATGTTTATAGGATTCAAGTAGCTACGCACATTGCACCACGACGTCCTGGATATAGTATTGACAGAAGCGGAAAGCTAATTCTAAACTATTCACATGAGGACTAAGAAAGAGAATCTTCTGAGACGCCTGCAGTTTATATAGCTCCTTTTGTGGCTATCGCACTCGAGTACGGGAGCTTTACAGAGATGATAAACTTCATCACTAAATAAACCTAACGATGTAACCTAATGTCAACGACCTTGCCCCAGTGGAACACCAGTTCCCGTCAGATCACCGAAGTTAAGCACTATCGGACTGGGCTAGCACTAGGGTGGGTAACCTCCGGTCTACCAAGGGCTGTTGGCAAGCAGGGTCCACTCAGCTCTAGTCAGGCAAACTGAAGAGCTACACTATGTGATCAAAAGTATCCGGACGCTCCCAGAAACATACGCTTTTCATATTAGGTGCATTGTGCTGCCACCTACTACCAGGTACTCCGTATCAGCGACCTCAGTAGTCATTAGTCATCTCGAGACGGCAGAATGGGGCGCTCCGCACAACTCACGGACTTCGAAAGTGGTCAGGTGATTGGGCGTCACTTATGTCATAAGTCTGTACGCGAGATTTCTTGATTGGGGGGCTGCTCATAAGCCACACATCACGCCGGTAAATGTCAAACGACGCCTCGCTTGGTGTCAGGAGCGTAAACATTGGCCGATTGAACAGTGGAGAAACGTTGTGTGGAGTGACGAATCACGGTACACAATGTGGCGATCCGATGGCAGGGTGTGAGTATGGCGAATGCCCGGTGAACGTCATCTGCCAGCGTGTGTAGTGCCAACATTAAAATTCGGAGGCGATGGTGTTATCGTGTGATCGTGTTTTTCAAGGAGGGGCTTGCACCCTTTGTTTTGCGTGGCACTATCACAGCACAGGCCTACATTGATGTTTTAAGCACCTCTTGCTTCCCACTGTTGAAGAGCAATTCAGGGATGGCGACTGCACAAAAATGGCTCCGAGCACAATGGGACTTAACATCTGAAGTCATCAGTCCCCTAGAACTTAGAACTACTTAAACGCAACTAAGGACATCACACACATCCATTTCCGAGGCGGGATTCGAACCTGCGACCATAGCGGTCGCACGACTCCAGACTGAAGCGCCTAGAACCGCTCGGCCACACCGGCCCGCAATGGTGACTGCATCTCTAAACACAATCGAGCACCTGTTCATAAAGCACGGCCTGTGATGGAATGGTTACACGACAATAACATCCCTGTAATGGACTGGGCTGCACAGAGTCCTGAGCTGAATCCTATAGAACATCTTTGGGATGTTTTGGAACGCCGACTTAGTGCCAGGCCTCGCCGACCGACATTGATTCCTCAGTGCAGCACTCCGTGAAGAATGGGCTGCCATTCCCCAAGAAATCGTCCAGCACGTGATTGAACGTATTGCCTGCGAGAGTGGAAGCTGTCATCAAGGCTAAGGGTGGGCCCAACACCATATTGATTCCAGCATTACCGATGAAGGGCGCAATGAACTTGTAAATCATTTTTAGCTACGTGTCCGGATACTTTTGATCACACAGTGTACTTGATTGACAAGTAGTGGTTCCTGTCTCGTAAACTGACATACGGACGGGAGAGCAGTGTGCTGACCACATGCCCTCAATATCCGGAGCCAGTGACGCTTTTGGGCAGAGGATGACAAGACTGCCAGTCGGTGCCCTTAGGCCTCCATGGTCTGCTCGGGTGGAGTAATGTAATGTGGCTTAATGAAAACAAGTGTCTTTTACGCTCTTCAGATATTAAAGTTCTTAAGTCACAAAACTGAAAATGTCATGTTCAATAGGGTTCACGTCTGGAGAAGATGCTGGCCACTCTAGTCGAACCGAGCGAGGTGGCGCAGTGGTTAGACACTGGACTCGCATTCGGGAGGACGACAGTTCAATCCCGCGTCCGGCCATCCTGATTTAGGTTTTCCGTGATTTCCCTAAATCGCTCCAGGCAAATGCTGGGATGGTTCCTTTCAAAGGGCACGGCCAACTTCCTTCCCCGTCCTTCCCTAATCCGATGAGACCGATGACCTCGCTGTCTGGTCTCCTTCCCCAAAAACCTACCTACCTACTCCAGTCGAGCAATGTCGTCGTCCTGAAGGAAGTCATTCAGAAGATGTGCACGATGGGGGCGCGAATTGTCGTCCACGAAGACGAATATCTCTCCAATATGTTATCGATATGGTTGCACTATTGGTCGGAGGATGCCATTCACGTATAGTACAGCTGTTACGGCGCCTTCCATGACCACCAGTGGCGTACGTCGGCCGCATATAATACCACCCCAAAACAACAGGGAACCTCCACCTTGCTGCACTCGCTGGACAGTGTGTCTAAGGCGTTCAGCCTGACCGGGTTGCCTCCAAACACGCCTCCGGCGACTATCTAGTTGAAGGCTCACTCATAGGTGAAGAGAACGTGATGCCGATCCTGAGTGTTCCATTCGGCATGTTGTTGGTCCATCTATACCGCGTTGCATGCTGTCGTGGTTGCAAATATGGACCTCACTTTGGACGTCGGGAGTGAAGTTGCGCATCATGAATCTATTGCGCAATGTTTGAGTCGTAACACGACGTCCTGTAGCTGCATGAAAAGCATTATTCAACATGGCGGCTTGCTGGCAGAGATCCTCCGAGCCATAATCCGTAGGTAGCAGTCATCCATTGCAGTAGTGACCCTTGGGCGGCCTCAGCAAAAAAAAAAAAAAAAATGCTTCAAATGGCTCTGAGCACCATGGGACTTAACTTCTGAGGTCATCAGTCCCCTAGAACTTAGAACTACTTAAACCTAATTAACCTAAAGACATCACACACATCCATGCCCGAGGCAGGATTCGAACCTGCGACCGTAGCGGTAGCGCGGTTCCAGACTGCAGCGCCTAGAACCGCTCGGCCACTCCGGCCGGCAAGGCGGCCTCAGCGAGGCATGTCATCCACAGTTCCTGTCTCTCTGTATCTCCTCCATGTCCAAAGAACATCGCCTTGGTTCACTCCGAGACGCCTGGACACTTCCCTTGTTGAGACCCCTTCCTGGCACAAAGTATCAATGCAGACGTAATAGAACCCCAGTATTGACCGTCTACGCTTGCTTGAACCACAGGCAACACGAGCTGTTACCTCCTTCCTAGTGGAATGACTGATCGGCTGTCGGACCCCCTCCGTCTAATACGCGCTGCTCATGCATGATTATTTACATTTTTGGCCAAGTTTAGTGACATCTCTGAACAGTCAAAGGGACTGTGTCTATGATACAGTACCCACAGTCAACGTCTGTCTTCAGGACTTCTGAGAACCAGGATGATACAAAACTTCTTTTCATGTGTGTATGTAAGCGGAGCAGACACGGATGGGGCATCACTCTAACAAAGATATGGTCTGCAAATGGGGAAATCCAGTGAGATAAGCGAATCTGACAAATGGCATTGTTAACGGTTATCTCGAAAATGGCGAAGTTTGTCGAATGTTCACGTACTACTGTCATGAACATTCACGGAAAGAGGAAGAAGGACAGTGAAACTGCCACCAGGTGCTAACTTGTTGGAAGTACACGACTCTTCACCGAACGTGGGGTTCGGATGCTTGTTTACTCTGTAAAGTAGGATAAATGGTGATCTGTCGCATCTCTGCCGAAAGAGCAAAATGCTGGTGCACGCACAAGTGTTTCAGAGCACACAGTTCATTATGCATTGTTGAACATGGAGCAGCCGGCCACCCCTCCGTGTTCACATGTTGACCAACTACGATTGTAGTGGGTATGGGACTATCGGGATTCGACCATCGATTAATGCAAACGTGTCGACTCTTTGGGTGGATCACATTTTTGCTGTACTAGGTCGATGGTGGTCTCCAAAAACGCCGCCATCGAAGTGAATGGCGGCTCGAAATGTGCAGCGCACCATGGATGCAGGCTGATGGGAACAGTATTATGCTATGGGAAGCATTTTCCTGCACTTACATGGGACCTGCGGTACTAATCGAGGCTGACAGCTGCGAACCACTCGTATCTTTCATGCTTGATGTCTTCCCCGACGGCGGTATCATCTTTCAGCAGTCCAACTGTCCGTGTGTTTGAGCAGGAACCGTGCTAACGTGGTTTGAGGCGCCTTATGTTGGGTCTCAGTGTCCAAATTCGTCTGATATGAATCCTATTAAACCCATCTGGGTCGCTATGGAGCGCCATCAGCTCATACTCAAATCAGCGGTTTGTTATTTACGAGAAAATCATGACCAGCGAGTAGATATCTAATGCCACACACCTCCACAAACCTGCCAACAAACTGTCGGATTCCCAATACGCAGAATCAGTCAAGTATTTCGTTCCAAAGATGGAGAAATAAGTTATTAAGCTGCAGTTTCCTTTTCCTCCTGTAAAACAGTAATATCACTGAACGTGCCTTATACATATCTGCTGCTCCAGTATAATAATGTACCATGGCTCCATTTTTAATTTTTTTCTTGTGTCTGTATCAGTAGTGTTTGTAAATTTTTGGTTGTGTCCGACTAGGTGCAACTAAATAAATGCTATTTTCGTTTTACCAGCAGCGTGTCGCCTTAATTTCTTGAGAAAGCATCTGTGGGCTGAAATTCTCATTTAAATGTAGAATTTTTAATTGACATATTGTCCCCTCTAGGTAAAAGCCAGAGGCACTTCTGGTCCCAGGACTTGAATTCTCGTACAACATGTCTCATTACTGACAGCAAGTGTTGAAGTGTTCCATAAATTTATCTGTTCCTTTGCAACTAGCTACCAACCATAGACAAAAAATTGAAATGGATACTACACACTGTAAGGAGTGTGTCAGAACTCTCCATTACATAAAACAATATATCCAACTTAGGGCTATTCTTTGCATTATGTAAGCACTCAGATATCGATAGTAACAATTTGAGAACAAAACATGGGAGCGCAATTCTAAGCATTGTTGTGAGACGAGATCTGTCTGCTAGAATGAAAGAGTAGTGTTGGTCGAGAGCTCGGAGACAGAAGATGTGTCACACTGCCCTCACGTCGGTGGTGGCAGATCTTACCACACTCGAGGCCTGATTTCGTTTATATAGCCAGGAGAGATTTAGATGGCTTAACTACGCTTGAAGATGGAATTCAAGGTAAAATTCACAATCATACCGCAAAAGTACTTGCAGGGTCAGGCTCGTGGTCGTTAATTAATGAAATCCCTTCTCAGAAGTTATTTAGTAGTTAACAGGACCCAAGCAAACTCCTTTTATTAAATTAATTCTTAATAACAATAAGCTTTAACCGCTGCTGCTGTAAACCACATGGGAAAAGGCAGTCATCTAAAGAGGTGAGTGCAAAACGTAGGGCCAAAACAGAGACACTGACACACCACAATGTGTCATGTACTCTAGTCGAGTAAACTCCGTTGCACAAGTTAGATTCTGCTTATCGAAATGTTAGTTTTAAGTTTTCCATGTAACGATCTGTTGAGGACTCAAATAACAGTGAAACTGACACTCATGCAACATGCATACAGCATTATGCAGGTTAGATTCCATTTACTGATAGCTCGGTTGCTTATCGAGTCCATTTTCACAGACGAACGTAGGCAATATTGACTGTAGCTACGTTACATATACATAATTGTTCCATATACGTTAGCTTTACCCACTGTTACTGCAGAATGGTTGCATTTAGCCGGAATTGGTTGTGTGTACGTTACACAAATTGGTTGTATATACCTTACATATGGCGAATATTAATGCTAGACAACACCATTGGAAATCATAAAAACGCAATAAGATCAACATTACACACACAGTGGTTATAGCTGTGCTGCCTTGTTACTAGTTACATATGTACTTTTTTCAGCAATAATTGTTTATTATTGTCCATCTATGTTAATTATAAGAATTCTGTGTGACATATTTCGCAGACGAACATAGGCAATATTGGCTGTAGCTACGTTACATATACATATTTGTTCCATATACGTTAACTTTACCCGCTGTTACTGCGGAATGGTTGCATATACATTACTACACATACAAACACACGTGTGCACGCTCATACAGACACACACACACACACACACACACACACACAAACACACACAATATAATGTACAGCTGGCAACAGCGTTCAAAACAACCATAGTAGCACAGTGGAAAAGTATGTATGTATGCATTTTAAACATTTTAAATTGTAAACTCTATATCATGAAATTCATTATTTCTATTTTTAAGTTTCTTCATTCCTTTATATTTTATTATCATTTGTCCTTTTTTAATTATATTAAAATCAAAATTGTCAATTAATATAGAAAATCTATTTGGTAAAATAACTTTAAAATCATTGTTGAGTTCTAGACAAAGATATTCTCCAAATCTAGTATTTAAATAATCACAGTTTGAAATGTTATGTAAAACATTTGTCTCAAGCTCATTAACTTCTCCAATACCCTTATAAATACTTAAATTATTTTGCTTCTTGATTAAAGTAGTTTCCATCTATATAGAAAAGATTTTTATTAGTTTTACAAAAATAAATTTATAGTTTGTATTAAACATATTTTAAAAAAATTGTATTTTTGAACTTATAGCTAAATGATTCATTGAAAATTATTACCTTTGTATTTTTTATAAATCTAATAAAAATTATTTCTTAAAAATGGAGATCAAAAAAGAATGCAAGCTAAAATAAAAGATACTTACGAAATAATTGAGTTATGTGAAAAGATATTGATTGCCATATTTGTTTAAGTGATGAAAACAATAAGCAGTTTGATAAAACAAATTGCAATCATATTTTGCATAAAGAATGTATTGATAAATGGTGAAAGGAAAAAGAAAATTGTCCACTTTGTGGAATGATTATTAAAAACAAACCAACAACATTAGCTGATGATGAAGCTGATATTAGTACTATGAGGTTGGATGAAATTCTCGATTATACAGCACAGAATGTACTTCATGAGACATATTTTTCGATCGATTAGAATGATTATAAAAATATAAAAATTTACTTTTTCACAAATCTAATAAATTTTTTCTATATAAATGGAGCAAGTGCCAGGTGAAACCGGCTTAGGACTGTGTCAAGTCCAAAACGATTGTTCTGTGAAAAATAAATTTTGTAAATATTGTAATACAGAGAAATCAATCGATAATTTCACTTTACAAAAATACTCAAAAGATGGTTATGGAACTATATGTAGGCCATGTAAAAATAAATATCATCTAGAAAATTACAATAAAAATCAAATTTCTTGTGTATGTGGAAAAAGTGTTGCTAAATATTATTTTAAAGAACATTTAACACGAAAAACAAGTGAAAAACATACATGGATAATGAAGAAAAATCTGAATCTACAATGAATAATGAAGCAGTTGTAATTGAAGAAAAATCTACATCCACAAAGAAATATAAAATTAATCAAAAAAAGAAAAATTTCAATTAATTTTATATCAATCCAACACATAAAGAGAAACATAATAATAAATGTAAGTAATGTACTTTAGAATATAATAAGAATAAGATAGCTTTAACTTTCTGATTTATTATTTATTAAAAAATAATTATCCTTTATGATTAAGTAAATACATTATTAAAACTAATTTATTGTTTAACTAATTTCTTGTTAAACTAATTGTTTAAAAACTAATTAATTGTTAAACTATATAATAAACTAATTCTCTTTTTTAAATTAATTATTATATAATAATCCTTATTCTTCTATTAAATAATTATCTTTTTCGTGATAAAAATAATTATTACAAATATAATGAAATTTTTGTAATAAATAGAAGAGCAAGCTAATTGATTATTAAACTAACTACCAAACTAAATGGGAAACTAATTCTTCGAAAAACTAATTGCTTAAAAACTGTTTAAAAACTAAATAATTAACTAATTGTTTAAAAACTAATTGACTGTTAAAGTAGATAGTAAACTAATTGATTTTTAAACTAAATAATAAATTAAATCTCTTTTCGATTAAATGTTTATTAAATAATAATCATTATCAATCTATTACAAAAATATCATTCTATTAATAAAAATGATTTTTAAAAATCTAATGAATTTTTTTGGGAAATAAATAGAAGAGCAAAAATGAAAGTAACATTGCTGCTCAACTACAACAATTCAATGTTGCGAGACTTCATTTGTTTTACAAATTAATAATTTACAAGGATATTCAAAACTTCGTAAAGCTGATTTAATTACTTTTATTATTAGTAACACTTCAATTATTATTAGTAGTCATCCAAATATTTTCAGAAATAATACAACTGTAGTAAGTGAAAATAATACAAATATTGTGCAAAATAATAATAATAACAATAAATCTGAAGTAAGTGAAAATTATAAAAATTATAAAACTGAAATGAGTAAAAATTATAATGATGTTTTTAATATTTATATACCAGTACAAGATAATACAAATATTGTGAAAAATAATAAAGCTGATCACAGATCTGAGACTGCTTCAGCTGTCACTGAACATAGTGAAAATATTTGGAAAAAGTTATCATTTTATAATATTTATGATGTTCCTCTAACTAAAGAAGATAAATCATTAAAAAGAATGTTTCGATTTTCTACAATTATATTTGTAAAACCGAAACCAAAAGAGAGAAAACCAATTAAACATTACTTAGTTGAAAAAGCATTTGAAAATAGGTTACAAACTATACATCTTGAAAACAGTATAGATATACTTAATCCTAAAAATTTCTTAGATTCAGTAAAAACAAAGATTTTTAAAACTGTTAAAGAATCTTTGAAAGTACTTCATGTTGTAAAGACAAATGTTAATTTATATTGTGAATATAAACTGAAAAAAGATGAAATAGTTCCATAAGTTCAAGATTTCGGACAATGAACACCAAATTATACTATTTTAGCAGAAAAAGATTTTAATAAAAAGTTTAAATATGGTATTGAATAGAACTGGGGAGAAGAGGAGTTTGTGGCACAACTTGACAAGAAGAAGGGACCAGTTGGTAGGACATGTTCGGAGGCATCAAGGGATCACAAATTTAGCATTGGAGGGCAGTGTGGAGTGTAAAAATCGTAGAGGGAGACCAAGAGATGAATACATTAAGCAGATTCAGAAGGATGTAGGTTGCAGTAAGTACTGGTAGATGAAGAAACTTGCACAGGATAGGGTAGCATGGAGAGCTGCATTAAACCAGTCTCAGGACTGAAGACCACAACAACAACAAAAGACGTATTTGAAAAAATTTCTAATTTTTCAAACATCAGGATGGTCATTAACTAGAATTATTTGTTTACAGCTAGGAATTAATAAATATGTTCTATTAAAAGGATCATCTGATATTGATATACCTGAAGTAATAAAAAATAAAAAAGCTTGTATTAATGAAAAAATAATGATGAAAAATGTTTTCTATGGTCTATAAAAGGAGCTTTGCTACCTGTAGATGAAAATGCAGAAAGAATAACAAAATGCCAAAATGTTAGTCTTACCTTGGTAAAAACTTGAAAATATTGAATTTCGTGTATTAGTTGATCATATTCCAAAAATAGAAAATCTAATTATTCTATCAATTAATATTTATTCAGTTAGTGACGAAGATGAACATTATTAAATGTGTCCATTAAAACTAACAAAATGTAAAAAAGAAAAACATGTACATCCACTTTATTTTAAGAAAGATAATAATTCACATTACTGTTATATAAAAAAATTATCTGGTCTTGTATCAAGTCAAATTACCAAACACGAAACAGTAAAATTTATTTGTGATTTATGTTTACTACATTTTAATAATAAAGAATAATTAGATAAACATACACCAAATTGTTTAACTAGGAAACCATTAAAAGACGAAATGTCAAGTAAAGGAGAATATGTTTACTTAAAAAATTAGCAATTTACACAAAAAGTTCCATTTGTTATTTATACTGATTTTGAGTGTTTACTTTTAAAAATTGCTAATTGTGAACCAAATCCACAAACACCAAATACAATGAAATATCAAAAACATGAACCAAGTGGATTTTGTTATTATTTTAAATATATGTATGGAAATTATAAAGATCCTGTTGTTTATAGAGGACTAAACTGTCATAAAAATTTATTGAATGCATAAAACAAAATGGTGAAGAAATTGGAAGAATATATTCTGAAACCGAAGAAATGTAACCACTTACACTTGATGAATACAAAATATATAATAAATCAACAGTTGGTACATTATGTAAATGTCGTTGTACAAAAAATAATAAAAAAGTACATCATCATGATCAATTTACTGGAAAATAAATTGCTCCATTATGTAGTAATTGTAATTTAAAACTAAAACAACCTGATTTTGTTCTATTTATTTACATAATTTATCTCGCTATGATTCACAGCTTATTGTAAAATAACTTGGCTATGATAAGAATGAAATAGAACTAATACCAAATAATGAAAAACAATATATTAGTTTTGGTAAACATACAAAACTTTAAAAATTAGATTTGTTGATACATTTAAATTTATGGCTTCTTCACTTGATAAACTTCCATCATATTTATAGAAGAATCAATTAAAAATATGAAAGAGCATTTTTCATCAGAATTACTTAATTTAGCAATTAGAAAAGGTGTTTATCCTTATGATTACATGGATTCCTGGAAAAAATTTGAAGAAACACGAAAAGAACAATTTTAAAATGAACTGAATGATTGTGATACAACTGATGAAGATTATAAACATTAAAAATTAATTTGAGAAAAACTCAATATAAAAAATCTTGGTAAATATCATGATTTATATCTTAAAACTGATGTATAATTGATAAGAGATGTTTTTGAAAATTTTAGAAAAACGTGTACAAATATATATAATTTAGATCATTCTTGGTACTTTACAGCACCAGGTTTATCTTGGGATGCAATGCTAAAAATTACTGAACAAAATTTTGAATTACTACATGATCATGATATGCTTTTAATGGTTGAAAAAGGAATCAGATGTGGAATTTCACAATGTTGTAAAATATATGTAAAAGCAAATAATAAATATTTAAAAGATTATAATAATAAGAAATGTCAAATTTTATGATCTAGATGCAAATTTTATATGGTTACAAAACGAAGCAATATTTACCGTAAGGTGGATTCAAGGGGATGAACCAAATAAAACTAATTCTACAAAAATAACTGTAAAGTCAATCAACAGTCGAGATGGGTATATATTCGAGGTAAATCTAGAGTATCCAAAAGAATTACATGATTACATAAATATTTACCATTAGCTCCTTAATCAATCCAGGTAAAAATGAAAGTAAATTAATAACAACTTTAGATAAAATACATAATTATGTAATACATTACTAATATCTTAAACATTACCAGTATTTATCTTTAGGAATGCAATTTATAAAATATATAAAGTCTTAAAATTTAAACAAACTAATTGGTTAAAGAACTATATATATTTAAGTTTAAGAAATAAACTTTGAAAAAGATTTCTGTAAGTTAATGAATAATTCTGGATTTGGTAAATTAATAGAGAATATAAGATATAGACTAGATATAAAGTTAGTTTCAAAGAGTAAATTATGTGATAAACTTGTAGCTAAATGAAACTACAAACATAGAACTATATTTAATGAAAAATTAGCTGCTATTCATATGAATAAAACTAAAATAATATTTAATAAACCTATTTATATTGGATTAAGTATACTTGATTTACCTAAAGAAATAATGTATGATTTTCACTAAAGAGTTATGAAACCAAAATATGGAGAAAATATTGAAATATGTTATCAAGATACAGATAGTTATATTTACAATGTTAAAACTGAAGATTTCTACGAAGATATGAAATAAATGATCGATTGCTTTGATGCAAGTGATAATCCAACAGATAATATATATATGGTATTCACCAAGTAAACAAGAAAGTTGTAGGTAAAATGAAAGATGAATGTATTGGAAAAATAATGGAAGAATTTTGTGGTTTAAGAGCAAAGATGTATGTTTATAATGTTGGTGAGCAAATAGAAAAGAAATCTAAAGGAATTAAAAATGGATTTTTAAAAGCAGAATAACTCTAGAAGATGATAAAAATTGTTTGATTAACAATATAGAACAATGTGGAAAATTTAATCTAATTAAGAGTGAAAAACACGAAATATACACAATTCAAGTAAACAAAAAACATTAAGCCCCCTTAATGATAATAAAAAGATGTATAGAAAAATAACTTAGATACATTACCATATGGCCATTATAGGTTATTAAAATAATAAAATTATTTCTGTATAAAATTAATAATTTTTTTATATATAAAATTTTTCTATATAAATGGAATCCTTTTACAAAGATAAAATAAAATATTAAAAAAATAAAATAAAACATAAAAATTATAGTGTACCCAAACTACAAAGATTAAATAAATTAAACAATGAAATAATTAAAATAAAAGATGATAGCATTAAAATGAAAGATGAAAGTATTAAAAAAAAAATGAAAGAAATAAAATAAATGATGAAATAATTAAATCAAAAGATGATCAAATTCAAAATTAAATGGATGTATTTGATACTTAGTTAAAAACTAAATAATATACAAATTATACATAAAATTAGAGTCAGCTGAAACAGATTTCAGTCTGCAACTCCACTATAAAATTACAGAATAATATTACTTTATCTTTATGTATCCAACTGTTCTGTGAATTATCAAAACATAACGATTTAACATAATAACCTATCTCTCTTAAAATTTTTTCAACTATGGTACATCTGGATATTTAGTTTTTGTAGTTCTTGTTCATAAAAATTTCCTTTTATATCTTTTAACTTATTTGTAACTGATAACTGATAACGGGTAATGAATGACATCTCCGTTTTCAAATATTTCTGTTGACCAATTAGCTGGATATCCTTTTTCAAAAATACCTTTAAGTATACTAACTCGTGATTTATCACCTTTTTGAAATTTAGCATCAGCTAAATCAAACATCATTAAGCGACTAGCTTTTTTGTTAGATATATTGTTTGCTTATTTTTAAATTTGTTTCATTTACTTCTATTGGATTCATTTTTGTTGTAAAATGTTTTGTATTATTATATTCATCAATTAGAACTCTAAATAAATTTTACCATTTGTATTTTCCTTGTAAAACAAATTTCTTCCAAATCTTTTCTTTAAGCGATCTGTTAAATGTATAACAACTGCTTTTTTAATTCCGAAAAAGTTGAATAATGATTAACGTTATATTTCTTCATTAATTCCTTAAATTGTTCGATACAAAATTATTTACCATTGTCTGTTTGTAAATTATTCTGTTATCTAACTATTAAAATATCATTTTAAGGTGTTACTCTATGTGGATTATGTGTTTCAGTATTGTTATTCACTTTAAACAATAAATATGATCGTCTTTAAGAAATAAATGTGAATTGTGATTATTAAATACATAAAAATTTATTAAAATGCAAATTATCTCCCCAAATACAATTATATTTACAGCTATAGCAATAGTTTTAACAGAATCTTTCAATGTTACAGTTATAAAATTCGATTTTTGAACCATTATTGAATGATTATTAATATTTATTTGATATAGCTTAAATGCTAAATTTAGTGTTGTATGAAAATAATCAAATTTAAATCTCTATTTATATTTTTACCGACAATAGTAATATTTGTAAGTATGAAGCAATATTCAAAATTGTACATTTTTTGATAACCACCTGTCATATAAGTGAATTCAATTATTTGCTTATCATATACTTTATTTTTAAATTACTTAATTTATTTTAATTATGGAGTTAAATCTGTTTATGAGGAATAATCTAAAAAAGGTTTTTCTACTTGTCTTTTGGAAAATAATTATTGAACTATGTTAAAATGCTTATGTATTCACATTTTGCAACATATTCTTTTTCTAAGTATTGTCAGTTAACTACATCATTTGCATCAATTGGATAATTTACATTAGCAAGTCTTCTAAGTTTAAAACCAATATAACCTTTAGTTATTTTAAAACTAGCATTAAATTGTTTTTTACATCGTTTAATTTCATTAGTAATCTTTGGATCCCTTGTTTAATTTTATTTCCAATTTTTTCAATTTTTTCTAAAGTGAATGTACATGTATTTTGCACTTGTTAATTTTGTTTAGTTAAATGTATCCTGTTTCCAAAAATGCCAATTTATTAAATCTAAAATATCATTTTATTTATAATTTTCACAAAGTAATTTTAAAACAAATAAACGTAAATGACCACATATTACTTCATAAGAATTTTGTATCCTTTCTGCATTGTAAATAATTCATCTTTTCATAAATTATTAACTAATTTTTTATATATTACAGCAAAATGAATCAAAAACAACTTTTTTATTTTTATTTCTAAAATAAAAAATCCAATGAGTACCAGAATTATCACATCTATCTAAATGAACTATACTACTTTCAATTTTAAATGGTCTATTTGGCCATTAATCATTCATGTATACACCACGAAAGTGTTGAATTTTTAACTGTTTTGTTAATTTTTCTACATCAAAATTACTTAATGCATTAGGATATTTATCAATTACTATTTCGAAATTTTCTTGTTTCTGTAACCCATTAACAACAGCTTTCTTTTCCATTTCTAATTTATGTCTTTTTTGTTCTTCTAATTCTTTATCAGCATGCTTTTTGTTTAATACTGCTTTTGCATTTGCTGTAGATTCTCCAGCTAGTGACCCTATTCTTGCTAAATGTGGTAATAAGCTAACAGTAATGGTAAAAATCACCTTCATGTTGTGTTAATCCGTTACCAACTTTCTTTTTTGTAAATACTCAATAATTTTTAACAACAGGAATACCTTATGTAATAAGTAAATTTCCACCAATTTTTTAAGTTTTTTTTTGATTCAGTTAAAAACGATTCAATTACATTTAATTGTTCATTATTGAACTTTAATGTAATTGACTTTGGTATAGTTTTGCCACTAGGTATCAAAATATAATCAATTGTAAAGTTATTCATTTCTATAATTAAATATTTAACAAAGATTTTTATAAAGTTTAAACATGTATAAAGATTAAAATTCATAATGATTTTTATACAGTTAAAAATTTATAATGATCTTCTATACAGTTTAAAAATTAATTATCCCAATTATTTCATTAACATTAATTCCCATGCCTAATTTACTATATCCATACATTATTCCTCTAATTGCTGTTGGAGCTACTTTTTCACCAAATGTAGCATCATTTGCATACATTCTTTCTTTTGCAGCTAATTGTAGTTCTGTATCAGCTATTTATCTTTTTTCTAATTCTTTATTACCTCTATAAGCAATCTTACGTTTTTACAAGCTTCATCTAATGGGTTTATACGTTCATCACCTTTAGATAATCTTTCTTCTAATTTTGTACATGAAGCAGAAATATTAAAACCTGTAAGATGCATTTCAAATGGTAATTTATTAATTTAAGTATTTACTAATTCCTTTTCATGTTTATCACTTTTCCAAAATGTATGTCGCAGATTTTTTAAAAAACTAATGATATATAGAATTTCTTTTAGATTATCGGTTAAAACTGCTAAATTTATTTGTTAACATTTGTGCAATACTAACTTTTTCATCATGATAATTCTTATTTCCAGTTTATTCTTCACCATGAATTACTGCTAATATATCAATTAATTGACTAGCATCATTTAACCATACAAATTCAATTGATTTATCTGTATATTCGTTAATTAAACCTTAACCTTTTCGTTCTGGGGAACTGTTATCTGAAGAATCTATAGTTTGTTTACTTAAATTTGGAAAATCAACATCAACAATTTCTTTTATTAAGTAATTATATTTATTAGCTCTACTTGATCTGATTTTATTTGGGATATTGTAAAAATATAATGCTCGTGAATTAAATAATATATCTCCATAAATTGATAAATCTACAGCATCAAACTTTTTATTTAAATCTTCCATAGTAGTTTGTTTTTGAGTTAAAAGTTTCATTAATCCATCCATACGTTCATATGTTATATCAACAATTTTTAAATTATCACCTTTACATTCTACAGGTAAATTACCAACATATTTAAACATAGCACCAAGTTTTGAAACAAATACTTTATCTTAACTATGATTAATATATTTTAACACTTTCTTTTTAGTTTCATCTACATTTTTAATTTTATTTACATTTATATTTTTATTTTTATTTTCTTCTTCATATTTATTTAATATATCGTTAATTTCTGTTTCACTTAATGTACAATTATATTTACAAGGAATATCATCAGATCAATCTGTTATCACGATATGTAATCATTTGTTTTTCAATTTCTCTATTTTCTTCAATTGATTTCAAAACATTATCACATAAACCTTCAATATCTTGTTTTACTTTTTCAATAGAATCAATTACAGGTTGATCTTCCTTTTTATATTTTTCATAAACTGTTCTTGATTGCTTTTTCCAGAGTTTAAATATTTCTTTTAGTTCTTAAGTTTTCTTTCTATTTTGATTAGCTTTTTTAAGAACTTCTTCATCATACTTTACAAACACTTTGAAAAAAGAAAAACATTACTTATGTTTAAGCTTTATGTTTTAAGTTTTATGTATTATGTTTGTGTTTTTATGTTTTATGGTTATATAATGTTTAACATTTACGTTTATGTTTATGATTACATTTACAATTACGTTTGTATTCATGTTTATGTTAAATGTTTACATTTACATTTATGCTCATGTTTACATTTGCAGTTATGTTTATGTTCATATAATTAAGAAATGTTGTATTTAATTTCTAAATTTACCTTCGCTTGATTTACTAGACATATCTATTGTTAAGAAACCAAATTCATCATTCCAACATTTACTACACATTTCTTTAAAATTATCGAACTTCAAATCTCCAACAACAAACTCATGGTAATAGGTTTTAAATTTGTATCATCTTTTGTAAATATATTAAACAAAATTAATTTGCCTATAACTAACTGTTTTGGTATTTTTGAATAAGTTTGAGCTAAGTAGAAACAATCTATACCTTTGTGCTTGCCTCTAGTAAAAATCTCTAACAATATCTCGATTTTCTAGAATAAAGTCATCAAATACTACAACTGAATTTTCATTACATTCATGTAATGGAATAATTCATTATTTTCAATAACAGTAATAATTTGTTTATTAACTATATGTACAATTTGTTTACATTTTTTATAAATTCTTGATACTTTGGTTGTCCCAAACTATTTGAATAAATATATAAATGTTTGATTTTATTCCAATTTAAACATCCTGGAGCTAAAATATAATTATCAATCATTTCTGTTATTTTTCCAAAACCACTTGGTCCAATTATTGCACATCTTTCAAAATTTGGTAAAAGTTTTCCATGTTCGTTTTTTAAATTATTTTCTGGAATTCTTACTTTAGGGCCCCAATCTTTTTTGTTCATTTATTTAATAATTTTTATTTATTTGTATTTTTCATTTATTTATGTTTTTACATTTATTTATATTTTTGCACTTAATTATATTTTTCAGTAGTAATTGCGCCGTCTGGTGCTGCCTAAAGACAGATTTGGTGGTTGCCTGGTTCAACATAGTAATAATACATCTGTACTTAGAAAACGATTAACTGTTCAAATACGAGTTATACTAACGTTTCATTAATTGGTTATTATTCAGCTTTCTTAACATCAAATATTACAACAAAATATAATAATCTGTATTGTGATGGTGAAACAATAGAAATTCCTGTAGGTGAAGATTGTGTTAAAAATTGTTAATAATTTATTCATTCGAAAAAACCTATTATACATTTTAAAACAGAAGAAATTCTTAATAGAATTATTATTGAACGTGATCGAAATTTATATACGGATACACAATTTACTTGGTTTTAATAATCAAGTTGTTTTACCCAATAAAAAAGCTGTAGCTAAAGATATTCCTAAAATAATTCCTTTTGAATAAATAAATATAAATTTTAATCTTACTGATGGAATGTACAGAAAACGTAACGATTAGTTTCATAAAGAAACTAATGTTATTGCTTCATTGAAACATAATGCTGAATTTGGTGAACCAATAATTTATGAACCAAATTATCCTGTTAATGTTCCTGTTTTTGATTCAATTCAAGATTTAGAAGTTACTATAACTGATGGAAATGATAATTGAGTTGAATTTAATGGTGCTACTGTAACAGTTATTTTAAAAATATCTTAATAATTTTTTTCCTTAATAAATCATGAATAAAATTGAAAGTTATCAGTTTTACTCATTTCCTGTTAATGAAAAAACTAACAATAATTTAAATGTTCTTAAGAGAAATACAGAAATTCAAATAAATATTGATGATGGTTGGCTGCATGCAAATCATGCAATTTTATAGATGAATTTTAGTATTATTGGAAACTGTGGTACAGATTATCCAACTTATGATTGAAAATCAAGTAAAAAATTTATTGATAACTCTGTAACTAAATTGTTTGACTTTATAACAACAAGAAAAGGAAATAGTATTTTATCTAGAATTGGACACACTTTTATTTCATCAACAGTTTTATTACATTTAACTTTATCTGTTACTGATAAATTAAGTTTAGAAAGACATGTTCTTAATACAGGAGAAATAAATAGTAAAGGAAATGAAGTACTTTATCCATTATCATTAGTTGGTGGATTTTTAAAGATTATGAAGAAATTATGTTTGAATGAGACCTAACTGTAGTTTTTACACGTAGTTCATCTTCTGGAGATGTAATTCTACGTTGGTTTGATACAAATGCTGTCGATGTTGAAATAAGATACTTCACCTAAAGAAGGTAAAATTATTATAGAATCTATGGAAATTCGTGTACCTGTTGTTAAATATGAACCAAATTACGAACTTGAACAGTGTGAAAATATTTTAAAATATCCTAAACTTCCTATCCCTTTTTATGAACTTCAAACTGAAGTTTTGAACTAGATACAACAAATTACTATAACTCTACAGAAGATATGCCATATTTTGTTTGTGTTGTATTTCAGACAAATCGTAAAAATAATCAATTAGTTAATTCGTCATTATTTGATCATGTTAACCTACAGATTATATATTTAAGAAATTGTAGAAATGAAGTATTTCCTCAAGAAATGTGGAATATTAATCCCTCAATTAATTTTCTACAAGCATATGATGCATTTTTAGATTTTAAACGAATTATTTTACAAAAATAAGATATTGATATTAGTCCATTTAGTTTTATAAATAATTATCCAATTTGTGTAATTAATATGACACACAGAAAGAATGTTGTAACTACACAAAATACTATTAAACTTTGTACAACTTTTAATTATAAAATTCCAAATGATATACTTGCTTAAGTAATTACGTATTGTAAAAGGAACCTTACATATGATGCACAACACAGATCACTTACTGAAAATTTTTAATTATTAACATTTGCTTCTATATAAAATAATGAAAAACTTAAAAAAATAAAAACTGTTAATTTCATTTTTATATACATTTCTAAAACATTTTAAGAAAGATAGAAAAAATAAAAACTGAAAATTTTAAAAATAGTGTACTTTGTTAACTAATACATTTCAATTAATTTACTTATCTTCATAGACATAAGGAAAGTACTTTACTTTCAACAACCAAGTTTCAACTATTTTTTCAAAACAATTAAATTTTATGAATGTGGTAGAACTGTATTAAAGAAATCACTCAAAAAACATTTACAAACAACAAATTTTAATAATCTTATGGCTGCTAAAGCAGAATAATAATAATTTTATATAATAGATTTGTTATATATATTATATATTTATTACATTCACCTATGGGAAATGTATGTGATTTTTTATTATAGTTATTATTATATTATTATATATTATATTATTATTATATTATATTATATTTATTAATTATTGGGTAAAGGAATTGTAGGATGATCTTATAGATTCTGGATAATTAGGTGAATTTTGTGCTAAATAACAAAATTGTGATTGTTAACGAGCAATTTTTTATTTTTTATGAAATTGAGCTAGTGAGCCAGAACCTACAAAATCATCCTACTTATTTATTTATTCATATCTTTGTGTTAATTAATTTTTTAGAACATCATATTCCTTCACTGTCACGCCCTGCATTTTCTTAGCAACGAATCATATGAGTCATCATTCTTAACACTTCTGTTTTTGTACTCATCTAGCGTAACATATCATAATGCCGGCAATGATTTATCCATTTTGATGCACTCTAACAATAATGCTCTTTAGTCTTCTTTTGAGCTCATTTTCCCACACAGCAACAACAGAACTGACGTAACCCCCTTGGCCTGTTTAACAAGGCGATGGGACTGTCAAGAATATTGTCAACACTACCCACAGAGGCCACAGCATTTCCAGGCAGCGCAATATATTTCCAAGGTCTTTGATGTGCTCTATATTATTGTGCAACCTCGCAATCTCACTCGTATATGGTCAATATTACTGCGCATTTGGGAAATATTGAGAATGTCATTGACTGTGTAAATCACCGAAGCTACCCTAGGCAGACAGCCATCACCTCTGTATCATTTATGTTATAATACTATAGTCATAAGAAGGTATTTTTTTTAAAAACAAAGTTTGTGCTTGTATCTCTGTGCTCTTGGTCCATATTCACCTAGGTGAAAAGGTATTACATCTCTAAACAGTAAATAGTTACTTCAGGCAAGAAGGTTATGCGCCCCCCCTTCCCCCCTCCCCCCTCCCCATGTTAATATATGGAACAGCCTTGAAAGTGAGACAGTCAATACTGAAAAAAGTCTACCATACATCCATGGATTTTAAATTCCCTTGAATAGCGCGATCTCATTGCATTTTGACCTTTAAAATTACAGGCTGTGTCGAGATATCAGCGGCTGTCAAAGACGTCTCCCACCTGCATTCCCGAAAGACAGTTGAACATTGAAATTGTATTTTTAGTGTTACTTTCCTGTTCGTTTCTGGATTCTGGAACTTAGTCAGCATTATTACCACCAATAAATGAAAACTACTTGAGTACTAACCACGAGATCTCCTGCAGATTTTTAAAACCATTTATCTCTCATTCTGCCGAGTCAAATGTTTCCTATTGGGGAATGAACTTGTAGATTACTATCTTAGAATATTTTGAGAAATTTTTTGAACCTTAATATCCTAGGTGTGCAAACCACGAGTAATTTGATATTCGAGTAGGCGCTCTTTTTTTTTTTGGTCATCTGACCGGCAACCAGTTTGATGATGCCAGCCACCAATTCCTCTACTGTGGCAACCTTACATCTTCAGTTACCAGTTATTTGCTGGATGTTTTCTAGTCTATGTCTTCCTCTACAGATTTTATCCTCTACAGCTCACACCAATACCATGGAACCTATTCCCTGAAGTCAAAAGATGTTCTATCATCCAGTCCCTTCTTCCTGCCAGTGATTCTCGTCTATTCCTTTCCTCACCAATTCTGTGGAGCACCTCCTCATTCCTTACCTTATCAGTCAACCTAATTTTCAACATTCTTCTCTAGCACAACATCTGAGATACTTCGGTTCCATTGTTTCGGTTTTCCCACAGTGCCCTGCACCGTACGAATTTTTTCAGAAGTTTCTTCCTCAAAATTAAGGCCTATGTGTGATAGCAGAAGACTTCTCTTGGTCTGGAATGCCCATTTTGCCCGTGATAGTCTGATTTTTATGTCCTCCTTGCTCCGTTTACATGAATTTCTTGCTGCCTACATAGCAAAAAGCTTAACATCATCTACTTCTTGAACAAAAAAATGGTTCAAATGGCTTTGAGCACTATGGGACTTAACTTCTGAGGTCATCAGTCCCCTAGAACTTAGAACTACTTAAACCTAACTAAACTAAGGACATCACACACATCCATGCCCAAGGCAGGATTCGAACCTGCGACCATAGCGGTCGCTCGGCTCCAGACTGTAGCGCCTAGAACCACACGGCCACTAAGGCTGGCTACTTCATGATCACAATTTCTGATGTTGAGTTTCTCACTGTTCTCATTTCTGCTACTTCTCATTACTTTCGTCTTTCTGTGATTTACTATCAATCCTTAGACTGTTGCTTCCATTCAAAACATCCTACAATTCTTATTCATTTTCACTAAAGATAGTAATGTCATCAGCTAACTGAATCACTGATGTCCTTTCACCTTGAATTTTAAACCTACTTTGAAACCTTTCTTTTGTTTCTGTTACTGCTTCCTCGATGTACAGATTGAACAGTAGGTGGCGAAAGACTACATCCTTGTCTTAAACCGTTCTTAATGCGAGCACTTCACTCTTGGTTCTCCACTCTTATTGTTCCCTCTTGGTTTTCGTACATATTGTATATTACCCCTGTTTCTCTACAGCTTATCCCTATTTTGCACGTCGATTTCATAATTTCCTTGATAGCTCAGCTAGTAATAAACATTTTCCATTTATTCAAATTTACCTTTATAGCTACAACACGTAGGCAGAACTCGTTACTGTAATTGTCCGCAGGAAAGCGATCTCTGAATTGGAAAAATGTAACCCTATTGCTAGAGAATTTTTATTTGCCCAGATCACAATAAATACATGTACAGACTACTAGTTTTGGACATTTTGGCAGATGACTAGATGACAGTGAACTACATTGAGGGCACAATTTAAACTGATGAAACTAGTAATCTATACATGCATCTATTGCGATCTCAGCAAATAAAACTTTCCTAATGAGAAGATTACATTTTCCACATAGGTAGAATATTCACTAGATCATCAAGTCACTCCTTGTGGAAATTTTTCATAAAATTTAAGTTGGTTAACCAATTTTTGTACAATTTTTACGTCTATTAAAATTTATAGCTTAAAAAGTTATCAACAATCAGTAGAAATTCTAGTATATGTTTTGGACCATAAAAATAGAGTATGCTTAAAAAATTATGGGATAAGTCATGCATTAGACACACAGATACCAGGTAAATACAGGAACTGGGAAAATCAGCTTCGAAGTTTGAGAAATGATTTCCTGTACCTTAGAATGGCTTCTGTCAACAAAATCTGCCCATATGAATAGTATACCCCTTGATGTCCTTCCAATCTTGCTTCATTTTGTAGTTTCAACTTCTTTCCTGCTTTCCTTACCTCCTTGGCGGGTCATTCTGCCCTTTGTATTTTTTCCGCCCTACAAATATTTCATGTCTCTCAATAACTTTTAATCATCCATCCACTCCACCACTGACTGCAATTTCAGCATCAAAAGTCCCACCTCCACTATTCACAGAATAGAGTCTTGGATATATCTTCCAGATTTTGGAAAGGAATAACTCATTACAATTTACACACAATTCATCCATACACCCTTTCATTTCCTTAAAAATAAAATCTACTTTAAAAACCATTTTTCCACTACATGCTGTGAATTGTGTAGGACTGAAATGCGGTTTCACTTTTTTTTATCGTGGAACGTGGTCTGTTGTTATGATTATTAACTTTTACTTGTAAATTGCTAAGTCTATCTCCTTGAAAGTGTGTTTCGTGTTTTATAAGATGATTTAAGCTTTTCCATTTATAAATAAAAAAGAAACACCTTACAACTCGCAATGTAACAGCTGCAGAAACTAATTGCACACCCAAAAACACAACACAACTGAAGCAACAAGCAGTTATAAAGCTATCAACTGAAGGCCTGAACTGTGTGTCTCAGACATGAAATCGGTATTACAGTGTTGTTTTGTGACATAGAGGTATGAGAAACAATTCTCAAAGTGAATCTGAGATGCATTAAGAAAATTTCATTTTTTGAGCCCAGATAGCCGTATCTACCACCCTGAAGAAAATGGCGGCTACAGTATTACACCAGATACCAGAGGTAAGACAAACTGTATTCTAGATAGTTGCAAAATTGATTGAACCTCTGGTTTAAGACTTCCACTGGGCTCCAAATCAGAGGATTGCTACAGGGATGGGTGCTCCACACTGCGAAATGTATTGTCTTTATTAACTCAATCTGGCGTCTAGAGAAAACGACAATGGCACCTGAGAGCAGGCGCTGACATGAGCCACGAGAAGTAGCCGGCTTCTACAGTGCACTTAACAGACACTACCAGAGGCTGTTCCAAATCACGGCAGACCCCCAACAAACATAGATAGTGCTCAAGGGGTTTCCTTTTTGACGTACCAACTGTTCTCACTAGAGAAACCGAATGAGGTCAGCTAACGTTGGTAGTTCACACAATGTTCCAAGGGCATAAACATGGCTCCTGAAACCAGGTGGTGACACGAGCAACTATTTGCAGTCACTCTTCCAAATCCAAGTCACAGGCGACACCAAAGACAAACATATAATGTGCTCTTTGGGCTCCTTCCCCGACCTGCTACCTGATCTCACTATAGGCACCCTGTAAAATATTGACAATTTTACATTCTTAAGCTTAAGGGACTCTGGAAAGGCTCAAAATCATGAAAAGTTCAATTTTTACTTTTTTGCGTTTTCTGAATCTGCAGACTATTACCCTCTAATAGATATATAATTTATTCAATTCCGAAGATTACAACTATTTTTAAATTTTTTTTGAAATGTGTTCTACATGGGCGTGACCCACTGTGGCGCTGTTAAACTGCTGTCAAATGGTGTTATTATTAACGTCCGTGTTCATCAGGTACATTTTAGTGATGCGAGATAAAGTATGTGTTGTGGCTAACCTGTGATGGTTCAATATATATCGCTGGTGTGATTGTCGATTGTTTCATGTTTATTTACTCTGTCGTTATCTCGAAAATATTCGTAATTAATTCTGTTTCTTGAGTCTCTGTTTTGTTGAAGTATAATAATGAGTAAAAGTAAAGTTATTAGAAATCCTCTGAAGGCTTTTAAGAAAAGGAGAAATGTTGGAAAGCCAAAGGTATGTGTTATTACTGTAAACAATAAAGACAATGAAAATCCCCAACATAGCTTGTGTCCCAAAGAAGAAGACAGTTGGTGTAAATATAACAAAGGATTGCTAACTGGTGAAGTGTACACTCATAAGCATAGTCTGCCTCATGCAGTAATGGAGGTGATAAAACCTATTTTCAGAGACTTAGCAGCACCTGAACTGTTGAAAAAGTGTATTCACGGAAAAACTCAAAACCCCAATGAAAGTGTAAATAGTGTTATATGGTCGAGAATCCCCAAGACTGTATTTGTTGGAATAGAAACACTTCACTTTGGTGTGTATGATTCTGTTGCGACTTTCAATGATGGCAACATTGTAAGGTGCAAGGTATTTAGAAATATGGGAATGAAGATAGGTTCTAACATGGTACGAGCGATGCTTGCTTTAGACAAGGAATGCCTTCGGGCTGCAGACAGGGCTGTAAAGAGTCTAGAAATACAAGCAAGAGTAAACAGGAGGAGGAACAAGAGGAAGCTGGAGGAGGAGTTTGCAGAGGATGAAGATAATCCATCCTATGGACCTGGAATGCACTAAAAAGTTAATCCAATCTTTGTCGCTCGATTCCCAAAACTTTTATTTTCTCCAACTAATTACATGTTTTCTAAGGATCTTCCAAACATATTTGTTTCAAACTTTCAGTAAATGTTACACAGTACCTTCTGCATAATTTAACACAGCCTTTTTCCAAAAAACTATATTTTTGAATATATAAATAAAAAATTGCAAAAAATGTTGTGAATTTTCATTACAATTGAAAAAAAAATCATCTTTAATAACTGAACGAAAATTTTGTAAAATCCCTGTGTTAATTTGTAGCCCATATTCCAATAAATAATCTGTGAAAAGTTCAACTTCCTACCTCAAATACTTTGTGAGGAAAGATGTAATTTATAAGCGTTATTTTAACATTGCAAGTATAGGGCGTTCCGGAGCCCCTTAAGGCTGCTGGAAGCCAGCAAGGGGATTCCAAAATAGGAAATCGGAGACAAAATGCAGAGAGCAGGCAAACGTGGTGGCGTTTAGGTTACCAGAGATCAATAGTAACGCCAGAGCCCTGCGAATTGCAGATGCTCGAGCAGCTGCTCCCAGGTAAGAAGTTTCACTTTAGGGAATTAACCGGTAACTCCATCCACCGTCCAGATGCTTTTGTAAGGCGTCACAGAAGAAGACGGTAGCAAAAAGAGACGTCTTAGCAGGCGCAGCAAGCTTGATACTTGGCCCTGACAGTCGCAACGTCAGTGTGTTTACACTGGTCACGCCGCTACACCAGTGGTCCCGACACACGAAAGAAACGATTTCTGGTCACCAGTAACAACACAGGTAAGGAATGGTCGGTATAGTTCGCGAGCCAGTTGGTGACGAGCGAGCACAGATGTTCATATGTCCACTAGTTGATTTTTGTGATTGTGGTTTAGAGCATGCAGTGCCCATACACCCGATTTTTGAACCTTCCCAATTGCATGCAAATGTCGCAACACGGTGGAATCATCAAGTTCATCACATCTGCTAGCTCTCGAGTACACTGACATGGGTAATTGTGGACCCTGAACCTGGAGAGTCACTAATATCAAAACGATCCTTAAAATGAGAAAACCATTTTCTTGTGCTCTGAGCAGTGGCCTGATTCCCCACACACGCCACAAATGTTTCTGGCTTCCTCCGCCGCTGTCACCCCTCTACAGAACTCAAACAGAAGAATATGTCGCAAATGTTCCACTTCTCCACTTCACCCTCCATTTTCTAGCATCTACAGCTTCACTTACTACCTCAAAATACCAAAATGACAATCTGTAACCTCAAACAGCAACAGTGAACTACAAATAATAAATGACAGTCGACAGATAAACCCATACCAACCGGAATACCAAAGTGCAAAAGAAAAACGCTACGAATTAATGCACCAGCCTAATACTAGAGATCACTGTGCCACACTTGCATACACCATAAATGTTTCTGGCCTTGCTTGGTACCAACCGTTAATGCTGTCCTCTGAAGGAAGCAGGCGTGGTGCGGCCGGAGTAACGGCACGTAGTACAGTACTGCCGTTCTTATCCAAGCCAGCTTCGGGTCCCAAGCACTGAGCTCTATCGCCTAGTGAACCGTACCCTTTCTGGACGCATGCGCACTTCACTAGCCCGTCCTCTATGTCTTTTGCGGAGCAGGCGCCATCTGCAACAGATAATCAGGAGCCTGGAGTCGTACGATACTCACTTCACAAAATACGCCACTTTTCACTAGGTGAGAAGTTATAAATTCCGTTTGAGCGATGTGGTTTTTAACAGATATATTGATCAACTGGTGCAATTTGATTCTTAAGCACAAGTCCTTAATAAGTACCTAAGCACAATCATGTTCACTAAAAAACCGAACACATTGAACGCCTAGAAGCAGAACATTTATATTCACGGGACATGTACACTACTGGCCATTAAAATTACTACAGCAAGTAGAAATGCAGATGATTAACGGGTATTCATTGGACAAATACATTATACTAGAACTGACATGTGACTACATTTCCACGCAGTTTGGGTGCATAGATCCTGAGAAATCAGTACCCAGAACAATCACCTCTGGCCGTAATAACGGCCTTGATGCGCCTGCGCATTGAGTCAGAGTTTGGACGGCGTGTACAGGTACAGCTGCCCATGAAGCTTCAACACGATACCACAGTTGATCAAGAGTAGTGACTGGCGTATTGCGACGAGCTAGTTGCTCGGCCACCATTGACCAGACGTTTTCAATTGGTGAGAGACCTGGAGAATGCGCTGGCCAGGGCAGCAGTTGAACATTTTCTGAATCCAGAAAGGCCTGTACAGGACCTGCAACATGCGGTCGTGCATTATGCTGCTGAAATGTAGGGTTTCGCAGGGATCGAATGAAGGGTAGAGCGACGGGTCGTAACACATCTGAAATGTAACGTCCACTGTTCAAAGTGGCGTCAATGCGAACAAGAGGTGACTGAGACGTGTAACAAATGGCACCCCCTACTATCACGCTGGGTGATACGCCAGTATGACGATGACGAATACACGCTTCCAATGTGCGTTCACCGCGATGTCACCAAACACGGATTCGACCATCATGATGCTGTAAACAGAACCTGGATTCATCCGAAAAAATGTTTTGCCATTCTAGCACCCAGGTTCGTCGTTGAATACAACATCGAAGGCGCTCCTGTCTGTGATGCAGCGTCAAGGGTAACCGCAGCCATGGTCTCGAAGCTGATAGTCCGTGCTGCTGCAAACGTCGTCTAACTGTTCGTGCAGAAGGTTGTTGTCTTGCAAACGTCCCCATCTGTTGACTCAGAGATCGAGACGTGGCTGCACGATCCATTGCAGCCATGCGGATAAGATGCCTGTCATGTCGACTGCTAGTGATACGAGGCCGTTGGGATCCAGCATGGCGTTTTGCACAGCGTTTTGTATTTTAACCTCCTGAACCCACCGATTCCATATTCTGCTAACACTCATTGGATCTCGACAAACGCGAGTAGCAATGTCGCTATACGATAAACCGCAATCGCAATAGGCTATAATCCGACATTTATCAAAGTCGGAAACGTGATGGTATGCATTTCTCCTCCTTACACGAGGCATCACAACAACGTTTCATCAGGCAACGCCGGTCAACTGCGGTTTGTGTATGAGAAATCGGTTGGAAAGTTTCCGTATGTCAGCACGTTGTAGGTGTCACCACCGGCGCCAACCTTGTGTGAATGCTCTGAAAAGCTGGTCAGTAGAGTAAATTGACTGAAAACACGCAGTTACAATTACAAATAAAATAATTAAAATGAACATATATCACAGCTAGGCTGAAAGCCTCAAGGCAAGGGTGGATAGACAAACATAAACAAGATGCAATACAAACGGCTGAGTGCCCACAATAAAATTTTTAAGATTTTAAAATACCATAACCTTTCAAAGGTAGAAGGCCGCAATGTTTAAGCTTGAAAGGTAATTTTAAGAACAAGGTTCCAAAGCTGAAGGCCCACAATTAATTTTCCAAAATATTGAAAAATATAAGCCGTGAGTAGCTGAAACCGGACTAAAAGAAAGGACGACACAATGGCAATAACCTTTCAGCAAATATCCACTTGCCGGAATTCAAACTTACTAACATAAAACACTGTAAAGCCCAGATTTTTTTAAAATTTGGTTTTGATAGATTATAAACAGACAATTAAACACCAGTAAGAAAGACAGTAAAGACAACAGCATTCAGAAGGCTCCAGGGGGTCCGTCTGCCCTCGTTCACTTAGGTGAGACAGGTGGTGAGCCCAACTACTCTTGATCCGTCGGAACCCAACCAAGGGTCAGCTACGGACTGACCAACAAACGACTTACTTGCCACCAATCGGTACATGAGAATTCAAACATAAGATGTTATGAGCGTGATTATCCAAATATATATATATATATATATATATATATATATATATATATATATATATATATATATATATATATATAAAGCTGTCAAAACTACACACTGTGTTTGACTGCGACAACAGGTGAGGAAAGGACACTGCCTGAAATTACATTTCCAGGTAACTGGAACACTAACGGCCACAAGGCAGAAAATTCAGCTGATGCACTTTAGTTGTAGTCAACCAATTTAGTTAGTTCCACCGCATGGTGGCTAAATTTCACTAATACAAACATAGTGTTGCTCACAGGAAAACATTCCCAACAGCGAAGCACCGAAACAAACCACAACTTGAATGGACGTGGCATGGGCACTTGAAACCACTACTAAACTTTGACGTCCTGGGTCGGTGAACCACGAAGCTCGTAGCGATTGGACAGCTCCACACACACTCCAACACTGTGCAGGGACCGCCAACAGACCCAGCTGACTGCACCGCACAGACATAACTTCCCTAGTCCGCAGCAACCGACAGACTACCCTCAGAATGCCGACACCTCTAAAATAGTCGTCAATGGAAATATGCCGATTACACACACAACCTGACAAACACTTGCACGAAGACCTGAACGATACCCAACAGTAACTAAGTATGCACAAAGTCAAATCAGGAGTCGATGCACACACACACAGTCGACTCATGAACGATTGGCGAGCCAAAACGTGGCGTCCGGTAGAACGACCGGCTGACGATCCACTAAGACCGTGGCCCGGCTCAAGTGATGCATGGCGGCAATGGTCGGGCGAGCCATGTCGACGCAGGCCTCACAGCCCCAACCCGACGGCACTAGTGCAGCATTGGAACTCCCGACTGGCAGGTCCTGACTGCACTCCAGACACGTTCCAACTGACTGGCAGACCGAACTCGCGATCCGAACTCGCTTACGACAGACAACGACTGGGAAGTAATAGCAGTCGAGCAAAGATACTACGAGAGGGGATATATCGATACACGCAGCTAACGCCATTCACGGTCATGCAAAGCAGCAACTCAGTGGCAGTAGTAATTTAAATTAATGTAGTTAGGTGGAAGTACATTAAAAGCAGGGTGTAAAATACATGATGGCGGGAACACGAGCCACACACGGCTCCCACACTAACGTGCATGTCCTGTGAATACGAACTTCCTATCTCTCACTTCAGAATGATTCTCTGGGAAATTGCTTTCAATTTAAATACTGAAACACAGTTTTAGCTTCGTTAATTAAATCATAGCAGCCTTCCACACAGCAACTACGCGGAACTGCTTCCACTTCGAAAATTTACTTGTACACAATAACTGGTAATCTGTAAAGTGTACAGAAGTTTCACGAAATTATCATGAATGGTTAAGGAATCTGGACACCCGCTGTAGTAGTATTTAGTTACTTGCTGATCAAGATCTAAATCGATATACACTTGAGGCTTAATCTCCTGTTTTCAAGGTTCTGTGCCTAAGTGCCTCAGTCGGTGAAAATGGAATCCTTGTAGGAGCTTTGTTGTCCGCCTGTCTGTCCGATCGTTAAAAACCCATTTCTCAGGAATGTGCAAACGTAACAAGTTGAAATTTATCTCACATACTGAGGTATTTGGTTGCTTGGCGCTATAAAAACTTGAAGTTTCTAAATCAGTGCAGTCAACAGATACCGCTATTTATGTCACATATTTTAATAACCGAAACTCACTCATCAAAAGCTATGTGGTACTTCCCATTGGCCGACGATCATGAAATTTGGCAAGAAGCAAGGATCCACAGTAAAAGTAAAGGAAAACATCCGAAAAATGTTAATTTGCTATTATAGGAAGTTTGATGTCGGATTACAAATGACAAAAGACATTTGTGATCCGGCTACAAACTTGAAATTAAAACAACCAGTTGTTCTGCATCCAGGCAGATGGGCTCGTAATGGTAAAAGTCAAATATCAGGCAAGGAATGACTCTATTGCTGGTATGACGTGTTTCGGAATTTATCCTTCACGTGATATCCAGGAGCGCTGACTGCACGTAGATATGGTGTTCTAAGTTGTACGTGAAACAAACATTTGCAGACTAGTCTGGATATCTGATGACGGATAAATTCCGAAAAGCGTCATATGAGCAATAAAGTCACTCCTTGCCTGATGTTTGACTTTCACCACTGCGATCCCCTTAGCCCGGATGCAGAACTGTTGATTATCATAATAATGGTCGCCTGCCTTCTGCATGATTTTGTGCCACACTAGTGGATAGGGTGCCAGGAGGTGCCATATTAAAACTTTCCCAATGATTTATTTGTTTCCACTACAGTGCTCCGTTCACCTCGGTCTGTGTCACAGGGCCCCGCAATGCTGAGGAAGCACCCCAGCAGTCTCTGCAACGCAGCACTGTGTCGTGCCAGCCTTGGCCGGCCCGCAGAGTTTCGATGATGCCAGGATGGCTGTGCCAGCAGCTGACTCAGCACTGGTCGGTGTGAGCCACTGCGTCCTTCTCCTCGCCCGTGTGGCTGAGATCACCCGTTATCTGGTATCTGTGGCGGCCCTCATCTCGGGAGGTCTCCAGCATGTGTCGGGGGCCGAGATGACTGCCTGAGGTAGCGAGCCGAATAGAGTGGCCCGCCGCTGGCTGGCTGTGGACCCCGATCAGCCTCAGAGGTGCGAACCAACGCCCAATCTATTGCTGCGTGTAGCCCGGTGGTGTGACACACCCCGCCATCCAGGAGAGCTGCCACACTTGTATGAATCTCGTTATAAAACGGCACCTACTTATACTCGGCTGGGCGCCTCTGTTATGCAAACGTGACGTGAAGCGGCGCACTTGGCAAAACACTTAGGTTGGCCAGTGGCCCTATTCTGCCTGTGACTTGCGCCACAGAAACTGCTGTGTGCGCCCTCTCCAGCAGTTCTACGCCCCTGTGGCCTCTATTCGCCTTACTGCAATGCGGTCTACACCTGGCTGTAACTCTTGCTCCGAGTATCACACAAAACTAACTTTCCCTATCCTAAATGGTGGCGCCGCTACAACTGAGATACACATTCTCGAAAATCTTTGAATCCCTGATACTGGCACCTTGCCAGCATTAATTACTATAGCAGGCAAAAATGGTAGAAATTCTGAATTCCCACAATGGATGAACGATCTGTATACACAATTAAGTTTGTACAGAATCCTCAGTACGTGAGCTCTGATCACACCTGACAGGTTTTCTTCACAGTTCCACATTACTCTACAGTAGCACAGAACTTCGTGTCACCCAAAAAAGTAATCACCAAACAAAACAAAATTTTTCCTTATTTCTTCTTAATTGAGTAAAAACATTATTGTGCAACAGATACAGGGTGGTGCAGATAAAAGTAGCCCATGTACGTGTAAAGGAAATGCAGTGAAATTATGGAAATGAAGACTGAAACTGCCTTACCATTTTTTTACAACTAAAAACACAGTGGAAAATACATTTATCGAAGGTGTTGAAAGTGTAGCCCTGCAACATCAGTACACAGTTGTGCAAGTATATACGCAGTCAGATAGACCCGATGTAAAGTTCGGATATCAATGACGGCAACTTCACGGCTGAGGTAATCTTCCAGTTCCTGTATTTCATGTGGATTTGTTTCATAGACCTTGCTCTTCAAGTGTCCTCACAGGAAAAAAAAAATCACATGCTGTTAGATCCGGCGAACATGATGATCATAAGGTTTGCTGACAGTTTGTTCCTCAGTGAAGACCTCATGGACTCGTTCCAGGTATATTTTAGACATGTGGCATGTTACCCCATCTTGCTGGTCAGCATCCTTCTGAATCTGCTTAGTGTATTCATCCCTTGGTCCCCCTCAACGAATTTTACCCTCCCCGCTTCCCACCAATACTAAACTGATGTCCCCGCGATGCCTCAGAATGTGTCCTACCAACAGATCCCTTCTTCTAGTCAAGTTGTGCCACAAATTCCTCTTCTCTCCAATTATATTCAGTACCTCTTCATTAGTTACCTGATCTATCCATCTAATCTTCAGCATTCTTCCGTAGCACCACATTTCGAAAGCTTCTATTCTCTTCATGTCTAAACTAGTTATCGCCCATGTTTCCCTTCCACACATGGTTATGCTCCACACAAATACCTTCTTAAAAGACTTCCTGACATTTAGATCTATACTCGATGTTAACAAATTGCTCTTCTTCAGAAACATTTGCCATTGCCAGTCTACATTTTATATCATCTCTGCTTGGATCATCATCAGTTATTTTGCTCCCCAAATAGCAAACTTCATCTACTACTTTAAGTGTCTCATTTCCTAATCTAATTCCCTCAGCATCACCTGCTTTCCATTATCCTCCTTTTGCTTTTGTTGATGTTCATCTTATATCCTCCTTTCAAGGCACTGTCCAGTCCATTCAACTGCTCTTCCAGGTCCCTTAATGTCACTGACAGAATTACAATGTCGTCGGCAAACATCAAATTTTTTAATTCTTCTCCAATTTTTCTTTTATTTCCTTTATAACTTGCTCTCACATTGAATAACATCAGAGATAAGCTACAATTCTGTCCCACTTCCTTCTCAACCACTGCTTCCCTTTCATGCCCTTCGACTCATAACTGCCATCTGGTTTCTGTATGAATTCTATATAGCCTTTCGCTCCCTGTATTTTACCCCGGCCACTCTCAGAATTTGAAAGAGAGTATTCCAGTCAACATTGTCAAAAGCTTTCTCTAAGTCTACAAATGCTAGAAACGTAGGTTTGCCTTTCATTAATCTGAGTCGTAGAGTCAGTATTGCCTCACTGTTCCAACATTTCTATGGAATCCAAACTGATCTTCCCTGAGGTTGGCTTCTATCACTTTTTGTATTCGTCTGTAAAGAATTCTTGTTAGTATTTTGCAGCCGTGACTCATTAAACTGACAGTTCGGTAATTTTCAAACCTGTCAACACTTGCTTTCTTTGGGATTGGAATTATTATATTCTTGTTGAGGTTTGAGGGTATTTCACCTGTCTCATACATCTTTCTCACTAGCTGGTAGAGTTTTGTCATGTCTGGCTCTCACAAAGCTATCAGTAGTTCTAATGGAATGTTTTCTACTCCTGGGGCCTTGTTTCAACTTAGGTCTTTTAGTGCTCTGTCAAACTCTTCACGCAGTATCATATCTCCCATTTCATCTTCAACTACGTCCTCTTCCATTTCCATAACATTACCCTCAAATACATTGCCCTTGTATAGACCCTCTATATACTCCTTCCACCTTTCTGCCTTCCCTGCTTTGCTTACAACTGGTTTTCCATCTGAGCTCTTGATATTAATACAAATGGTTCTTTTCTCCAAAGGTCCCTTTAATTTACCTGTAGGCAGTATCTACCTTACCCCTAGTAATATACGCCTCTACATCCTTACATTTGTCCTGTAGGCATCCCTGCTTAGCCATTTTGCACATATTTTCGATCTCAGTTTTGAGATGTTTGTATTTGTTTTTGCCTACTTCATTTGCTGTAGTTTTATATTCTCTCCTTTCATCAATTAAATTCAATATGTCTTCTGTTACCCAAGGATATCTAGTAGCCCTCATCTTTTTACCTACTTGATCCTCTGCTGCCTTCATTACATCATCTCTCAAAGCTACCCATTCTTCCTCAACTGTATTTCTTTATCAAAATGGTTCAAATGGCTCTGAGCACTATGGGACTTAACTGCTGTTGTCATCAGTCCCCTAGAACTTAGAACTAGTTAAACCTAACTAACCTAAGGACATCACACACATCCATGCCAGAGGCAGGATTCGAACCTGCGACCGTAGTGGTCGCGCGGTTCCAGACTGTAGCGCCTAGAACCGCTCGCCCACCTCGGCCGGCCATTTCTTTATCCTGTTTTTTGTCAATCGTCAATTCTGTCTCTGAAACTCTGTACAATCTCTGGTTCTTTTAGTTCATCTAGGTCCCACCTCTTTAAATTACTACCTGTTTGCAGTTTCTTCAGTTTTAATCTACAGTTCAAAATGAAAAAAATGTTGTCCGAGTCCACATCTGCCACTGTAAATGTCTTACAATTTAAAACCTGGTTCCAAAAGCTCTGTCTTGCCATTACATAATCTATCTGAAACCTTATAGTATCTCCAGGCTTCTTCCACGTATGCAGTCTTCTTTCATGATTCTTAAAACAACTGTTAGCTATGAATAAGTTAAGCTCTGTGCAAAATTCTACCAGGCAGCTTCCCCTCTCATTCTTTACCCTCAGTCCATATTCACCTACCCCTATTCCCTCTTCTTTGTCCTATCGAATTCCAGTCCCCCATGACAAATTTTCGTCTCCCTTAACTATCTGAATAATTTCTTTTATCACATCATACATTTCTTCAACCTTTTCATCGTCTGCGGAGCTAGTTGCTATATAAACTTACTACTGTGGTAGGCGTGAGCTTCGTGTATCTTTGCTACTATAATGCGTTCACTGTGCTGTTCGTAGTAGCTTACCCGCACTCCTGTTTTTTTATTCATTATTAAACCCAATCCTGCATTGCCGCTATTTGATTCTGTATTTATAACCTTGTATTCACCTGACCAGAAGTCTTGTTCCTCCTGTCACCGAAATTCACTAATTCCCACTATATCTAGGTTTAACCTGTCCATTTCCATTTTTAAATTTTCTAACCTACCTGCCCAATAAAGGGATCTGACAATCCACGCTCCGATCCGTAGAACACCAGTTTTCTTTCTCCAGATAACGACGTCCTCCTGAGTAGTCCTCACCCAGAGATCCGAATGGGGGACTATTTTACCTCCGGAATATTTTACTCAGGAGGGCGCCATCATCATGTAACCTTACAGTAAAGCTGCATGCCCTCGGGAAAAATCACGGCTGTAGTTTCCCCTTGCTTTCAGCCGTTCGCAATACGAGCACAGCAAGGCCGTTTTGTTTAGTGTTACAAGGCCAGATCAGTCAGTCAAATGGTTCAAATGGCTCTGAGCACTATGGGACTTGACCTCAGATGTTATCAGTCCCCTAGAACTTAGAACTACTTAAACCTAACTAATCTAAGGACATCACACACATCCATTCCCGAGGCAGGATTCGAACCTGCGACTGTAGCGGTCGCGCGGTTCCAGACTGAAGCGCCTAGAACCTCTCGGCCACAGCGGGCGGCTCAGTCAGTCATCCAGACTGTTGCCCGTGCAACTACTGGAAAGGCTGCTGCCCCTCTTCAGGGACGACACGTTTGTCTGGCCTCTCAACAAATACCCCTCCATTGTGGTTGCACCTAGGGTACGGCTATCTGTATCGCTGAGGCACGCAAGCCTCCACACCAAAGGCAAGGTCCTTGGTTCATTGGAATAAGTACATGTTTCACGAGGAGAAATTTTTATAAGTAATTGCATTCAGTTTTCTCTCACAAACAGACAATATTTTACAGAAAGTCTAAATTTTAGCTAACTAAGCTGTTTAAAGATGTCTGCGGAAATACTTGTGTTCAAAGGGCCCGTGACTGCTGAAACCCATCCCCATTCTGCTTATAAGCTAACTAGGATTCTAGCAAATTTGGCAGCCTTACCACAGCATAGTATGCTCCAAGAAGAGATCGCCAACAAGATGGCAGCAACAGCAGCTGCGGTCTTCATGTCGACTCCAGCAGAGGAAGCAGTGGCGGTTGGCTCCTATGTCCTCCCCGGCTCACTTTGAATGCCCTCCCTCTGTCAGATTGAGTCATAACAGAGCCATAACAAATATCCACGTGGGAGTCATATTCTCTCGCTTTCCGAAAAAAAAAAGGTTTCTCGGAATGCCATTCGACATGCCTTATAGCTGTAATGATTGTGCTGTTTACGAATTTCTTGCAGACGCTCCAGTAACACCTGTCTTTAAAACTGTTAGTTACCTAAGCATTTTCATTTCAGCGTACGAAGTGCGATGTTATTCCGTTTATTACAGGACGTAATCCACTGAGATGAAGTGAGGAAAAAATTGTCATTCCGCAGGCACTTACGCCGTCCGCTAGTGCTAGCAAGTTTTGCGACTCTTGCATCTCTCTCATCAAGTGAGTGAAGCCGCTTTCGTACCCTGTCATCGGAATAACGACCGATGTCTTATCGTGTAAGCAACATTCAAAAATAACTCGCTCTACGTCTGCATCTAAATACGGTGATGAGAAAAGAAGTATGACCACTGACCACCGCGACGTAGAATGCCGCTTGGTAGCATTGAGGGCAGGTGACGAGATAACAAAAATATGCAAGCGGAGCAGACACGGACGGGGGATCACCTTAGCGAAGATGTGGACTGCGAATGGGGAAATCCATTGAGATAAGCCACTTTGACAATGGGCAAATTATTATTATGCACAGCTTGTGAATGAGTATCTCGAAAACGTTGAAGCTGGTAGAATGTTCACGTGCTACTGTCGTGAGCATCTACGGAAAGAGGTAGAAGGGAGGTGAAACAACCACTTGGTGCTAAATGGTTGGATGTCCACGACTCTTCACATAACGGAGGCTCGTTTGCTCTGTAATGTACACAAAGAAATTGTTTCTGTTCGTGGGAACATTATGAATCAACAAAATGTAACGGAATGGTGTCGTCATTTCTCTGAAGGTAGGACCGATGTTCATGATGAACAAAGAACAGGTCGGCCACCTGTGATCTCTGATGCCTTTCTTCGGAGAACGGAGGAAGCAATTCGTGCGAATAGACGTCTCACATTGAAAGAATTGCCTCAGATCATACCGTACGTGTCAATGACAACTCTTTATGAGGTTGTGACTGTCAAGTTAGGGTACAGGGAATTGTGTGCGCGCTGGGTTCCAAAACTGGTAACGGAAAAACACACAAAAAAAAGGGATGGGCTTTGCACTCGACTTACTATGCTGAAGCAGGTGATGAGTTCCTTGATCACATTGTGACAGGTGACGAGACGTGGGTTTATCACCATACACCTGAATCCAAGCAACAATCAATGCAATGGCGCCATTCGAATCCACCAAAAGCCAATAAACGCAAAACGTCGATTTCAGCGAAGAAAATCATTGCTTCTTTTTTTGGGACAGACAAGACATTCTTCTGTTGGAATTTATGCCTCCTGGAACGACAATTAATGCTGCTGCATATTGCCAGACTTTGAAACGTCTTCAAAGGGCAATTCAAAACAAACGCAGGGGAATGCTGACAAGTGGAGTCCGCTTGCTTCATGACAACGTTCGGCCTCACACAGCGCTCGTAACCAAAGCACTACTCAGACAATTCAAATGAGACGTATTGGACCATCCGCCATACAGGCCTGACCTTGCGACCACCGACTTCCATGTCTTCCGTTACCTGAAGTCACATCTTGGTGGAAAATCATTCCACGACGATGAAGAGATCAAAGATGAAGTTGAAATGTGGTTCCGACAACAGGCAGCAACCTTCTATGACTGTGGGTACAGAAGCTTGTGCACCGACTTAACAAATGTTTGGATAACGGGGGTGATTATGTCGAAAAATAACAAATAATCCAGTTAATAAGATGTAACTGACGTTTTCTAAATAAATGTTCTATTTAAAGACTGCGGGCCATTGTATCTTTACTTTTCGAAATGCCCTCGTATTATATGCCTAATCTAACGATTTAGGAAAAAACATTCTGAGCTGTCCATGTAGACTGTTTGTGGGTGATGTCATCTGAAGATTTCTTAGACAAGCTACTTGTATGATGTGAAAAGTGATTATAGTCTCCAAATAAGTTAGGTCGTCCACTTCAGTATGAAAGGAAATCCATTAAATTCGATTATAGCAATCACAATTACGAACATCTTAAATTGGTCATATACAAGTGACAGAGCACATTAAAAAGAAGTTCCCAAGAAGGCAGAACTTTTTTCCTTGTATTATCATGTGCACAATACTGTAATTGCAATATCATTATTTAACTGAACATCCAAACCAGTTCAATGTCACTTGACAGTAACGCAACTGAGGTCAAAGCGAGGACCACCTTTAACATGTTCTCAGCCTTCGAAAAACGATTTGTGCCTGCGAAAAGCTTGTGCTCTTGGTAAGATTCCATATGTATGTCTCAGTTTCCCAAAGGTCACATCGTGGATTCCCCAAGTTTAGTACAACACTTGATGGCATAACGTTACTCTAAATTCTGCTGTTCCACCCAACAAAAACACATCTTATATGAAGGTGTAGCACGCAGAATTCGCATCTGTGATACATTATATGTAAATTGAAGATGGAGGGGGGAGAAAAGAGAGGAAAGGGAAGGGCCAATTGATGTAGCTGCACCGAGATTTTACGCAGAATGGGCGGCAACGAGCGCAAGTGTGTGCCAGACCTGGATCCGAACCCGGGTACTCCTGCTTACTAGGCAGTTGCCTTAAATCACGCCCCACCTGGACACATTGTCTATCGCAATTGCCTGGACTATCTTCGCAGCTTCTCAGCCGACCCACATTCTGTCTCTATGCACAAATACGAGAGTTGAATGAAAAGCAATGCCTCCACCTTCGTTAATTGGGTTTGCATAGGAATCTTTTAATAAATCAAACGCAGAAATAATCCTTAGAATGTGATCTTTAATTACCAATATTCACTTTTCCATTTAATCACCAGGCAATTGGATACATTTCTGCCAGCGATGAACAAGTTTTCTGAAGCTGTCACGGAAGAAGTCGACACTCTGTTTCCCCAACCACAGTCTCACAGTTCTCTCAAGGTCTTCATCAGAAGCATAATGATGTCCCCACGTTTCGTCTCCTGTCACAGTTGAATGGAGAAAGGCATCACCTTCAGTCTCGTAATGCGAGAGGAGTTCCTGGCAAATTTCAAGTGTGTGCACTTTCATTTCAGGGGTCAGCATCCGGGATACCCATCGTACACAGATCTCCGATAGCCAAGAAAAGCAATAATGTGACCCACAGTTCTTGTGAAATGCCGATTGTGCGTGCAATATCTCTGAGTGATATGATGATCGTCCTGAATCAATCGGTCAACACTTTGCTTGTCAAACTTGGTGGTTGCTGTCACAGGACGTCCAACTGTTTGTTTGTCATGCTGGTCAGATGTTCCAGGATCAGCATCTTTAAACTTACTCGCCCAACGACGCACAGTACTGACATCAACACAATTACCATAAACCGCTTTCACTGTCTGATGAATCTCCTGTAGGGTGACACCTTCTGCTGTCAAGAATTCAATGACTGCATGTTGCTTAAATAGCATTGACCGACCGTCTGCGCATGGTTCCATACTTAACACTGTAACGCCGGCCGCGGTGGTCTAGCGGTTCTGGCGCTGCAGTCCGGAACCGCGGGACTGCTACGGTCGCAGGTTCGAATCCTGCCTCGGGCATGGGTGTGTGTGATGTCCTTAGGTTAGTTAGGTTTAAGTAGTTCTAAGTTCTAGGGGACTTATGACCTAAGATGTTGAGTCCCATAGTGCTCAGAGCCATTTGAACCATTTTTTTAACACTGTAACAACACAACCGTTCAATGCTAAGGCCACCCACCAACTGGATCTGTAGAGAAAAGGCTACGGAACAAGCCAGTATCTACCGCATACCAATGCTGCCAACTGTTGAAGAGTTACGAAGGTGGAGGCATTACTTGTCAGTCAACCCTCGTACGCCCGACATCCTGCGGGAATCTCAGAGTAACGAGCATGGAAGACATGGATAGGGCCTGCGGATGGGGGGTGATGGGTGGAAATGTGGGTCGGCCGAAGCACTCCGTGCTGTTGCGATACACACTATGTCTTTGTGGTGCAGTGGCTAAAGCGACTACCTAGTAAGCAGGAGATCCTGGGTTTGAATCCTAGTCCTGCACACATTTTCGCTCGTCGCTGTTGATTCTGCGCAAAGGTTCGATGCAGCTGTCATCAAGTGTTCCTTCCCTCCTTGCCTTTCTCTCCCGTCCACCTTCAATTTATACAGGGTGGTCCATTGATCGTGACTGGGCCAAATATCGCACGAAAAAACAACAAAGACGAAACTTGTCTAGCCTGAAGGGGGAAACCAGATGGCGCTATGGTTGGCCCGCTAGGTGGCACTGCCATAGGTCTAACGGATATCAACTGCGTTTTTTAAAACAGGAACCCCAATTTGTTTACATATTCGTGTAGTACGTAAAGAAATAGGAATGTTTTAGTTGGACCTCTTTTTTCGCTTTGTGATAGATGGCGCTGTAATAGTCACAATCGTATAAGTACGTGGTATCACGTAACATTCCGCCAGTGCGGACGGTATTTGCTTCGTGATACATTACCCGTGTTAAAATGGACCATATACCAATTCCGGAAAAGGTCGATATCGTGTTGATGTATGGCTATTGTGATCAAAATGCCCAACGGGCGTGTGCTATGGATGCTGCTCGGCATCCTGGACGACATCATCCAAGTGTCCGGACCGTTCCCCGGATAGTAACGATATTTAAGGAAACAGGAAGTGTTCAGCCACATGTGAAACGTCAACCACGACCTGCAACAAATGATGATGCCCAAGTAGGTGTTTTAGCTGCTGTTGCGTCTAATCCGCACATCAGTAGCAGACAAATTGCGCGAGAATGGGGAATCTCAAAAACATCGGTGTTGAAAATGCTACACCAACATCGATTGCACCCGTACCATCTTTCTATGCACCAGGAATTGTATGGCGGCGACTTTGAACGTCGTGCACATTTCTGTCACTGGGCACAAGAGAAATTACGGGACGATGATAGATTTTTTGCATGCGTTCTATTTAGCGACGAAGCGTCATTCACCAACAGCGGTAACGTAAACCGGCATAATATGCACTATTGGGCAACGGAAAACCCACGATGGCTGCGACAAGTGGAACATCAGCAACCTTGTCGGGTTAATGTATGGTGCGGCATTATGGGAGGAAGGATAATTGGCCCCCATTTCATCGATGGCAGTCTAAATGGGGCAATGTATGCCAATTTACTATGTAATGTTCCAACGATGTTACTACAAGATGTTTCACTGCATGACAGAATGGCGATGTACTTCCAACATGATGGATGTCCGGCACATAGCCCGCGAGCGGTTGAAGTGCTATTGAATAGCATATTTCATGACAGCTGGATTGGTCGTCGAAGCACCATACCATGGCCCGCACGTTCACCGGATCTGACGTCCCCGGATTTCTTTATGTGGGGAAAGTTGAAGGATATTTGCTATCGTGATCCACCGACAACGCCTGACAGCATGCGTCAGCACACTGTCAATGCATGTGTGAACATTACTGAAGGCAAACTACTCGTTGTTGAGAGGAATTTCGTTACGCATATTGCCAAATGCATTGAGGTTGACGGACATCATTTTGAGCATTTATTCCATTAATGTGGTATTTACAGGTAATCACGCTGCAACAGCATGCGTTCTCAGAACTGGTAAGTTCACAAAGGTCCATGTATCACATTGGAAGAACTTACACGTTTGTGACTATTCCAGCGCCATCTATCACAAAGCGAAAAAGTGGTCCAACTAAAACAGTCATATTTCTTTACGTACTACACGAATGTGTAATAAAAAATGGGGGTTCCTATTAAAAAAAAAACGCAGTTGATATCAGTTTGACCTATGGCAGCGCCATCTAGCAGGCCAACCATAGAGCCATCTGGTTTCCCTCTTCAAGGTAGACAAGTTTCGTTCTTTGTAGTTTTGGTCACAGTGCGGGTTGTGGGGGGAGTAGCGACGCCATCTGTGCGTTCACGCACTCAACAGGTCAGTCGGCATCAAGCCGTGGTCGAGTGAACGTCGTACCTGCGCTAGTTTAGTTTTTGTGGCAGTTTGAAATGTGTGCTGCAATAGAAAACCCCGCCAAATGTGAAGTGCGTGCTGTCATAAGGTTTTTTACAGCCAAAGGATATTCTGCAGCAGCTATTCATCGTGAGCTTTGTGGCGTGTACGGACCAAGAGTTATGAGTGAAGGAGTTGTCCGTGAATGGGTACGTTTATTTAAAAGTGGACGAGAAAACGTTCATGATGAAGAGAGGAGTGGTAGACCATCATTGGTGACTGACGAACTCGTTCAGACAGTTGATGCAAAAGTTCGTGAAAATCGACGTTTCTCAATGTCGGAGTTGTCTACTGGTTTTCCACAGATTTCTAAGACTCTCTTGTACGAGATAGTGACAGCAAGATTGGGTCACCGTAAGTTCTGTGCACGATGGGTGCCCAAAATTCTTACCGACCACCACAAAACTCAAAGAATGGCCTCTGCATTAGACTTTCTGTCACGTTATGAGGACGAAGGAGAACCATTGTTAAACAGAATCGTGACCGGTGACGAAACCTGGATTAAGTACGTGAACCATGAGACAAAAGAACAATCAAAGATGTGGGCACATTCAAATTCGCCTACCAAACCAAGAAAAGCCTCGCAAGATTTTTCTGCCAGAAAACTGATGGCAACGGTGTTTTGGGATGCCAAAGGGGTGTTGTTGGTTGAATTCATGGAACGTGGTACGACCATTAATCAAGACGTGTACTGTGAAACAATAAAAAAGTTACGACGGGCTATACAGAACAAACGCCGTGGTATGCTGACTTCCGGTATCGTTTTTTTGCACGATAACGCCCGTCCTCACTCTGCTCGCAGAACAACGGCCCTTCTTGAGTCCTTCAAGTGGGACGTTATCAACCATCCACCTTACAGCCCAGACCTGGCGCCAAGTGATTATCACCTCTTCATGCATTTGAAGAAATGGCTCGGGTCACAGCGGTTTGATGACGACGAAGAGCTCAAAGATGCGGTCACAGGCTGGCTCCAGGCACAAGCGGGTGATTTTTATGCAGAAGGAATTTCAAAGCTTGTGAAGAGATACGATAAGTGCCTCAATCGCTATGGAGACTATGTAGAAAAATAGTGCTAAGATGTAGTTGTAAGATGTATATATTAAAATATTTTTATTTAACTTGGTGTATTTTTTTAAATCAACCGGAGGTTACTTTCTGAACGGCCCTCGTATTTGGGCCGGTCACGATCAATGGATCACCATATATAAAACACAACTTCACTGATGGCACTCTCAACTGTCACGTGATGGCTGTGCCGAGCTGAAACCTGGACTGAGCATCTGCAAGGGATGAACACACAGGTCTACTCACGTAGAACAACACAGCGTTGCCAGATCACTCGCAATGTTGTCAGTCTCATTACTTTTCTCGCACATCTCATATGAGAGAGCTTTAGTGTTCCGTAAATACTTGTACACAGTATCCCCCAGGAGTTTTGCAGATGATGCAGTCATCTACAGTGAAGTACTGTCTGAAAGAAGCTACACAAATATTCAGTCACACATTGTTAAGAGTTCAGAGTGGTGTGAGGATTGGCAACTTGCTTTAAATGTTCATAAAAATCTAAAATTGTACATTTAACAAAACGGAAAAATGTGATATGCTATGACTACAGAATTACAAGCCACAACTGAAATGGGTCAATCGACAGATACCTTTGCAAGGTGATGAAATGGAACGATCATGTAAACTCTGATGTAGGGTAAGCAAGAGGCAGACTTCGGTTCATTGGTAGAACATTAGGAAAGTGCAATGAGTCTACAAAGGAGATATGATACTCATGCGAGCCATCCTAAATACTGATCAATTGTATGGGACCCGTACCAAAGAGGGCTAACACTGGGTATTCGATATACGAAGAGAAGCGCAGTACAAAGGGCGATACGTTTGTTTGACCTGGGGGAGAGAGTCGCAGAGATGTTGAACAAACTAAACTGCTCAGCTCTCTGTGTGCGAAATGGAGGAGCATTACATGTCACATTTAACTCGATATATTCCATGTCACACATTTCCGTCGCAGTTCTGGTTTGCATCAGATGAAAATGTGATTCACTTTCAAGATTTCGTTTGCATAGTGAGTACACCGAATTTCAACAACAAAGTAGTTTTCCATTTGTCGAAATTTCGATAACGTCATCGGGAAACGGATTTTTGTAATCATGTCTTAAGGGGACCACACCGTGGTTCAGGTCGAAAAAAAATCGATTTTTGGTTTTAATCATATTTCTATAGCATTTAAAGAACATTTAAAGAGCATTTTCCTACCACGTGTGTTTATGTGCCACGCCCACTTTTCTGCATATATTTTAGATCTTTATATCCCCCACATTGCAAGTTAGCGATTTTTTTTTTTTACTCCCGAATGTGTTGGCTATCCTTGGAATGCAACGGTCGGTATTCTTTTGTTTCTGCAGTTTGTAAGCAACACCCTTTCAAACATGCAGTTAGTTTTATTCAGGTGTGATTGCGAGTAGTTGTTATACTTACGTTTGCAGTGCTTGTTTACATGTGTTTTGTTGTGTTTATTGAAGATGACGAAACGTAAAGGCATTTTCAAGAAACGACAATTTAGAGGAAACAAGTCCATGTCATGGATTGCGTCCATCAGGAGAAAATTCGTGGTGCAAATACAATAGGGCTCAGGCAACTGGAGAATCTTATTCTCACCAACATTCTCCTCCTGCTGCTGTTATTACATGCAATTAAACCTGTTTTCAGAGACTTGACGTATCGTGACCTTCTAAGGAAATGTCTGCATGGGCAGACAGAGAACTCAAATGAATGTTTCAACAATATAATTTGGAACTGCCTTCCTAAAACTGTATTTGTAGGCAAGCATACAGTGAAACTAGGAGTTCATGATGCTATTATTACATTCAATTGTGGTAATATTGGAAAGTGTTGGGTACTGAAAAAGTTGGGAATTAATCCTGGTGAAAATATGATCACTGGGCTGCAACATGGCGATAAAATGAGGATAGCCGATGCAGACAGGTCTGCATCTAATATGGCCAAGAAAGCCAGACAAACATCCAGGAAGGTGAAAAGGAAGCTGGAAGACATGCGAAAGTACGAAGAAGGGCCATCATATGCAGCAGAACAGTTTTAATTAACTGTAATTAACAAATTTTAAAAGTTTTTTTCCCGCAAACTAAAATTTTCAGTACATATGCCCCATTATATCAGAAACTATCATATTGAAATGAATGAAATTTTCTGAGACTTTGCATAACATAAAATGCCACCTCTGGTACTACATTCATTAATATCCCCCCATTAGGAAGTTCACAAACAAATATTTTCTGCAGCAAAAACTTAATACTTTTTGTTAATAAATTTAAAAGAGTATTTCTTAATAACTATAAAATGGATAAAGTAGATTTTGGTACAGTTGACTCTATTTGCATCATGTAACATACAGTAAAAATATTGAGGTCCCACATCAAATAGTTTTTTCAGAAAAAGGTCAAATACTTGTCTAAATTAACATGGGTTAGATAGGCAGGGTGTGGTACCTTTAAGAAATTTGCTGCCGTAAATACAACTAAAATGAAGCCATAATGCAGTTCTTGATGCCAAGGTCATCTCTTTGTACGAATAATAGTTTGTGAGTTCAAGTGGTTGAGTTTAGATTAGATTAGATTTACTTTCATTCCAATTGATCCGTAGTGAGGAGGTCCTCCAGGATGTGGAACATGTCAGAAAAACAACAATACATGACAAATATTTACAATTAAAACAAATAAGCTAATGTACCATTCCACAGGTCCCAAGTGGAATGATCCTCATTTTTTAATGAACACTAAGAGTAGTTTTACAAATACTAATGCACTGAATTTAAAATAAAAAAGTTTTTTATTTATTTATAAGGTAATACAACTACTGTAATACTTATTTACAATGAACACATTACTGCACTGAAATGGTGCAGAAGTTAGATTATACTATAATGTAAGATGGCGCATTGTGTTCTGTGCAGGACGGGGAAACTTTTAGTCTATGTCTGCATGTGCGCGTATTGATGTGTCGATCGTAAAGCAATTCTGAACATTTGTGTGATTCTCGGACTGTTCTTTAGACAGAGTAGGCTACACAGAACCTGAAATAGAAAAGTATAGAATGTTGAGAGATGTGTGATTCTGTAATATAAGAATAATACTCGTTTTGTGAAGAACTATTGCTTTAGTAGTTTTTCCAGAAAATAGCCATTATTCCTGCGTGCAGCTTTTTTTGAAACATAAAATAAGCACTTTATTTCATTTCATTCGCTAGTATCCCCATTCTGCGGATTTTCTAATATGGAACAAAGAGTGGACTCAGCTTCCATATGTATCAGCTGATCATCGTCTGTCTTAAGCGGCCAAGTGCGTGTACGGTGGCTACTTGACAATGTACGCACCGGCAGCTGGCTCGCCTGACGTCGCTTCCAAAGCAGGGAAATGCTATATTGGTTTTTAACAGAGTTTTAATAATTGGGAGCGTATGTAGTGTCATAAAAAAAGGCAATAACTTACAAATGACACCCCATCTGTCTTTACTTAGTTTACTAACGACTCTTGCAGACATGGAACGTTACAGTACAGGGCAGTTTATGTACCATTCTCTTCTAGCGTACAGACAATTAGTCAAGAATGTCATTTTTCTTAAAGAACAAAAAAGGCTAGTAAACAACAGAAGACATGGCCTTTTTCAGACAGACGACGTACGTCTTCCCAACAACGTGAAGTATCGTTCGCTGCACTTTCATCCAAATCACTGAGAGCGGAATGTAGGAAACTTGTGTGGAATGCAGTATCTACATTATTTAACGCACCAAGTAAGCTATCGCAACTGTAGCTGAGGGACAAACCACACAAACGAGATGATAAAACGACAGAAGCAATAACACTGTATCGCAACAAAGAATAAACCAATTCTGCAATTGTCGCTACCTCTGAGCCACAAATGGCCGGAACCCTCAACACTATCGTCATTCTAAGAAAAACGTTATCACATTAACAAAAATATTCGTGTATACGGAAGTCAAGTGAAGTGTAAAGAAGTGCTAATCATTGCAGTCCATACAAAATTGTTACGTGTCACGAAAAATCACTATCATAACAAGGACAGCGTCAGAAATGTGCCTCTCATGCATGAAATCCTACGTCTACATTCTACGGCTTTCAACGGCGCTCTACATCTGCATCTATACTCTGCAAACCACATTTAAGTGCCTGGCAGAGGGTTCGTCGAACCACCTTCACAATTCTCTATTATTCCAATCTCGTATAGTGCGCAGAAAGAACGAGCTCTGATTTCCTTTATTTTATCGTGGTGATCGTTTCTCCCTATGTAGGTCGGTGTCAACAAAATATTTTCGCATTCGGAGGAGAAAGTTTGTGACTGTAATTTCATGAGAAGATTCCGTCGCAACGAAAAACTCCTTTCTTTTAATGTTGTCGATCCCAAATCCTGTATCATTTCTGTGACACTCTCTCCCAAATTTCGCGATAATACAAAACGTGCCGCCCTTCTTTCAACTTTTTCGATGTACCCCGTCAGTCCTATGTGGTAAGGATCCCACACATCGCAGCAGTATTCTAAAAGAGGACGGACAAACGTAACGTAGGCAGTCTCCTTAGTAGGTCTATTACATTTTCTAAGTGTCCCGCCAATAAAACGCAGTCTTTGGTTAGCCTCCCCCACAACATTTTCTATCTGTTCCTTCCAATTTAAGTTGTTTGTAATTGCAATACCTAGGTATTCAGTTGAATTTACGGCTTTTAGATTAGACTGATTTATCGTGTAAGCGAAGTTTAAAGAATTCCTTATAGCACTCATGTGAATGACCTCACACTTTTCGTTATTTAGGGTCAACTGCCAATTTTCGCACCATTCAGATATCTTTTCTAAATCGTTTTGCCATTTGTTTTGATCTTCTGATGACTTTATTATTCGATAAACGACAGCGTCATCTGCAAACAACCTAAGACGGCTGCTCAGATTGTGTCCCAAATCGTATATACAGATAAGGAACAGCAAAGGGCTTATAACGCTACCTTGGGGAACGCCAGAAATCACTTCTGTTTTACTCGATGACTTTCCGTCAATTACTACGAACTGTGACCTCTCTGACAGGAAATCAGAAATCCAGTCACATAACTGAGACGATATTCCATAAGCACGCAATTTCACTACGAGCCGCTTGTGTGGTACAGTGTCAAAAGCCTTCCGGAAATACAGAAATACGGAATCGATATGAAATCCCTTGTCAATAGCACTCAACACTTCATGTGAATAAAGAGGTAGTTGTTTATCCACAGGAACGATGTTTTCTGAACTAATGTTTACTGTGTGTCAATAGACAGTTTTCTTAGAGGTAATTCGTAATGTCTGAACACAATTTATGTTCCAAAATCCTGCTGCATATCGACGTTAACGATATGGGCCTTTAATTTAGTGGATTACTCCTACTACCTTTCTTGAATATTGGTGTGACCTGTGCAACTTTCCAGTCTTTGGGTACGGGTCTTCCGTCGAGCTAACGGTTCTATATTACTGTTAAATATGGAGAAAATGCATCAGCATACTCCGAAGGGAACCTAATTGGTATACAGTCTGGACCAGAAGACTTGCTTTTATTAAGTGATATAAGTTGCTTCACTACTCCGAGGATATTTACTTCTACGTTATTCATGTTGGCAGCTGTTCTCGATTCGAATTCTGGAATAATTACTTCGTCTTCTTTTTTGAAGGCATTTCGGAAGGCTGTGTTTAGTAACTCTGCTTTGGCAGCACTGTTCAAATGGCTCTGAGCACTATGGGACTCAACTGCTGAGGTCATTAGTCCCCTAGAACTTAGAACTAGTTAAACCTAACTAACCTAAGGACATCACAAACATCCATGCCCGAGGCAGGATTCGAACCTGCGACCGTAGCGGTCTTGCGGTTCGGCAGCACTGTCTTCGATGGTATCTCCATTGCTATCGTGCAGAGAAGGCATTGATTGTTTCTTGTCGCTAACATACTTCACATACGACCAGAATCGCTTTGGATTTTTTGCCAGGTTTCGAGACAAAGTTTCGTTGTGGAAACTGTTACAAACATCCCGCACTGAAGTCCGCGCTAAATTTCGAGCTTCTGTAAAAGATCGCCAATCTTAGGGATTTTGCGTCTGTTTAAATTTGGCATGTTTGTTTCGTTGTTTCTGCAACAGTGTTCTAACCCGTTTTCTGTATCAAGGAGGATCAGCTCCGTCGTTTGTTAATGTATTTGGCAAAAATCTCTCAATTGCTGCCGATACTATTTCTCTGAATTCAACCCATATCTGGTCTACACTTATATTATTAATTTGGAATGAGTGGAGATTGTCTCTCAGGAAGGCGTCAAGTGAAATTTTATCTGCTTTTTTGAATAGGTATATTTTTCACTTATTTTTGGAGGATTTGGGGATTACAATATTCAGTCTCGCTACGACAACCCTGTGTTCACTAATCCCTGAATCCATTTTGATGCTCGTTATTAACTTAAAATTATTTGTTGCTAAGATGTCAAGTGTGTTTTCACAACCGTTACTATTCGCATGGACTCATAAACTAAGCGCTCGAAATAATTTTCAGATAATGCGTTTAGCACAATTTCGGATGATATTTTATGCTTACCTCCGGAATTAAACAGGTATTTTCGCCAACATATCGAGGGTAAATTGAAGTCACGTATTATCGTATTACTCGGGTACGTGTTTGAAATCAAACTCAAGCTTTCTTTGATCCTTTCAGCAACTGTATCATCTGAGTTGGGAGGTCGGTAAAAGGATCCAATTACTATTTTATTCTGGTTGCCAACAATGACCTCTGCCCATACTAACTCACAGGAAGTATCTACGTCAATTTCGCGACAAGTTAAACTACTTGTAACTGCAACAAACACCGCCAACCGTGTTTACCCTACCCTTTCGGAACACCGTTAGGTTCTTCGCAAAAATTTCGGCTGCAATTAACACATATTCGAAAATATTTCTTCATGAATAAGTTGTAGCTTATGTCACTGTGTCAATGAGATTCTCCTGTTGGTAGATTTACCAGTATTCGCAATAATTCATGTCTCTTAGTAATTTACTAATGCATGAAACACAAAAATATAAGAGCTATTTCGTTAATTACGTAGAAAAATAATTAAAAGCAAACATTATTTTTACGACAAATTTTACTGCTTTCTCACCGCTTGGAGCGCTAGTATTGCTCCAACTGTTAACAGTAACAACTTTCGCAACAAAATGTGCCCGCCTACAGCGATTTGCATTTTGCAGAAGAAACCTGTCAAAAGCGCTGCTGTCTGGGATTTCCTAAGCTGACTCAACTGTAGGAGTGTCTTAGCAGTAAAGAATATTCCCAAATGCATTAAAAGTTAAGGCATGATGCGGAATTTTTTTCACGAATCTGTGTTAATGACGTCATATCTCCTGCATTGTGATTGGTAGTAGTGGTATAATTTTATTGGTGGATTTGGAGGAATCTGTGAATAACGTCTGCGAAATTTATTGGGAATAGAGTTAGTAACACAGAGGTAATAAATTTAAACGACATGCATGATGCGACACTTTTGATTATGATGTCATATCTCTTGAACCATGGTAAGGCCGCTCGGGGTAGTGTGTGTGTGTGTGTGTCATACTTAGCATACGTTAGATTAAGTAGTGTGTAAGCTTAGGGACCGATGACCTCAGCAGTTTGGTCCCATAAGACCTTACCACAAATTAAAAAAAAAAAAAAAAAAACTATCATAGGTAGCGATTGCTGCCTTGACAGAAAGGGATACCTTTACCGAGTTTGGTTGAAATCAGTCCAGTGGTTTAGAAGATGTGAAATGTTAGACTCTGCGTGGGACGTGGCAATTGCGCTCTGCATCTCCACGTGTTCCTGCTGAACAGTCAATCCTTAAGTAATTTTGGACGAGTTAGAAGCACATTCACACAGCGCGTCGTGCTCCGTAGGTGTTTGTCTGCATGGAGCTTTAATAAACTACATTGTCTTCAACAAATATGATACACAAGCGCTACATTAAAGCTCTCTGGACTGTGACACAACTGAACTCATTTCCAAAATTGTAGTATGACAGCTTACACTGCAATAAACGCATTCTAAGATAACTTCAGGCGTAAACAGTTTGCTTTCCTAGTTGCAGCGTAATGTTTACTTGGAGGTGACAAACGTCGATGACCTCCAATTGCAGAACACTAAATATATAGTACCTTTATATGTCAAATCCAAAATGTAGTAGTGAACGAACATGTAAGCGTGTGCCTCTATGATAGAACTTATAAATCTCTTTAAACAATCTCTTTAAAGAATGGTGTTTTACAGGTGCTTCCATATGACATCAGCTACCAAATACCTTACAGAACTGCTGCTGTCTGGTGATTCACAAAGCTATGATTTCTATACTTGTGCACTGGTAAACCATCCCGCAAAACAGTATTATTATTAAATATTTCTTGTATATACATAGCTTTCATACACGATGCTGACTCCTCAATTACGACTCAGGAGCACTATAATAAAACAGGTGAAACATGTCAAATTTAGGACTGCTATCCACGAGCAATATTATTCCGACGGCGCTGTGTTTCTCATGTACGTATTTTCATGTTTCACAGTCTCGACCAGTCCTAACAAGTCAGGATTAGGCAGCTCACAATCACCGGCTACGCATAATTATGTATGTGGGTTTTGCAGGACAGGACTAGGAAAAAAATGTCTCTATTCGGCTTTGTGGCGTTTAAAACTTGCGTGAGTAATAGGTGACTATAGTGCGGTTAAATGGGGGGTGGGGGGGGTGGGAGGGGGTGGAGGGAGTGGTACACAATGTTGCATAACTAGATTACTAAAATCAAAAAAGCTGCTACGATTTCTATCGGCAGAGATATCAGACAGTTTATGGCTCTCTGATACGTAAAGGAGTCACTGTGTCTCGAGCAGGCTTAGGCTACTACGTATTAAAGTTTTTCGTATAAATTTCTCATAAGGTCGTTCTGCAATTTTGTCTACTGAGATGAAATAATGGCTTCTATGTCGATCTTGTGATAATGATGCAGCAATAGACGTTTTCTGCATCGTGGTCTCACTTATTGTAAAATTTGCGAGAGCGTACATTCCTAGAAGAGTCAGCCAGTCTACTGCTTCGTCCTACACACTGCTCCCGAAAAGACCATAAAGCGAAAATGGGAGAGATTCGGGTTCAAACGGAAGCTTAGCAACAATTGTTCTTCCGGCGAATCATTCACGATAGGAAAGGAAAAGTGGGAAATGACAGCGGTTCACAAAGTACCCTCCGCTACACATCGTAGGTTGTCTTACGGAGTAAACAGAACAGACTGAACACAGTGTGAAAGAAGTGCATGGGTCACATCTGAGGGTTGCTGCGTTACTCCCTGTAAATAATAATTAAGTTATTACTGTGTAACGTGAAACATAAGAGCACCAGACCCTTGGCAAATCACGAAATTTTATCAGCGGATAATAGGTGCGTGCTTAATCAAACTTTACTGGGCAGTGATGTACTGTTGAGACTTTCACTTAAGTGATAGTTCTCTATCGGATACTATCGTGTTCTCTCTCTTCGTTGTGGGATTTATTTTATTTTTTTTTCTTTATTGTTATTTTAAAACGTGTACAACAGGCAGGCTGTCAGCAGCATTCTACGCTGCTCTTCAGCCATAGAATAGACAATGAGAAAACAACAGAAAGAATACACATAAGTTACATAACGGTGGGTAATAAAACGGTAGACACATAAATACAAACACGGAGCCGTTCACATTCGACGATAATCCACACTACAAACTGTTGACACGACGCACAAACACTGAAGATGTCGATGGCACAGGTGAATGATGGAGTGTGATGGTGAACACTGAACACTAAACATGACGGCACACACGAGACACTAACGGCGATGATCTCTGGCGCGCGAATGTCCACGTAGCGTGTGCGAGTCCGGGGACCTGCCAAGAATGGTAGAAGGGTGAGAGGGGGGAGAGGGTAGAACAAAGATGCCGATGGCTGAGGAGATGGGAGGAGGAGTAGAGGGACAGGGGAGGGGAAGCCTGGGGGAGGAGTGGGGAGAAATGGTGAGAAGGGGGAGAGAAGGGACGGAGGGTGCCCAAAGGAACAAACACAGGAAGAGGGAGGGAGGATCAAAGTTGGTAGGAGGGGTAGATGGAGGGGAGGAGGGCATCATCAGGGAGGGGGAGCTGGCGGAAGCCACCTTGGGAGAGGGTAAGGAGGGTGGAGAGATGGAGAGCATGTGGGAAATAGGAATACAGGCACGGCAGCGGGCGGGGGTGGGAGAGGATGGGGGAGACAAGCGGGTGAGGAGGATCAAGGTGTAGAGGTTCCATATCCTTTCAAGGAAAAGGAGGAGGTGGGAGAACAGAATAAGGTCGTACAGGATCCGCTTGGGGGAGGGGAGACGTATGCGATAGGCGAGGCAGAGAGCATGCCATTCAAGGATCTGAAGGGATTTGTAAAAGGTAGGGGGGGGGGGGGGCGGACATCCAGGCAGGATGGGCGTAGCAGAGGATAGGGCGGATGAGGGATTTATAGGTGTGGAGGATGGTGGAGGGGTCCAGACCCCACGTATGGCCGGAAAGGAGATTGAGGAGACAGAGTCGGGAGCATGTCTTGGCTTGAATTGTCCGGAGATGGGGGGTCCAGGAGAGGCGACGGTCGAGGGTGACGCCAAGGTACTTAAGGGTGGGGGTGAGGGCGATAGGACGGCCATAGATGGTGAGATAGAAATCAAGGAGGCGGAAGGAAGGGGTGGTTTTGCCTACAATGATCGCCTGGGTTTTGGAGGGATTGACCTTGAACAACCACTGGTTGCACCAAGTGGTGAACCAGTCAAGATGGGATTGGAGAAGGTGTTGGGAAAGCTGAAGGGGGGGGGGCAAGGGCAAGGAAGGCGGTGTCATCGGCAAACTGGAGAAGGTGGATGGGAGGGGGGGGGGGTGACGGTGGTGGCATGTCCGCCGTATACAAAAGGTAGAGAAGGGGGGAGAGGACAGAGCCTTGGGGCACATCAGTGGAGGGATAAAAGGTGTAGGAATCCGTGTTATGGAGGGTGATGTAGGAAGGACAGTGGGAGAGAAAGGAGCCGATCAGATGGACGTAGTTAATGGGAAGGGCGAAGGTTTGGAGCTTGAAGAGGAGACTGGAATGCTATACGCGGTCATAGGCACATTCGAGGTCCAGGGAGAGGAAGATTGTGGAGCGACGGGAATTATGCTGTTCGGAAAGGAGATGAGTGAGGTGGAGGAGAAGGTCATCGGAAGAGCAGGACAGCCAAAAGCCACACTGGATAACGGGAAGGAGGCGGTACTGGCGGAGATGCTGGTGGATGCGGCGGGTGAGGATAGATTCCACGACCTTGCTGAAGACCGAGATAAGGCTGATGGGACGGTAGGAGGAGACGGCGGACGGTGGTTTACCAGGTTTAAGGAACATCAGGATACGGGAGATTGTCCACAGGTCGGGGTAGTAGCCGGTGTACAGGACTACATTGTAGAGCCTGGACAGGGTGGAGAGGAAAGAGACAGGAGCTTCACGAAGGTGGTGGTAGGTGACACGATCGTGACCAGGAGCGGTGTTGCGTTTTGTGCGGAGTGTAGCAATGAGATCCTGTGTAGTGATAGGGGCATTGACTTCCGTGTGTGCAATGTTGTTCAAGTACTGGAAACCAGGTGCGGGGGGAGGGACAGCGGTGTCAGTTCGATCGCGGACATCCGGGAAGAGGGAGTAATCGAACTGGGGATCGTCGGGGATGGAAAAGACATCGGAAAGGTAGGAGGCAAAGTGATTGGCCTTACTAAGGGTGTCAGGGAAGGGGTGATTATCATGGATATGAGGATAGTAGGGGGAGGGTCTATTTCTGGTAAGGCGAAGGAAGGCTCACCATAACTTGGACGAGTTTATAGGTAGGGCAGAATTTAAATGGGTGCATGTCTGTCGCCAGTCACGGTGTTTCTTAGCCGCAAGCAAGTTTCGGATGTTTCGCTGGAGTTGCCGGTGGCGTCGTAGTGTGTCCGGGTCACGCGTGTGGAGGAAGGCGCGGTAGAGACGGCGGGATTCACGGAGGAGGAGGACAGCCTGTGGGGGTAAGGTAGGGCGGTGGGGGTGGATGGCGACAGTAGGGACGTGGGCCTCCACGGCCTCAGACAAGGTCTGCTGGAGAAAGGAGGCGGCATGGGTAACATCGTCAGGGTGGTGGTAGGTGAAGGGGTGGCCTTCGACCTGGGTGGAGAGGGTATCCCGGTAGGCATTCCAGTCGGCGTGGGAATAATCATGGACGTACTTCGGGGGAGGGTCATTACGAGGGTCGTGGCGGGGGCGACGACCGTATGAAACGGTGAGGAGGACAGGGAGATGGTCGCTACCAATGGGGTCCAGGACATCCACCGCTATGCGGCCAAGGAGGTTGGGGGAGGAGAGGATGACATCGGGAGTGGAGTTGGATTCGGAGTGGGTGTGCTGGGGAATGGGGACGAGGTCGCCTTGGAGGGTGGAGAGGAACCAATGCCACCGCCGTAACTGGGTGGCGGAATGACTATGGATGTTGAGGTCGGCGGCGATCATGTAGGAGAAGGTACGATCAATGTGGGAGAGGAAGTCGAAAGGAATAGGGGAGTTAGGGCGGACATTGATGGTGGCGCAGGTGACGGTAAGGCCGGGGAAGAAGAGACTAAGGATCAGGTGTTCGGTGGGGTCGGGAAGGAGAGGTTGGAGCCGAACCGGGATCTGGCGGTGGTGACCAATGGCAACTCCACCACGCGCAATCGGGAGGGGATTATCGGAACAGTGGAGAAGATAGGGCGAAGTGTGGATGGTGTGCTGGGGTTGGAGGAAGGTTCCATTGAGGAGGAAGGCATCCACGTGGTGGGTTGCAAGGGTGTGCATGAAGAGGTTCTTGTTGGAGGGAAGGGAACAGATGTTGTTGAACAGGATACTGTGCTGTTGCGCCATGACAGGGATTTAGACGAGGGTGTCGAGACGGGAGAAGGTGAAATGGGCCTGGTTGTGGGAGTAGGTGGCATACATTTTTAGGTGGAAGATGGAACGGGCGGCAAGGGAGACCTGTTGGAGGGTGTAAGGGCGCTGGAAAGGGTGGAAATTTTGCACGACAATGGTGAGGAACCTGATGTCCTCAGCGGTGGGGGGGGGGGGGACAAAGGGAATTGCCAGAAGGGGTGGGGGCGTCCAGAGAGCGGACAGGGACGGTGTGTTCAGGAGTGGTCGGAGGGGGTCAGGCTTTACATTTTTGGGAGTAGGTGGGATGGCGGAGATTGCAGGTATTACAGGAGGGAGGGGACTGAAGGTTAGGGCACTGCCGGAGGAAGTGCGCTTGCCTAAAATGCGGGCAGGTGGGGGCCTCGCGGCACTCAGCTGTTGGGTGCGCGTTGTAGCGCAGACACCTCTGGCAGCGAAGGGATTGAGGAGGGGAACGGGAGGAGTCGACCTTATATCGCTGGTTCAAGAGGAGGGCATCCTCCTTCAGGAGATGGTCAATGGAGGGGGCGTCCTCGGAGAAAACCTGCATAAGGCGGGTGGGGTCAGTTGAGTTAAAAATGCGACGGACCGCCCGCACCTCCAGTGAGGGATGTGCCTCGAGCTCCGCCAACACCTCCTCCTCTGTGATCGTCGGACTAAGCCGAGTGATCACGGCAGTGAGGGTCAGCGGGTGACGCGGGTGTTGGGATTAGCGGGCAGAAGATGGAGCAGGGGTGAGGGAGGTGTTGGGGCCAAACTGGGGGAGGCAGGAGAGGATGTCAGTATGGAGGGTGGGGCTAGGGGAGGAGATGAGAACTGAATCCCATCTGGGAGTGAGGAGTGAGATGGGGGCACCAGGGAAGTGTTGGCGGAGGAGGAGGGAGAGGTTCTGGGCCTCGAGAAGGGAAGGATCGGGATGGGAGAGGAGGTATTTGTATAAAGAGGGGGGGGGGCGAGGAGGAGGAGGAGGAGGCCGAGGGAGCAGGGCCAGGCGGGGAGACATCCATGGCATCCTGGGGGCTGGAAGGAGGACGGGGCGGGGCCTTCTCGGGAGCGGAGGAGGTGGGGGTGCCACTAGTGCGTTTAAGGGCAGCGGAAGGGAGGGTGGTGATATGAGGGACGGAAGGTGGCGGGAAGTGGCAGTTTCCGGCGTGGACGCAGTAGGCAGCGCCAGTGATGGTGATGGTGAAGGCGACGGCGATGGTGGTGGCGGTGATGGCGAAGGTGATGGGGAGAGCTAGGCATGGGCAATGGCCCGTCGGGCCACCACCCTAGATGGAGCTGCAGTGACAGGCTGGGGGAGTGGGGGGAAAGGATCAGAGGTAGAGGAGCGGGAGGAAGAAGGTGGGGAGGGGGCGACAAAGAGCGAGAGAGAAGGGAGAGTTAGAAGAGGAGGGATGGAAAGAGTGGGGGCGCCACTGGGCACACCATGTAATGGTGGTGGTGGCGGCAGTGGTGGTAGTAGTGGCAATGGTGGTGGGGGCTGACATGACGACACGGAAGAACTAAAACAGTACAGGACGAAAAAGAGAGGAAAAAACCGGGGACGGACGAAGACGAGGACCAGAGTCCCACGCTGCTGGCGCTGGCTGGCAGTAACGCCGCAGCTGCTGCTGCCGTGGATGGGGCCGGGGCCGCTGCTGCTGCTGCTGCCGCTGCTGCTGGCTGGACCGCCGCTGGCCGGGACCACTGCTGGCTGGCTGGCTGGCTGGACCGCTGCTGCTCGGCTGGCTGGCTGGACGGCTGGCACCTGCAACCCTAACGCTTCGATTAGTGCTGGAATGGCACAATCGAAGGGCGGTACTCGTAGCGAGGTACCGCTGGAGATGGCTTTATTTTAGTTTCATCCATATTTACAAAGCGTGTTTTCATCACATCAGGAGGAAATTTCTGTACTTCTTTCTTTCTTGCATCGTCCAACGACGATCCATCCGGTAAGTAGAAGTTGACTGAGATGCTGATCCTATCTGGCAAATCGTTTATGTATACAGGGTGGTCCATTGATTGTGACCGGGCCAAATATCTCACGAAATAAGCGTCAAACGAAAAAACTACAAAGAACGGAACTTGTCTAGCTTGAAAGGGGAAACCAAATGGCGCCATGGTTGGCCTGCTAGATGGCGCTGCCATAGGTCAAACGGATATCAGCTGAGGTTTTTAAATAGGAACCCCCATTTTTATTACATATTCGTGTAGTACGTAAAGAAATATGAATGTTTTAATTGGAACACTTTTTTCGCTTCGTGATAGATGGCACTGTAATAATCACAAACATATGGCTCGCAATTTTAGACGAACAGTTGGTAACAGGTAGTTTTTTAAATTAAAATACAGAATGTAGGTACGTTTGAACATTTTATTTAGGTTGTTCCAATGTGATACATTGAACCGTAATAAAATTTGCTGTTTTGAAGAGCGCGCCGCAGCTCGTAGGGTAAAGCAGTTACCTTCCGTTTCTGGCGGTGGTGCCGCTGTGGCAACCGCAGCATTGGTATCTCCCTCTGGTGTGAAAGGGGAAAGGTAGCCTGTTCACATGCATTTAAGGGGCGCTATGAATTCGGCAATTGGTCAGTCTGAGTCGGTGCAGTCTGGTCTGTTGGTCAGCGTAGAGCAGTCAGTGTCTGTCTGTCGTCCGGAGTGCTAGTATGTGTTAGGCCGCCAGACTGCTCGAGTTTGCTCAGGCAATGGCCATTGGCTGTTGGATCTATCGGTTGGTCGGTCGTGCACTGGGACACCAGATGACTTGTCCGCCTGGAGCGTCAGCGCATGTGAGGTCGCCACGTGAGTCCAGTGGCCGCGCCGTATAACGAGGCATAGTGGCTTCGCCGCCGACACGAGAGCAACAGGAGTCAACCCACGACATCAGTCTGGCCGGGGCGAGCTGCGACGCCGTGAGATCAGCGCGCCTCCCTGCGTCTGTTGAAGCGGCTGGCAGCGGACGGTTCGGGAGAGCGTTTTGGGGGGGTGCTGCGCCAGGTCTTCGCCAGAAATCGCAGTTTATTAGAAGTTAAGTGATTCGTGATGTGTTGTTTCATTTACTTGTTAAATTCTATTTGTTCTCTTCGTCAGTCTCTCGTCCCCAGCTTGCTCATCTCTCTCTCGTTTGCATTTGTTAGGCAGTTAGTGTCTGTCTGCCATACGTTAATAGCTGCCTCTGTCATGTTTGTCGGATTCAGTGTTAACGAATTTATTGTGTAAGGTGTAAAGGCCGAATTTCTGAAATATGTTTTTATCTTGCCTATCATCTTGCGAGGTGGTATATGTATAATGTAGAGCATGTTGGTACATTTTATGTAAAACTGAATTTCATGGATTTTATTTAAACGGTCATTTTAGTATATAAAGTTGCCACCCTTCCACCGTAAGAGTTCTTAAAAAACAAGTTGCACTTTCGGTGGCAAATAATTTTTAATGTGAGTGTTTTGTACCGTTTCCATCCCTCATACGGGATGCAGAGTTTATGTGTTTCTGTGAGTTGCTAAAATTTTTAGTTTAAAGTAATCTGGTGTGTTGCAGATTTGCACCAGTGTAGTCTTTCCGAGGTGGTTGTGAGCGGTCGTGACTACAGCCATGTTAAAAGGGAGCGGCAAGGTTCTCAGCCCGAAAGCTCACATTATATAAACACAGATGATGTGACTTACCGAACGAAAGTGCTGGCAGGTCGATAGACACACAAACAAACACAAACATACACACGAAATTCAAGCTTTCGCAACAAACTGTTGCCTCATCAGGAAAGAGGGAAGGAGAGGGAAAGATGAAAGGATGTGGGTTTTAAGGGAGAGGGTAAGGAGTTATTCCAATCCCGGGAGCGGAAAGACTTACCTTAGGGGGAAAAAAGGACAGGTATACACTCGCACACACACACATATCCATCCGCACATACACAGACACAAGCAGAAATGTCTATTTTCTCGAGAGGTATACAGGCACGGTTGCGACAAGTTTCCCCAAGCGAAATTCCATATTTCCCTGATTTCCCTACAAGTTTTAGCGCTTTGCCTGACAAGTTTTGAGATCTCAAGGGTAAGTTAAGACGTAAGTTAACAATCTGGCTTTGCAGCAACTGTACAAGAAACAATAGTGCAAACGGGGAAATATCGGGAAAAAAACCTTCCAAGCAGATAGCGTTTCCTGATGTGAGCAAAAATCTTAAGTGCTAACATCAACATCTTTCGTAATAAACTGTTTTTAGATGGAGAATACAAGCCATATGGTATGTGTGTTTCATCAAGACCACTGATGTTATTAACGAACACATCTGGTGACAAAAATATGCATTTCCTTGAAGTGCCAAGACAGATTTAAAGTAACTTCATTCCTTTCATAAATGAGCTCAGAAGAAGGTAGTTCCTTTGAAAAAAGCGATAAGGTAGAGAAGAATAGTGTAAACCAACACTATACGTGGCCACCTGTAGAGTGTTGGCTCTACTATGTTCATTATTGTCGGTTATTACCCACTGTGGTGCATCTATTATTTTACAGTTATTTTGTGATTTTTTTTGTCGAGAAATATATAAGAACATAACGTATAAACTCCCAGCGACTGACACATTTTATTCTTCTTATCGTCCTTACTTTAAACTACTTTTGTAATGTCAAAATGTACTAGAACAAATAAAATGTCTATAAAATGCCGCACTCTACAACGTACTTGTGGTGAGACAGTCTCAATTCCCGAAATCCATCGCCCGTAGCCCCCGGCCTGCTGAGGGGCACCACACTCCTGGGTCCACGGATAAACCATGAAAATCCGCTGCATTACTCCACACACGAAGAGACCCGGCCTGCGGGCAGATTGGTGAGACTAGATCTGACGGGCAGGACCAGCGCATTAGTGGGAACCGAATGTCTTCAGGTCGGCAGGCCCAATTCATTACAGACAACCGCAGGAACGGTCTGCGGTTTTGGCTCGTCATGGAAATCCACTCGTGTGGCCAGCTATTCACGAGCCACAGGCAACATGTTGACGAAATGAGACCTCGGTGATGGATCTATGAAACAGATAACTTGTTCAAATACTCTGAGAATCAATAATAATGATAGGCAGGAACTCACTATAATGACTGCTGAGCTGCAGACAAGCACGCAGAAAAGACAATCACACTCTCAAAACTAATTTTTCGGCCATAACTTCTGTCAGAAAACGAGAGCACATACACATTGACACAACCACTCACTCACAACTCATGCACACGTGACGGCCATCTCCGGCTGCTGCGTCTACAGCCTGACGATCAGATCCAAACAAACCATTCCTCATGCCTCCCTGCCTGTCGTCGTCGGCAGTTGCCAGGTTAGCGGCAAGAAGCGGTGGCAGCACTGGCTGCAAGCAGTGCTACCACCACTGCAAGCAGGAAGGAGAGAAATAATGAGGGAGTTGGGAAGCGGCGCACATATTCAACCGCACCAAGGCAGTGACGATGCATGAAAACTCAGTAAAAAAACCATCTCATCTATGAGACAAAAACGAGATTTTTCCAGCGTCTTTTTCAAATTTCCCTGACGTGTTTGAAATTCGCTTATATTCCCCAATTTCCAGAATATGTGGCACCACTGATACGTTCATTTGCCGCTAAACTATTAGTGCTCCAGTTACGGGTCCTTGGGGGCACGCCCGATGTTACTTTTGTTTTTTCTATGAATTACTTAAAATATCGTGGTATGTGTCTGCAATCATTATCACTAGTCGTTATAACTGCCTCGATCACTGCCTTCATCAGAATCTGTCAGACAAAAGGAACAAACGAGAAGTTATAATTCTACCAAAAATACAGCACTGCATTGTATACAGCAAAATGAAGATATGCCATATTTACAATCTCGATATCTCCCGCATTCTTGCATAAATTTACACAAGTTAGTTTTTCACTAACTGTAAAACCCTACAGAAAAAAACTGTTAATTATTCTTATTGGTTACGTGAGATGCGGCGATATAATTCAAGGTAATTACAATTCCGAAAATAACAGCTCGCTCTGGTCATCTGTTAGTCCACTAACATTTCAGAGCCTCTCGACGCCAAGTGGGAGCGTCTCTCTCTCTCTCTCTTTCTTTTTCTCTCTCTCTCTCACACACACACACACACAATCATTATTTCCTGTGTATTAATCGTCATAATCTGAGTCTTTCTCTCACCCATAATTAGAATTTCCGTAATGTGCAGATTCTATCGTATATTGATGGTTCCACGTGGAGATCAGATCGTGCTCGTGTAGGAACACGCCTGCTGCAACACAGGTCACCTGCCAGATGTGGTATAGGTGTGCGATTCTTGCCTGACTGAAACGTCTAAAACATTGGTTGTAAGCGTTTTGTATAACGTGCCACTACCGTGTGCAGGACGGGTTGCGCTGCATTCGCAGTACAAACCGTTATACTGTGAACTGTGGTGGTGTTAACAGAAAATTCGTTGACCCTCTGGCAGTTTTAAACCACACAGAAACTGTTCTGTTGGATATTGATATTATGTGGAAGGGCATTTCACGTCATCTCATGGTTATGCGTTACAACTATGCCAAGCACAAATAGAGAAAAGGTTGGTTTGTTGGTAGTATAGCAGAGATCGTTTCTTACCTACATGACGTCACTGTTTTATACTGTCAGAGGATCTTACCTTGCTTCTCATAGCAGCACAGATGTCTCGAATGAAAGATAAATATTACAGGGACGCTTCTCACTCCAGCACGGATGTCTCGAATAATCGATAAATACTACAGGGGCTCTTGGTCACTAAATATCTTATGAACATTGATGTGACGTTGCACCATGTGAGACATTACCGGTCGTTCAGGTATATTTTTTATGGACAAAATAAAATCAATTGGTTGTTGTTATAACGGATACCCATGTTCTGAGGCGCAGAATGGAGCACATATTGATACAATTACATACAGCAGCATAATTGTGGTGTAACAATTTACAGCTTGTTTACTAATTTTTTCGGAATTTGACTTCCTGTTAGTTTCCAGAAGTTGGTGCCACTCGAATATGCGCTGACGTCATTTCTTCTTACCTGTCAAAGTATCATTCTTACTACAGAGTAGATGCCTCAGATGATTCATAAATACTACAGGTACTTTTGAACACTGTATTGCTTATGGACATTACGCTAGTGTGTGACATTGTTCGATCGTTTGGGCAGCAATACATTGTTGTCACAAACACCGTGTGTGTGTGTGTGTGTGTGTGTGTGTGTGTGTGTGTGTGTGTGTGTGTGTAGGGGGAAGGAGGTCTATATTACACAGATGTGATGCACGTGTGATGTCATAAGATTGTTTAAGTACTTTAAATTAATTTCCTGTTGTAACAAATACCCGAGTGCTGAACATATTGCTCGAATGCAGCTGGGTATTCCGCCACTGGCGTTGATGTCGACAGGCAGAGGAGTACGACATGTGGATGTCAGTGAAGTATGTGAACTTCATGAAAGCAGTGCTGCGCTTCATACTGACAGCATGCATGCCACTGTCTGCAGAATGGGACAGCTCAGCTTGGCGGGTGATACATGCAAATTGATGCAACAAAGCAGGTGGCCGGGGTGGGAGGGCCCTCTCGTCCAATACCCTTCCCTCCTTTACCATGGCATGTGGTTCCCAGTATGGCCTTGGAGATAAGGAAGTACTAATGCTGACAGTAGCAGAATATGATATGCACAATTGCCTCAGCTGTAATGTGACAGCAATGGTCGTTTGAATGTTATCTTGCTTACCCACTGCCCTACTACTCCGAGGAATATACTACAACCCTCAACATATCACTCCTTTAAGGCTAGCAAGGGCAAGATTACATTAATTACAGTGCACACAGAGGCATTTAAGCAATTATTCTTCCCACTCTACATGTGAATGGAATATGAAAGTGCTGGTACAGTGGGCTGTACCTTCTGCTGTGGACTGCATCGTGGTTTGCGGAGTATGGATGTAGATGTAGATCTTTGGCACACGGCTCCAAAATGTGGGCAGCAACAATGTCTTGCATCCAAGCCAAAAATAATGAGATTAGACTTGAAAGGATTTCATAAATGACTAGGACTGAATTTCTTGGTGGCAAGTGATGTTCATGCTCAGTATTGTTACTATGGCTGCTAGTGTATACATGGCACGAGAACAGTGTTAGATGTTGAGTGATCACTGTAAAGAACACAGAGATGCTGCATACTTGTGCGAGACAGCATTATCAGCACCTGACAGTGCGGAAGGGGACTCATTGTGAGCCTCCATATGGCCGGCTGGTCGAATTATGATTTTTGGACCCTTCAGATGTGACAGTGGCCTGGTACTGGACTGCATGGGAATGCGAGAGCAGGGTTTCCGGTCAACCATGTCTGATCACCACAAAGGAGAATTGCTGTATTGTGCACCAAGCACACTGTAACCCCTTCACATCTGTAGCTGCAATCCAAGAATAAGTAATGAACTCCCTCAACATTCAGTCTCATCCTCTGACATTTAACAGAGACTAACAATAGCCTTACAAGAGAATTAGCATCCCATGCGTAGGCTTCCATTTAGCACCATAACACAAAAAGCCTTTGTTTGGAGTGGTTTTGTGACCAGGATGCATGACATCACCTTGTGTTTAGCTTTACACTTATTTGACAATGTCAAGCACAAATTCAAAGTGAGTCTCACAACTAATACATGCTACTTAGACTTTCAATGAAGAAAAAAGAAGAAGTAGAAGAAATTAAATGTCGTGTGACTAGGGCCTCCCGTCACATAGACCATGTGCCGGGTGCAAGTCTTTCGATTTGACGCCACTTCGGTGACTTGTGCGTCAATGGGGATGAAATGATGATGATTACGACAACACAACACCCAGTCCCTGAGCGGAGAAAATCTCCGACCCAGTCGGGAATCGAACCCGGGCCCTTAGGATTGACATTCTGTCGAGCTGACCACGCAGCTACTGGGGGCACACAGAAGAAGAAAGGGGGGAGGGGGGGGGAGAGAGAGAGAGAGAGAGAGAGAGAGAGAGAGAGAGAGAGAGAGAGAGAGAGAGAGAGAGAGAGGGGGGGGGGCAAGTGCCACTGGGTTAGATAAGCTAACAAATGGTTGAAGCAGAGCAAGACAGAGAGACCATATCACTTGATTCACTAACCTTAGTGTACTGCTGCCTGTTTAGAGCTACACATTTCTCATTTTACACTTAAGATGCCTATGTTTTGGGTTTTACGACATGATCCTCTCTGCTGGATATATATGCTGTCTTAATTCAGGGCAATATGAGAGCCCAAACAGATGAGTAAATTTGCTCAATTTGTTTACAGCTGTAAGGCATTACATTTAATTAGTAGCATTGGGCCATACGCTATGCATATATTTAGTATCTGTGTCTCAAATATACAATGAGGAAATATTGCAGACCATTTCAACCCATTACCTAATGTAGACTCCGCAATGTTTATATCTATTAATACAATGCAGTGGTCTGACATGCAAGAAATGTCTTGCACCTAGTTGTGAGTGTCACATTTAGACACGACTGGGTTACTTACGTATGGTACATATAGTCTGTAACACCTATTATACAGCCTAATAATGCAGTACAGGGTGAGATAAAACATCAAGCTGTTGTGTGAACTCACAGATAAGACACAGCTGTAGTATTCAGAGTGAAATTTCTCTCTCTCTCGCTCTCTCTCTCTATCTCTCTCTCTCTCTCTCTCTCTCTCTCCCTCATATGCTTGCTGGCTGGACATCTCATCAATAATCCTCATGTCAATCATTTAGAACCTTATAATTCCTATTTTGGAAAAGTGTTTGGTTTTGATAGGTGGTCTTAATTAATCAACGATTGGGATATGGAGCTGAACATTTATACACTCCTGGAAAGAAATTAGTGTGCTCTTTTAGAGGTTTCCAGTTCACTCAAGATTTATTGTTCCAACAGTGCATATGGAGTAGATGAAATGATTAAATTTACAGATCAACAGCACAAACAGTTCTGAGGTACCAGGTATCCACTCATGCTGCGACATCCATATTAGCACGTGGTAGTAATGCACACGCTGGCTCTGGCATCCAGTTGATCACACTGATGATGAATACTGTCCTGGGATATGTTATGCATCACCCACTCTACTACATAGTTCTGTAACACAGATGATGAATACTGTCCTGAGATATGTTATGCATCACTCGCTCTACTTGTTTACGTAGTTCTGTAAAAGTTGTTAGCTGACAAATTATAAGAGTCACTTTTTATACCATCATGTTCCTCACACGCTTGAGTGCACACAAGTCTGGAGATTGCGCTGACCAGCAAAGTTGCTGCACGTCTTGCAGAGCAGTTTCACAGGCAGTATATGGGCGAACATTATCCTGCTGTAACAACACGTCACATTTCTGTTTCAATAACAGCAAAAGAATGTGTCTAAAATCATTCTGCACATACCAAGTGTTGATTAGAGTCCTCTCCAGAAACAGCAAAGCTGTACAGGAGTTGTAGCTTATTGTACCCCAAACCGTAAGGCCTGGGGTGGGGTCAGTGTGACTCGGAGGAATGCTCTCTACAAGGCAGCGCTCACCAGGTACATCGTACATGCAAATGACCACCACCTGCATGCAAGCCAAATCTGCTTTCATCACTGAAGACCATGCCATGCCATTCTATCTTCCAACTGATCCTCTGACAGCACCAGCTGAGCTGCACAAGTCGATGATACGGCACGAATGGAAGACAAGACACGCTAGAGGTAAGAATGCCTGTAGTCCCAGTGCTAATAACTGGTTTTCAACATTTCATGTCGACACACCTGCACTCACAAGCCCTCTTATCTGTAGTGTGGTAGCTGTATGATCCGCCACTGCTGCCCTTACAATATGGCGATCCTGGTGGGCATCTGTGCTGTGTGGATGTCCAGAACCTTGTCTGTGGGTGTGAGACTGTTCACATGTCCACTGGTGCCAGAATCTTTGCATAACAGAATCTTTGCACAGCTGATGCAGCACGCCCTACTTGTGTGGTAAGTCTCTGAAAGGACCATCCTGTCACATGGAAGGCCACAACTGGACAGCTTCCAAACTCACTCAGTTGGCTGCAGGTAGCACCAGTCAGTCTCCACAGCATACTTGCCTATTTGCTTCACACCTTTGCTCCACACTGAGCCTTCCGGCAGTGAGCATTCCCTATTAAAGGGTGGATGAGATGGCACACTGGCAGCTACGCCACTACACTATCTGTTGGAGGACGACACTGAACCATTATTAGTACACCAACTACCCCTCCTCCCCTCAGGTGGCATATACCATCACTGGATCAAAACTGATGTCATCTTTCCAGATCTACTATTTTCTCCTAGCAGTGTAGTTCACGGAAACTTCAATATGAATGTCCATGTTTCACACTGAAGAAAAATCATTGTTCAATTACAACAAAATTAGTGGCATAACTCTCAAGTACTTGAAAAACATAATTATAGTCATACCAAGCATTCTAAGGTAAGACAATAGCAGTTGATGACAGACTTCTCTCATTACCTTTGTATCTGTCACAACTGATTCAATAAGACATTGTTTTGCATTACAGCTTCCATCCTGTAATCAGATATTGTGCAGGATCACAAAACATTCGTTGGACGTCTCATTAAACAAAAATATGAGACTTCGTTGTCGCTCCAGGATTTTACCTGTGATACCTCAGCAATCCCCACGATTCGAGTAGTCTTAGACTTATAGCGCTTGTGATTACATTGATGTATCAGTTTCTATATTATGCATGCATTAGTGTGCCACAGAAGTTGTCCCTGTAGAAAGCATTCCAGCCCAACTAATGAGTGATTATAAAATTTTAAATATTACACAGAGAAACTAAAGTCTGATAATGAATATTTTGTGTATTTTTGCACGTCTGCATCTGCAATTCTGACATGCATTAAAATCCATGAGAGGAATGATTACAAAATGACACAGCCTATTGATAAAGTGAAGATGAACGGCTCCATCTTGTTTTGGTTGGTCTAGCAGCGTACAACTGCAATGTGGTGCAAAGATTTCAATGTGTACCAGAACTGTAGGTATTTTTCATGTGGAGACAAAGGTCATATTAATTACATAATTTTAATTGTAAACAGGTTAATTAAACTTTATCACAACCCATTGTTAGCCTACAGGAAAGACAAAGAAATAGAAATCATGCTAGATACAAGTTTACTCTTCCATTTTTAAGTCAATACTTCTCTTCAACTTAATACGTCAGTCATATAAACAGCTGTAAAGTGTACTTACAAGCTGTGCTTAAGTGTCCTGCACACAAAATTGAAATCTTCTCCAGCATACAGCTCACTGTCAGTCCCTTTGGAAACACATCAAGTGTATATGGTTGTTTTGTCATGTGTAAGTACGTGTTTGCTCATGTTACCTTTACAAGCGAATTTCTTCTGACAAATGTTGCAACTGTATGGTCTTTCCCCAGTGTGCTGTCGCAGGTGTTCCTTCAGGTGGCTGTTGCACCTGAATCTCTTCTGACACATTTCACAGATGTAGGGACGTTCGCCTGTGTGCATCTGTGAATGCTGCTTCAGTTTACTTTTTTGGCAGAATGGCTTGTTGCACACACCACAAACGTATGGGTGTTCGCCAATATGCACCAATAAATGCTGCTTCAGTTTATGATATTGTACGAATGTTTCGTTGCAAATGCTGCACTTGTATGGATTTTTTCCAGTGTGCACTCTAAAGTGTTTATTCAGACTACCACTACTTGTGAATGCTTTGTGACACAAGTTGCAGGAAAGCAGAAATTCACATCTGTCCACATCTGTGTCCTCCTTCAAGTCCTGCAACTGTGAAAACGTCTTACTGTAGATGTCACATCTTTGCCTTAGATGCCTAATAGCAAACTCATTCAAACAAGATGTTTCCTGCAGGCTAGTGCGTTGTATCCTGTTGCATGTTCCTCTAGACAGTGTGACGTTGGTAACCAATCTGCCACTGCCATCACTGATCTTGTTGTCCTCCATGTCAACGGGGCTAGTACTGCAGAAAAGTAGAGAAAACTCTGTCAGAAGGTATTGTAATAATTCAACTATGGAAATGAAAAACTGTTAACAAATGTTATGTAGACAAAAGTATAAAACGTCCCTCCAAAACATGTTATAAAGCAGGAGCACACTGTCTTGAGTTTACATAATTTTTAAATCGATTTAAACAGGCCACAGAGAGAAATGAGTTCATTGAAGGCATTACTTTAGAACCCAAAAGGTTGTAAATTGGTCAGGATAACATGAACAACAGTCATTACGACTGTAGACGTAGCAAATTAACTGATTAGGGCCATAGAACTTTAAGGTACACTACGGGAATTCCTACGTCAACATCTATACTCTACAAGCCACCTAACATACAGGCTGTCCAGCGAAGGAGTCCCTCGATGAGTGCAACAAACAGTATGATTACTGCGAAAGTTGTAAGAACTTTATACAGAAATTATACAAAAATATCCTAAATAGAATAGCTGGTATCCGATGGCGTTGTAATCGCAGTACTTACTGTCCATAAATCATTTGCTGCAGCTCAGAGCGACCAGTTCCACCACTGAAACGTAAAAGGAGGCTCATGTACTGAAGGAAGATGACAAAATCATGAATTCCACTGAACATCGTATTTTTTGGTATTGGAATACCACAGATTAGAACACAGTCCTGTGGCAGAGAGGCGCAGTTTTTGAGCACGATTTAATATTCCATAGCGATCTGATGCGAAAACCATTTGCAAGCTCTTTGCCAAATTCCAATGGACAGGCAGTGTAGCTGATGGTCTACTGGGGAACGTTGGCCCCAGATCAACTCCTGAAAGTGTCGCCACGGTTTCTGGAATTATTCAGAAAAATCCAAGACAATGCATCCGAAGAATTGCAGCAGAGACTGTTTTGAAGTTTCCAGCATGCAGAAAATACCGAGGCAGAGCATACATATGTTTCCATTCAAAATCAAAACCCATCAAACCACAGTGTATGCACTGACTTTGAAAAACAGATTCTCGCAATGATTGATAATGAAGAATTTGATATTGGCTGCACCTGGTTTACAGATGAAGCACACTGGCACTGGAAAGGAGTTGTCAAAAAAAAAAAAAAAAAAAAAAAAAAAAGCTGTCAATTTTGGGGCTCTGAAAATCTCCATTCGTGTGAAGCGAATCTATTACATTCACCCAAAGTTACTGTCTGGGTAGGCACCAGAGGCAATATTGGCCCTATTGCTGCAATTTTGCAACCATTTGTCACACAGCTAATGGTTGCTGATTGACGTGGCATCAAGTGGTTGGAGCAAGATTGGGCCAGATTACATCTCACCAATTAGGTGGCTTTCTTGATCAATACTTTGGACGACTGCAAATTTACTTTCGCAGGTGTGGATTGGCCTCCACATTCACCCACTCTGACTCCTTGTAACTATTTTTTGTGGGTCACATTGAAATATACTGTAACCCAGAACCATCCCACTACACAGGGCGAGCCTGAATCTGCGATCTTTGTAGCATCTGAATCCACTTCACTTGAGAGACTACAGACTGTGAAACAAGTTTAATTATGCACACTGATACTGTAAAAGCTACACAGTGTACACTGCCATCTGTTAGCAGCTTACTGAACTATTCAGAAACATACATATAAAATTCTTACAGCTTTCAGAATAAACACACCTTTTGTTGCACTTCTCAAACGTTCTTATTTTTCGAAATACTTAACTTTGAAATCAGTGACTACTTCACTGGACGCCCTGTTCGTGGAAGATATTTAAGTTCCAATATTCCTTTTGTTGTTCCTCACTGATATAATAAGACACATTAAGTGTATTTTCATTTGCATCCTACCACAGAGAATACACTGGTCACAAAAACAGATGAGTGACTTTGCTTAGATCAGTGGTTCCCAACCTTTCTTAGACAAGTACCCCTGAACGCAATTAGACATTATCTAGTAACCCTGCCCTCCTCCCTCTCCCTACCCCCACAATATCACCAACTTCAGCACCCAACTAAAGTGTAGAACGAAAGACTTTTCTTGGAATACTTTTATTTTTAAAATGATGAAAGATGAATGATATTTTGTGTGTGTGTGTGTGTGTGTGTGTGTGTGTGTGTGTGTGTGTGTATGAGAGAGAGAGAAGAGAGAGAGAGAGAGAGAGAGAGAGAGAGAGAGAGAGGGGGGGGCGGGAAGGAGGGAGGGAGGGAGGGAGAGAGGGAGAGAGGGGGGGGAGGGAGAGAGAGAGAGAGAGAGAGAGAGAGAGAGAACGATGAAGGAATTCGTGGTGCATCGCAAATGCTACTCACAACTCCTCCCCAAATAAGAAAGCTAACTATACACAGTGAGAGTAGACACTTGTTACAAAACATACTTCCCCTGCATTACTCTTCTCCATTGTGGCACTTGTTTGACCTGCAAACTACAACCCCATTTAAAATGAACCAAGTTAATATGTGTGCTCTATACTTACTGTTTGTAAATCACTTGATTTCTGCATTCCTTACTTGTGAACTGGCAGAATTCAGGCCGTTAATACTTTGTGTCTGATAACATCGACTAATAATAACAGTAATAATAATAATAATAATAATAATAAGAAGAAGAAGAAGAATACTGTGTGTAGCACTATAGTAGGCCTTATGTAGTTACTGCTGTGTTGTACTGCCAATTAATTCATTTATCTGTTTCAGAGTGAGTAATAAAGCAATTTCTGAACTACAACTTGGAGAAGAAATTTTCTTGAAATATTTAGCATTTGTTACATATGTGTCTCATTTATATCATCAGTGATTTATGGGACAAAGCACTATGTATGTATGTAGTGGGTGACTGTGAGGAACCTGTAACCTCCATCACATTAATGCTACTAACTGAGAAAAGTAATTACTGACTACTTGTATAATTAATATTAAAGTCTTACAAAAACTGTGATAATAGTAATGATCTTTTAAAAATAATTTAGTTTTGTGACTGAAACAGACTTGAATCATTTGGATTTTATGCCTCAGACAATTCCACTTTACCCCACAGGGGGTAACTACCACCAGGTTGGGAACCACTGGCTTAGACTATTATAAATGATACCACCTTTAGTTGTGGAGCAGTGAACACAAACTTTCACACAATAGTGGACTGTGAAACAAATGCTGCACAAAGAAAACCTGCATAAATCTTATGGAAGTCCAGAGAAATATTTAAATGTAAGTGGGTGGTTATAAAGGGTTCAACATAGACTTTGGCTGAAAATTAGCGAAGGTATTAGCCTTCAAAAGAAAATAAACAGTTTCAATAGTTTTTGGCTCAGCACACCATAGTTTATTACAAAATCTTGATGTATTTTGTGTTGTGTAATTTCAATTAGTAATGTCAACTGAACTTGACTAGAAGAAGGAATCGGTTGGTAGGACATGTTCTGAGGCATCGAGGGATCACAAATTTAGCATTGGAGGGCAGCGTGGAAGGTAAAAATCGTAGAGGGAGACCAAGAGATCAATACACTAAGCAGATTCAGAAGGATGTAGGTTGCAGTAGGTACTGGGAGATGAAGAAGCTTGCACAGGATAGAGTAGCATGGAGAGCTGCATCAAACCAGTCTCAGGACTGAAGACCACAACAACAACAACAATGTCAACTGCTGATTGGTTCGTACATTTAACCCAGAACCTAATTAAAATTGGACATTATTACTGCATTATATTCTGATTATAGCATTAGAAGTAGTGTCACATTACACTGAATAAAACTTGATTATTAGTTCCACCAAGTCCTACAGCCACTTGTTCCATATAATGCTGGTCACCATTATGCCCAAAGGTAAATGAGGTCCCTTCTGATATTACTACATTTTCTGATATGTGAACTAGCTCAAATGCATACCTTAAGTAAAACTTGGACAACATATCTGCAAAACTAATCAGATCCAAACAATGAATACAATATTAATTACAATCAAGATACCATCAAATGTACTTGGCTTAATTTACTATTTTAACATGTGAGACTCATGTGTACAGGACAGTCTATTTAAAGCAATGTTTTAAAGCTGTGCTGATAAATGGTCCGCTACCTCCATTTTTCGTTATTCACTTAGCACGACAAAGAATGACTCCCTACTCTGAGGCAATTTGGGTGTACATAAAACAATAAAATAGTGCACAATGAGAAGTTTCTTCTTCATTCAGTGGCACACACAAACCATTTTACACTTTGACAAAGGAAGGATCCATGACTAATGAGAAATTATTATTCCGTTTGCTGGGTGAAAATCTTTATTGCTTGAATATTGGCTTCATAACAAATCACTGTGTTCATAATGTCAGGAATCGGATCATTTTGAGTTTATAGCAAATAATATATCTGTGAAATTAAAACATACCCATGCTTAATTTTCATTCATCTCAAGTCTCATAAAAAACAATGTACTGAGGTAAAACTTTGCTTACCTAATGTTTTGTTTTCATACTGTCAGCCTGAAAGATACTGCATGATTTTATCTTCGTAGATTGGTATAAAAATTATGCATATTGAGGTTAAACTAGTTTTGTGGTCAAATAATTCACTCCTTTTACTACTATTATTTGAAAATTTTATCTGAATGTTTCATCTAATTAATGAGATCAAAAGTACTTGGACACCCTCCCTCCAAAAACGTTTTTCATATTAGGTGCATTGTGCTGCCACCTACTGCCAGGTACTCCATATCAGCAACCTCAGGAGTCATTAGACATCATTAGAGAGCAGAATGGGGCACTCTGCGGAACTTACGGACTCCGAATGTGGTCAGGTGACTGGGGCCACTTGTGTCATATGTCTGTACGCGAGATTTCCACACTCCTAAACATCCCTAGGTCCACTGTTTCTAATGTGATAGTGAAGTGGAAATGAGAAGGGACATGCACAGCACAAAAGTTTACAGGCCGACCTTGTCTGTTGGCTGACAGAGATCGCCAGCAGTTGAAGAAGGTCGTAATGTGTAGTAGGCAGGCATCTATCCAGACCATCACACAGGAATTCCAAACTGCATCAGGATCCACTGTGAGTAGTATGACAGTTAGGAGGGTGGTGAGAAAACTTGGATTTCATGGACGAGCGGCTGCTCATAATCCACACACCATGTTGGTAAATGCCAAACAACGCCTCACTTGGTGTAAGGAGTGTAAACATTGGACGATTGAACAGTGGGAAAACATTTTGTGGAGTGACGAATCACAGTACACAATGTGGCGGTCCGATGACAGGGTGTGGGTATGTTGTCACAGCAGAGTGAAAATGGTACTTGCTGTATGCATTGTTCAGGTGACAGAAGAGCCATACTCCACAACATTTAATATAATAAACTAAATGTGACCACAAACAGGAAGCTGAGGGCTGGTCTGGGGCAAAACGGGTAATCCAGTACACATAAATACATTACAATGATGACATAGTCATTAGGAAATAATGAACTGCTGACCTTACAAATGCCATGATCGTAGAGAAGAAATTGCTCCAGTAACTGTACATGCTATTGAAGGGAAGGTACCAACTATGACTGTTTTAGACAACTGCTGTGATGAATATCATGTCCCCTAAATTATTTAACAAGATTCATGAGGTCACAAAAGCGCCCAAATTTCCTGTACAAAATTGTAAGATCACTGGAACTATTGGCATTAAGTCAAGAAATGTCAAAATATAAATGTAGGTGGAATCTGAAATAGGAAATGGAGTTACAAAATGCCTATCTATAATAGTACGTTGTTTAGTAGTAGAATGTATTTTTGGCATTGATTTCCTAAAAGAGAAGGGCACAGTGCTCAACTATTCTTCAGGTAACCACTTTCTGAACATCAATAGCCAATGGATTGTAATTGACTAACTAAAAACAAAGATAGAGCATGGCTGGTAAATACTGCCAGGGCCTAAAGGTACAGAGTTACAGAGTCTTAAGACAACATACACTAGTGGTACACAATTACAAATTAGTCAAATTGATAATACTGAAAATCAAGCAAGAGACAAGATCACCAAGTCCACTACTATTAGCCCATTGCAACAGATAGAATAAAAAGAATTACTGTCGAAGTATGTACATGTACTTGGAAAGGAACCTGGTATTGTTAACACATATGAATATAAAATGAAACTTTGCCCTCATGATATTTAGTGTCAGAATACATACACCATCCTATGGCCCATGGGGAGCTGCAGTCATTAATGATGTTGGAGAATAATAGAGCCCTTGATGCCACCATACTATAACACTCCATGACAAAGCCCGGTGGAAACATTTGCCCAGTTTTAGATGCTAGAGCCACAACAAAAATCATTATTCCTGAAAGAACTAGACCAAAAAATTTAGATGAACAGTTGCAGAGGTTCCACAAAGTTAAGTATCTTGCCAGCATTGATTTGAGATGTTCGTACTGACAGGTCAGCCTATCCAAAGAATCCAGAAAATAAACTGCTTTCATTTTTGGAGGAAGGAGTTATCAATTTTGTGTAATATCCTTTAGACTAAGTGTTCAGGGATATTTATTACTGCCTTAGATACAGTTTTAGGGCCTGAATTACTGGACAGAGTCACTGTATATGTTGATGATCTATTAACAGTGAACCCTACATGGGAAAGCATATGGGTTTCATGGAAAGACCATTCCACAAATTTTCTGAAGCAGGGGTTACAGCAAAACCAACAAAGGTCAACATATGTTAGGGACAAAATCAAATTTCTAGGCCACATTATTACTTCCACAGAAAAAACACCAGACATGAATAAAACCAAAACTATAAAGAATTTTCCTTATCCTGGCACGAAAAAAGAGCTTGAAGCATTTTTTTGGCTTGTGTTCAGTTTTCAGATGATTCATGCCAAATCAGTTTTTAAACAGCGCAGCTTATCCCTAACACCAGTTTGCTGCAGAATCCTTGAACACATTCTCAGTTTGAATATAATAAATTTTCTTGAGACAGAGAACCTTTTGTCCACGAATTAGGGAGGTTTTAGAAAGTATCGCTTATGTGTAACTCAGCTTGCCCTTTTCTCACACCATATACTGCGCCAATTTGTACAGAAACCAGATGGTAGTTATAAGAGTCGAGGGACATGAAAGGGAAGCAGTGGTTGGGAGTGGAGTGAGACAGGGTTGTAGTCTCTCCCCAATGTTATTCAATCTGTATATTGAGCAAGCAGTGAAGGAAACAAAAGAAAAATTCGGAGTAGGAATTAAAATCCATGGAGAAGAAATAAAAACTTTGAGCTTCGCCGATGACAGTGTAATTCTATCAGAGACAGCAAAGGACTTGGAAGAGCAGTTGAATGGAATGGATAGTGTCTTGAAAGGAGGGTATAAGATGAACATCAACAAAAGCAAAACGAGGATAATGGAATGTAGTCGAAGTAAGTCGGGTGATGCTGAGGGAATTAGATTAGGAAATGAGACACTTAAAGTAGTAAGGGAGTTTTACTATTTGGGGAGCAAAATAACTGATGATGGCCGAAGTAGAGAGGATATAAAATGTAGACTGGCAATGGCAAGGAAATTGTTTCTGAAGAAGAGAAATTTGTTAATGTCGAGTATAGAGTTAAGTGTCAGGAAGTCATTTCTGAAAGTATTTGTATGGAGTGTAGCCATGTATGGAAGTGCAACATGGACGATAAATAGTTTGGACAAGAAGAGAATAGAAGCTTTTGAAATGTGGTGCTACAGAAGAATGTTGAAGATTAGATGGGTAGATCACATAACTAATGAGGAAGTATTGAATAGGATTGGGGAGAAGAGAAGTTTGTGGCACAACTTGACTAGAAGAAGGGATCAGTTGGTAGGACATGTGTTGAGGCATCAAGGGATCACCTATTTAGTATTGGAGGGCAGCGTGGAGTGTAAAAATCGTAGATGGAGACCAAGAGATGAATACACTAAGCAGATTCAAAAGGATGTAGGTTGCAGGAGGTACTGGGAGATGAAGAAGCTTGCACAGGATAGAGTAGCATGGAGAGCTGCATCAAACCAGTCTCACGACTGAAGACCACAACAACAACAACATACTGTGAACTATGGATGAGAGCCAACAGGCAGATTCCATAATTCTAGATTTCTGGAAATAAGTTGAGACGGTGACCCAATGAAGGCTGTTAAAGAAAGTATGAGCACAGAGAATAGGTTCACAGATATGTGAGTGTCTCAAATACTTCTTCAGTAATAGAAATCAATATGTTGTTCTTGACGGCAAGTGTTCGTCTGAGACAAGGCTACTGTCAGGAGTGCACCAGGGAAGTGTGATAGAACTGCTATTATTCTCTATATACACAGATGATTTGGCAGACGTGGTAGGCAGCAGTCTACAATTGCTTGTTGATGGTGCCAGGGTATACGGTAAGGTGTTGAAGATGTGACTGCAAGAGAATACAAGATGACTTACACAATATTTCTAATTGATGTGATGAACGTCAGCTACGTCTAAATGTACGAAAATGTAAGTTAATGCAAATGAGTAGGGAAAAGCAAACCCATAATGTTCGGATACAGCGTTAGTAGTGTCCTGCTTCACACAGTCACATCATTTACATATCTGGGCAGGTGAAGGTCAGCTTCAGTTTCTTGGGAGAATTCTAGGAAAGTGTAGTTCGCCTGTAAAGGAAACCAGATATAGGATGCTAGTGTAAACTATTCTTGAGTATTGCTCAACTGTTTGGTATCTCTTATCAAGTCAGATTGAAGGAAGACACCGAGGCAACTCAGAGGCAGGCTGCTAGATTTGTTACTGGTAGGGTCAAACAACACATGTTACGGAGATACCTTGGGAACTCAAATGGGAATCCCTGGAGGGAAGGCGACATTCTTTTCAAGGGACACTATTGAGAAAATTTAGAAAATTGGCATTTGAAGCTGACTGCAGAACGATTCTACAACTGCCAACATACATTGCTCGTAAGTATCATGAAGATAAGATACGAGAAATTAGGGCTCGTATGGAGGCATACAGACAACCATTTTTCTCTCTCTCTGTATTTGTGAGTGGGACAGGTAAGGACAGGATGAGTAGTGGCACAAGATACCCTCTGCCACATGCCCTACGGTGGATTGCAGAGTATCTATTAGATGCAGAATGCATCTACTACAAACAAGTTTACAAGAATTCAATAACTGTCGCTAATTTCCTGCCATGTATGCACATGCAACATCCGTGACCAGTGGCTTGTGACAGTCACAATGTAATGTGTTCACAGGTACTACCACAAAATAGTACATCATTACATTACATCTTATTGCTAAGCAAAAGGAACAAACTTTATCATTTCTTAAGAATTTTATTAAAACTTTTTCTCTTATAACTATTGCTACCATAATGTAACCATGTGGTACAGGCTGAGAAAACAGGAGGGGAAGGGATACGAGGGAATTCGTGACTTCCAGCTGCACAGGGCATTGTGGTAATGTAATGGTGGAACTCGAAAATTTGTATCACACCGAGACTTTAAGGCGGATTTACTGCTTCTGATGAGCATTTGCTGTAACTGATTTGGTCATCCAGACACAGTTCCTGACGGACTCAAGTTTCCAACTTATCACATGCTGCAATGCAACATCCCTCATCCATTAAACCCCCTATCTGCAAATTATTGATTCCCGCAGGAGTTCAGACGATAGTGCATCCGTGCTGAAACGTGTCAATGAGCTGTTGTGCTCTTACGGAAATGAACATATTTGAGTGGTGTCTATTTTGTTGACAAATCCAACAAAACAGATACCACTCAGATATATACATAAGAGTACCAAAGTCATCCCATTACATTAGCTCCCCACTGTGGGCGCAGTTGTCCAAACATTTCAGGTTATTTTTGTAACATCATTCTCTGTTAACTATCATCAAAATTAAATGTATAAATATGTCTGTTTCATTAATACAGAAATCTGTCACACCAGCACATGCGACGGCAGAATTCGTGACCACTAAAGGTCACACACCATTATACAAGACACCAAGTAACACCGTAATTCTAGATTTTAAAACCTAAACCCACAATACCATGCACATACCAACACAGTCCAAACAAAAGAGGGACAATCACATTATGTTATGCCAGTAACTGCTCATCTCGCCATTCTAAATATTCACTTATATTGCCGTTGCCATCTTCTCATTGAGGATACAAAGAAGGGATTATGCACATTTGGTTAATGTTAAAATGAACATCAATCATAACACTAGATACACTTAAAGATCATGGGTGTTATTGCAAAGAACTGCTGCTCAATAATTCGCAATGTCATGTTATTAAGGCCATCAGCTGACTACTCTGCCTTTTTTTTTAGAAAACACAATATTCCATATTCGTCTGCTGTGATATACAATCATCACAAGGTACGGCAAAGTACTATTCCCACTGTGTACCACTGAGCATGGTGGCTGATTTCAGTATCCATAACGTTTGAACATTTGGCTCGCAAATCTCCAGGGGGCCCTTCTGCAGTTATTGCTGCCTCTCCTAGTCTTCAAATGTGGCCACTACAGTCACGTCATGTCTAGAGAGAGAGAGAGGCTGGCAGTTGATGGGATTTTTTTTTGCACAGTCTGGAGCTGGGGTGGCAGTAGTGGCAGTAGCAGCAGCAGGAGTGCTTGGAGCAACACACAAATGGTGTGGATTGACAAGACATCTTTTCCAGGTCATCATTCACTCTCCTTCTAGGAGGAAAATGTCTACTTCGCTTATGTTGTGCGCAACTAGTTCTTCAGCTCCATGCACCGATTTCCAGCTCCGCAAGCTGCTTGGACAGATGTTCATGTTTATGTTGATTGAGTCATCATGCACAGCTTGTTACTTGGCTCTGAGATTTTAAGAATAAGGTGTTAACCTGCTTGCTCTGTGTGATTTTGAAGTAACTTGTCTTAATCTACTGGCCAGCATTTTCTCTAAAAAAATTTGGCATGGTTAATGTTGTTATTGTTATGAAATGTGAGCAGTTTTCACACGTGGCTATATCAGGGGCCTACATCTGATCTAGTTTTCTTTTCTTTTCTTTTTTTTTTTAATGCTTTTTTTTTAAATTTTGATGCAAGAGAACCAGTTGTTCTAAGTTTTCATGTTTGTTTCCATGATGTTTTAGAAGCTGGTGTGCTCTCTGGTATTACTATTATCCAGCCCTTTTAAGCATATTGTGAGTTCCAGCTAACAGTAAGACCCTAGCAAATTGTTTATTATATATTTTCCTGGAATAAATTACAGCTCCCTTTCTGTAGTTCTGTTAGCAAAACTTATTTCCTTTCGTGTATCAACTTATTGGAAATACTCTATAACGGCAATTGTGGTTAAAACATAACTTCACTTGTAGTATAGTCTGGTTAGACACTTATCTTTCTTGTTTGTTAAAAGCACTTACTAAGTTGCTGGAAGGGTGTTCGGTGTTGGTGGCTTCTTGCTGCATGAAATTTTGCTGTCAGCCAAGAGGCCTTTGATTAACTGGTTTCACTCAGGAAATTTTTCTTTAATGCTTAATACATATTGTATTCTTGTTCTAAGTTTCATTGTAATATTTTTGTGTAAACCTTTTAGGTAACCCCTTTCTTATCTTTCTTGATATTTATCGTTTGGGGGTCCACCTAATGTCTTGGACTTCAATTCACTCGAAGAAATTTATCTGGAAATGTTTCAATTATTTCAACGGGCTGGTTTATTTACAATTGTTTAATTTAATTTTTTTAAAGGCCAATATTGTTAAGATCTTATTTCTTAAGTTTGTTTGAGATTATTATTATTGTAATTTAACAACTGTCTCACTCACCATTTTGAGCACCTGTACGGGTAAATTAACTTCAATTTTTTTACCCATTTTTCAAATAGGAGTTGTTGTTACCAAAAAATATATAAAAATAAAAGTTGTCATTCAAGGATAAATGATGTTACTTAAAGGGGCCTAGTCTTTCCATGTCATTTCTCTGATCCTGACAATTACCAGTTTCAGCCACAACCAATGGTATGTATGTAATCATCAAGTTGGCCCTCAAGCTCCCTACTATTTGTCATACTGATAAAACAATGCAACTCTAACAGAATAAAACACTCAACAATATTAGCAGTACAGATACAATAAAATGATATTGGCATGCTGTGCCAAAATGAAATACCCACAACTTATCTCCACGTAGGCTCATTAGCTGCCTATTATTTGCCACATTTATAACAAACAGAATATTATCATAGGCAGTTCCATGTAATTCATTGGTCCTCATTCCCACTGTAGTAATATCCTTATCTTAATCTAAAAAGACAAGCACAAAACATATAACTCAACGCCTTGGCTAGCTGCCATTTCAAAAGTCACAGCACTCAACTTTATGAATGTTAATTGAAAACTGTATTTTAATACAAAATACTTGATGATTACTAATACATAGTTAATCTAAAACATTAGCAAAGCAAAGCACACTTAGGCTCAGAAACCCATAAAACAAATTTCACCAAGGACACAAAAAAAAAAAAAATTATGAAAGCATGCACTGTATGATAAAACAGAAACTAACCATAGACAATAGAAGCCCTGAACAAGATGATGAGGCAGGCAAATGTCTACCACTTTAAGAAAGAAGAAGATAAATGATTTAAGCACTTTAACAATCTTTTCATATCTGACAGCGTGCTGAAAAGTAATGCCTCCGAATTTTTTATTCTGTTCTCAGTATCGGTTGAGCTATTACATTCATGTGTATTACTTGCTCAACTTTCCCACTCACTGGCAGCAGTTGCAACCTTCTGCTGCTGGAGGGCTCCAAATTGCAGTGTATAATGTGGCGGTGTATAACATAACTATGTCCGTGTATGGGAAATATTGTGCTGTAGCAACTTTGTGCTGTAGTGAAGTTTCTAACCGCAGAAATCATGCTTCTAATTGAAATCCATGGAAGAATGAAAGCTGTGTATGGTGCTGATTGCATCTACATCGATAATGAGAGATGTTGAGTTGTTCATGCTTGTAATGAAAGAAATGGTAGTGCTAACCTTAACAAGTGTGACAGAGTTAGGGGTGGATGACCCCACATGACAACCGTACTGACTCATATAATCAGGTTGATGAATTCATTGGAGGAAATTGTCAGACAACACTGACACAGCTCTCAGGTAAGTGTGGCATATCACACGAGCTTGTACAGGCCATCACTGCAGAACTGCAGTACAGAAAACTGTGCGCCTCAAATGTTCATTCCTGGCATGAAACGGTGGAGATTGCACATCTGTAACAATTTATTTTACATTTTGAACAGGAGGATGATGGAATCCTTTACAACACTGTCATAGGTGATGGAAGTTGGGTTCATCAGTTTGACCCTGAAGGCAAGAGAACACCAATGGAACTCCATCACCAAAAAAGTTCAAGATTGTGCCATCCACAGGCCTAGTCAGTCTAGATTGTCTAAGGTGTGGTGCATTTGGAATTCATGCTAAAGGAACTGCCATAAACTCTGCAAGGTACAGTGATACACTCCAAAAACTGAAAGCACAAATTTGAAGAGTGTGAACACAAGCCAACTCGCACGAGCACATTGTGAATGGGCCTGGTTTACAGCATATCATGGAAAATGCATTACACGACTGGTATTTCCTACCACAGTAGAACCAGGTTTGCTGTCATGCACATTTCCATAGATTCTTTAAGCAATGGTGCTGCGGCCAAAATTGTTGTTTTATCATACTCCATTGAATGCCCAATGGAGATACAACTTTCAGCAGTGGCAGAATTGATTGATCGTTAAAGGCGAGTGGAGCACTGATGTTTAGTGCAGTGTTCTTCCACGGTATGCATGGTATGGCCTGTGTAAACCATACTAAATTGGCAAAGTTTTTTCTAAATTCCAGCCTCCTGCTATTAGAAATCATCATTCACTGATCTCAGAGGATCTGCTATCTTAGATAGTTGGCTGAAAACCAATTTAACCTGAAATTTCCAGAGGATTCTGCCTATTTTGAAAGACATATTGCCAATAACTGGAAGAAAAGCTAGGGTTCTTGCTGGCATTTTCTAGTCTTTATCCAGTTCCTAGTTTTTGGCTTTACCTAACAGTGGTGTGCTTCATGAATTACAGGGTGGCAAACGAAATGTGTTACCAATTGTTTCTTTCACAATTTATGACACACATTAGATATCCTGCTGGGATCTCTATAGCAGTACCAGCAGAGCTTGGAAAAACAAATGAGTTACGAAATGATGTGTAATTCACGATACTGACGCTAGGAGACTAGTAAGCAGCAATGGCTGACAATGGAAGACTGATGACACAGCAACGATCGGCAATTGTGTTACTTTTTCAGGAAACGAAAAGCCTTGTTGTGACTCAGAGGCATTTTCGACAACAGTTTAACACACGATGGGTCCCTTGCAATAAGACCATTCACAGGTTGTACGATAAATTTGCACAGGAAGGAACAGTATTGGAAGCGAAGCGACCTCGGCCTAAGCCTGTTTGTTCGCCGGAGAGTATTGAAGCGGTACGAGTTGCTGTACAGAGAAGTCCTGGGAAATCGTGAAGAAAGGCAGCAGTGCAACTGGGAATATCCAGACGCTCTGTTCAACACATTCTTAAAAGTGACCTCCATATGTACCCATACAAGATGACCTGTGCACAGATGCTCACTGAAGAACACAAGCAGCAGAGACTACAGTTTGCTCAGTGGGCGGAGGATAGGAAAGAAACTCTCAACAACATTTAGTTTTTAGACGAGGTGCATTTTCATTTAGACGGTGTGGTTAACAAACAAAATGTATGCTTTTGGGCCACTGAAAAGCCACAAGTGCTTCATGAACGACAACATTATGCTCCGAGGAATACAGCATGGGCAGCAATTACCAGTCACGGACTTCTTGGACCCTTTTTCTTTGAAGAAACTGTGAACAGCGAGCGTTATTTGAGCATGCTTCGCAATAGCTTCATTCCACAGCTTCTTGCTACTGCCTTGCCCTTCAAAACGCAGTGGTTCATGCAAGATGGATACCACATACTGCAAACATTGTGTTGGAGTTTTTACACGAGCATTTCGACATGTGGATCATTTCACTCAGGTTTCCAGGTTGCTTCAATGACGGACAAAATTGGCCCCCCAAATGTCCAGACCTCAATCCATATGACTTTTTTCTTTGGGGGTACCTAAAGGAAAAAAATTTCCCAAAACATCCACGTGATTTAATGGAGCTCAGAAGACTTATTCTTCAAGTTTGCAGTGAAATTACGGAAGACATGTGCCGTAGGGTAATCACTAACTTCAGTGTTCGTTTGAAGGAAGTTAGGAAATGAAATGGTGGACATATTGAACATGTGCTGAGTTAGAACAAATCCCCATGGACAGCTCTTCATTTAGTAAATGTTCCTTTCAGATTGTATTGACAGTAAAATTTATATTCAAAAACAAAATGTTAACACATTTTGTGCGCCATCCTGTATAAAGTCATTTCCAAATACTTACAATCACACTGACGTGCTGTCAAATACAAGTATACCTGGAAACAACACAGATTCCAAAGCACATATCAGGATAGAACATACTTATATACTGTAAAGCAACATCCATCAGGCAAGATGACTAAAGGATACGAATTGTTGTAGGAAGACAGCAGCTATTAAAGTTAACTTAGGAATGAGTATGGACTAGAGTGCAGCCCATTTACATATTTTCTGGCTGAAAAAGGTAAACAATTTTTACAAGAGACCCATAAAATTTCCAACATTCAGCTGGAACCAAACTCTGTCTGGTGCTAATACTTTGGTTGCAAGTTGTTTGTCCATTTTCAAAGTGAGCAGAAAAACTGACAGTCAACCATTCCCATCCACCCTATATGCTGGTATGGAGTGCTAAATGCATGCAAGTACATGGCAAAATATTGTGGAAAAAATACTACATGAGTAGCAGAGATACTTGCTATCACAACTACACTGTGAGGGATGATGTTGCACTATTGTAACAATTCTAGCTCACAGGCAGACAGTACAGTTGTCTATGAAACTTAACTATTGCCAGTGCCCGTTTCTGCATTTTGTCTAATTCAAACCACCATTATAAATAATTTAATATGTTTTTCAAATGTATTTCAATCATCCCCTTGAAAACTGAATCTTAGAAGAATGAAACAGGTATTGAAATCTGGGCATTTTCGCAGTCCATTGCATGGCTTGCCTTTATACAGTGCTCAGCTACAGCAGATTTATCAGACTGTACAGGTGAGTATAGCATCAATGTTTCATACACTGTTCTTGAACTGTGCATAAAGTATGTCGTATGTATGACAAACCACACTGACAGAGAATCTTATAAATGCTTGCCTTCTGTAGAGTCAAGTTATCTTTCACAGAGAAAAAGAGTATGGCAACCTTTGATGCTGGCAGAAAAATAGCCTTGACTATGCTTAAAGAGGATCAATCAATTTTAGAGGAAAGATGCCCCATGTACTTGCAACTTTCCTCCATAGCCTCTTAGGGTGAGACATTCGCCTCTGGCTTTAAATACAAAGCTTTGCAGCAGATCTCCCATTTCAAAATTTTTTTTGAGATGTTCGAGTTCTGGTCCTTATCAGTAATCATACGTTCCCCCTGAGCCAAATGTTTTGGGAACACAACTGGTCTGGTCGCAGGTAAAGATGTGTATTAATTGGTTTGCTGAAGATACCATGTCTCAGGGAGCCAAACGTTTTACTAAGAAACCAAGATGTCAAAGAAGGGAGGGTATCCATCCCTTTCCAGCCCCACAGTAAATTTGATGTAGCCATGAAAGGAATTTAGATGGTCCAACCAAGTATCGACGCAATTTCTCCTCACCTTGGAGGGGGGAGGGGACAAGGCGGGGTGGGGGTGGGGGGGGGGGGAGAGGGGTAAATACTACAAAAGTGCCATACCTACAAAAGCGTCATATCTCCAAAATATGACAGCCTTAAAAATTGAAGTATTCAAAACTTTCTCCTCAAAATCTTGATGCATGTTAACAATTTTACCAGTGGTTCAAGTGAGTAATTTCAAAATGTGCATGGTCCCCAGCCCAGGTGCTAATTATTGTGTGAAGATTACAGGTATCAATCACCAGTGTTCAATATTCTGTGTACACATATGTATTTTCCACTGGACCACTTACAATAACAATAAGAAGCTGCAAAACCATCCATGCACAAAATGAAAAAGAAGAAATACAAAAACTGCACAATACCTTCCTGGTTCAGCACCACTACTTGTCAACTCCACTTCATGGTTGAACCCCTGAAAGAAGGATTAAGAGAATATGTAATAATAATAATAATAATAATAATAATAATAATAATAATAACAATGACAACAACACAAACAATAACAATGATAGAATATACATATATTAGTTTTCATTTTTTTTGTACACCATACCTCCTGTATTTCTTAATCAAAATTAATGATTGAGATATGATTTTCAAGATATTGTTCACCACCAACAACAAAAAAACACACCAATATCTGAAAGTAATTGTTTTTGTTCAAAAACTTTAATTGGAAAATATTTTTTATAAAAACCATGAAGTTGGTGCCATCTATTGACAATCTGTTAACTAACATGCAGAACAACTGATGCAGTTCTTTAGATTCTGTATGCAAGTGTAGCCTATCACGCAATTTCAATCATATACACTGGTGTAAAGAATTTAGAAGGTGCCATCAGTTGGCAATCTAATTTTACTATTATGTACAATGGCAGTTGAAGTTGTTTACTTTCTTGAAGCAACTGATATGCACTATGTGGATAAACCTAATTACATCAATGTTCATCATCACAGGTAGGTACCATTTACTTGTGTAAAATACATGAGCAGGTCTATCATATGATAGGAAGTCATATGATAGGAAGTTTGCTACCTCCTGCAGGAGTTGCACTAATATACACTGGCCTCTGCATTATAGATTCTGACATCAGTGAGTCCGATCAGAATAGTGTGTGAATTATTCACATGGGTCAACTAATATATCACTACAAGGTGGCCAATCCACGGCTCTTGAAGGCATTGAAAGGAGATGTGCAGATTCTGGAGTTTCTACACCGTACACAAGCACAAGCTGAGGGATCCTAAAAATCTTTGTGATCTGAAATTGAAATTTAAGAGGGTATATAAACTTGCAACCATAAATATTAACTCCCTCTGCAAAGTTGGGAAACTCAAACAAAGGATGAACTTTTTGAACAGCAACAACATCCTGCAAGCAACCAGCCAAGAATGAATAGGGAAAACTATACAATTTTCAAAGATAAACCAGCAGTTAGATTTTCCAGCTCAAATCTCAGAATTTTAGTAACTGTCTTCACAGTTCATAAAAGTATAATCTAAAATGTTGTTGATTTTGAATCCTTCTGTGAAAGACACTCTGATTTAGTAATTATGTGTAAGAATAACTATTACTAAGTATTCAATGGCCATGCATCAACAGCTGAAGACAACAAGAAAACTTGAGACAAAGTAAAAAACTTCTGGGAAGATATAGAAAACAGGTTGTCAAAAATAATAATCATGATGTGGGACTTCAATGCCTAACTAGGCAAGAAAAAATCATTCCAAAAATTTGTTGGAAACTATCCAGTTACAGAACGGGTACAAAGAGCTGAAGTTTAGTAAATGTATGCTAGTCACTTGATACTAAAATCATGTCAACACACTTCAAAAATTACCTAGAATGCAGGAAACGTGGGTATCAGCAAATCTCAACTCGGTACAGCTTCAAGTTGATCATGTCGCCATCTCCATATATAATTCTCAAGACATCAAGAACATTAAGAGTCAAGGGAGGAGTGGATGTTGCTTCACATCACATGAGATCCATCCCAAAACACAAAATCATGAAACAAATCAGTATGACTAAGATAATTAATAAGGAAACTTTGCAGAAAAGAAATGTGATTTTCAAAGGATGCTGAAAGGTGTGAATATTAATGTCAACAATTTCACACAAACAATTCACCATAGAGCATATGAAATAGCTCCAGAGAACAAGAAAACAAAGAAAAGACAGTGGAATAATAAATGCAAAGAAGTATTTAGACAAAAACAAAAGACTGGATCAGCTCGTACAGTAAGAAAATAATCAGTAATTGAAAAATTTATGTTTCAGAAGAAGCGAGCAGATAAAATTACTAGGGCACAAAAGAGGTACTCTGAAAAGGAACAACTTAAAAGTATAGAAGAACGCTTATATAAAAAAAAAAACTCGTGTAATATAAGGTACTACAGTAGAGTCAATAGTTCAAGGTGACCAGGACCGGGACCACCTCAAACTATTGTAAACTCAGACTATTTAAATTTATGTGGAAATAGGAAATAAAACTGTGGTGTCACCGCCAGACACCACACTTGCTAGGTGGTAGCTTAAATCGGCCGCGGTCCATTAGTACATGTCGGACCCGCGTGTCGCCACTGTCAGGATCGCAGACCGAGCGCCACCACAAGGCAGGTCTCGAGAGACGTACGAGCACTCACCCCAGTTGTACGACGACTTTGCTAGCGACTACACTGACGAAGCCTTTCTCTCATTTGCCGAGAGACAGTTAGAATAGCCTTCAGCTAAGTCCATGGCTACGACCTAGCAAGGCGCCATTAGTTACTTCATGAATCTAAAGAGTCTCACTTGTATCATCAAGAATGCTGTATACCAAAGGACGATATAAAAGTTAAGTGTTCTAGTAGCTATGTTCTTTTCTTTATCACATTCATCACGTATCCTGTTCCAGACTTCGCGCCAGTCGGCGTGTGTGTACGTGTGCCCTTTCGGCTACCCGTCTCTGTAGACTGGCTGCCTTGTCAGTCCACTACAAAAACGTTATTGAAAACAATAATGGGATCAAAATATGAACTTTATTTAATGTGTTTACATAGGGATTTACATTGGCAGAATAAAGGTTTTAACTAAAGTCTCTTAACAATTTATTTCATGAAATTATCGTGGAGTGTCATTTGTTTGGTGAAGCCGCAACGTTTCTGCACAACAGGATCATGCCACTATGTGAAGAGCAGATTGTCGGTTGCTCACCTCAGGCTGCTATTCCAAGCAGCATATGGTGGCCTAAAGTGCAGCATAGACACATCAGCACAAACTCAGCCTCATCATCCTCATCACTCTCACACTGCATTGGGGTGTTAACTTCCAATCGTTTGTCTGAATTTAACAATTCAGTTATTCCACATTATCTGCAACCTTCTCATTAAATCACACAATGGCTGATAATCTGCTTCATCAAAATCTAGTGTTTCTGTTTCAGGCCTACTTTGCTGCACAATTTTTCTCCGCATCTCAAAAAACTGAATTTGACTACCTTGCTCAAAGACTCACTGATACAATGCACAAGGTCCTTCACAGTCACTTTCTTTAAAGCTACCACAATGCTTTCATTGTCTTTTGAATGCAAGTCTGATTGTAGGAGTCACAGATGATACTTTTTGTTCAGGCATTTCAAAACGCTCTGCTCCTTTGGCTGAATCAAACTGGTAACGTTTGATGGAAGAAACAATGTGTGAATCCCTTCATGCTGCAGTTCTTCAATACTTGGACATGAGAGTGCATTATCCATTGTCAAAATACTTTTGCATGGAAATTTCTTTTCTTTTAAAAACTCTTTGCACTCTGGTACAAATGAGTTCAAAAACCAAATCTTAAAATCAATTAGGCACTATTTTGATGTGTGTAGATAACTAGAAGAGCTGACATGGTTACATTCTTGAATGCTCTTGGCTTGGCAGTTTTCTCAGTCACAACCAGTTTTAGTTCGTGATCTCCATTGGATCTGAAGCTGCCATGATGACGAGCCTCTCTCCACTTTTTTTGTGACCTGGAGTGCTTTTTTCTTCACACATAGCAAATGTTTTTTGCCAGAAACATTTTAAAATTCGAACCATTTTCATAATAGCTGTAAATCTGGCCATTAGCTAAATTTTCTCCAGTTATGGTTTTCTTTAAACATTACAATAGATTTCCAAACAGCCTCAGAGTCACCAGAGAGTTTTTCACTGCATACACCTAGCTGATGCATTCCATACCTCTTCTTCCACTTGTCGAACGAGTGCACATTAATGGCGAAATTGCCATCTACCTCCTGTAGTTTGTTTCCAAAAAACAACTCTCTCTCCTGCAAGACTGGGCCAGAAATTGAAGCCCCCTTTTGTCTTTGATCCATAAACCACATGAGCAATGCTCACTTCTTTTTTTCAAACCGCAACTTCCTTATAGTTTTTTGGTTAAGAGATTCTTCAGGGCATTTCTCTGAAGCGTACTGTTCCGATTTACATCTGTTTCTTTTCCAGTCGCCAACAGTAACTTTGCAGACACCATAACTGAGACCAAGCTTTTTTCCGTTTCTGCTTTGTCAAGTCACTTCAATTCTTCTAACTTAACATTAATGGGCACAAATTTCCTTTTCTTTGCTACTGCACTCATTTTTAGAAGACGTACAATCAAGTTAGGTGAGTGGTTTGAAGATGGTGAGCTATGAGCTGGTTGGGGAAATAGTTTGACCTTTTTTTAAATTTTTTTATGAGGCTTGGATGTATGGGAAATTTGAAATATTGAGACAGTATCGTATAAAAAAAGCATTTACAAACAGCAAGCCTGTATACATTCTGCAGCCACATTATGCTTCAGGAAAGAAAATTGAAAACTCACACTTAACAATGAAAATAGCTCAAAATTACAGGCAACATATTTCAAAAAGCTGTTGAACTGTGAAACACCTACCAAACTGAAATTCCATGATAATATTCCAAACAAAAATTCAAAATCACAAGCATCAATAGGATTAAAGGTTGAATCAAGTAATTCAAACACAATAAAGCCCCAGGTGAAGATGGCCTCACATCATAAATTCTAAGAGCTAATGGAGATCTGGATGTCACAATTATAAAAGAAAAACCAGATAAGGTCTGGGATATTCAAACAATTCCAGGAAACTGGAAGGTTGCAGTAATTCACTTACTTATAAGAAAGGGGCATAACAGTTTCCTTGAAATCTGAGCCTCTTTATGGAAACACCATACTACAGTGCAACATATTGATCCTTAATCTGTTTCACCCACCACCTCATTGTTCAACACCTGTCAAATCACTCATTCCCTTAGTTATGTGTGTGTGTGTGTGTGTGTGTGTGTGTGTGTGTGTGTGTGTGTGTCAATGAGCCCACACATATGCTTCTGCTAGTTTTTAATTGTTTACACAAGTAAACCTCCTGTTTAAAGTGATCTTTTAGATTTATTATTGCCAGTACAGTAAAGTGTTTTTTTTTTTTGTTTCCTTTGTTGACTTTTGTTTGTACACCTTCTAAAAATGAGTTCTGTAACAAAGAAAAGGAATTTCGTGGCTTTGAATGTTACATTAGAAGGAGTGAAATGACTTGATAAAGGAGAAACAACAGAAGAACTTACTCTCAAATATGGTATTGGAGAAATTACTGTCGGTGAGCGATTTAAATATGAGCAGCTTTCTTCAAAGAAATTCTCTGAAGAATCTCTTAATCAAAAACTATAAAGAGAAGTGTGACATTATCCACATAGTGTACAAAACTAAGACAAAACAAAACTAAGACAAAAAGTTTCTCCAATTTCTGGCCAACTCTTGCAGGAGAAAGCCTTGTTTTTTTTAGACACCACATGTAGAAGGGAGATGACAAATTCACCATTAGTGTGGGCTGGCTCAACAGGGGGAAAAAAGAATTATGGAGTGTGTTAAATCAAAGTATGCGAAGACAAATTCTCTGGCAATTCTGAGGCCATTTGGGAATTTATTGGAAAGTTTAAAAAAAATCATAACTGAAGAAAATTTCTATAATAAACAAACTTACAACTGTGACAAAGCTGTTTTAAATTTCAGAATGTTGTCAGTAAAAACACTTGCTTCGTGTGAAGAAAAAAGTGCTCCACATCACAAAAACGTGAGGCTTATAGTTATGGCAGTTTTAAATGCAACTGGAAACCAAAAACTAAAACTGATTGCAATTGGGAAGTCTGCCAAGACAAGAACATTCAAGTAAAAAGTTTTTGAAAGAAAATGGATTGAAATGCAAAGCTATTTCGCCAATGGATAATGCTCCCTCACATCCAAGTGTGGAAGAACGGCAGTGTGATGGGATCTGCACCTTATTTCTCCCATCAACCATTATCAGTTTATCAAAATATCCACGGGTGTGCTGCCGGTCTATAGTGTCCAACGGGCACAATATTTCGGCGATCATACATGTCGCCATCATCAGGTGAACTGACGGACTGAGTTCCTGTGAACGTGCCGGCACGGAGATCCGTACGCTATGGCTGCTCAGAGGGAACTGGGTTCGGTCGCGGCGGCGGCCGATTTAAATACCCTCCGCCCGCGGCGTGCTCCCTCCGCCGTCCGCGCCCCGCGCCACGGTCGCGCGGTGGAACAGATTGCGACGGCGTCTGAGATGACGTCGGTGTGATGGCTCTGTCTGTCCGCCGTGGTCGTCACAACTATATGTTTGCTCGACTTACTCTGGATTAACTCAATCGCTGGTTCCCAAGCCTTGCTAAGATTATAGCCACAGTCACGGTTTATGAGGTCGTCATTGATGCGAATTTCAATGGCCTCTCTAACAACGCTGGCCCAGTATCTCGACGTCTGTACCAGAATCCTCGTGCGGTCATACTCCATGGCGTGATTTTCCGACAAACAATGTTCAGCGACCGCCGACTTGCTCGGATACATCAGTCGAGTGTGCCTCTGGTGTTCACGGCATCGATCCTCGACGGTACGCATCGTCTGACCAATATACGACTTGCCACATTTGACACGGAATCTGGTACACGCCGGCCTTCCTCAAACCGAGGTCATCTTTGGCGCTCCCCACCAGTGCACGAGTTTTATTTGGAGGACAAAACACAGTTCCGACCCGGTGTTTCTTCAGAATGCAGGCTATTTTCCCCGAGAGTGCGCCTCAAGAATCACATCATTATTAGTTTAATTCAGCCATTGGATTGGGGCATACTGGGATGCCTGAAGAAAAAGTATTGTCAACAACTGCTAAACTCTATCTCGCATTCCGAAGACAATGAAAGCATTGTAAGATATTTAATGAAAGAGTGAATCTTGGAGCGAGAAAATCAGATACAGTTTCTGTTGTGGAAAAAAAATTCTCCAGGAAAGTAGCTGTAGCACAGAAGCTGAAGATTTTGATGATGAGGATGATCATCCTTCGTGTAATTTAATCAGAAGGTTGTCTGGCTGTGATGCAGAAAATAAGGAAATAATTGAGTGGTTTAATTCAGATGCACAGTTGGAAGTTACAGACTCTTCTATGATTGACATGATTAGCATCCCAAGACATCTGCGAATGATGATGATGATGATGATGATGATGATGACAATGCTGAGACTGTACCACTGATGAGACACACAATGGCTACGCTGTATTCGAGGCCACCATGCACAATGTGAAACAACAACCTGAGGTGCCATCAACTGACATCCTGCTCTTCAGACAGTGGCATGATATTGCTGTGTGGTAACATTGCAGCTTTACCAAATAAATGACACTCCACCATAAGTTCATGAATTAACTGTTACTAGACTTGAGTTAAAACCCTTATTCTGCCAATGTAATTACATATGTAAACACTGTTTTAATAAAGTTCATAGTTCAGTGGCTGCATTCTTTTCAATATTGTTTTATTTCTTTTTCCTAGATAAATTTTGAAAGTCCTGAATTTTCAATGGTTGAAGGCAGTCCTGATTCAGTTCACCTTGAACAATGGAGACTCTACTGTACCTGTAATTGCAGAGGAATTTTGTCACTGTGGTGTTGTCCACCATAAAATAAGGAGCCAAAGTGAGGTTGTTATCTCACAGAGCAATCACAAGAAATGACAATTGATGCAAGTCACACTGACGAATAAGCAAACACCAGCATAGCGACATCCACACACATTTTGCTATGCTTCCACATCTTCTCATTTACTTAAGGCTGCACGCAGAACCGCCCAGCCCCAGTTGGCTATCACCACGTAAGACGAAAGCATCGTCTTCTAGAAGACCAAATGTGTACTCATACTCGTAGGCAGGATTATAAGTCGAAGTTACTGTTAAATGTAAGCTGACGGAGACACTTGTATTTTGTCTGCATGAAGTAATATGTCACTGTTCAGGCAGCTGCAAATGCTCATGACAGTCCTTTGGAAATTGATTGTACAAAGTTAAGCAATTCAGTCTGTCTACACTACCCTCCATAAGTTTGGAAACACCATGCCGCATATCAAAATGGAGTAAGATGGAAATGATTTATGTGAGTTATTGGTTAGAATACAAAACAGTATGCTCAAATAACAATTAATAATGATACTTATGGTATTGTACAGAGAATTATTGTACATCTACATACACATTGGTACATACCGGTATTGCTCAGTTTTACATAAACTGGCAATACCTGACTAATCAGTTCCACTAAACATGCCAGGTGGCACCAGCGGAAAGAACAACTGTGTAGAGATACGTTGTTTAAAGTTTTGTTCAGTTGTAGTTCTGTTTGTATAAAGGTGAGATACACTGCAAAAGAAGGTAGCACAAACAGTAAAAGAAATTGAAAACAGCCCCAAAGTGCCAGATCCTTAGTGATTCAAGAGCCAAAATAATCACTTTGCACCAAGAAGGCAATAGTGTCTGATAAAAGTCAGATTACTACCAGCGAGAGCATCAAGACCATATGCCGTCGACCTCGCTCAGGGGCACCCATGAAAATATCAAATGCTAGGAAAAATTTTGGTTATGACCAGAAAACTTAAGATTTAAAACTGTCTGAGAACTGACTGCTGTACCAAATGCAACAAGGGGTACACCAGTGAGTGAGTCAACGGTGGGACAGTGCCTGGCAGAAAACAACCTCCAGGGTTATGTAGCAGCAAGGAAACCATTGTTGCACCCTGTTAACAAGAAGAAAAATGACTTCCTTGGACTGACACACCGACACTGGACAGCAGGGGATTGAGAAAGAGTCTTATTCACTGATGAATCCAAGTTCAAAATATTTGTAAGTAAATGCTATCAACTTGTATGCTGTTTACACCATGAAGCTTGAATCCTCCGTGTGTAATTCCAACTGTGAAGCATGGAGAGGATTCTTTGATGGCACAGGGATCTTTTGGAGGGAATGAAGTTGGAGATTTGGTGGAAGTATATTGAAAAATGAACGAAAATGTTTACCATGTCACTTTCCAGTGACATGCCAAGACATCTTGTTTGTGTCTGATGGGGAAGGGTCTAGCAACAAGACAGCAGTCCGAAAAATGTATCCCATTTGTGTCAGAACTATTGAAGTGTCTGTAGGTTCACAACATGGAACAGCCTCCCCAGTCCCCCTAATAGTACTCCAATTGAGCTAACAAGGGATGAGTTGGACAAGAGGATCTGAAAACAGGAAATCATGAATGGGAAGTTATGCAGCAAGAATGGAGACTAATTCCAACTGAAGGGCTAGCAAAATTGACCTATCATATGCCAAGAGTATAGAAAACAGTGATTAAAGAATATGGTGGCTATTTTGAGGACTCTAAAATTTATAGTTACATTTATCTAGGTATTGTTTGAGCTTAACAAACATTTAGAGAACAATGCAAATATATAAAGTATTTCCTTTCCATTGTCCATAATCAACTGTTGTTTCCAAACTTATGGAGGGTAATGTATATGAAAAGCATCCACTGCTGCACGAGACTTCTGTCGTGGTTCACCTTTGTCAATATGGACTTCACTGAGTAATAGATATACTACCTGACAATACGGTCATAACAGAGTAAGGAATGTCATAATAGAACTGAACACTGAACACTGAACTGAGCAAAATTTTCCAGATAACCATAAATTAGAAATGCACCATTAAGGAGCTACAATTGCATGGAAATTAGCCCACTAAGTGAATGTGTTTGGCTGTGTGTAGTACTGCAGTTTTTCAAAAGGGTAAGCCAAACAGTTCTTCAACAATGCAAATTTTGTAGTGAGGTTTTTCACCACTGTCTTAGTTTACACTTACTAATCTATTGCACCTGTTAGGCTAAAAGTTGTTTTGTACATTAGTAAAAATTAAAAAGTATGCCTTTTACTTTCATTTTAACAAATTTGCATCTTACAGTAATATGTCGACTAAAACCTGTTATCTTAACTGTTACAGAATAAAGTCAAGGGCTGGCATGCCAGTCAGGAATGAGAGAGCAGAGAGGGCTGTGAAGAAGACGTCAGCCAATTGTACGCCGACCAACCCGTCTCCAGGACGACAACATGACAGTAGCAGCCAACACGTGAAGAGGACAAGTGCCACGCCTGACTGATCGCTGCCCAGGCGAAGAGAAGCATCAAGACTACCAACCAGAATAGAAGTGTCAACACTCATTACTTTGCTTGTATTAGGATCGTTATAGTTAAGAAGCTAGGCAGGATTCAGCATTAACAAATAAATGGCATTATGGTACTTTTAAACATACAAAGGGTGTTCAAAAAGTTCTGCACAGTTGTCTCTAATTTTTTTTATTTTTTGCAGGAGGAGAATGAAATGATTTGTGAACATACTTGGAGCATTTAACTATACATTGAGCCTTCTGAATGTAGCCTCCATCAGCTGGGACGCACTTGGCCCAGCATTCTTCCCATGATGTAAATGCACTTTGGTATAATTCTGAGCACTGACTTTTACACCATCGCTTGACAAAGGAAATAAAGGTCTTTCGCACTATCGAGTGTTTTACCGTGCAGGTGGGCCTTCAGATGACCAAAGATGTAAAAACCAGGCGGAGCCCAGTCCATACTGTAGGAAGGATGAGGAACAATTTTCCAATTCATTTTCCTGATTTTCTACTGCGTCATAAGGGCTGTATGGAGTTTGGCATTGTTGTGGTGTAGTTGATGAGCTGGCCCTGAAGCTGTGGTCTGTGGGTCTTGATGGCACTTTGCAGCTTGTCCAATGACAAACAGCAATGGCCCTGGGTAATTGTGGAGCCAGGTTCCAAAAAGTCCATGAAAATGACACCACACTGATCCCAGAAGGAGAAGGCCATCACCTTTCGGCCTGCTGTTGATGAAAGTCTTGGTTTCTTCTTCCGAGGTACAGACAAAAACAACCATGTTTCATCCTGGGTAATGACACTGTCAGAACACTGTTTCCACTCTTCAGTAAAGGTCTTCACGAGACCCTTGCACACATTCTTCCTCATCGTTTTCATTTCTCTTGTCAATAATCTAGGCACGCAATGTGCACAGATTTTCTGTACCCTAGTGACTGTATCAATGATACCACACTAACCAATGACAAACAAGTCATTTCAGCAAGCTGTCATGTCGTCACACATCTGTCATTTTGGATGATTTGATCAATGGTCTACTTATTCACACCAATCACTGCCGTCAATGGTCTACCGCATCGTGGATTGTCCAGTAGAGAGAAATCACCTTCTTTAACCCTTAGCAACCACCGCTGGATACTGCTACAATCCACTGTGTCCTCCCCATAAACAGAGAGCAACTTCCTGTGAATCAGTGTGGCAGAGTCATCGCTTGTCTTGAAGGGGAACTCCATCACTGACCATTGTTGCAACCTGACATCTGCTTCATGGTCCATTATACTTTTATACCAACTTATAGCTAAATGTTCCAAGTATGTTCACAAAAAATTTCATTCTTCTCCTGCAAAAAAAAAAAAAAAAAAAAAAAAAAAAAAAACACCCTTTGTAATAGAATTAATAATCCAGCTTTACCCAGTAAACATCAGACTATTTACATCTCACATATCTGTGAGCATTTATGTCTAACATAACCATTAATATTTATGTCTAATGTAATCACCCCTAGCTTTTATTGTTCAGCTGAAACCATCACGTCAGCTAATTTAATAACTACTCATATAGTCCTACCAAAATTACTTGATAGTTGACACATCAGGCATTGTAGCTGGCTTCCGTCAATCAGAGACACAACGTTATGTTACCAAAAATACAACTCACGTTAAAGGCATGCTCGTTCACTTCATCATCCCTCATCTTCTCAATATTGAATGTGCTTGGCCCAAGAAAATCTTCAGAAGGTGAATATTCCGGGAATGGTTTGAAAAAAATGCTTCATAAAGACAAGAGAAGTAAAACAAAAGTAATGCACTGCAGTCGAATTAAATCAGGTAATGTTGCACGAATTAGATCAGGAAGTAAGACACCAAAAGCAGTACACAAGTTTTGCTATTTGGGCAGCAAAATAACTGATGATGGCTGAAGCAAGGTGGATAAAAAATTACGATTGGCTACAGCAAGAAAAACATTTCTGACCAAGAGGAATTTGTTGACACTGAATATAAATTTGTGTCTTAGTAAGTCTTTTCTGAAGGTATTTTCGCATTGAACAGAAATGAAAGACAGATGATCAAGAGTTCAGATAAGAGATGAATAGAAGCTTTTGAAATGTGGTGCAACAGAAGAATAACAAAGATTAGCTGAATGGATCGAATAACTAGTGATGGGGCACTGAACTGAATTGGGGGAAAAAATTTATGGTACAGTGGGATTAATGAATTGGAATTTGGATTGAGGTGGGAGGTGTGCTAAGCTAGTCGATGCATTTGTGCAAAGCCGCTGTGGCAGAGCAGCATAGGGGTTAGTGCATCTGCCTAGTGAGCTGGAGAACGGGGTTCGAATTCCGGCCTTGGTACAAATTTTTATTTGTAACTTTAGACACATACATGACTAAAAGGAATCATCAATTTGGTAATGCAGAGTGACTGAGGCTTCAAAGCAGTAAGCAGGTTGAAACTGATATGGGTTGTTGTAGTTATGCAGGGGGTAAGAGACTAACACATGGTAAACTAGTGTGAAGAGCTGCACCAAACCAATCACGTGGAGACAACCCCAACACACAACAAGGCACGAGAGAGGCAGCAACAACCTTTGAGGAAAAACCATAGAGAAATACTTTGCCCACTTCCTTTGATTTACAACGGTCCAACAAATTCCTTTAATGAAGTAATTACATCTATTAACATAGTAGTGTACAAGCATCATATAGAACATTTATACTTTAAGTGCAGACATCACAATCAGTCCAGCATATAACTTTTCTGTTGAAATGCATTACAAATCAACAACTAGAGTTGATTTAACAATGATTCACATGGTCGTGAATGGAATGTCACATCACAGAAAATGGTGCTACCTTCTCGCCAGAAAGAACATCAACTCCACATCCCATCTATCAAACAGTGCAACACTAAACGGTGCAAGTGAGCCCATGGGAAGGCTGCCCATCTTATCAATGGTTTAGAAACATAGTATTTCCACAAAGGAACTGTTAACTGTGGTAGAATTTGTTAATGGAAGGAGCAAAGTGAATAAAGGATGCTCTCACCGAATGTTGTACAGTTAACGTTGCACAATGGTGGAAAATGAAAGAAAAGGAAACCTACATACAAAGTTTTCAAAAACAACAGTTATTCACTCAAGAATATTTCAATACTGACATGAAAATTTTGTGCTCATGACAACACAATATTGGTTAATTTTAATGACATAATATGAAACTAACAGTTTCTATGAAATGTAGTGAACTTGTCATGTAACAGGCTATGTTATGGATAATAGTATGTCACACTCAAGGTTTAACTTCATCGACGATGAAATATCTCAGAAGATTTTGTAATGTGTAAGTTAGGCACAAAGATCAGGCAACCCACTCTGTGGAAAATGTGGGAAATTCTGTGCAGAGACAGAGTAATCCATGGCTGCCGTATTTCTGGCAAATGGTACAGGTGTACAGAATAGTGCCACAGACAACAATGTGTGACTAGTTTCTTTTCTGTGCAGAGATATCAAATGGTGTTGATTTGGACCATCAGTAATGATCTGGAACATAGAGAACATTGTCAGATCTGGCAATTGCAATTTGTTGCTCTGCCAGATGTTAACGTGAAATGTTGTTTATGATGTTAAAGATTAAGTAAGTTAAACTGACGTCCAAGTATTTGTTGATTTGGTGAAGTCAGTTGGGAGAACAGCCTCTCTTAGAGCTCCACGCATAACTGCCAGGCGAAGAACAACAATTAACGGGGCACACCAGAACCGAGTAGCAAGTCTGGTCCGCTACTGCAAACAGTGACCAAATTATTTAAGGAAATCTTGAGTATTCAGAACACCACACAAGACGGTGTACGCACTTGCACATACTAGGTATACAACCAAGCCACCATGACATCGCAACTCTACCATTTTCTCAAAGCCTGTCCATGGCATAAATCTGAGAGCAGCAGTTGTAACTGACAATTATTTAATACTGAATTTTAAGTTTGACCTTTTTTCTCTCGAGGCAAAGCTTTCCATATAACCTTAAAATGGCCAATGATTTCTGGTGTAAGGACTGATGCCGTAGATTGGACATGATACGTAAATATCCTACTTTCAAAATACCAGAAACAGTTTTCTTCAATGACGTCCTGACAACTTGCTACAACAAATCATACCATGGAGGCATCTTTAATGTGGTGCATCAACTACACTATTTTTTGTAGTACACAAGTACAAAACAAAAGTTACCAAATATGACAGTTAAGGTTCACAGATGTATAAAGCAACTTGGCACCTGTTTGGTTTGCTTTTTCTATCAGCCAATCATAACAATAATACACAGAAGATTGGAAAAAAAAAAATTAAGGATGTGTTAGCAGAGGACCAGTCGCACTTTAGCACAGTTAAAGACATAAGAGAGGCAATTCCGATGTTGCACTCAACAATGGAAGCAAGACTGGGAAAAACCTAGACACAGTCAAATGCTCTGTCAACCCAGAAAATGTGTTCAGCAAAGTAAAATGGTGCAATATGCTCAAAATTCTTAGAAAATTGGGAGCAAGCTCCTCGGAAACATGGTCAATAGCCAATACAGAGACGAATCTAGAGGGAATTATAAGAATGAGTGACCAAGAATGAAGTGCTCAGAATAAGAAGGCTGTAAGACAGGGATGTAGTCTTTTGAACCTACTTTTTGATCTGTACACTGAAGAAACTATGAGATTAGGTTATATTAAATTCAGTTTTTGTTCCATAGACCCAAAAAATGAGATGATTCTTGTGGGTGTGGAACATGCTAGAAAGTATAACATAAGACATTTGAATATAATACTTACTACCCTGATCATTTTTCAGGAGATTGTTGAAATAGGTGAATACGATGCTGTAAACTGGAAAAATAATATTTACATAGTTAACATGCTCACAGAATGAAACATTGTTATACGCTATTAATAAATCTATCATACACAAAATACCTAATCTTGATTGTTGTGACCAAGTGCTGTCAAAACTGAAACCCACCAGATAGTTTTACTTAAGCTGGCTTAACATTCTCTGTTACGATATTCGTCTATGGAGAAGAAGGAGTTGTCTATCAAAAAGTCTTTGAAACTCTGTTTTAACTGTGCTTCATCTGAAACCAAATTTTTAATGGTTGCTGGCAATTTATTGAAAATGTGTATTCCTGAATATTGGACCCCTTTTTGGACCAATGTAAATGATTTTAGGTCTTTATGTAGATTTTTCTTATTCCTAGTGTTGATAATATGTATTGAGATATTGTATGGAAACAGAGATGTACTACTTACAACAAATTTCAGTAAATAATAAGTATACTGAGAAGCAATGGTTAGAATACAAAGTTCCTTGAATAGGTTTCTACGAGATGTTCTTGAATTTACACCACAAATGATTCTTATCACATGCTTTTGCACCCTAAAAACTTTTGTTCGGTTTGATGAGTTGCCCCACAATATGATCCCATATGACATAATAGAATGAAAGTAAGCAAAGTATGCAAGTTTTTTATATTTATATCTCCTACATCTGACATCATTCTCACTGGAAATATAGACTTGTTTAGGTGTTTGGCAATTCTGTGGTATGCCCTTCCCAACAGAATTTATTATCAAGCTGTAATCCCAGAAATTTAACACTGTCAACCTCTTCAACCTGCATGTCTTCATATGTTACACACATGCTCGGATGAAATTTCTTACAGGTTCTGAACTGCATATAGTGGGTCCTCTCAAAGTTTAATGACAGTGAATTAGCTTTAAACCACTTGTTAATATTGGTGGAAATCTGATTAGCAGTTATTTCTAAATTTGTACTTGACTTGCTACTTATTGCAATGTTTGTATCATCTGAAAACAAAACAAACTTAGCATCTGGGATGTAACAGATGAGAGGTCATTAATGTACACAAGAAAAAGCAATGGACCCAAGGTGGAACCTTGAGGAACACCACATGTAATTAATTCCCAGTCAGACGAAGACTGACTGCTTACTGCATAGATATTTCACAATGACATCCTTTGTTTCCTGTTAGATAAATAAGACTCAAACCATTTCGCAGCATTGCTGGTGACACCACAATATTCCAATTTACTGAAGAGAATGCTGCAGTTCACACAGTCAAAGGCTTTTGACAGGTCACAGAAAATGCCAGTAGCCTCTAATTTATTATCGAATGAATTAAGTACATTCTCATTGTAAGTGTAAATAGCTTTCTCTATATCAGAAACCTTAAGAAATCCAAACTGCAACTTGGACAATATATTATTTGCAGTCAGATGCTTAAGGAGACACTTGAACACAACCTTTTCAAATATTTTTGAGAAAGCCGGCGAAAGTGTAATTGATCAATAGCTTGATGGTATCTCTTTATCCCCTTCTTGTAAAGAGGCTTAACTTCAGCATACTTTAGCCAATCTGGAAATGTTCTGCTGATGAGAGATTGATTACACAAATAATGCAACTCGCATGAGCACTCTTTGATTAACTTCATTGATATGTTATCATACCCACTGGAATACTTAGATTATAAGAATTTTATGATGAATGCTACTTCTTTGGGAGATGTGAGTGTCATTTCCATTTTACTGAAGTCATTTTTAAAGACTGGTCTCAGATACTCCATTGCACTGTTCACTATACCTGATAACCCCAAGCTGTTACCAAAGTCACATTCATTTTTAGAACTATCTGTTCCTCTTCCTTTTTGGCCCCACCTATCTCTGTCTTCACTATATCCCATATCCCATTCAGTTTTTCTTTTCCTGCCTGACATAGTTACTTTTTTCAATATTTAGTTGCATTTTTTGTAATGCATTACAATTCTAATGTCAGAGTTGTTCCTAGATAGTAGATACAGTCGCCTTTTTGACCCACATGGTATCTTTATTTCTTGTGTAATTTACAGTTTAGTTTTTGACTTCTGTGTTATTTGAGTTACCTTTAGGGGAAAACAATTTTCAAAAGTGTAGGTGACTTCATTAATGAATGCTTTGTATTTTCCATTTGGGTCAGCAGTATTGTAAACATCTATCCAGTTCATGGCTTTGAGCAATTTCCTGAATTTCTCAATTTTTTACTTGTTTATTACCCTCCTGCACTCAGATTTAGTTCATTTTTTATCCTGACAAGTTTGAACAATGATGGAAATAAAGGTAGGTTCAGGAGTGGTGTTAAAACTCATGGTGAGAGGATAGCAATGATAAGATTCACTAATGGCATTGCTACTCTCAGTGACAGTGAGGTAGAGTTGCAGGACTTGCTGAATGGAATGGACAGTGGATTGAGAATAAACCAATGGTAGATGAAAGTCTGATGAGTAGCAGCAATGAAATTAGTCATAAAATTACAACAAAAACTTGGGACTGTGAAGGAGATAAAGTGAAGGAATTCTGCTACCTTACAAGCGAAATATCACATGGTGGACAATGCAAGGAGGACACAGCGAGCAGATTAGCATTGGAACAGTGGCCATTACTGGTCAAAAGAAACCTACTAGCATCAATCATCAATCTCAAATTGGGGAAGAAATTTCTGAATATATAGGTTTGTAGCACAGCACTGTATCGAAATTGAACATGGACTGTGGGAAAACTGGAAAAGAAGAGAACTGAAGTGTCTGAGGTGTGGCACTATAGGAGGATACTGGTTGAAAATTAGATGGACCAATGAGGAGGTTCTCTGTAGAATCAGTGAGGAAAGGAGGATACACTGGCAAGGAGAGGGGATACGATGATAAGACATATGTTGTGACATATGAGGGGAAGAGGTTGGTAAGATAGGAATTTGTGGTAGATTGTATCGAACCAGTCAGAAGACTGATGAAAAAACTGACGTAGCTTCACTTGTGATATGCGCAAAGTTTGATATAGCAAGAATAGATGTGATTTATGGAACATAGTACTTTATAGATAAACACATAAGATACAATGGAGTACAGGTTGTGCATAGCACTGAACACATTGACAGGACACCAGTAATACAGATTACAGAATAGGCCAAGCACTCGTTTGTGAATGCTTAAGTAATACAGTTTCCTTGGTGGCTCACACGAGCATGCCAGGGGGCTGACCCAAGCGGCCTCTATAAGCAGGCTTGTGAACTGTATGGATTGCAATGTCTGAAATTGTGCGCATTGTGAATGAAGGTACAACAAAAACAGGCAGTCATAGCGCAAGACATGAGAAATCATGCAAACACCATTGTCATCACATGCAATATGTTCTTTGGAATAACATTCCTTTCCTTTGCCAGTTCACAGCCAAGTTCATCTTTCAACCTAGCCTAGACCTCGGACAACGCTACAGATCATAATGTCACCACGAACTTCTTTCATAAAATAGTAAAAATAATACTGAATAAACATTCTCAGTGTTCCATTGCAGCATCATACACATGTTTGTATCATGCCACATGTCCTGTGCTGTGACTGGCTGATAGAAGCAAATGGAGCTGCCACGATGTTGATTAACATGTTTGTATGGCTGCAGTGTTGTAATTAGTGGTATTCATCTTCATTCAGCCTATGTAAATAAGCAATTTAACTGATGCAGCACGTAAGGAATAGAGCTTACTTTTACGAGGTCATCCAACCTTTGGAAAAAAAAGAAAGTGGCTCACCTGGAGCACTGGAGACCTCATCACAGTTGAAGTAGTTCCCTTGGAGCTCCACACACTTCTCCCAACAGTGCCGCCATTGTTGGAAGAATGCCGAAAAAGCCTCTTTTGGAATGGAGTTTTCTTGGCTGGTATTGCTGCCATAATTTCCTCTCATGTCTGAAATTGTGTTCCTTTCAATGGTCTCTTGAGTTTAGGGAGCAGTCAGAAGTTGCAGGGGGCCATATGAGGAGAGTAAGGAGCCTGTTGAAGCACAGGAATCTGGTTTTCCGCTAAAAAATAAAAAAGTCTGAATCAAGTGTGAGGAAAGAGATGGACCACTGTCGTGATGGACATACCAATTTCCTGTTGCTCGTAAGTCCAGTCTCTTGTGCCGCACACCATCATATAGGCAACAAAGGACATCCCTGCAGTACTCTTCAGTTAGTGATTGACCCTGTGGTGTGCACACGTTGTGTACCGCACTGCAGAAGTCAGAAAAAACAGTCAGAATCACTGATTCTGCTGCACAGTTGGCGAGCCTCTTTGGTCTTGGTGATGAATACTTCCACAGTGATGACTGGGATTCAGTTTATGGGTCATACCCATACACTGACAACTTGTCACCAGTGATTATGGTGTTCACGAAGACATGGTCTCTGTTTGTGTAGTCCAGAATATCCTGTGAGACTTCAACAAAAAGTTGCTTTTGCTCTGTCGTCATTGGCTTTGGCACAAATCTCCTGACACTCTCTTCACGACCAAATCTTAGGTCACAATGGAATGTGCCAATACACTCACCTCCTCCACAATTTATCTGACAGTCACACAATGGTCCCGCATCACTGCAGTGCTCACTTTGGCAGTGACCTGGTCATTTGGGCTTGTTGATGGCTGACGAGTGTGGCTCGCTCTCCTCTGATATGCAGCCATATTTAAACTGCTTGTACTACTCCTTAACATGTGCGATGCTCATAGCATCGGCACCAAAAACCGTCTGAACCTTCAGAATGGTTTCCACCTGGCTGTTGCCCAATTTCTGGCAAAATTTCATGTAGTAGTGCAGCTCCAGTTGTTCCAGCATTTCCCTTGAAATGAAAAAGTGACGCAAGACCTATACACTACCCCACTCAGCTGCTGCTTGCCAGCAACTGATGCTATCGACAGGTGGGAAAAAATTTGCACATGTGCACGAAGGTTCAAGTCGGCTCATGCAAGCACACTAGATTCATATTGATGAGGTGTTCAAGGGGAGGGGGGAGGGCGGAGGGGGGAAGGGGGAGGGGAACGAGGGAGTCAAATACATTTTTTTAACAGACCTCATACTTCAAGTTAAAAGTTCAAAAAAAACTTAATTATCATAGGAAAATCAACTTTTAGTGATGAGACCTGTAAGTTTCTGAAAAACATAAAGAGGGAAATACTTCAGGCAGAGGCGAAGGAAACACTGAAACACAATAGGTTGCAACTTCAAATTAGATGTCTACTCTTATGCCCACACATCCATGCAGGTATGTGTTCACAGCACTATGTTCTTGGCTCAACCCTAGGATGACAATGATGCACTCCAGTAATGTTGAGAGGGTAAAATGTCTGTAATGTACACCTATAGTCTATGACAGTGTTTACAGCCTACGGGATGAGGATGGACAGTAGACTGCTGCATGGATAGCCAATCAGCACTCAGTCTGTTTCCGCATTCTGTACTGTATAAACTTTCATCATATTTGAGCATTATATCGTGTTTCACATGCGCAAAACTACAATTAACTGACTTATGTGGTGTTCTGTGTGTTGCGCGAGTTTTCTCATAATGGCTAAAACACTTAGAAGATGAAAAGCGTTTCACAAACTGGCAAGGGACCTTATTTTTAAACTGTATTCATTCTTCACATGTGAAGCAGACCCAAGTGAGCTAGTTTGCAACATTGCCAAGGGGCAGGAATGTAAGATAGTGGCTGTTTATGCACTTTCACTGAGTTGACAATGCAGCATTACTTGCGAGTTGTGTGGCCATAGGCCACTGATGCTGTCACTGACTATAAAATGGGATATCTCAGCAATGTAAACATTCTGTATGTATAGAAATCCTTTCAGATTTTAGTGGAAAGGCTACTTTCTCTGCCAGCAGGAAATGTGGACTTCCCCAAATTCCACTTTTTTGTTGAAGGCAGTTTGCCTGCCATGTCCAAATATGGACATCTTATGGCTTTTTTCACACTGCAGTGAAGTGTTGTTGGATCAATGGAATAATGTTCAAAAGAGAATTCTGAAGTTGTGACAATGTCTTCTTTCATAAAACCTTCAGCAGTTTATGGCTGCAGAGTTGTCTTTTGCCCTATTAATCAGCTTTAATATATTTAATGAGACACTGGTGTAATCCAGATATGGCAGCCAAGTCTCAGGCCCTAGATGTCACTTCTATTGGGGCACTAATATGCAGTGGGTCAGGGGGTGGAGTGTGTTTGTGCGGGTGAGTGAGTGAGCGAGTGAGTGAGTGTGTGTGGGGGGGTGGGGGGAGGTAAAAGCAAAAAGGTCAAGAAAGGCAAAAGTAGGAAGTGGAAAAAGAAGAAGTACAGATAGAAGGAAAAGATAAAAGACCAGAGGGCACAAAAAACAGAAGAAGCTAAGATATAAGGAGAGGATTAATGAAAATATTCTGATCAAACTTTGCTGAACAATAATTCCACAAGAAATACCTTTCCGTATTGTATTGTATTGTATTCTTTATTGGTCCTTTCAATCATTTTTGTAAAGCAAGTATATTATGATATTGGAAAATTTAAAATTTTTATGATACAATATACACACTATATACATCCAACAGTAATCATACATTATTTTCATCATAGCAGACAATAGGTATCATACAGCTGTTCAATCAGTTCCATTTACACCAAATGCAAGAAATTCAATTGCTCCACATCTTAAAAAATCTTTACAAATTTTCTACTATCATTACATTTTTATAATAATAGAGTACACATTTAGGTTTTCAACCTACTAGTACTCAGCTACACCTTAACAACACTCTTGAACTAGCCTGATCCAGATAGATGTTCCAAATGCTGAAACATTAAGGGGTTGGTGGAAGGAAGTGCTAACCCACAAGAGTATACTGTGTTAGATTAAAGGTACTTTTGTTCCATAGTGAGGGGATACTCAGGGATGTAGAACATGCCATAAAACAATACATAACACACATTTTAAAAAAGAAAGCAGAAGAAGATGGACACACACACACACAGAGAGAGAGAGAGAGAGGGGGGGGGGAGGGGGGGATGCTAATGTGCAAATGCAGTTAATAGCACTTATTTACATTAATGGCATGACTGCATTGAAGATGTGCTGAAGTCAGCTTTTACATAAAACTAAGATTATGTGTTGTTATCAATACAATAACATATGCATCAATCAGTTCTAACAAGAAAGTCATCAACAGATTAGAAAGACTTGGCCACACATAAATCCTTTACGTCCCTCTTAAACTGAACTTTATTAGTAGTTCAATTTTCTATGACTGGGTAACATACTGAAACTGAGTTTTTCTGAACAATGGATGTCTTTCTGGATGAAAGAAAGTGATTTTCACTCTTCATAAGGACTGTTGTTATATATAGTATCATTTTCTGCACTGATCTGTAACTTTGGGGAAAAACACAAAAACAAAAGGGAGATTATTCATGACAAATTTAATTAAGGAACAAATATATTGGGAAACAGTAGTTTGTATCTTCAGTTCCTTGAGCATGCCTCTGCAGGATGTTCTTGAGTTCAAGCCACCAAAAATTTGGATCACACTCTTTTGAGCTCAGAAAACTTTGGTTTCACATTACGAGCTACGCCATAAACTGCTCCCATATGATATTGTGGAATGAAAGTACACAAAATATGCTAGATTTATTTTTTTAATTATATCATCTATGTCTGACCACATCTGCATTGCAAATAAAGACTTGTTAGGTGTTTCAGCATTTGTAGACTTAGAGAAAGCTTTTGACAATCTTGACTGGAATACTCTCGTTCAAATTCTGAAGGTGGCAGGGGTAAAATATAGGGAGCGAGAGGCTATTTACAATTTGTATAGAAAGCAAATGGCAGTTATAAGAGTTGAGGGGCATGAAATGGAAGCAGTGGTTGGGAAGGGAGTGAGACAGGGTTGTAGCCTCCCCCCAATGTTATTCAATCTGTATATTGAGCAAGCAGTGAAGGAAACAAAAGAAAAATTCGGAGTAGGTATTAAAATTCATGGAGAAGAAATAAAAACTTTGAGGTTCGCCGATGACATTGTAATTCTGTCAGAGACAGCAAAGGGCTTGGAAGAGCAGTTGAACGGAATGGACAGTGTCTTGAAAGGAGGATATAAGATGAACACCAACAAAAACAAAATGAGGATAATGGAATGTAGTCGAATTAAGTCGGGTGATGCTGAGGGTATTAGATTAGGAAATGAGACACTTAAAGTAGTAAAGGAGGTTTGCTATTTGGGGAGCAAAATAACTGATGATGGTCGAAGTAGAGAGGATAAAAAATGAAGACTGGCAATGGCAAGGAAAGCATTCCTGAAGAAGAGAAATTTGTTAACATCGAGTATAGATTTAAGTGTCAGGAAGTCGTTTCTGAAAGTATTTGCATGGAGTGTAGCCATGTATGGAAGTGAAACATGGACGATAAATAGTTTAGACAAGAAGAGAATAGAAGCTTTTGAAATGTGGTGCTATAGAAGAATGCTGAAGATTAGATGGATAGATCACATAACTAATGAGGAGGTGTTGAATAGGATTGGGGAGAAGAGAAGTTTGTGGCACAACTTGGCTAGAAGAAGGGATCGGTTGGTAGGGCATGTTCTGAGGCATCAAGGGATCACCTATTTAGTATTGGAGGGCAGCGTGGAGGGTAAAAATCGTAGAGGGAGACCAAGAGATGAATACACTAAGCAGATTCAGAAGGATGTAGGTTGCAGTAGGTACTGGGAGATGAAGAAGCTTGCACAGGATAGAGTAGCGTGGAGAGCTGCATCAAACCAGTCTCAGGACTGAAGACCACAACAACAACAACAGGTGTTTCAGAATTTCTGAGGCATGCTACTCCCAGTTGAATTTACTATCAAGTTTTAAGTATGAGAATTTGATACTTTCAATCTCTTATATCTGCCTGTGGTCATATCTGAGGCATTTCCTGTTGGCTGGGAAACCCCTTACAAGTTCTGAAGCATTTATTGCATGTCTTTTCACAGTTTAATGGGAAATAACAGGTATGGAACTATTTATTAATGTCCATGGTAGTTTTATTAAGTACTATCCACCATATGACCACAGGGAACTTATTTTTAAACATAATATGTACACTTATAGAAGAAGCATAAAGCACTGGCTGAGCACTGAAAGTCCCTTCCCATAAAGCCACTTTTGCCTAAAGGTGAATTTAACATTCTGCAGAGAAGTAGTTATATATAGCAGGACTGTCCTCTGTTTTACACAATGGTCAGCAACATGTGAGTGGTGTGCACTCCATAGGGTGTATGACCTACGGAAAGCTATATATTGAAGTGAAACCAGGACAATAAACAGTTTAGGCAAGAGGAGAATAGAAGCTTTTGAAATGTAGTGTTACAGAAGAATGCTGAAGATTAGATGGGTAGATTAAGTAATTAATGAGGAGGTACTGAACTGAACCGGGGAGAAAAGAAATTTATGTCACAACCTGGCTACAAGAAGGGATCGGTTGAGAGGACATGTTCTGAAACATCATGGGATCACCACCTTAGTACTGGAGGAAAGTGTGGGGGGTAAAAGTCACAGAGAGACCAAAAGATGAATACAGTGAACAGATTCAGAAGGATGTAAGTTTCAGTACTTATTTGGAGATGAAGAAGCTTGCACAGGATACAGCAGCATGGAGAGCTGCATCAAGCCAGTCTTCAGACTGAAGACAACAACAACAACAACAACAACAACAACAAGGATCGTTCAATAAGTGATGCCCTCATTTTTTTCCTCATAACATATTTATTGTTAAGAGTCAGAATTTTGTGACAATATATATCAACATGTCTTGTCCATATCCTATTTTTCTACATACTCTTCATCATGTTCTATGACCGTACGCCAACATTGTGGAGTGCATGTATTCCTTGAAGGTAAAAGCTCCTTTCCTGTAGGTGTAGCCATATTTTCACTGCATGACTGACACTCTCATCATCTTGAACGTGTGTGCCCCATAGAGAATCTTTAAGCAGCCCAAAGAGATGGAAGTCTGAGGATGCCAGGTATGGAATGTAGGGTGGATGAGGCAATGATGTCCAACCCAATTTGACGATGTGTTCCCGGGTTCTCAGACTTGTGTGTGGACATGCATTATCGTGCTGGAGAAAGATTTATGCTGGGTTCTTGTCCGATCGAACACATTGGAAACAGTTCTCGAGTTTATTCACAGTCTTCATGTATACCTCTGAATTGATGGTTGACCCTCTTGGCATCAAATCCATGAGAATGATGACATCACAATCCCAGAAGACTGTCACCATAACTTTTCTGTAGAGGGTTTGTCTTGAATTTCTTCTTTTGTGGTAAATGAGGATGATGCCACTCCATGGACTGCCTTTTTGTTTCCAGCTCAAAATGGTGTACCCAGCTTTCATCCCACATAATGACCCGTGACAGAAAGGCCTCTCCGTTGGTCTCAAATTGCTCCAACAATTCAGATGAAATGGCTTTCTTTGAATCTTGTGGTCCGCTGTCAGCATTTGTAGAACATATCATGAGCACCTCTTTGAATATCTGAGAGTCTTGATCATTGCAGATGCACTTCCAATACTGATTGACAACTATAGAGCCAATTGTTGAGTTTTGATGTACTTGTCAGCACACATAATGGCATCAGCACAATTCAGCATGTCTGGAGCAGTGGCTGTGACTGTCCTGAGCGTGGCTGATCAAGGAGCTCTGTTTCTGTATTTCCTGGGGCTTTAACGTTCTTTACCCATTGGCCACCTGTAGTACCAGCACACAAAGGTTTATGGATGTTCACCATGGTTTCTTTTTCTGCACACAAGAATTCAATAACAGTGTGTTACTTGTAATGTGAGTCATATGCAGAAGCCGTTTTGACACTGTACTACAGCTCTCCCATCTGCCAGAATGGTTCAAAACTTCACCGGCACACAGAACAAACATCAAATGTGAAGCACCAACAGGGATATTTGTGTGTGTGTGTATATATATACAGATGTCTGCTTGTGTCTGTATATGTGTGGATGGATATGTGTGTGTGTGTGCGAGTGTATACCCGTCCTTTTTCCCCCTAAGGTAAGTCTTTCTGCTCCCGGGATTGGAATGACTCCTTACCCTCTCCCTTAAAACCAACATCCTTTCGTCTTTCCCTCTCCTTCCCTCTTTCCTGATGAGGCAACAGTTTGTTGCGAAAGCTTGAATTTTGTGTGTATGTTTGTGTTTGTTTGTGTGTCTGTCGACCTGCCAGCACTTTCATTTGGTAAGTCACATCATCTTTGTTTTTAGATATATTTTTCCTACGTGGAATGTTTCCCTCTATTATAATCATATCATTAATTTGAACCCAACAATTACGTTTGTTATTGTTGCTCTTGCATTTCGAAATCTTTCCTGTCGTCTTATTTTCTCTTTCTGTTTTTGCCAGTAGTCTCACTTTGTATTCACCTTCCCCTTTTTACCGTAATCTACTATACAATTTTATCCCGCCTATATATACTCAATAATACGTAACCCACTTCCAAACCATAACCAAAAAAATTTATTTTCCGCTTTCAACACTACCGCTGCTATAAAATCCATCGTTTCTAGTTCAATAACAGTTGCTTTCACGTATTAAACAACCATTTCGGCTAGTTCTAATAACTCTCACTTTATTTCCACTTCCGTTTTTCGCACATCACTGATCATTTTTAGCTGCTCCCCACAGGTTTTAACGTGAAATATGTCTGCTTGTGTCTGTATATGTGTGGATGGATATGTGTGTGTGTGTGTGTGTGTGTGTGTGTGTGTGTGTGTGTGTGTGTGTGTGTGTGTGTGTGTGTGTGTGTGTGTGTGTGTGTGTGTGTGTGTGTGTGTGTGTGTGTGCGAGTGTATACCCGTCCTTTTTCCCCCTAAGGTAAGTCTTTCCGCTCCCGGGATTGGAATGACTCCTTACCCTCTCCCTTAAAACCCACATCCTTTCGTCTTTCCCTCTCCTTCCCTCTTTCCTGATGAGGCAACAGTTCGTTGCGAAAGCTTGAATTTTGTGTGTATGTTTGTGTGTCTGTCGACCTGCCAGCACTTTCATTTGGTAAGTCACATCATCTTTGTTTTTAGATATATTTTTCCTACGTGGAATGTTTCCCTCTATTATATTTATTTATTTATTTTAATATGGGGCATTACTTACTGAACGACCCTCTTACGCGCATACGAGGAAGTCATTGACAGAGATGTAAACAAATGAATACAGGACTCAATACACAAAACTACAAAATGTCTTAAACACTGCCTGCACTGCTAATGTGCTGCAAAGAGTTGAGTGTATGTGGGAATCCAGCATGCTACTGAGACAACTGAAGTTATCAAATAATGATCGAGGTGACAAAGTGGGGTGGTGGTTGTGACTTCTTACCACATGACTGGAGATGTCACAGTGTCACATAGTAGCACACAGTGATAGAAAGTGGCAAAGCCTGTGCACGAGGCATGTTACTATCTTCTGCTTAAGATAATAAATAGGCAAACTGTAATCTGACTCAAGAAGGCAAGTGAGAACAGTACAGTGCATTCATGTAGCAGTTGTCTGTTTACAACCACTGGACTGAAGAGAAGCTGACAAGAAGTGAGACTGGGGAGACTGTGCTACTGTGCTCTGAGGTATTATAACCTAGGAGTGTCAACTCTATAATGAGCTCTGGCCTCAGAAAATAAGCCCAGTACCAATGGCTGAGAGGAGCAGTGCTCATGAAGTACCTGCTGCAACTTGGACAACAAACAATGTTTTCCGTCCACAGGCATTTCACATCCTGCCTCAGCTCCTACCACCACAACAGTTGTATTTGTATCACTTCAGCACCTCAAAGAAGAAGACGAAAGGAGCCATCTGAATTTTTATCTCAGTTTAATGGTTGCCACTATCTTGATAAAGTGAGTAAATCCTTTCAAAATAACTGCATCTGAAATAAGGTTCCAGATACTCTGTTCCTGAACTGTACAGGAATCTGTCTATTTTGGTCTCCTTTCTGACTACATTTTTATAGGTAATGGGATACTACATTCACCAGCAACTAGACATTAAGTACAGGTCAAGAATATGCAATGATATGTGTTGTTGTCGTCTTTGGACTGAAGACTGGTTTGGTGCAGCTCTCCATGCCATTCTATCCTGTGCAGGCCTCATCATCTCCGAATAACAACAACTTACATCCTTCTGCATCTGCTTACTGTATACATCTCATAGTTTCCCTCTACAATTTTTGTTGCCCACACTTCCCTTTAATGAACTGACATTACCTTGAATTCTCAGAATATGTCCCATCAACCAATCCCTTCTTCTGGTCAGGTTGCACCACAAACTTCTTTTCTACCCAACTCTATTCAGAACCTCCTCATTAGTTATGTGATCCCCATCCAATCTTCAGAATTCTTCTTATATTCTCTTCTTGTCTAAACTGTTTAACAGTCATGTTTTACTTCCATAAATGGTTACATTCCATACTAATTTTTTCATAAAAGACTTCTTGACTCTTAAATCTGTATTTGATGTCAACAAAATTTCTCTTCTTCAGAAAAACTTTTCTTGCCATTGCCAGCCAACATGTTATATCCTCTCCAGTTCTGCCATAACCAGTAATTTCAGTAATTTTGCTGCTCACACAGCATAACTCATCTATTACTTTAATTGTCTCATTTCCTAATCTCATTCCCTTAGCATCATCTAATGTAATGCAATTACCTTCCATCATCTTGGTTTTGCTTTTTTTTTTATGTTCATCATATACCCTCCTTATGAAACACTGTCCATCCTGTTCAACTGCTCTTCCAAGTCCTTTGCTGTCTCTGAAAGAATTACAATGTCATCAACAAATCTCAGAGTTTTTACTTCTCCCTGGACTTTAATTCCTATTCCAAATTTTTCTTTGGTTTCCTTTACTACTTTCTCAATGAACAGGTTGAATAACATCAGGGATAGGCTGCACCCCTGTCTCACTCCCTTCTCGACCACTGCCTTCCTTTCATGCCCCTCGATTGTTGCAACTGCCGTCTGGTTTCTGTAAAAGTTGTAAATAACCCTTTCTTCCCTGTATTTTACCCCTACTACCTTAAGAATGTCCTGCATATAAGAAGGGTAAAAGAATGGACCTGCAAGATTACAGACTAATATCCTAACATTAGTGTGCTGCAGAATTCTTGAACATATTCTCAATTCAGATATAATTAATCTTCTTGAGACCAAGAAGCTTATATCTATAAATCAGCATGGTTTTAGAAAGCATCACTCATATGAAACTCAGTTTGCCCTTTTCTCATGTGATATACTGCAAACTATGGATGAACGACAACAGGCAGATTCCATATTTCTAGATTTCTGGAAAGCATTTGACATGGTGCCCCACTGCAAGCTGTTAATGAAGATACAAGCATACAGAATAAGTTCACAGATATGTGAGTGGCTCACAGAAGTATGTTGTTTTCGATGGCAAGTGTTCGTCAGAGACAAGGGTATCATCAGGTGAGCCCCAGGAAAGAGTGACAGGGCCACTGTTGTTCTATACACATAAAGAATTTGGCAGAAATCTGTGGTTGTTTGCTGATTATGGCATGTTGTACAGTAAGGTGTCAAAGTTCAGTGACTGTAGGAAGATACAAGATGACTTAGATAAAATTTGGAGTTGGTGTGATGAACAGCAGCTAGCCCTAAATGTGGAAAAATGTAAGTTAATGTGGATGAGTAGGATAAACAAACCCATAATGTTGGTATACAGCATTAGTAGTGACCTGATTGACACAGTCATGTCATTTAAATATCTGGGCATGGCATTGCAAAGTGACATGAAGTGGAATGAGCATATGAAGATTGTGGTAGGGAAGGCAAGTAGCTGATTTCAGTTTGTTGGGAGCATTCTCAGAAAGTGTGGTTCATCTGTAAAGGAGATTGTTTATAGGACACTAGTGAACCTATTCTTGAGTACTGCTCAAGTGTTTGTGATCCGTACTAAGTCGGATTAAAGGAAGACATTGAAGCATTTCAAAGGCTGGCTGCTAGATTCTTACTTGTAGGTTCAAAATCAAATGAGAAGTCAAATGAGAATCCCTGGAGGAAAGGCAACATTCTTTTCAAGGAGCACTAGCGAGAAAATTTAGAGAACTGATTCTGTTATCTCCAATATAAATTGTGCATAAGGACCATGAAGGTAATCTACAAGAAATTAGGGCTCATACAGAGACATACAGACAGTCATTTTTCCTTTGTTCTATTTTTTACTGGAACAGGACAGGAAGTGTTTGGTACCCTCTGTCACATGCTGTAAGGTGGATTGTGGAGTATCAGTGTAGATGTAGGTGAAAGAAAGTATTCCAGTCAACATTGTCAAATGTCGCAGCTAGTGAAATTGTCAAAAGCTTTCCCTAAGTCTACAAATGCTAACTGTCTTCTAAGGTAAGTCATAGGGGCAGTATTGCTTTTCCCATTCTTCTGCGTAGATTGTGTGTTAGTATTTTGCAACCATGACTTATTAAACTATTGTTCAGTAATATTCACACCTGTCATCACATGCATTCTTTGGAACTGTAATTATTACAATCTTCTTGAAATATTTGATTAACTTCTCATGGTTGGGATTCACAGTCATATAATATTTCTTAAAAGACGTCATAGTCGCCACTGACTGTATGAATGTCAACGGCGACTATTATGTCTTTTAAGAAATTCTTGAAATATGATGGTATTTTGCCTGTTTCGTGTACCTTGCATACCAGATGGAAGAGTTTTGTCATGGCTTGCTCTCCCAAGCCTATCAGTAGTTCTGACAGAATGTTGTCTAACTCAGGGGTCTTGTTTCGACTTAGGTCTTTCAGTGCTCTGTCAAATTATTTTCACGTATCATATGCCCCATCTCGTCTTCATGTATGACCTCTTCCATTTCTATAATACTGCCTTCAAGTTCATCTCCTTTGTATGGACCATCTATATACCCCTTCCACCTTTCCCTTCTTTCCTTAGGACTAGATTCTCACTGAGCTCTTGATATCCATACAGCTGCTTCTCTTTTCTCCAAAGGTTTCTTTAATTTTCCTATAGGCAGCATCTATCTTTACACTAAGCAAATATACTTCTAATTTGTCCTCTAGCCATTCCTGCTTAGCCATGTTGCATTTCCTGTCAATCTCATTTTTTAGACATTTGTATTGCCTTTCGCCTACGTCATTTGCTGCACTTCTATATTTTCTCCTTTAATCAATTAAATCCAATATCTCCTGTGCTAACCAAGGATTTATATTAAGCCTTGTCTTTTTACCAACTTGATCCTCTGATATGAACAAAATTTTAATTATCTTGGGCCTTTTTCTTAATGAGGCCTTGCGTGAATGCGCATGCACATATACTGACATACTGACACATGGAGTGCCTAGTCAGGGTTGTTGTATTACAAAGGAACATGACTTACCTCTTGAAAGTCATCGCTGACTGCCTTCTCTTCATCTTCCACAACCTCTATTTTCAAAGTATTGAATGTGATAGGCACAGGAAAATTTTCTGAAGGTGGGTATTCCTGAAACAGTGAACCAGTTTAAACAAAATGCCTTGTAAGGTGGGTACAGAGAACTTTCTAGCAAAATCATGGAGAAACAATCAGCCCATTTCTGTTTATTTCCATCTGTCTAACAAAAGCCTTGGAAGGAAATGATTACAGCTATGAACACAGTATTGTTTAAGCATCATATAGCAAATTTATACCAATGTATTTGGACAAAGACTCATCATACTAGCATTCAGGGATGTAGTTCAGTTGGACCAGAGTCCTGTACACTTGGAGAAAAGCCTGGCTGCGAAATAAGTAATCAACCATTGCAACACAGTTGTAAAGGACCAGTTTAAGCATTATGTTGATGTAAGAAATGTAATTTGAACAAATGTGACTCATGAAAAGGTGATAATCAATAAGAAGGGATAATAACTTTAAAGTATGTTTCGTTTGAATGTAAAATCTCTCAGAAACAAACTCTACTTATTGCTAATACTCATAGAGGAACACTCAACACATCTTTTAGTAATTATTGAACACAGACTAAAATCCAATGAAATAATATGTATTAAAAAGCTGCTTATTAGCAAATAGTTATTATTGAAGGTAGCGAAATGAAGGAGGTGGCATGGCAGTTTATGTTAGTAAACAGACAGCAGTTTAACAAGATCTCTTTTTGAGCACCACACCATAAAAGTATCAATGTAAATGACAAATGTTGTCCTCCACTGTAATATGTTGTCCTCCACTGTAATATGTTGCAAAGCATAAAGTAATCATTTTGATCACTTTTGCATGGTGACAGTATCTATGTTCTACTGTGTCAAAATCAACAAATATTCTGGAGAAACAAATGATGAAAATGCCAAACATTATCCTCTAAATAGAAATTAGCGGAATAGAAATGGGATTTTCCATATCAGATGAAAGGTTCTGGTGATGAGTGGAATGAGTATTATTCAATCCTTGTGTGACTCTATGACTATTGCTGTCCAGTCATGGAAATACAGAAGGTAGTAAAACATTGACAAAATTGAAGGAATTCTGCATTGAACTTCCCGCTAGGTCTCATTCAGCTCAGGAAGAGTGTACATGATGTAAACTGCTTTATAAAGCACCCTCTGCATATTTAAAAAATACAAATCAAAATACAGTTAAAAATCAAACCATCAAAGATGGTTAAAACAGATCTACCTGAATGCCAATGGAGCGTCATGTTACAGCCAATGGTGATGTGTTCAGTTAGACAGAACATCAACACCACACCATTTCGGTTTGAGACAATGGATACAACAATAGGGGACACATTGCAATAAAGACCTACGAGGAAACTCATTGCAAAAAACTGATAGAACAATTTTTTAACTTTTATTTTAGCATTTCAGAAGGACTCTTACAACCAATGCCACTGTTTGTCATGGAGCAAGTTTTCCAGAACTGTAGATTTCCTACCATCTTACTGGGAGATCCAGACTTTCTCCATGTGGACAGTATGTGTGGCAAGTTTAAACACAGGGAGATAACTGCCTTCCATTATCAGCATTAGATTTTCAAACATTTTAACACAAATATTAACAATATAGGATCATTTCCTAACTGGATGGTAGGAAATGATCCTCTGGTAGGATGTTTCAATACAAATGTTTTAAGAACTTATTGTTTACGTGTTCTGAAATGTGTTTTTATTAATATACGATTTGTTCTTTTGATGGAGAACATGATACACTTGTATATTTTTATTTTATAACTTTTTGTTTCTGACTATTTACAATAATACACAATTTTTAGTCAACAATTAATGTTTTGGTCAATAATTTGAGTATGTTGTTTAATACTGGATTTCAATATCAAAATTTGCGTAATAATAATAATAATAATAATAATAATAATAATAATACGTGGACGATGGGTACTTCCCTGTTTTAAGTCATGTAAATCCACAATTTCCCATATAAAAATAAGCCAAACAGAGCTTGGATAATTTTATGTAAGGTACAATTACTGTACACATGAAAGCATTTAACAAACCTTAACAGAAGCATGGTTTTATATAAATGTGGAAAAGTCTGAATTGTATGAAAAAGACCATATAACAATGCACAGAAGAAGTAAAGTCTCGATAAGAATTTGTTGTGGACAAATTTACAGAACAATACTGAATAATGTGTCACATGTAATCTGTTAAAAATTGTTTACGTACATTAAATTTAATTGTAAGAACAAATTCTAACAAAGTAACGAACACACTGATTGCTGACATATTATAAATAGGATAGCAGCTTCGACCACCTAGCTTATTACTCTTTAACTTTGTTTTGATTGGCTCATTATTAGTTTTGGTTCAGTTTGTTCTATTCGGGGATCATTGTTTCTTTGACTTATTACATACTGTTCAGTTTTCAGTGCTTTGATGACCTACTGTAATAGAAGCTTGAAGTGAAGAAAGCAGAAATATTTTTATATGCTTCTTTACTTGTGTGTCTACATTCCAAGGCAAAAACCCCTCCCCTGAACGAGAAGTAATCTGAGTTTATGATGTATGACTCAGCAAATAACTTTGGTCAACCACATAAGCCATAAATTTTGCTAAAATGTGCTCTGGTTCAATATGAAAATGTATTTATGACAGAGCTCACTTGTACTTTACGGTATACTTCAGGAGTATTAAAAATACAGAAAAGAACAAAATTGTTTAAAATCTGCTCGTATCTTCTTCATACAAATGTACAAATAAATAGTACTGATTTATACATAAAACTGGCGTTGTGTATAGTAGAATACAATCAAAATTAGTTTTCTAAGAGGATGAAAGAGTCAGAAGGACACAAAGAGGTCTGAAGATACCAACTGAATTTAAAGTAACATGAAAACTGTTGATGTTTTACTATCCAATCCCATCAACAGAGGGACCATATAAGTTGACGGGCTTGATTGGTCTTCATTTCTTTGTTAGACCACTGTAAAAAATAAATAAATAAATAAAATAAAATTGGAGGGGGGACAGGTTATTTGTCTGATTAGAAGATGAGCACAGAACAGTGAAACGTTGGAGGAAACATGCATTGCATTATTTCCTTATGTGTCTGGTAATTGCATACAGTCACCACAGTGATGTAAAAAATAAGATGATGCCTCTGCCTACATTTGTAGAGGTATTGTGTGGAAAATTATCATTAAGCGATGACATTTCCACACTGAGTTCTGATAGACACCAAATGTAAGGTTATCCACAAGGAAGTATTTCCTGGATAAAGCTCTCCCTCTACCAGGTAAAACAATAAGCAAACAGTAACAGCTGCAAGAAAACACACTACATAACAGTGGAGATAGTGCACTATCACAGATCATATCTTGACAAAAAATAGGCATAACTACAACCTCTGACAGGAAAGTCCGGTGAATAGTCCTGTAACATTAACGTAAATGAACTATGAACAACAGTTACCTTACTGTCTTTCGAAATAAGTCACCTCCCATAACTATGCACCACTCAGCTCTGCTATTCACGTGCTGGAAACTTTGCAGGAAGTCTTCCTTTGGGATGATGTTCATTGGATGTCAGGAATATCATCAGATCTCATTCCTTTCAAAGCAAGTTTGAGTCGAGGGAATAGGAAGAAGTCTGGACAATTGAGATCCGGCAAGTACGGCAGATGTTAAAGTTGCACCACCCCCTTTTTGGTCAGGAACTGTTGGACAATATTGGCTGTATGCGGGTGAGAGTTTTCGTGAACAAAAAACCAGGAACCTAGTTGTGCGTACCTGCACAGACATTGAATCAAATGGGTCAAAATTCCAATGTACCGTGCAGCATTCTACATCGTTCCCTCAGATAGAAATTCCTTGTGGATAATGCCTTGACTTTCGAAAAAGGTGATGAGCATCTTTTGATGCGTGATTTTTCAGCTCTGACCTTTTTTTTTTTGATGAAGTGATGTTGGAGAGTGCCATTCAGTGCTTTGCTGTTTTGTTTCAGGGTTGTACGAGAGACACTAGGTTCCATCCTCAGTGACAATACAGTTCAAATAATTGGGTGTCGCATCCACCATTTTGACAAAATCCAGTGAAGCCTCTAAACATGCCTGCTTCTGATCATCAGTCAAGTGATGTGGTAAAACACAACACATTTTCCTCTTCCCTAAATCCTGGTTAAGGATTTGTCACACAGACTCACGGTCCATCTGTAGTTCACCCGCTATCATGCACGCAGTTAATCGACAGTTGTTCGTGATTAATGTCCTCAATTTCTCAATGTTTTCATCAGTGATGGTGGTCGCCAGTCGTCCACTATGGGGATTGTCAAAAACACTTTCCTGGCCTCCTCGAAAATGGGCAAACCGCTCGTACACACACTTCATGGATAGTACTTGATCCCCATAAACACATACCAGCATTGCATGTGTTTCTTTTGCAGTCTTGCCAATCTTAAAGCAAAACTTTAAACTGATCCTTTGCTCGTTTATTGTCCTGTTCTCAGTTCAGAACCAACACACTAAATAAGCACTTAGTCCAACAGGTCTAACGCAGAACACACAAGATGCTCAACTGAACTATGATGGGGAGAGGTTGTCAACACCGGCAACTATGCAGGTGCAGCACTATGAGTCGCCTGTGTTACTTGATCAACCATTCTCACTTCATTCACCAGACTAAGTGAAGACACATGCTTTCAGAAAGTTCTAGCATATGCTGACAGATGGCATGACAAGCTGAGTAGCAAAGGCAGTTTAAATGAAGTAACCACATCCCTAGCTCTGTCCACCGTAGAAGAACAGCGAGCAGTAATACAATTAGTGTGATTGGAGGGTGTAAAACTTTGACAGATCCATAGGAGGATGTTGGAAAGGTATGGAGGAGGATGTTGGAAAGGTATGGAGATAGCTGCATTAGTGAGAGAAGAGTGTATGAGTGGGTGGACGCCTTTGAAAGTGGATGTATGTTATCCACAGTTAAGCCATGTTCTTATTGTCCTAGCATGGCCATTACTGGAAGAATGTGGGATGCACTGACGCCATGATTCATGAGAACTGGCATATTTCTATAGAAGCTTTAGTCAGGGAACAGTATCAGTGTTGGATCCACTCATACCAGTATTAGCGAGTTTCTCACATAACATTTTTTGTGTGCACAATGAGTGCCTAGGATGCTCAATGGTGAACACAAGATGATTCATGATCAGGCTCCCACACCACTTGTGGTGTGATAACACGGAACGACACGACTTTCTAACACGTGTTGCCACAGGAGACGAAATCTGGATGTGTCACTATGAACCACAAAGCAAAAGACAGTCTTCAGAATGGTGACACACATCTTCTCCACACAAGAAGTAGTTCAAGTCTCAGCCCTCTGCTGTAAAGGTCTTTTTCACCCTCTTCTGGGATATGAATGGGACAATTTTGGAGCACTCTCTGCAAAGGAGTAAAACAGTGAAGAGTGCCAAATACAGTGCCATGTTGGAGAGTGAGCTAAAGCCAGCAATATAGAACCATCACAGAGGGCTTCTTTCTAGAGGCATTCTTCTACTTCAAGACATGTGTCCCCACACCACCACTCGAGATTTCAGATCGTACTGCATCCCCTATACAGTCCTGATCTCGATCCTTTGAATTACCATATTTATTTTTAGACCCCTGAAGGATGCTCTCAGAAGATGACGATTTCAAAGTGATGATGAGGTTAAAGAAGTGGTGCACTCTTGATTGTGAGCACAACTTCTGTTTGAATGGAACAGAAAAGTTGGTGCAACAGTATGAGATATGTATCAGAAAGGAGGGTAGCTATGTTGAAAAATGACATCTTGTTTGTATCTGGAAGTGAAATATATGCTTCGCAACAAATAGTTTGCTGTTACTTTTTGAATCTCCCTCAAACACACTGAAAACACATGAATGTGGCTGGCACGCTACGCATCTAAATGGTTTACAAGGTCAACAGTCAAAGTGTTAATTACAGCACTGAAAGTGGGAAAAATAAATTAAGAACAGTTAAATACTATTTTTGTATGTGATAATAAAATTATTGGCATTATATTAGAAGAAAACATTTTATTGTAGTTAAACATACAATGACTCAAAGTTATCATTTTTGCTTGTCTGTGTTTTGAAACAACTGCTACATATCTGACCAGTTTGACCTAAAGCAATCCTCATCTTGAAAGTTGGTTTGAAGACTTTAACACTTTGCTATGCAAGGTTCCGTTGTCTGTGTTATCTCCTCGCCTTCTTCAAGCTTTAGAACTGGGCTACCCTGATCAACACGGATTCCATACAACTTCGCATTTATAACATTGACAAATAATTGCCACAAATCTAAAACCTGCGACCAACTGGGTATCGAACTCCAGACCTTTGGATTTCAAGTCCACCACTTATCCACTAACCCACCAAGCAACACAGCTTGCCAATGTCTAAGTGCAATACTGTACAGTTCATGGATTACAGCTTTCTTGTTGTTGTTGTTGTTGTTGTTGTTGTTCTTGTTCTTCTTCTTCTTCTTCTTCTTCTTCTTCTTCAGTCCAAAGAATGGTTTGATGCAGCTCTCCATGCTAATCTCCCACAACTGATCCACCCCAGAAACACACTTCTGACAATTCTCCAGATAATTATTCCTCGATGCCTCAGTACGTGTCCTGCCAAACAATCTCTTCTTTCAGCCATGTTGTGTCATAAACTTATTTTTGCCCAGTTAGATTCAGTACCTTGTCTTTAATTACTTGATCTACTTATTTAATCTCAGTTTTCTACTGTAGCACACATTTTAAAAGCTTCCTCTCTTTTTGTCTGAACTGCTTATCATCCATGTTTCAATTCCATACAAGGCTACACTCCAGACAAATACTTTCTTTAATGTTACCCATGACAAACAGACCATTTATGTCACGAATTTAGCGACAAATTAAAATGGTCATATCACAATAAATGTGTAATAATACAGCTGACATGGTTTTTATTAATCATTAATATTAGTGTCAGCTGTGGTGTCCAACATGATCAATATTATTTCATAATAGACTTACTAACACTTAAATTTATACTGAGGTGACAAAAGTTATGGGGTTGTGATATGCATATACACAGATGGCGTAGTATCGTGTAGACAAGGTATAAAAGGGCAGTGCCTTGGCAGAACTGTTATTTCTACTCAGGTGATTGATGTGGAAAGGTGTTTTATATGATTATGGCCACACAACAGGAACTAACAGACTTTGAATGCAGAATGTTAGTCAGAGCTGGAAGCACAGGGCATTCCATTTCAGAAATAGTTAGGGAACTCAATTCTCCGAGATGTCCACTGTCAAGAGCATGTCGAGAATACAAAATTTCAGGCATTACCTCTCACTACAGACAATGCAGTAGCCGACACTCTTCACTTAAGAATGCCTAATCCATATCGCCAGCGGTGTTTGCGTAGAGTTGTCAGTGCTAACAGACAAGCAACACTGTTTGAAATAACTGCAAAAATCAATGTGGGACGTACGACAACCATATCCATTAGGACAGTGCAGCGAATTTTGGTGTTAATGTGCTGCAGAAGCAGACAACTGATGTGGGGTGCCCCTGAAAACAGCATGACATCATCTGCAGCAGTTATCCTGGGCTCATGATGATATTGGTTGAACCCTAGATCACTAGAAAACTGTGGCCTGGTCAGACGAGTCCCTATTTCAGTTGGTAAAAGCTGATGCTGGAGTTTGAGTGTGGCACAGACTCAGCAAAGCCACAGCCCCAAGTTGTCAACAAACACCTGAAATTTTTTTATTGCAATGCATGTATTCAACACCTCAACACAAAGATCTCCAAAATCCTTTAAAATTTATTCTGTAATAATTTTGTTACAATTTATAATCTTTATATTTTGGGATAATGTTTCTATTCTGCTATCTGATCTTTGTATCTAATAGTTCCCAGGTGCCATATTTGTTTGCAAAACATGACAGTATACATGTGATGTGTTATGACAGTGAAAGGAACCTGTGAGCACTGGAGGTACACAACTTTACTTATTTTATTTTTACCATTAGATACACATTTCGTTTTGGCAAAAGAAATCCAAATCCATGTTCTAATATAGGGTTTTGTTTTCTCTACTAGACAGCGCCTCAAGTTCTTACAAAAAATCGCAACACAAAACACACACACACACACACACACACACACACACACACACACACACACACACACACACACATTATACTAATGAATGTAATTCCACCTCATGATGACGATTTAAACCTTAGAAACACGTTCTTGGGATAAATAAACAGTGACCAGTAAACTTTTTGTTTCATTTAATCACTGGATCTAATGATTTCTTTTGGCAGAAGGTGCAAATTGATTACATTTGTTTGCAACATGAGGAGTGGGAAGAGAACTGGATATGCTTAACAGTCTGACATGAAGCATAACCAGAGGCCTAGGTTAGCTTGGAATGTGCCATTTTGTTTAGAGTTTGTGAAGCCAACTAATTTCAGGATGAAAACATGATAGCTGTAATGAATTGACAAGTACTGTAGTCCAGGATGTATATTTGTCATTTTAGTAACTTACTTCTATGCCTTATTTCTGATTTTGCCAAAAATTCTCAAGATGATGTTGCATTCTGATCTAAATTAATAGAATACCAGCTAACTTCATTTATGAAACACAGGAAACTGAGGAACAAGCATTCTGACTGGCTACCGACAACTGACTCACAATTCATCATGTTCACTTCCCATCTCTCACTGTGCAGTTACCAACTACAGCACACAATAGAAGAGCTGGGTACACTGCAAGTGCACTTTTACCCATGTTTTATTTTGTGCAGATCCAGTATTAATGATTCATGTGAAGAGATGTGCAAGAATTTGAAATAATTATCAACAATGCCATCAACAACACTGCTTGACAAAATAAATGAAGCATCCGCAATGGGAGGAGGAAAAGAAATGAAAATTCACAGATTGAGACAATATGTGATGTTATTTCATTGCTTACAATATTGAGTCAAATTTACAAAGATCTTGGCAGTGTAAACCTCCTTATAGTATGATTTTTTTTATGTCCACCCTTCTGGTAGATGGTCTGCAGGACTTTGGCCGTTCACTTACACAATAACATGAAACAGCTGCAGCCAGCATTTTGATGTTATTTTATTACACTACTGGCCATTAAAATTGCTACACCACGAAGATGACGTGCTACAGATGCAAAATTTAACCGACAGGAACAAGATGCTGTGATATGCAAATGATTAACTTTCCAGAGCATTCACACAAGATTGGCACCGGTGGCAACACCTACAACGTGCTGACATGAGGAAAGTTTCCAACCGATTTCTCATACACAAACAGCAGGTGACTGGCATTGCCTGGTGAAACGTTGATGTGATGCCTCATGTAAGGAGGAGAAATGGGTACCATTACGTTTCCGACTTTGATGAAAGTCAGATTGTAGCCTTTTGTGATTGCGGTTTATCCTATGGTGACATTGCTACTCGTGTTGGTCGAGATCCAATGACTGTTAGCATAATATGGAATCCGTGGGTTCAGGAGGGTTATACAGAATGCCATGCTGGATCCCAACAGCCTCTTATCACTAGCAGTCGAGATGACAGGCATCTTATCCGCAGGGCTATAACCGATCGTGCATCCACGTCTCGATCCCTGAGTCAACAGATGGGGACGTTTGCAAGATAACAAACATCTGCACGAACAGTTCGGCGACATTTGCAGCAGCATGGACTATCAGCTTGGAGACCATGGCTGCGGTTGCCCTTGACGCTGCATCACAGACAGGAGCGCCTGCGATGGTGTACTCAACGACGAACCTGGGTGCATGAATGCCAAAATGTCATATTTTCCTCTGAATCCAGGTTCTGTTTACTGCATTATGATGGTGACATTGTGGTGAACGCAGATTGGAAGCGTGTATTCGTCATCGCCATACTGGCGTATCACCCGGCTTGATGGTATGGGGTGTCATTGGCTACACGTCTCGGTCACCTCTTGTTCGCATTGACGGCACTTTGAACAGTGGACGTTACATCTCAGATGTGTTACGACCCATGGCTCTACCCTTCATTCGATCCCTGCGAAACCCTACATTTCAGCAGGATAATGCACGATTGCATGTTGCAGGTCCTATACGGGCCTTTCTGGATACAGAAAATGTTCGACTGCTGCCCTGGCCAGCACATTCTCCAGAGCTCTCACCAATTGAAAACGTCTGGTCAATGGTGGCCGAGCAACTGGCTCGTCACGATACGCCAGTCACTACTATTGATGAACTGTGGTATTGTGTTGGAAGCTGCATGGGCAGCTATACCTGTACACGCGATCCAAACTCTCTTTGGCTCAATGCCCAGGCGTATAAAGGCCGTTATTACGGCCAGAGGTGGTTGTTCTGGGTACTGATTTCTCAGGATCTATGCACCAAATTGCGTGAAAATGTAATCACATGTCAGTCCTAGTATAATATATTTGTCCAATGAATATCCGTTTATCATCTTCATTTCTTCTTGGTGTAGCAATTTTAATGGCCAGTAGTGTATATTGCACCTAGTTTTGGCGACTCAGGACACCATCTTCAGGGCTTAACTGACACCAAAATGATGGCTACAGGTGTTTCATTTTATTACATTATCAGTATGATGTTGCATCCCCTCTAGACTGGATGCACACACTGATTCAGTTGAGAAGCATGTCATCATGAAGCCACTGATCCTCTCCTTAGGTGAGCTCACCTACAACTGTTGCAACGGGTCCTCGATATCCTGGACACTGGGACTGGGACGGAGTTGGTCTGAGCTGATCCCACACGTTCCATCAGAGACAAATCTGGGGATCTTGCTGGCCATGAGAGTTCATAGACACACGCACCACATGTGGACGAGCATTGTATTGCTGCAAAATGGCTCCACAATACTATCAAATGAGAGGTAACAGATGAGGATGCAGCATGTATGTGACGTACCATTCTGTCATCAGAGTTCCCTCAATCACTACACCTGTTGTGACCTGAAGTCATACCCGACAGCTCCCCACACTGTGATGCCAGGAGGAATGCCGCTGTGCCTCTCATAATTGTTTGAAGAATGGGGACTTCCCCCCTGTCAGTGCCATATTTGCTGACAATGGTCATTTGCATTACTGCAGAATCACGACACAGCTGAACACAAAGCGACTCCATTTATCTGCATTCCATGCTTCCCGGTCACAGCACTGCTCCACACAGCTGTTTGTGTTATGGTGTTAATGGCCGCTGCTAAGATACTACCAGTGGTGCAGCATGACACAGAATGTTGCAGGAAGCCATCACTTGTTCTCAGATGGCAGATGAAGATGTGGTTGGTTGGTTTGGGGGATCAAAGGGACCAGACTGCTACGGTCATCGGCCCCTTTTTCCAAAGACAAAGAACACCCACAGAGAATAAAAACGAGGAACAGAATAGAACACAGACGAAACAGAACAAGAGAAACTCAGACAAAGACAAGACAACACGAACTAAAACCACACAGAGCGTGACGGTGGTTGGCCGACCATAGAAATAAAAAAGGAAAAGTCAACCACTGAGAAACACATTAAAAAAAAAATCAGTTTAAAATCATAGGCCAAAGGCCAGAATCAACACAAAACAATAAAATAAAACAGAAACACTCAGATTAAATGATAAAATCCCCCTGCCCGAATAAAACGTAAAACTAAGTCAGCCATAGTGGAGTCATCTGTTAAAAGGGCAGGGAGCGTATCAGGCAGCGCAAATGTCTGCCTGACCACAGCTAAAAGGGGGCAGGCCATCAAAATGTGGGCCACCGTCAAATCAGCCCCACATCGACATAGAGGAGGGTCCTCCCGGCGCAGTAAATAACTGTGTGTCAGCCGGGAGTGGCCAATGCGGAGCCGGCAAAGAACTACTGAGTCCCTGCGAGTGGCTCGCAGGGATGACCGCCACACAGCCGTCGTCTCCTTGACATCACGGAGTTTATTGCGCGTTGTCAGTTCGCGCCATTCATCGTCCCATAGCGCCAAGATTTTGCGGCGGAAGACTGCCCGCAAATCAGTCTCTGGGAGGCCAACGTCCAGAGATGGCTTACTGGTGGCCTCTTTCGCCAGGCGGTCAACATGTTCGTTACCCGGGATACCGACATGACCGGGGGTCCACACAAAGACCACAGAGCGGCCGCTACGGGCAAGAGTATGCAGAGACTCATGGATAGCCAGCACCAGACGTGAACGAGGAAAACACTGGTCGAGAGCTCGTAAACCGCTCAGGGAATCGCTACAGATAACGAAGGACTCACCTGAGCAGGAGCGGATATGCTCTAGGGCACGAAAGATGGCGACCAGCTCAGCAGTGTAAACGCTGCAGCCATCCGGCAAGGAACGTTGTTCGGAATGGTCCCCTAGAGTGAGCGCATAACCGACTCGACCAGCAACCATCGAGCCGTCGGTGTAAACAATGCCAGAGCCCTGATACGTGGCCAGGATGGAATGAAAGCGGCGGCGGAAGGCCTCTGGAGGAACTGAGTCCTTCGGGCACTGTGCCAAGTCGAGCCGAAGGCAAGGGCGACGAACACACCATGGGGGTGTATGCAAAGTAGCCCGGAAAGGAGGTGGAACAGTGAAAACCCGAAGCCCAGAGAGAAGCTCTTTGACGCGGACCGCTATTGTACAACCAGACCGGGGCCGACGTTCTGGCAGACGGACGACCGATCGCGGGAACAGGAGACGATAGTTAGGATGCCCGGGCGAGCTTAGAACATGGGCAGTATAAGCGGCCAGCAAACGTTGGCGTCGGAACCGCAGTGGAGGTACACCTGCCTCCACTAGTACGCTGTCCACAGGGCTGGTGCGGAAAGCACCAGTGGCAAGGCGTATCCCGCTGTGGAGAATTGGGTCCAGCACCCGTAACGCAGATGGGGATGCTGAGCCATAAGCCAGGCTCCCATAATCCAGGCGGGACAGGATGAGCGCCTGGTAGAGCCGTAACAGGGTAGAGCGGTCGGCGCCCCAGCGGGTGTGGCTCAAACAGCGCAGAGCATTGAGATGCCGCCAACATGCCTGTTTGAGCTGCCGGATATGAGGCAGCCAAGTCAACCGGGCATCGAAAACCACCCCCAAAAACCTGTGGGTCTCCACCACAGCAAGCAGTTCGTCGGCAAGATAAAGCTGCGGCTCAGGATGGACTGTTCGGTGCCGGCAGAAATGCATAACGCGGGTCTTGGCTGCCGAAAACTGAAACCCATGCGCTACAGCCCAAGACTGCGCCTTGCGGATAGCGCCCTGTAGCTGACGTTCAACCGCTGCAATGCCAGTAGAGCTGTAATAAAGGCAGAAGTCGTCAGCATACAGGGAAGCGGAGACAGAATTTCCCACGGCCGCAGCAAGCCCGTTAATGGCTATTAAAAACAGACAGACACTTAAAACAGAACCCTGTGGCACACCGTTCTCCTGGACGTGGGAGGAACTATACGAGGCCGCGACTTGCACGCGGAAGGTACGACACGACAGAAAATTGCGGATAAAAATCGGCAGAGGACCCCGAAGACCCCATCCATGAAGCGTAGAAAGGATGTGATGACGCCATGTCGTATCGTACGCCTTCCGCATGTCGAAAAAGACAGCGACCAGGTGCTGACGGCGGGCAAAGGCAGTACGGATGGCCGACTCCAGGCTCACCAGATTGTCGGTGGCGGAGCGGCCTTTACGGAACCCACCCTGAGACGGAGCAAGAAGGCCCCGAGACTCCAGTACCCAATTCAAGCGCCGGCTCACCATCCGTTCAAGCAACTTGCAAAGAACGTTGGTGAGGCTAATGGGACGGTAGCTGTCCACCTCCAGAGGGTTCTTTCCAGGTTTCAAAACGGGGATGACAACGCCTTCCCGCCATTGCGACGGAAACTCCCCCTCGACCCAAAGACGGTTGTAAAGATCGAGAAGGCGCCGCTGGCAGTCCACTGAAAGGTGTTTCAGCATCTGACAGTGGATGCCATCTGGCCCAGGAGCGGTATCAGGGCAAGCAGCTAGGGCACTGCGAAATTCCCACTCACTAAATGGAGCATTGTAAGATTCTAGGTGGTTGGTGCGAAACGAAAGGCTCCGACGGTCCATCCGCTCTTTAATGGAGCGGAAGGCCTGGGGGTAATTCGCAGAGGCGGAACTCATAGCAAAATGCTCTGCTAAGCGATTTGCAATGACGTCGGAGTCAGTACAAACTGCTCCATTCAGTGAGAGCGCAGGGACGCTGGCAGGGGTCCGATGGCCGTAGACGCGTCGAATCTTGGCCCAGACCTGCGATGGAGTGACATGGAGGCCAATGGTGGATACATACCGCTCCCAGCACTCCTTCTTGCCTTGGCGGATAAGGAGGCGGGCCCGTGCACGCAGCCGTTTGAAGGCGATAAGGTGGTCGATGGAGGGATGTCGCTTGTGACGCTGGAGCGCCCGCCGGCGATCTTTAATCGCTTCAGCGATCTCAGGCGACCACCAAGGCACAGTCCGCCGCCGAGGGGACCCACAGGAACGGGGAATGGCTGATTCGGCGGCAGTAACGATGCCGGTGGTGACCGATTGAACCACCGCATCAATGTCATCAGTAGAGAGAGGCTCAAAAGCGGCAGTGGAGGAGAACAAGTCCCAGTCAGCCTTATTCATAGCCCATCTGCTAGGGCGCCCAGAAGAGTGGCGCTGTGGTAGTGACAAAAAGATCGGAAAGTGGTCACTACCACACAGGTCGTCATGCACACTCCATTGGACAGACGGTAAGAGGCTATGGCTACAGATTGAAAGGTCAATGGCGGAGTAGGTGCCATGCGCCACACTGAAGTGTGTGAAGGCACCATCATTTAACAGCGAGAGATCGAGCTGCGACAAGAAACCCTCAACGATGGCGCCTCGACCTGTTGCCACTGACCCACCCCACAGAGGGTTATGGGCGTTGAAGTCGCCCAAGAGCAAGAAAGGTGGCGGCAATTGGGCGACCAGTGCAGCCAGGACATGCTGCGACACATCACCATCCGGTGGAATGTAAACACTGCAGACGGTAACAGCCTGTGGCGTCCACACGCGTACAGCGACAGCCTCTAAGGGCGTCTGGAGAGGGACAGACTCGCTGTGCAGAGTGTGAAGGACATATATGCAGACGCCACCAGACACCCTTTCATAAGCTGCTCGGTTCTTATAATAACCCCGATAGCCACGGAGGGCGGGGGTTCGCATTGCAGGAAACCAAGTTTCCTGGAGAGCAATGCAGAAGAAAGGGTGAAGGCTGATAAGTTGGCGGAGCTCAGCTAGATGGTGGAAGAAACCGCTGCAGTTCCACTGGAGGATGGTAGTAGCCATTGCGGAGAAAGGCGTGACGGGACTGGGAAGGCAGATTACGCCGCTGGGTCACCTGCCACATCCGATGGAGCACCCGTGCAAGTGCGACCCATTGCGTCTGAGGGATCGGCGAGATCGAGGTCCTCAGCGGACGCAAGGATCTCCACCTCATCCTCAGATGCAGAGCTTTTATGTAGCGGTGGAGTAGGTGCCACCGCAGGTGTCTTGGACTTACGGGTCTTCAGAGTCGTTTTCTCTCGCTGTTCCTTTGGTTGCCGTTGGTGAGAGGGCTTATTGGAGTCAGTCTCTGGGACCGAAGTGGAACGCGAAGCCCGTCGACCAGCGACCTGTGGCTGCTTCAGCCACTGGCTGGTGTCTGCTGTGCCGCTGGTAGGAACCTGGGAAGGGAGTGACCCAAGGGATCCCTTCCGAGCGAGAGAAGCCGAAGAAGACTTACGCTTCTCCGGCTGAGAAGGAGGGACTGGCGTCCCCGATGGTTTAGTGGGTGCTGCTCCCGAGGTAGGTGGTGTGGGAGCAACAGCAAGAGAAGGGGCCCCCATTGTCAAGGGGGCAGGTGAGGTCCTCTGGTTCCGAGAGCTGACTGTATATCTTGCAGCTGAAGGAGCTGGAGCAGGAGTGACAGTGGAGGCATAAGATGACATCATGCGCACGGGATGTAGCCGTTCAAATTTCCGCTTGGCCTCAGTGTAAGTCAGTCGGTCCAGGGTCTTATATTCCATGATTTTGCGTTCTTTCTGTAAGACACTACAGTCCGGCGAGCAAGGGGAATGAGGCTCTCCACAGTTGACACAGACGGGAGGCGGAGCACATGGAGTATCGGGATGAGATGGGCGTCCACAATCTCGACATGTGAGGCTAGAAGTACAGCGAGAGGACATGTGACCGAACTTCCAGCACTTAAAGCACCGCATCGGGGGAGGGATATAGGGCTTGACGTCACATCGGTAGACCATCACCTTGACCTTTTCCGGTAACGTATTACCCTCGAAGGCCAAGATGAAGGCACCGGTAGCAACCTGATTGTCCCTCGGACCCCGATGAACGCGCCGGACGAAATGTACACCTCGTTGCTCTAAGTTGGCGCGCAGCTCGTCATCGGACTGTAAAAGGAGATCGCGGTGAAAAATAATTCCCTGAACCATATTTAAGCTTTTATGGGGGGTGATAGTGACGGAGACATCCCCCAGCTTAGTACAAGCGAGCAAGGCCCGCGACTGGGCGGAGGATGCCGTTTTTATCAACACCGATCCGGACCGCATCTTTGACAAGCCCTCCACCTCCCCAAACTTGTCCTCTAAATGCTCAACAAAGAACTGAGGCTTCACGGATATAAAAGATTCCCCATCAGCTCTGGTACAGACAAGATACCTGGGCGAATACGTTTCACTTTCATTCAACGCCTTTCGTTCCTCCCATGGTGTGGCCAGGGATGGGAACGATTTGGGGTCATAAACATTACCCTTAAAATGAGCCCTCGAACGCTTAGAGACTGCTGACGGCTGGCCGCCAGCGAGAGATGATGTACCACGCTTCATTGCGGGTCATCCGCCCTGATGCCACCTACTCCGACCAAGGGCCCTCCCCACGGGCGCCACCCAGCCGCAGCAATAGCCACCTGGCAGGACGGCCATTGCCGGGAGTCCTGATGCCCCAAGGAGATGGGCATCTACTCCTTGGCATACGTGGGGAGTTAACGGCGCAGGCATCAGTAGAGCGATCCCTGTGTTGTCAGGGGGCTACAACCAAGAGGGTACATGGCGGCCCCACCACAACGGACTGGCTACCGTGCTGGATCTTAGGTGCAAAACTGACCAAGGTCGTCGTCGCAGATAAAAGAAACACTGCAGAGTGCAGCGTGGTAATCGCCCAAGAGATCGAAAACGAGCGGGACACCATTGCAACGACGAGAAAGCCGGCTAAAGGTCTAATTGCACGACGGATACAGTGCACCATGTAAGGCGCCCTTCCCCAATTGGCTCGCTCTTCGGAATAATTTAGAAAGATGGAGGTCAAACCCGAGAGGGGACCATCACATAAGGCCGAAACATTTGAGACTCCTTTTAGTCGCCTCTTACGACAGGCAGGAATACCGCGGGCCTATTCTTACCCCCGAACCCGCAGGGGGAGATGAAGATGTGAAGGGGTTATGATGTGTGTGCTGCACAATCAGGTAATCCTCCTTTATGGCGGTCAGAACATGTCAACCAGAGCCTACTGATGTAATCAGGCCTAATACATATTAGGAATACTGCTAGGTATTGATAATTTCATTTGTGTGTCAAGTGTTTCATACATCTCTTATGTGTCTGAATTATGAATTACTGGTTACCTTTGAAGTAAACAGAAACAGATAGTGCAATTGGATACATAAAAAGTCTACTCACCAAGTGGCATGAGGAGGAAACTCATATAAGAAATTTGCAAGCTTTCGGAACCAGTGGCCCCTTCTGGCAAAATGGTTGAAAAGGAAACGTATGGAGGAAATGGACAGGCAAGGTTAAGGAAATGGGGGGTGTAACGGGAAAATCACCCAGAAAATCAGGCCATGGATAAGTTATCAGACAGTATGAGAAGGAAAAACTAGTTGTTGGGGACAGCATCAGATGAGATTTGAAAACCTGAGTGCTTATAGGTGGAAGATAGAGTATTTGTCATTATTAACTCTTTTGGCACTTTAGCTTTCTGCTCTTATTAATCCTTACATGATGTTTGGTCAGTAATCTCTATCTTACTTATTAGCCTATCATACACCTGTAAGCTCCCAGGTTTTCAAATCTTGTCTGGTGCAGTCCTCAACAATCAGCCTTTCCTTCTCATACCATCTAGTACAACTCCATTGATTTAGGGTTCAATGTGCCATTTCTGTAACTCTGCCCATTCCCTTAACCTCGCCAGTGCTTTTCCTTCATCCATCTTCCTTCCCCTGCAACCCTTCTGCCAGATGAAGGGACCATCAGCTCTGCAAATCTGCACATACCCGTAATTTTTATGTGTGTTTACTTCTGCTGCTGCTTAGTGAGCAGATATTTTATTCATCCCATTATATTACATTTTCTGGTACAGAGCAAGTGGAGAAAAGCGCAGCCGCCAGTATGTGCCGAGCATGCCAGCAGGTGGTGAGAAGTCTTGCTCACCTTAGGTCGTGATTGTCAACTAGCCACCAGGAAAACATTATATGGTGGTAAAGAAATGACAAAAACAAAAAGCAGTTATATGAATTAATCTTTTATACTTAATCGCAGTTTTGTGTAACTGGAGCAACTAGAAAGGAAAAATCGTCACTGCCCTCTTTCTCGAACCCAGAACTGGTACTGGAGCTGATTGAAATGACTATCTCCTCAATCTGTTCTTCCAGCAGACCTTGGCAGACCCACACCTCCTCAACTACCTTCTTGTATGGCTCACAATTTGAGGTGAATCCTGTGCAGTAACATTTGCAATGGCTTCTTTCTCAGCATTTCAACCACAACTACTTGTTTTTTGCCACACCACCTTTCACCTGGCCCCATATATTCTCAATCGAATTTAAATGAACACGATATGGAGGAAGCCTGATTACACCATGCCCTTTAGTGTTAGCCAGTTTGTCAACTTGATAGTGTGAAATCCATGGCTTTTTCATTGCTACAAGCTCCATTAAATCCACCTTATTTGTGTCAGAATCAACTGTATCTTGAAGGAACATTTCTTTATACCCAGAGCAAAGTATCCACTTTCCTCCACTGCATTGTTGGAATTTTATCCATCACATCAGAGTGATATTGTACATTGTCCATTACCATTTTTGAATTTGGAGGAATATTTTGCAGCAGAACATTAGAAAACCACTCCGTGAAAACTTTGGCATTTATTTCATCATGATAGACATCTTGCTTGCTGGAACAGAATAGCAATAAACAGTCTGGAATGAGGATGCGAGTACAGCCAGCATGACGGATGATTATTCTCCCACCCTTACCTAACAGTGCTTTCTTCTTTCTTGTGCTGCGGTTTGTCTACAGCTTTGTCAGTTTGTGACACAAATTAACTCTTGCCTCATCCAACCATAGAATACACTCCTCACGACATGCAGATATTGCTTTCTTCAGGCCACAATGTAACTTCTCTCCATCATAAATGTCTGAGACAAAACTTTTCATGTCAGAAACCAAGCTTGTGAAAACAATTTCAAAGTGATGACATACTCTGAACAGCTCTAGTTTTTTGCGGCTGAAGAGAAGTTTATTTAAAGTAGAGTATTCCTTGCATTGATGATAAGAATACACGTCTGCACATGCTTTCCTGCTGGAATATGTCCCTCTTGGTTACCCATCTGTCTTAACTTCATTTCTTGTCCTGAGTTTCTAGTAAAGGATATGTTGCTGTTGCTTCTTTCCTTTCTTTCTCCTTTCCAATTCTCAGTATTGTAGAGCAGTAAATATACTTCAATTGAACAATTTTTTAAGTAAAGATTAACGTATATTAGTAGAAATATTGCAAATAACTTCCTAAAATTTACAGTTCCTGTGTATTTGCAGCAGCTTTCCACATTCCTTTTAACATCTAAAATTTCTCCTCGACTACTGCAACCGAGTTCATAATATATGTGCATGAAGCACACAAATTTGCAACCTTGTCCATGGATCAGAATTCCCCTTCCAAAGTTCGATATCGTCACAACCAGTGAATGTGTTCTTGGACAACCTCTTTTATTGTGGATCTCATGTTCACACATGATGCACTGTTCTTATTAAAGCAACAAAAAAAGTCACACCACCCTGATGACTGCAGAGCACTTCAACAGAAGAAATACCAGTTCGTAACAAGAGCTGATGAACATAAATGCGTTGAATGCATGACAAATTGTGGTACCGTTCATCAACGGTGTGGAAACGGGTGCTTTATCAACCACACTGCTGGCAGTGTGGTAGGAAACAGACAGCTCACCATGGGTGTTACCAGGGCAACAGTGTCATGACTCACTGGTGAGCCATAAAAAGTTGCAACTAATTTCAAATACACAATAACTGTAAATTTTAGAAAGTTATTTGCAATATTTCTACTAAAATACATTAATCTTTACTTAAAAAAATTTTTCTTTTAAAGTTTATTTAGAATCTCATTGTCAGAGATGAAAATTAATAAAATCTTTGATTTTATATGTTATGGTTGTCCTTTCTTGCACTTAGTGGGAAGTCTTGTGTGAAACAGTCTGAGATGTTGTAGAAAACAGAAATGTTTGGATGGAATTTGGAGCTCTAGAATAAATGGATGTTTATTTTGTCAACCAGAAGTTTGAAGAGTTTAAAACACAGAGAGTTAAAATGGGAGGTATTTTATAGTTAGTGATTCATCAACATTCACAATCTGGAAAAAGAGTATTTTCTTAGAACCAGCGTGACCTGTGGATATTGCCACACCCCCGAGAAGAAATATCTAAGCCAACTTCAAGATAACTGGCTGAGTAAAAATTTATATTTTAGTAAAGTAGACACACCTTTCATTTACACTTCTTTCAGAAAAATGATGAAAATCCATTTAATGGGTATGCCACTGTACAGACATTATTGAAGATGTGTGTTGCATGTGGGGATGTAGTCCTGGGATACTAATATTGTATGAAGAAATCTTAAGCCCTCATGTTTCAGATAATCTAAAATGGACGTAAAATGGAGTTGAAACTGAACTCTAAAGTAATTACAATCTGTGAACAATAATACCTGACAATGAAAAGGACATATCTGGGCAACACTGAAGGTAAAGTACCTAGTTTCAGTTGGCTTCTTTAATTACCATACTTAATCAGAGTAGAACTGTGAAATAAATTTTAGTAGTTGTGACTATCCTTTTGCATGTGAAACACTTTTTGTTTCAACTTCCATTACTTTTAACCCTTGAAGATGACCAACACAATAATTAAAAGGAGTTCAGCAAATAAAATAATGTTAGAACAGTGTATGAGGGACATCAAAAAGTTGTTAGTCAAAAGCTATAATAAGTTAAAGAATGATCTAGGAAAACAACTTTCTGAAACAAAATTAAGAGTCACAAAACAATCTAATTTCTGAAACAAATAATCTAATTTCCGGAACAATCAATGTGATATCACAAAGCTATAATGATATAAAATGTTGTAGGAAATAAACTTTTGGAATGTAAAGAAGTAGTGAATAGTGATATTATTGCACCTGAAGATGAACTGAAACATCAATTTGCAAATATAAATTCAAAACACAATGAACTAGATGACAAATTCAACAAAACAAAATACAGATCTCAAGCTCTTAATCAAAAAGTAACTTTTTTGAGAGCTGTAACTAAAACTGTAAATAATGTTGAAAACTATATGAATGCATGGAGTCAGTTCTTCCGGACATGTTCGAAATAACAGACACCACAGATTCATATAATTGATTCACCTTGTTTGGCAATGAATGAATCACCTCCGGTGTGGATGCACAATTATGTCTGATCTCCTGTGGGAATATCAAAGTAGTGAGCATGCAGGACATGGATTGTGACTGATAGATGGGAATGTGGGTCGGCCGAGAGGCATTCCGAGGTAGTCCGTGCAATTGCGGTAAACATTATGTCCGAGTGGTGCAGTGGTTAACATAACTGTCGAGCAAGCAGAAGATCCTGTGTTTGAATCCAGGTCCAGCACACATTTTCACTTGTCAAGACCAATTCTGCATAAAGTCTCAATGCCACTGATATCAATAGTCCCTTCCCTTCTATTCCCTTTCCTTTCTTCCCACTCCACTTTCAATTTACATAATGTTGAAAACTTTGATGTATCAGAAGTAATTAGAACATAAGAGAATGTAGCCACTATTTATGATCTCGGAAATGCAGTAGATGAAGTTCATGGAGAGAGAAACAGTTTTCTTGCGTCAGGTCACTGTATCTGTAGAAGCTGAGTTTTCTGAATTGGACACAGAAAGTCGTGAAAAACTAAATTTTGTAACAACAAATCTGTTTGGAAAAAATTTTCAAAGTTATGGTATCCCAATGTGACAGTCTGCCAGAAGGCATGGACGTAGACGATAGCCTCTAGGTGGCGTCCCAGTAATCTGCGCTCACAGTTGTCTTACAAAGCCAGGAGTGCAAAGGCTCAGACTGCAGCTGTGTTCTGACATCGCTTGTGATCGTTTATCTATTTTTGATTATTCTGGTCACTGATAGTTGCTATGTCTTGGTATCCAGTTTTTTTTCTCTCTGGTCTTGGTATTTCTCCATGTGGTCTGTGTTGCCAGTCATCCCTGTTGTGTGTGTCTGCATGTGCCAGAAATTCCTTGTTGATGTCATCAGCACGTCAGCCGGGTTGCTTCGGTCTCACTCGATTCCAGTTACTAGAATTGGTGATGAGGTAAAAGATTAACAATGAGTTATGGACGCAAAACTTGTTCAGCTCGTGGAACAGCGACAGCAACAGCTGCCCCTGCAGCAGCAATAGCAACAGCACATCCAACAGCAGTTCAGCAGCAAATGAACCATTTGAATCAGGAAATTCAGCTTCTGTCAGAACCATTACACGTACAAGATTCACAACACGTTCAGACTGTAGTCGCCTCCCAGACGGAGTCTTGCCCTTCGACAGTTCCACCGTTTAACAATACCAAGGAGGATTGGAATGCGTATTTGCGGTGGTCGAAACAGCACTTTGTCACTTTTAGTGTTTTTGAGGACGCTCTTCAACAGTCTTTCTTACTTTCTTGGACTTCCCCAGAGCCATTTTTCTTACTTATGAAGTCAATTCCCCTCTCAAACCCAGAAATGTGTTCACTGCTGTCGAACTATTATTCACAATGGTTACTCATAGTCGCATCGTGCCTCAAGTTCCATCAGTGCCAAAAGCAAATGGGCCAATCTTATCACTCATGGTCTGAGTTGCCATCGTGATTTCACCTTTGCCAACCCATCTTGCAAAACCTCATATTCTGATTGCCTGATCTGATCCAGAAGTTCACACTGCAGCCCTCAAGCTAGAAAGTCCTTCCTTGGATGACATAGTGACGATTGCGCACTCTCTCGAGATCGTGCAGGCAGCAAATGAACATCCTATGGCCTGTCTCCAGCTTGCAGTGGTTTGACCATCACCATGGAGATGGAATTCTTACAAGCCTTCTTCCTGACGGCAGTGCCATGACTCATCATTTTCAGACTGTCAATGACCTCTGAGCAGCCAGTCCAGCTGCGTTGGCACAAACAGCAGGGTCTTCTTGCTTGTCCTGCCATTTTGTGACACACCAACACTCAAACTGCCCTGATTGTGGGCACATTGCACCCATCGTGGAAAGGATGGACATCTCCAAACTGTCTGCCATCCAGCGTCAGGTCAGTAAAACCACACTCCTAAGTTGCATCACAGGACGGTGTATGAACTTCAGGCCATCATTTTCCAGGGCAATCCTTGCATCACAAATTGTTTATCGATGTCACAACTGCTCATCATGACAATTTGCTTCCAAGTTGACATGGGAGCAATGGTTTCCCTGGTCAATTTCCAGGCATACGCTCATCTGGGTTACCCAGCACTGGGCTCGCCTTCTCGCACATTGGCTATGTATGGTGACAGCTTTATTCCCCTCAGAGGTCAATTCACCACTACGGCAACATACAAGATGGCTACATGGCCACTAACTGTATGCTGTCAACAGTCATTCAGCTGGCAACTTTTTCAGCCTGGATCGTTTCTTGCTGTTTGGGTTTTCCATCATGGATGAAGTTCAGGTCATCTCAGACACAGTCCCCTTCCATGGACTTGATGATCTTTGTGCCTCTTTCATGTCGGTTTGCAACTGGCCTGCATTGCACCACCAATTTTGAGACACACATTTCTTTATGTTCAGATACAGTGCTCGTTACTGTTGAGCACCTCTTCGTCCAGTCTCCTTACAGATGGCTGTGATCGCCTTCATGATGCTGTGGTCATAGAACCGGCCAAATCTAGCGCTTGGGCCACACCCCTGGTTGTGGTCTATAATACAAATGGCTCTGTCAGGCTTTGTGGAGATTTTAAGACAACAATCAATGCCCAGGGTCTGGTGGAAACCTACCCCCTTCATGTCAAGAGGATCTGCTCTCAAAGCTTGTTGGAGGTGCATGTTTTTCCTAAAATAGACCTAGCTGATGCTTATTAACAAATTCCTCTACAGGAGGAATCGCAACACACTGTTGTCATCAATATGCCTTTTGGCTTATGCAAATATCAGTGTTTGCCTTTTGGGATCTCTTCTGCTCTGACGATCTTCAGAGATACCTATAACAGTTGACCATGTCCATCCCAGTTTGTACCAATTACCTTGATGACTTAATTGTAACGGGTACCACATACCAAGACCACCTGCATAACCACAGTACCCTCTTTACTATGTTGTGTGATGCAGGGCTCAAGTGTCGTCTGCACAAATGCCAATTTTTTAGGAACAAGTGGACTACCTGGCTCACTTGCACACCAAAGACAGGATTCAGCACATTGGCCATAAAGTTTCTTTTACTAACTCTTTTCTGCATTCTCAAAACCTCCAGGAGTTGCAGGCTTTTCTGAGAAAAGCAAATTCTAAGTTCCTTCTGCAGGCAGCACACATTATGCATCCCCCAGCCAGTTGCAGAAGAAAGGCATTCCGTTTCAGTGGTCAGCAGACTGTGAGCAGGCCTGCACACAGCTGAAGGGTATGTTCTGCACCCAGTCTCTCACCCTTCTCCCCATCATGTCCCTTGTTTTGCCTGCAGACGTTTTTCCTACAGTATTGGTGCAGTGCTGGCACACCATAATGATGATTGTAGGGAGCAACCGATCGCCTGTACACCCAAAATGCTGACACCTGCTCAACACAATTACTCCCAGATTAAGAAAGAGGCATTAGTGAACATCTTTGCTGTGAAGAAGTTCCATGTATGCCTCTTTGGAACCAGGTTTACCCTCGTTACAGAGCATAAACCATTAGTAGCACTCTTTGGGCCACACACTCAGCTTCCACAGAAGATGGCCCAAAGCCTTGCATTGGGCACTTTTCCTTAGCTCCTACAATTACACCATCAAGTAAAAGACAACTGCACGACATTCAAATGGGGATGCCCTCTCACATTTACCCTCAGGACCAGACCTGGCATTTGACCAACTGAAGATCTGTTTTCACATCGATGCGGCATGACAACACACCTCGGATGGGTTTCCCATTACCACTATTCACGTTAGGCGGACACGTGCTGCGACTCTATCTCGCAGCATGTCATACACTACGTACTTCTTGGATGGTCCACTTATTTTTCGAAGTCAGCTAATTCCGAGCTCCAGGCCTGGGCTTGCCTCTCATTGTTTGTCTGTCATCTCGAATGTCCTCCTGCTGGATGTTGAGGCAGGTACCCATTGTGATGACATCCTGTGGGCATTGGGGTATGTCACACATGAAAGCCCTTGCGAGGCCCATGTCTACTGTCCAGGGCTGAACAAGGACATGGAGGCTATAGTGCACTGCTGTTCTGCATGTGCTCACCATCAGGTTGCTCCACCTCAGCCTTTTTCCCGCAGCCCCACTCCTTGTCAGCTTTGGGATCCTATTCATCTCAGCTTTGCTGGCCCCTTCCTCAGCTCAATGTGGTTCATTGTCATGGTTGTTTATTCAAACTACCCCAATGTGGTCAGCATGGCATCCACCACCACAGCTGCCTCACTCGATGCTCTTTTGCAGATTCTCGCCATTGAAGGGTTTCCCCGCACCATCATAACTGACAATGGGCCTCAGTTCACAACTATGGCCTTTGAATAGTTCTGCACCACCAATGGCATCAAACACCTGTGTAGCCCTGTTTCACCCCTCCTCCAGTGGTGAAGCAGAGTGGATGGTGTGCACGTTTAAACAACAAATGTGGAAGGCCACGGGTGCATCTACGACGAGAGCAACACTCACGACGTTCCTGAGCACCTACAGTTCCCCCCCCCCCCTCCTCCCCTCTCCATGACCACAGCCCAGGAGAACTCCTCCATAGTTGACAGCAGCTGCATATCCTCCTCTATCTCATGGCACCCCAACCCAAGAAACCCTAGACTCAACAGGTTTGGCTGTTTGGGCAAGTTCCTTATGGGGCAAAACCCTCACAGGTACTGGCTACAGTAGTGGCCACTCATGGGCAGTGCCTTATGATGGTCAGTACCCAGAGAGGTTTGGAGCACCAGCACATGAACAATTCTGTCCCCACCTCCAGCCTACCACTCCAGTGATGGATCACTCTTAGTTGTAAATCCCCCCCTCACATGTCCTTCCACCTCACGAGTACCATTTGCACTCCACGACATAGTTGGCAGCCCACGTGGGCACGGACATGGAGTTCGAGACGTCACCACAACCTCCCACTGCTCTGTGGTCATCCAGCACACTGCAGTTCCTCAGCGCAGTGCCCGAAGTCCTGTGTACCTTCTACCAGTTCGCGGCCTCTACTGACGGGACACCACCTGTTCACCTCCCAAAACATTGTCCAGGGTGCTTCAGCCCTACATGCCCATTTTGAGTGGAAGGGGGGGGGGCAGGGGGGGGGGGAATCTGATATCCCGGTCTCACGATTTTGACAGCCTACCAGAAGGCATGGATGTAGACAACAGCTGCTATGCAGCGTCCCTATAATCTGCGAGCACTGCTGTCGCTGCCAGACCGCTATGCATGGACCACACCCACCCCACTGGCCTATCAGTGTTCACGGTGGTCCTGTAAAGCGAGCAGTGCAGGGGCTCAGACTGAAGTTGTGTCCCGACAGTGCTCATGATCATTTATCTATTCATCATTGCTCTGGTCGCTGATAGTTGCTACAGCTTGGTATCCAATCTGGTCTTGCTCTTTGGTCTTGGTATTTCGCTGTGTGGTCTGTGTTGTCAGCTGTCACTGTTGTGTGTGTCTGCGTGTACCAGTGACTCCCAATTGATGCCATCAGCCCGGTCAGTTGGTGAACTCCAGTCTCACTTGAGTCCACTTGCTACAGAAGTTTACAAAACATTAAGTCTGACTGGTGGGTGAAGTATCTGGAATGTATTTCGAAGACAGTTTAAAGTCAAATAGGAAGAACTTAATGCAGTAAATTATGTTGACTCATTTGAAGCGTTTGACACTGGTGGAAAAAAAAAAAAAAAAAAAAAACTAATCAGAACTTTGCAGTAGCACAAAAGGCAAAGGTTACTGAAGTATGTAAATGTAAGGTTATGTTTGTCCTCAATAACAATCACACAGCTTTGGTGTGCTGTTAGATTAGTTGAAATACTGCCTGGAAAATATAATAGTGTTACAGCACAAAATAGTAAGAGGTACAAAATCCGATATTCTTATAATACTTATTTGCACTGCCACAGGCAAAAATCAAGTCATGTCAAACACAGAGGCAGAAGCAGGAAGAGAGCTGATATGCCGACAGTGGGTCAGGCCCTGGACACATTACGATAGAATGTGCTGAGTGAGAATACACACTCAGCAGAAAGACGACTGTGCTGAAAACCAAAGGAAGTGGTACAAGATTATTTTTAGCTCCAGCAAGGAAATGTCAGAGCAGTTAACAGCCTGTAAGTGAATATAGCAAAATAAGGACACATGTGGTCATTGCTAATGGAGCCTTGCAGCATCGGCTCATACTAGCTCCTTTTAAGTACTCCAGCATTCCAGCCCTCTGTAATAGTAAGATTGTGTTTGGGGTAGCCTTTAAGATAGAAATGGCACCATAGAATGTACTAGTTAAAAGGTTTAAGAATGTACTAGTTAACAGGTTTAAGAAGCCACCAGACAAATTGATATGTGTGTGTTAGAAAAGCAACAGTGGTGAAAAAAAATTCTCCTACAGAGAATTTAGAACATTGTTACCTGTATTTTAGAAAATGAACTTTTGATTTTACTGTGTTGTACTTTATTATAGTTTTGTATCTGCACAGGGCATGGCAATTCCACAAAACCATCGCTGTTGGCACAAATGTAACTACACCACCCAGTGGTGGTTCAACTACAAAGTCAGGTAACTGAATACTGGAAGAGGGAGCAAAACTCACTTTAGAAGTCAATCTACGGGGGAGCAGAGAGTATGAACACCACATAGACATGATCACAGAAATAAACACAAAATGCAACCAGCACAAATGACTGAGCAACTAAGCATATGGACACAGCATGGCTCCAGGTGAATGCCAGGTCTGAAGCAGTTGAAATCAAAGTAAGAACTTGTAATGCGGCAGAAAGAGGGGATGTATTCAGAATAAATCAGCACTGTATCAACAGTAGATTACGATAGTCACATTGGTCATTGTGTATACTTATTACAGTCAATTATCAATGTTGCTGTAAAGAACAAACATTTTGCAGTATATTTAGCTGATTTTCATTGTAATTTCAAGATGTAATATTCATTAAAGCACTTTTCCATCAATGAAATGTAATAAGACAGGAACATTTTAACTTCTCAAATTTCTAGGCAGAGAAGCAGAAGTTATACATGAAGTACTGAACATAATTTTGTCAAAAAGATGTTAGACTTGTTAATCAGCATAATTTACAAGTAATTAATGTTTTTATGTTCTGTAGTGTTTACTCTTATGGAATTATATGTTTGTGGGAGATAATCTTTGTCAATCATCAAAACTACTACTCTATACAGAAATTAAAATCGGAAGCAAGCTTTATTTATTGCTTAACTGTAATTCACAATAAGCGGACAACTAACAATGTGTATACTTTAGTTAAATTATTGTCAGTTTATGTAATATATGTGGATGAAGTCACAAAGCTCAGTGTTAAGTGTTCGCTCAGTCCTCATTCAGTTCTTGTAACATCAATTCTTTATATGCAGGAGCATGCTGTAAAGTGACAAGGCTGAAGAGGAAGCCTCGGGCTGCTGTTGAGTTCTACACCTAACTCTACATCTACATCCACACTCTGCAAATCACTGGGAAGTGCATGGTAGAGGACACGTTCCATTGTAGTGACTATTAGGGTTTCTTCCCATTCCTTTCACATATGGAGAGCGGGAAGAATGAGTCTTTGAATGCCTCTGCCTGCTGTAATTATTCTTATGTTGTCCTCACAGTCCTTGTGTGAGGAATATGTAGGGTTGCAGTATGCTCCTAGAGTCATCATTTAAAATTGGTTCTTGAAACTTTGTTAGTAGACTTTCTCCAGATAGTTTACATCTGCCTTCAAATGTCTGCACAGTCTGTTCCTTCAGTATCTCTGTGACACTCTCCCACAGGTCAAACAAACCTGTAACCATTCGTACTGACTTTCCCTGTATACATTCAATATCTGCTGTTAGTCCTATTTGGCTCAGGTCCCACACACTTGAGCAATATTCTAGAATGGGTTGCATGAGTGATACATAAGCAATCACCTTTGGAGACTGATTGCACTCCCCCAATATTATACGAGTAAGTTGAAGTCTACCACCTGCTTTACCCACAACTCAGTCTGTATGATCATTCCATTTCATATTCCTACAAAGTGTTACACCCAGCTATTTGTATGAGTTGGCCGATTCCAGCTGTGATTCATTGCTGCTATAGTCATAGGATATTACTTTTTTTTCATTTCGTAAAGTACACAATTTTACATTTCCAAACATTTAAAACAAGTTTCCATCTTCGGCGCCACTCTGAAATCCTATCACAATATCTGACTGAATATTCATGCAGCTTCTTTCAGATGGTACTTCATTATAGATAACTGCATAATCTGCATGGTTACCATTAATATTGTCCACAAGGTCATCAATATTGAACATGAAAATCAAGGGTCTTAACACACTTCCCTGGGGCACACCCGAAGTTTCTTATACCTCTGAGATGTCTCTCCATTCAGGGTAACATGCAGTGTCCTCCCTACCAAAAAAAAGCCCTCAATTCAGTCACAAAATTTACTTGCTATATCACGTCACAGAACTTTTGACAATGAGCATAGATGTGATACTGAGTCAAATTCTCTACAGAAATAAAAAAAAATACTGTATCTACCTGACTGCTAAAGCTTTAAGTATATCATGTGAGAAAAGTGCAAGTTGGGTTTCACACAGTTGATGTTAAATCCATGCTGGTTGGCATGGAGAAGGTCATTCCGTTCAAGATACCTCATTATGTTTGAACTCAGAATATGTTATAAGATTCTGCAACAAACCAATGTCAAAGATATTGGATGGTAGTTTTATGGATCACTTCTACTACCCTTCTTGTAGATGGGTGTTATCCATCCTTTCTTTCAACTACTCAGTGTGGTTTTTTGTTTGGGGGATTTACGATAGATTATAGTTACAAGAGGGGCTAACTCAGCTGCAAATTCAGTATAGAATCTGATAGGGACTCCATCAGGCCCTGGAGCTTTGCTCAGGTTTAATGATTTCAGCTGTTTTCAATATGACTGACACTGATTTCACTCATCCAGTCTGTGGTTCAAGGGTTAAATAGGGGGAACTTTTGGGTTTTCCTTTGTAAAGGAACATTTGAAAACAGAGATAAGCATTTCAGCTTTTGATTTGCTACACTCAACTTCAGTTTCTGTCTCATTCACTGGGAACTGGACATTAGCTTTGGTGGCACTAACAGCCTTTATACAGGCAGAATTTCTTTGTGCATTACGAAATATCATTAGACAATACTCTGATGTGGTAGTCACTGAAGGCTTCAGGCATTGTCCTCTCGACAGCCAAATGCGTTTCATTCAGCATCTGTTTATCTACAGAGCTATGCTTAGTTTTACACGTAATATGCAATAGTCCTGGTTTCTTTAGAAGTTTCTTTACAGTGACTGTATACCACAAAGGGCATAATTGTACGTTAAAGCTGGGGAAACTAGGTAAGGTTCCACTACTGCAGTAATACACAGAAGCATGAACAATAACAGAAAGTCCTAACAAGTGCTGTGGAAAGGCCAGAGTGATGAAGGCATGTAACCATTAGTTTAAGCTTTTTAAGAACGGCAGGGATAGTTCCCTTTCAGAAATGTGTCCAAAGTAGAATTATTACAGAAAACTGTTCACTGTTCTGTGTGTGAGTCGAGGCTGGGCAAATTGTAAGGTAGCTCTGGTGATGGCCTACAGACAAGGGAGGGATTAGTGGGCGTGAGTGTCTGGCCTTAAGTGGTAGGCACCTACAGGTTAAAGCTGAAAGCGCAGCTAACAGCTGCAGACGGCTGAAGCTAGGTGTTATTTGGAACTACCAAGACTCTTCACATAACGAACACTCTATCAGCTTAAACTGAGACAATGAATGTTGATGCAGTAAGCTTAAGGGATGTCCAAGAAATGCAAGCCTGTGTATACAGGCACCAACTGTAATTGCAAGCTTAACTGGACTGTAAAATGTATTCATTCACACTATAAATAAAAAGCAATGCCGTCTTACAAGGCAGACATAATATCGGATAATGGCATTGCACAGCAGCCATTATCACGAGCAGCGATGCAAATTACATTTTTCTCTGCTGTGCCTGCAGCTTGTATAATGTCATATTATGACATCTTCCTTGTACTTGTGGCAAAAATTAGCTGCAAATTGTTAATTTCTCATTCATTGCAAGTATGTTTCAGCATGTGTCCCATTTTCGAGTGTTCCTATTGACATTACATTTACATATCATTTTTTTTCTACATCTACATAATAGTACTATGAGATTTTGTCTCATGTTATACTTACGTCTACATGGAGTGATGTCCATAAAATATCTTGGAACATAATTCCTTTTATTTACTACATTGATAATACAGGACATGTATTAATTTTCTATGGAAGAATAATAGTGGAATTTCAAATTATTTTTTGAGAGTTATAAAATTATAGATCATTCCTATGTCAATGTAACAGTGTTATGAGATTTTGTCTTACATTATACTTATGTTTAGATGGAGTGACATCCATAAATCATCTTAGAACTTAAGTTCTTTTATGTATTAAATTGTTAACACAGGTTATGTATTTACTTTATATAGATATTTTGTGTTATTTTTTTAGTCATAAAATGACAAATCATTCCAATCATCCTTTATGTCTACAAGATATGATTACCTAAGATATAATTCACTTGTGAATATAATTTACTTGTAAACATAAAGCATTATTGGAATGAACTGCCATTTTACAACTGTCAAAAAATAACAAAAAATTTCTGTAGAAAGTAAATATATGACGTATGTTAACAATGCAGTGCATAAAAGAACTTAGGCTGCAAGATGTTTTATGGACATCACTCCTTCTAGATGTAAATCTAATATAAGATAAAATGCCATACTACTATTACAAGGGAAATCCCAAAAGTAAGGTCTCCTATTTTTTTATAAGTACATAGACCTGTTTATTTCTACAATGGTTTACAGCAGTTTACAGCTTGAACATTTAGCTATTTTTCGACAAAATCACCATTTCTGTCGATGCATTTTTGTAGACACTGTGCCAGTTTTTGTATGCCCATGTCATACCAGCTTGCTGCCATGCTGTTCAGAAAGTTACAAACCTCTTCTTTCACCTCGTCGTCGGAGCTGAATCGCTAGGACCACAATTAACGCTGACAGGTACTGTGAGACTCTGAAAAAACTCAAACGGGCAATTCAGAACTGGAGAAGAGGAATGTTGAGCAAGGGCGTACACATTCTCCATGACAACGCTCACCCACACATCGCTCGGCAAACCGTTGCTCTCCTGCAACAGTTTCAGTGGAACATAATCACCCACCCACCCTATAGTCCTGACTTGGCGCCAGTGACGATCACCTGTTCCCTAGGTTAAAAGAACATTTGGCCGGAAAGCGATTCAGCTCTGACGAAGAGGTGAAAGAAGAGGTCCATAACTTTCTGAACAGCATGGCGGCGAGCTGGTATGACATGGGCATACAAAAACTGCCACAGCGTCTACAAAAATGCGACAGAAATGGTAATTATGTCGAAAAATAGCTAAATGTTCAAGCTGTAAACTGCTGTAAACCATTGTAGAAATAAACAGGTCTATGTACTTATAAAAAATAGGAGACCTTACTTTTGGGATTACCCTCGTACATAGACATAGAATAAAATGTTATATAAATGTAATGTTAACAGTAACATTTAAAAATGGCACATATGCTGAAACAAGCTTGTCGTGAACATACTTAATGAACAAGAAATAAACAATTTGCAGCTAATTATGTGAAAACTATAAAGAAAATGGCAAATTACATTATTACTAAACATGCTATGATGATAAGTGTCTACATTAAGTGTGTCACATCAGAAAGTACTCCACGCATACACTTATAAATGAAGCGGTATGTAGTTATTAGTGTATCAAATTAATTTAGCTTATTTACCTTGATGACAGTATGTGATTCTAAGTGTGATAAATGCACATCCTCTTCTAAGTAATGTTTCACTATTGAGAGGGAGCCAAGCAATAGATTCTGAACAGAGATGCAATTGTGACTTAAGCTGTCAGAACATGAGACTGTAATTTCGTTATACGTGGACTTCAGTTTATGCACCTGAGTGAAGGGGTTAGAAGAAGTGGTGTATAAACGCACTTAATAATTTGGGCATATTAAACAGAGACTACCATCACTCATGTGCTACTAGTTAAGTTGAAAATAGGACATACTTACTAGATGAACTCATATTATTTCATCAAGGGCCACCATTCAGTAGGAAGCTGCATCTTACTGAATAAATAAATGACTTAAAATATAAATCTGGAGCATAGCATACAATATTACTGTGATTACCCTGATCTCTTATGTTTAGTAATCTTTAACTCGGATTAAGTGTCTCCCTCAAGTATTTGACCGCAGGATCACCAGCATTGTTCATTGAGTGGTCACTACTGCATCAGAGCATAAAGCAGACAGTATGCAGCTCCACCCTGAGACAACTGTTGTTGTTGTGGTCTTCAGTCCTGAGACTGGTTCGATGCAGCTCTCCATGCTACCCTATCCTGTGCAAGCTTCTTCATCTCCCAGTACTTACTGCAACCCACATCCTTCTGAATTTGCTTAGTGTATTCATCTCTTGGTCTCCCTCTACGATTTTTACCCTCCACGCTGCCCTCCAATGCTAAATTTGTGATCCCTTGATGCCTCAGAACATGTCCTACTAACCGATCCCTTCTTGTTGTCAAGTTGTGCCACACACTCCTTTTCTCCCCAATTCTATTCAATACTTCATCATTCGTTATGGGATCTACCCATCTAATCTTCAGCATTCTTCTGTAGCACCACATTTCGAAAGCTTCTATTCTCTTCTTGTCCAAACTATTTATCGTCCATGTTTCACTTCCATACATGGCTACACTCCATACAAATACTTTCAGAAACGACTTCCTGACACTTAAATCTATACTCGATGTTAACAAATTTCTCTTCTTCAGAAACGCTTTCCTTGCCATTGCCAGTCTACATTTTATATCTTCTCTACTTCGACCATCATCAGTTATTTTGCTCCCAAAATAGCAAACCTCCTTTACTACTTTAAGTGTCCCATTTCCTAATCTAATTCCCTCAGCATCACCCGACATAATTCGACCACATTCCATTATCCTCATTTTGCTTTCATCTTATATCCTCCTTTCAAGACACTGTCCATTCCGTTCAACTACTCTTCCAAGTCCTTTGCTGTCTCTGACAGAATTACAATGTCATCGGCGAACCTCAAAGTTTTTATTTCTTCTCCATGGATTTTAATACCTACTCCGAATTTTTCTTTTGTTTCCTTTACTGCTTGCTCAATATACAGATTGAATAACATCGGGGAGAGGCTACAACCCTGTCTCACTCCCTTCCCAACCACTGCCTCCCTTTCATGCACCTCGACTCTTATAACTGCCATCTGGTTTCTGTACAAATTGTAAATAGCCTTTCGCTCCCTGTATTTTACCTCTGAGACCTTTAGAATTTGAAAGGGAGTATTCCAGTCAACATTGTCAAAAGCTTTCTCCAAGTCTACAAATGCTAGAAACGTAGGTTTGCCTTTCCTTAATCTTTCTTCTAAGATAAGTCGTAAGGTTAGTATTGCCTCACGTGTTCCAACATTTCTACGGAATCCAAACTGATCTTCCCCGAGGTCGGCTTCTACCAGTTTTTCCATTCGTCTGTAAAGAATCGCATTAGTATTTTGCAGCTGTCACTTATTAAACTGATAGTTCGGTAATTTTCACATCTGTCAACACCTGCTTTCTTTGGGATTGGAATTATTATATTCTTCTTGAAGTCTGAGGGTATTTCACCTGTTTCATACATCTTGCTCACCAGATGGTAGAGTTTTATCAGGACTGGCTCTCCCAAGGCCTTCAGTAGTTCTAATGGAATGTTGTCTACTCCCGGGGCCTTGTTTTGACTCAGGTCTTTCAGTGCTCTGTCAAACTCTTCACGCAGTATCTTATCTCCCATTTCATCTTCATCTACATCCTCTTCCATTTCCATAATATTGTCCTCAAGTACATCGCCCTTGTATAGATCCTCTATATACTCCTTCCACCTTTCTGCTTTCCCTTCTTTGCTTAGAACTGGGTCTCCATCTGAGCTCTTGATATTCATACAAGTGGTTCTCTTTTCTCCAAAGGTCTCTTTAATTTTCCTGTAGGCAGTATCTATCTTACCCCTAGTGAGATATGCCTCTACATCCTTACATTTGTCCTCTAGCCATCCCTGCTTAGCCATTTTGCACTTCCTGTCTATCTCATTTTTGAGACGTCTGTATTCCTTTTTGCCTGCTTCATTTACTGCATTTACAGACAACTATGACGTATGTTTTTAATGAACAGAGTATGCAAAGTTTCAATGTGGAATAGTCAAGTCATGTTTGAGATGCTGCATAGGGCAGACATATTTGGTTGGAATTTGTAGCTATATGCGAGGGGCATTCAATGGAACCCATTTTTTTCCTTAAAGAAAGACAGTTTTATTCAGAATTTCAATACACCGTGTCTTTCCCCCAGTCTATTGGCTAAAAACCCTGTGTTTCAACACAGTCTCTGTTCAATGCAACAGCTAGGAGGGCCTGTATGCCTGCATAATACCTCTCTACTGGTCGACATCAGAACTAACATCTTGCTGCATCAATAACCTCCCCATCTTTTATGTACTGCTTCCCACAGAGTGTGTTCTTCTTTGGGCCAAATAGATGGAAGTCAGAAGGTGCGAGATCCGGGCTGTAGTGAGGATGAGGAATGTAGTGTAACATGGATTATTTGTGAGAACGATCTATGTTCCATTGAAGACATTCGTGCTGGTGAAAAATGGTTGTGTCTTTTATAAACATTTAATGTAGTGCAAAAAATATACTGTGGAAACCTTATCTGTGCAAATTGTTCATACACAGTGATGTAACACAGCAGAGGCACGGCACATCTCAGTGAGTGCAGTAGCACTTGCTGGACGTGGACATTTATGCCTTGGTGACACCCCTTGAAGGTGTCATGAACATCTCAGAGAAAACAGACATATTACAATGTAAATGCTCAAGACAAATGAAGACCATAAATTTTATATCTTAAGCTGAGTTCACTGTGGCCAGACATATTGAATGAGGTGTTTGAAATTGTGATTTACTGATACTTGGATATGTCTTCACAGTTGGTGTAATTAGCTGAAGCAGTATAGCATGTTATCATTGAAGACATGTTCGACATTCAGCAGCTGGAAATAGTGAGACACTCTCTTACATCATCATCCTGCCTGGAGACAAAGTCAAGACAAATAAGTTCGTACACGGCTATGGTACAGAGTAGCTGGCCCATGAGCACAAAACAGAAAGACAGCTGTATTTGGGGAACAATAAAAGGTAACTTAGACCACAACAAACTGACAGATCCACTCACTCTCTCTCTCTCTCTCTCTCTCTCTCTCTCTCTCTCACACACACACACACACACACACACACACACACACATATGAGCATGCAAGAAAGGGAAGCACCGCAGGAAGAACAGTCCAATGAAGTTCTGTGAGCTCCTCTTAGGTGCACAGACTTGTGTGAGGCCTTGCATTGTCATAGAGAAGGAGAAGTTAGTTTGCATTTTTGTGGTGATGAATAAACTGAACTTGTTTTTTTCAGTTTCCTGAGGGTAGTACAACACACTTCACAGCTGATTGCTGCACCATGAGGGAGGATATTAAACAGAATAGCCCCTTCAGTATCCCAGAAGATGATCACCATGACTTTACTGGTTGAGGGTGCAGCTTTGAACTTTTTCTTCAGAGGAGAGATGGTGTGGTGTCAGTCTACAGATTGCCATTTTGTTTCCTATTTGAAGTGATGAACCCGTTTCATCACTTGTGACAACGTTTGACAAAAAGTTGTCATTATCAGCCTCATAATGCACAAGCAATTCTGCACCGACAGTCATTTGTTGCTCTTTATGATTTTGTGTTAGGCAGTGAGGAACCCAGACGGGCACAAACCTCTCAGCACCCCAACTAGTGGATGAGTGTCAGCACTACCAACAGAGGCGTCCTGTCGTGCAGTGAGGTATTTGATTGTGACCCCTTGATCACCTCAAATGAGAGTGTCTGCATGTTCCGTTATTGCAGGAGTGACAGCTGTGAGCGGCCAGCCGACATGCTGGTGATGAGATAGGTTTGTGCAATGTTGTTGCGAGGGTGACAGATGCCTCACCCAACAACTCAGCATGCTTTTGTTCACTGCCAGGTCTCTGTACACGTTCTGGAAGTGCCGATGAGTATCTGCAGCACCGTTGTTTTTCGCCAAAAGAAACTCGATGACACCTCCTGCTTGGAACACACCTCCATTACAGATGAAATTCTGAAAGCAATGTATAGTACCACCACTTAACAAAACTTCAGGAAACTTTAGAGGCTGAAGCAAGAATATTCCATGATGTCCCACAACATGTTCCGCATTTTTTCAACCAAATTTGACTGAAAGAGGAAAAAAAAGTATTGAGAGTTTAGACTATAGATGTTTTATTTATTTCACAGCTAGTTATTCATCAAACGCTCACAGTCCTGGCAACTGTATATTCTTTTTGTGCTGCCAAAACTGGTGGACGCACTTATACCCCTGACAGGAGACAATGGAGCCAACTTTAAGATAATCAGCTAAATAAAGACTTATGTTTTAGTAAAGTACATACATCTTTCAATAACACTTCTATCACAAAAAAATAGTGAAAAAACATTTAGTGGATATGTCACACTACTGAAATCGTATGTTACAATCTTGACGATGAGTATGCCTGCCTCACATTCCCAAGCAATCCGACATTGGGCCACTGTTACATCTGAATGCATCACAAATCTGGATATTGCACAAATTAACCAGTCAGCCAAATAGAGACCCACAATGAGGTTGCTGTTAAACTCTGTCAGGTGCTGATAATGCTGCCTCACAAGAGCATGTGGTATCTCCGTATTGTTCACAGTGATACTTAACCCCCTGATGATGTTCCCACCCCTTACATATCCTATGGGGGCCGGTAACAACAATAGACACAAATGGATAAAACTTTACAAAGAGTCTTCCGGACTCTTACCTTGCACGCTATTCACTTACATACATACTGATAGCACGTATATGCATGAAGTTACACTGGCATCCGTACTTGTCTTCCCGCTGCTTCACTTTTTTAATCAAGGTACGTACATTCGTAGTTAATCCTTACCTACCACCTTTTACACATTACAATAACAGAAATTCTTCTCTAGAACAGGAGTTATTTAGGAGAAACTTCTTCAGTTTTTTTTTCAAATTTGACTTTGCTTTCTGTCAGATGTCTTATATCACTGAGCAAACTACTAAAAATTATAGTTGCAGCACTGTGCACCTTCTTTTGCACTAACTACAACCTTAATGTGGAGTAATGAATGTCATTTTTTCTTCTGGAATTGTAATTATGTACATCACTGTTCCTTTTGAACTGCAGTGGATTGTTTACAACAAACTTCATGACGGAATAAATATACCGTGAAGCAGCAGTCAGAAAGCCCAACTCAAACAGATACCTACAAGACAGTCATGAGTGAGCACTACAGAGTATTCTTACAGCATGTTTGAAGCAATATAAAACAATAATAATCTGTCTGATATATTTTAGGCACACGCAGGTGAAAAACCTGTTATAAGTTCTGAACTGCATGTAATGTGTTTTTTCCCCAGAGTTTAGTTTTTTCAAAGTTTAGTGACAAAGAACTTGGTAGTAGCTTAAGGGCACTTGACCATGTAATGATTGCACTGATGGTGCCTGAGCTGAAAACTTTCCATGGAAACTTCTCTGTACCCTCTGCAGATAGGTCTGATTTCCATTTGCCGAGCTGTCTGGTCACTGTTCCATACCTCCCACTCTTTATATTGACATTCCTGTCAATTGTTCATTTATTTTATATTACAAAGAAAATCCTGTGATGTGTTATAAAAAAGGCGGTTTTGTTTTTCTTCTTGCAGTCAGTTTTTTAACAAAAATAGCATGGCATGCAAATGATTAGACAAATTTTTCTTTCTCACTGTCAGTTTAACAGAAAACAAGAAAACTGATTTATGATTTTTTTCTTCTCATGATTAGAGAACTATTATGGAATCTGAATCTTCTGAAACTCTATAATCCTATCCAATCACAGATTCAAAATACTGCTACTGATGTTAGTATCCTCACAGATCCAGCACTGAGAGGGTCTGTCATACCTCGTATACCACTAAACCCAACTGATTTACTCTAATCCCAACTGATTTACTCATTCATTTTAAGCAACTTCAATTTCCAATCAAGGTTTTGTTGGCGATAAACAATAATAAGCAAGACAAAAGATAGAAGGGCGGGGGTGGGGAGTGGGGGTGGGGGGGAGATTAGGGCATACAGCAAATTCCCATACATCTTTAGCAACTGTGAGCACTGCCAGGTTTGCTAGTTACAAACTTCCTTGTTTGCCATACAAGCAAATTGTTTGCTGTACAAGCAACTTGCCTGTTTATATGAATCTACACACATCAAAAAAAGTTTTGCATCACCTCGGTTCCGAGAGTTCCGGAACCTGTACAGAAAACTGGAACAGAGATCAACATAAACATCATAAACCTCTTGCCTGTGTTTACATTCCGCGCTGACCAGTTGCAGCTGTAGCGGCGCATCGAAAGCTAAGTACTAATTAATTGTTTGTGCATAGTGATTTATTTAGGAACTTTAGTAGTCTTCAACCGGTGTTCGTGGTGTTTTCTGGTGAAATAATTTCAGAAGAACCTTTTGGGAACTGTTTACAGCTCGTTACTGTGTGATTAGACGTTTGATTCTCTTTCTGTATTAGTCTTTTGTTATATTCACATTTGTTGTTTATTAATACTGTTAATAATAGTAGTTACTTCCCTTGTAGAGTAAGTTTGTGATTATTGTAGTCAGGTTTTTAGCATCTTCTTATTGTAGTAGCGGAACTTAGAAAAAGTAAAATTTTACCATGAGTGAGAAGTGTGGGCTTTGCCGTAGGTTCGTGAGTAGTGGATTGCGGTGTGACACTTGTTCGAAGTATTTTCACTGGGGGGAATGCAGTGGGGAAGCCAGTGGGCATTCTGGTGAGATCCTCTCCTGGAACTGCAGGTTATGTAGCAAGAGTAAACTGATAGAGGAGCAGGAGCGTAGGATCTGTGCCCTTCAGGTGCAGTTGAAAAACGCACAGGAGGAGCTAGATAGGATGAGGAGGGAGAAGGGGGTTGGGGAATGGGAGCTGGCTGTTGGCAAGAGATCTGCTAGGAGAAGAAGATTTTCAGATAGTTTTACTATTGGTGTTTACAATAGATATGACCAACTGTCAGAGTCTAGTGGAGAGGAATCTCTAGTAGCTGTAGATGTAGGAAGTATGCAGCAGACCTCAGTAGTTACTGTGCCTAGAACAGTTGCAAAGTCGAAGAGGAAGAAGAAGGTTCTGCTGTTAGGTAGTTCACATGGCAGAGGTGTAGGCCAGCAGTTGCAGGAAGTGCTGGGAAGTGAGTACCAGGTCACCAGCATTGTGAAGCCTAATGCAGGGTTGGCTCAGGTGACTGTTAACATAGGGGGGTTATGTAGGGATTTTACTAAAGAGGATCAGGTAGTGATTGTGGGTGGGGCTGGTAATAGTATTGGTAGGGATGGGGAGTATAACATAGATGGTGACCTGGAAAAGATAGCCACTCTGACTGGCAACACGAATGTGCATTTCGTGGAACTGTTTCAGCGTCACGATCGGCCTCATCTTAATACAGCCGTCAGGCGTAATAACATGAGACTTGGGGGTGCGCTGATGACAGAAAGCATGGGTCACATTTCAGTGGTGTCGGTGGAGTCTATCAGCAGGACGGGTTTCACTAGACACGGCCTGCACCTCAACAGGTATGGGAAGGGGAGGTTGGCAAAGCTTATAGGTGACAGCATAGGTGGGGTTGGTGGGATCACTCATGGGAAAATTCCTGCAGTAGTGTGTGTTAGAGCTGCACCTTTTTTAGATTGAAGTCAGCTGATAGGTATTCCTGCTTAAGGGAAGTCTCTCTAACAAGGGAATCACTTTTGACAAAGCTTAGGTATCCGAGTAATGAGGGAATTAGTATATTTCATCAAAATATACAAGGTATTAGGGATAAAGTTAGTGAACTGCTTATAGATGTTGACTCTGAAATTATTGGTATATCTGAACACTTCTTAAATAAGGAGATAATTCAGAGGCTTCCTTTACCAGGATACAGGTTGGCTGGCTGCTTTTCGAGGAGCTCTTTGCGGTGTGGGGGAGTAGCCATGTATGTGAAAAACGGCATCGCATTTGAGTCAATTGATGTTTCAAAGTACTGCACTGAAAAGGTGTTTGAATGTTGTGCAGGTGTGGTTAAATTTAACGGAGTTAAACTTGTAACTGTTGTTATTTATAGATCCCCAGACTCCGATTTCACAGCATTTTTGCTAAAGCTAGAGGAGGTTCTTGGTTCACTTTATAGGAAATACAAAAAGTTAGTTATATGTGGTGACTTCAATATTAATTGTATAAGTGATTGTGCAAGGAAGAGGATGCTGGTAGACCTCTTTAATTCATATAATCTTATGCAAACCGTATTCTTTCCAACGAGAGTGCAAGGGAACAGTAGAACAACCATAGACAACATTTTTGTTCATTCCTCATTACTAGAAGGGCATTCTGTTAGAAAAAAGGTGAATGGCCTTTCAGATCATGATGCGCAAATTTTAACTTTAAAAGATTTTTATGCTGCAACTCGTGTTAAATATAGTCATCAGCTGTTCAGGAAAGCTGATCCGGTTGCTGTAGAGACCTTTGTAAACCTTATAAAGGAACAAGAGTGGCAAGATGTTTATAGCGCTGAGACAGTAAACGATAAATATAATGCTTTTCTAAAGACCTTTCTCATGCTCTTTGAAAGTTGCTTTCCGTTACAACGTTTAAAACAGGGTACTAGCACAAACAGGCAGCCTGGGTGGCTGACTACAGGGATAAGAATATCTTGTAGAACAAAGTGGCAATTATATCAAAACGTTAGAAACAGTCAAAATCTAAATGCAGCAGCCCATTACAAACAGTATTGTAAGGTGCTTAAAAATGTTATTAGGAAGGCAAAAAGTATGTGGTATGCAGATAGAATAGCTAAGTCTCAGGATAAAATTAAAACCATATGGTCAGTCGTAAAGGAAGTTGCTGGTCTGCAGAGACAGGTCGAGGATATAGAATCAGTGCGTAGTGGGAATGTCCGTGTTACTGATAAGTCGCATATATGTACAGTATTTAATAATTACTTTCTGAATATAGCAGGTGAACTAAATAGAAACCTAATTCCTACAGGGAATCATATAGCGCTCTTAGAAAAAAGTGTTCCGAGACTGTTACCTGAAATGCTCCTCCATGATACTGACAAGAGGGAGATTGAGTTAATAATTAAATCACTAAAGACCAAGAACTCTCATGGATATGACGGGGTATCTAGCAGAATACTGAAGTATTGTTCTATGTATGTTAGCCCAGTACTTAGCCATATCTGTAACTTTTCCTTTAGGAGTGGTCGGTTTCCTGATCGATTAAAATACTCGGTAGTGAAGCCACTTTATAAAAAGGGAGACATTGATAATGTTGACAATTTTAGACCTATTTCTATGCCATCGGTGTTTGCTAAAGTTATCGAGAAGGTTGTATATACAAGGTTACTGGAGCATTTAAATTCACATAATTTGCTGTCAAATGTTCAGTTTGGTTTTAGAAATGGTTTAACAACTGAAAATGCTATATTCTCTTTTCTCTGTGAGGTTTTCGACGGATTAAATAAAAGGTTGCGAACGCTAGGTGTTTTCTTTGATTTAACGAAGGCTTTTGACTGTGTTGACCACAAAATATTACTGCAGAAGTTGGACCATTATGGAGTAAGGGGAGTAGCTTACAATTGGTTCGCCTCTTACTTTAAGAACAGAAAGCAGAGGGTAATTCTCCGCAATATTGAGAGTGGTAGTGATGTTCAGTCCCAATGGGGCACTGTTAAGTGGGGCATTCCCCAAGGGTCGGTGCTGGGGCCACTGCTGTTTCTTATTTATATAAATGATATGCCTTCTAGTATTACAGGTGATTCAAAAATATTTCTGTTTGCTGATGACACCAGCTTGATAGTGAAGGATCTTGTGTGTAATATTGAAACAGTAACAAATAATTTAGTTCATGAAATAAGTTCGTGGCTTGTGGAAAATAATTTGATGCTAAATCACAGTAAGACTCAGTTTTTACAGTTTCTAACTCACAATTCAACAAGAACTGACATTTTAATCAGACAGAATGGGCATGTTATAAGCGAGACGGAACAGTTCAAGTTCCTAGGCGTACGGATAGATAGTAAGCTGTTGTGGAAAGCCCATGTTCAGGATCTTGTTCAGAAACTAAATGCTGCTTTATTTACCATTAGAACAGTATCTGAAATAAGTGACACTTCAACACGAAAAGTAGTCTACTTCGCATATTTTCATACGCTTATGTCGTATGGTATTATTTTTTGGGGTAATTCTTCTGATTCAAAAAGGGTATTTTTGGCTCAAAAACGGGCTGTTCGAGCTATATGTGGTGTAAGTTCGAGAACCTCTTGTCGACCCCTATTCAAAAATCTGGGAATTCTGACATTGCCCTCACAGTATATATTTTCTTTAATGTCGTTTGTTGTTAGCAATATTAGCCTATTCCCAAGAGTTAGCAGCTTTCACTCAGTTAATACTAGGCAGAAATCAAATCTGCATGTAGAATGCAGTTCCTTGACTCTTGTGCAGAAAGGAGTGCAGTATTCTGCTGCATCCATTTTCAATAAGCTACCACAAGAACTCAAAAATCTTAGCAGTAGCCCAAACTCTTTTAAGTCCAAACTGAAGAGTTTCCTCATGGCTCACTCCTTCTATTCTGTCGAGGAGCTCCTGGAAGAGCTAAAAAATTAAGCAAATTCCAGTGTTACATTGTTGATTGTCTTCATTTAAACTTATGACTTGTCACCTGAATATGTTTTTTTTTCTATATTTCATTTTATCTGTTTCTAATATCGTGTTATAATTTAATGTATTGACTCGTTCCATGACCATGGAGATTTCTCCTTAATTTGGTCCCACGGAACAATAAATAAATAAATAAATAAATAAACATCATTTCTGCCCTTTTTATTGCTCGTGTAAACCACACATTGCATGCTGTACCACCATACAGTGAGACCTTCAGAGTTGGTTGTCCAGATTGCTGTACACACCAGTACCTCCAACACCCAGTAGCACATCCTCTTGCATTGATGCATGCCTGTATTCGTCATGGAATACTATCCACAAGTCCATCGAGGCACTGTAGGTTCAGATTGTCCCACTCCTCAATGGCAATTTGGCCTAGATCCCTCAGATTAGTTGGTGGGTCACATCATCCATAAACAGCCCCTTTAAATCTATCCCAGGCATGTTTGATAGGGTTCATGTCTGGAGAACATGCTGGCCACTCTAGTCAAGCAATGTCATTACCCTGAAGGAAGTCATTCACAAGATGTGCATGACGTGGATGCGAATTGTCGTCCATGAAGACAAATGCCTTGCCAATATGCTGCCGATATGATTGCACTAGCAGTTGGAGGGTGGCATCCACGTACCATACAGCCATTACAACGCCTTCCATGATCACCAGCGGCGTGCGTCAGCCCCACACAATGCCACCCCAAAACAGCAGGGAACCTCCACCTCGCTGCACCCAATGGGCAGTGTGTCTAACGCATTCAGCCTGATTGGGTTGCCTCCAAACTCATCTCCGACGATTGTCTGGTTGAAGGCATATGCGACACTCATCAGTGAAGAGAACGTGATGCCAGTCCTGAGCAATCCATTCGGCATGTTGTTGGGCCCATCTGTACTGCGCTGCATTGTGTTGTGGTTGCAAAGATGCACCTCGCCATGGATGTCGGGAGTGAAGTTGCGCGTCATGCAGCCTACTGCACACAGTTTGAGTCATACAACAAAGTCCTGTGGCTACATGAAAAGCATTATTCAATATGGTGGCATTGCTATCAGGGTTTCTCCGAGCCATAATCCATAGGTAGCAGTCATCCACTGCAGTAGTAGCCCTTGGGCGGCCTGAATGAGGCATGACATCGACAGTTGCTGTCTCTCTCTATCTCCTCCATGTCTGAACAACATCACTTTGGTTCACTCTGAGACGCCTGGACAAAGTAACAAAGCGGACGCAATCAAACCATGGTAGCGACCATCAAGGCATGGTTGAACTACAGACAACATGAGCCATGTACCTCCTTCCTGGTGGAATGACTGGAACTGATCAGCTGTCAGACCCCCTCCGTCTGATAGGCACTGCACATGTATGGTTGTTTACATCTTTGAGCAGGTTTAGAGACATCTCTGAACAGTCAAAGGGACTGTGTCTGTGACACAATATCCACATTCAATGTCTATATTCAAGAGTTGTGAGAACCGGGGTGATGCAAAACTTTTTTTGATGTGCGTATGAAACAAATATGTCCTAAATAAGAGATATTAGTTCATTGATACTAGCAAAACATCTCAAGAACGCCACCTATAATCAAAGAGAGCTGTGATGCTTCTGTTTGTCAAAGATTTCTGGGGTGTGAAATTATGAAGAAATATGTTGAGAGAGATCCAGTTGGAAGACTGACCAAGAAAATTAATAATTCATTTGTTGTTACTAACTAATGAAACACGAGGGCAATGAAATTGCAAAACCTGAGGTGAAAGCATTCTCAACCAAGAGGGAGGGTGGGGTGGAAGTAAGTTGCCTTGTTGAATCTTTCTCAATAAAGGTAGGTGCATATTGTAGTTTTTATACGGGAAGTAATTACACACGCACACACATGCGCACGTGCACACAAACAAACGAAACAGTACAATGTATCACATTTTCACAAAAAAGCAAGACCAACTGTAAACGCCTCATAGGTGCCAAAACAGGTCAGTTATATTCTATATTTTATGTGACTATGCTGGACAATAAATGATTGTAGAAGGATTTAGTCTTCTGTTTTTCCTTTCTTGATAACAGAATTCCTAGGTTTATTCTTGAGCTTCTGAGTCTTAATAAACAACATGATTGCTCTTGTTAATACTACTTACTGGTTCTTGTTTGACAATCATCTCACTGCTAACAGAACTTCCACCTTCTTCTGGTGCAGTCTTCTGAAAAAGAAAAACTAATAAGTGAAGACGAACTACAAACAATGGTCTGAGATTAAATCATAACTCATAAAAGAGTATGTGAAAAGTTCTAGACTTATGTACTTAGGAATTACATGATGTATATTTACATTTTGTTTTGTTTCATTTAAGCTTCAACCAATTTATTATTATTGGATGGAAGTTGGTATTTAAGCCAGTGTTTGAAAGCTTACTTGTGCTATACATACATAGATTTGGTCAGTGGGACTAAACTTGAGCTGACTTGTATTGTTTTCTGTTTGCAAGAATCTAAATTGTTTTTTTATAAGTGTCCTTAGACTTAGGACAGGGAAATTTAAATCTCTCACAAATATAAAACTAAATGAAATGAATGTCTTCTTGGCCACTCATTCTGTAACTTATGTCATCACTTCCAGTACCAATCTGCATAGCTTTGTTAGCAGACCTTGTTCAGTAGACATAACCTTTCATGATACAGCATTATAAATATCTTCTTCTGTTTGAGAGAAACCATGAAGGAACTAGCATTTGTTGAACAGCAACTGAATAATCCAAAATAGAAGAATTTGTGGTAACAAAGCACAATCTTAAGACGTAGCTTTATAAATGTAAATAGAGTATATCAAATGCTTCCAAATAATAACAGTTATTACTGTAATCAACAGAAGTGGTTCATCTTAACAACATACTGTAGGAATGTACACTGAAGAGCCAAAAAAACTGGTACGCCTGCCTAATGTATTGTAGGGCCCAACCAAGCACAATGAAGTGATGCAACTGACGTGGTATGGACTCTACTAATGTCTGAAGTATTGCTAGATGGAAAGCACACCATGAATCCTGCAGGGCTGTCCATAAATCCGTTAGAGTACGAGGGGGTGAAGATCTCTTCTGAACAACACGTTGCAAGGCATCCCAGTTATGCTCAATAATGTTCATGTCTGGGAAGTTTGGTGGCCAGCAGAAGTGTTTAAACTCAGAAAAGAGTTCCTGCAACCACTCCGTAGCATTTCTGGAAGTGTAGGGTGTCACATTGTCCTGCTGGAATTGTCCAAGTCCATCAGAATGCACAGTGGACATGAATGGATGCAGGGGATCAGAGAGGATGCTTACGTATGTGTCATCTGTCAGAGTCATATCTAGACATATCAGAGGTCCCATATCACTCCAACTGCACATGCCCCACACCATTACAGAGCTTCCATCACTTAAACAGTCCTCTGCTGACATGCAGGGTCCAGGGATTCATGAGGTTGTCTCCATATCCGTGCATGTCAAGCCACTCTATACAATTTGAAATGACCAGGCAACATGTCTCCAGACATCAACAGGTGTTGATGGCCCAGGTGAGGTGTAAAGCTTTGTTTTGTCAAGGGCACACACGAGGGGGCCTTCCGCTCCAAAAGCCCATATCGATGATGTTTTGTTGAATGGTTCACATGCTGATACTTGTTGATGGCACAGCATTGGAATCTGCAGCAATTTGCGGAGGGGGTGCACTTCTGTCATGTTGAACGATTCTCTTCAGTCAATGTACGAGGGTCGGTCAAAAAGTAATGCCTCCCATTTTTTTTCTACTTAAAGAAATTAAGTTAAGTGAAAAATTTGAATTTGGCGCCATTCCTCAAACCTTCTTCTGCAATCCACTGCAGTAGTAACTTTCTGTGTCAACAGGTGGCAGCACAGCAGAAGTTTGTAAGATGGCCGACATCGATGTTCGTTTGAGACAGCGTTGTGTGATTGAATTCTTGAATGCAGAAGGTGAAACGCCCATACGCATTCATGAAAGACTGAAGAAGGTGTATGGTGTTGTGACAGTGGATGTCAGCACTGTTAGACGATGGGTTCGTCATTGTAAGGAAGCTGAAGGGCAAACACCGTTGACTGACGAAAAGCGGAGCGGCAGGCCGGTGAGTGCAGTGACTCCACACAACATTCAGCAAGTTGATGACATCATTCGTGGTGACCGTCGGGTGACTGCAGATGAAGTGTGTCGCATTATTTCTCTTAGTAAAGGCAGTGTGATCACGACTATTAAACAATTGGGGTACTCAAAAGTTTGTGCACGGTGGGTTCCAAGAATGTTAACCGATCAGAATAAAGAGGCAAGGAAAACAATAGCCTCCCAACACTTGCAGCGCTTCCGTTTGGAGGGAGATGAGTTTCTGAAAAAAATTGTGACCGGGGACGAAACATGGGTGCATTTTTTTGAACCCGAATCAAAGAGGCAGTCAATGGAGTGGCGTCACACAAGCTCGCCGAGGAAGAAAAAATTCAAAACTGTGCGATCGGCAGGGAAAGTTATGGCAACAGTTTTCTGGGATACAGAGGGTGTGATTCTGGTTGATTTTTTGGAGCAGGGATGCACAATAAATTCTGTTCAATACGTCACAACCCTCAAAAAACTTAAAGCACGTCTTCAGCGAGTTCGCCCAACAAAATCAATGGCAGATGTTCTTCTTTTGCATGACAATGCAAGACCACACACCAGTCGTCACACCTCTGACGAGATTGTCAAAATTGGATGGGAAGTTTTGCCTCATCCCCCATACAGCCCTGACCTGGCACCATCAGACTTCCATCTGTTCGGGCCACTAAAAGAAGCTCATCGTGGGATTCATTTTGAAGATGAGGAGGCCGTCAAAACATCCGTGCGTCAATGGCTTAGGAAGCAGAGCTGTGATTTTTACCGTGCTGGGATACATGCCCTTGTTCAAAGATGGACCAAAACTGTAGAGATGGGCGGAGATTACATTGAAAAATGACAAAATGATCCTCAATGTTGTGGTTTTCAACCTATGTAATTGCATTTAAATTTCCTGACAATTAAACGTAGAAAAAAAAATAGGAGGCATTACTTTTTGACTGACCCTCGTAGGTCCCGTTCTTGTAGGATCTTTTTCCGGCCACAGCGATGTCAGAGATTTGATGTTTTACTGCATATTGACAGTACACTCATGAAATGGTCATACGGGAATTTCCCCACTTCATCGTTACCTCGGAAACACTGTGTCCCATTGCTCATGCGCTGACTATAACACCAAATTCAAACTCACTTAAATCTTGATAACCTGCCACTGTAGCGGCAGTAACCGATCTAACAACTGCGTCAGGCACTTGTTGTCTTATACAGGCGCTGCCAACCACAGCGCCGTATTCTGCCTGTTTACATATCACCGTAATGAATATGCATGCCTGAACCAGTTTCTTTAGTGCTTCACTGTATATTTCTGAACTGTTTTACACTCTTCTGGATTCCACACAATGGAGGACTTCTCAAAACGTAGTGTCTGAGATTTTCTCTAATCCTGATGGTGTTCTATCTCATTGTGAACTGTATAATTTTTGTTGTGAAATGCTTCACTCAGGCTCCACACCAGTTTGACCGCACAACTCATTGCAAAATTACCACATCCTCCATAGAGTTCCGGTTTAGCACCTTCAGACTTCCATCTCTTTGGGCCTTTGAAAGATTGACTAAGTAGCAAACAGTTTTAAGACTCGGATGCTATTGTCAAAGCTGTAAGGAAATGATTAGCCTCAGCTGGTCCCAATTTTTACAAGTGCGGCACGCAGGCTCTGGTTCATTGTTGGAAAAAGTGCATAACAAATTGTGATGACCATATGGAAAAATGACAGCTATAGCTGAAAAATTGCTCCATTTAGCTGTGCTGTTGTGATTTATGTATCTCCTATAGTTTCCATGAATAAAAAGAGGCATTACTTTTGGAACAATCCTCATAATTCTAGCACAGAAATTGAAACAATTGTTTCCTTTGCTGTTTTCAGGCATATTAATGAGTTCCGAGAGAAGTATTTTGTGATTACAACAGTGAGTGCTCTAAAGTGGAGTGATTTAGTATGGCATTGTGATGTTGGCCGTTGGTGCATTTCTCAAGGATTAATTGCGGAGACCTGAAAATGTATCAAACATGGTGGTGAAATGACTACTTAATCGATCTGCGTGAGCACACTGAGTAAGTGAATCAGTGTTTTTAAACTTAATCATGTGGGAAGGTAGGTAAATGTTTATTAATACAGAGAAGGAAAGTTGCTACTCACCATATAGTGAAGATGTTGAGTTGCAAATAGTCTCACAATTAAAGCTTTTGGCCAATAAGACCTTCGTCAGCAATAGACACACATATGCACACACTCACGCAAACGCAAATCACACACACGACTGCAGTCTCAGGTGTGGTTCCACTTGCCTGAGACTGCAACTGTGTATGTGACCGTTGCGTTTGCATTTTTGTGTGTGTGTGTGTGTGTGTGTGTGTGTGTGTGTGTGTGTGTGTGTGTGTGTGTGTGTGCGCGCGCGCGCACGCGCATGCGCGCGCAGCAATGTTTCACCCCTTCCTCCAAATGTATTACTTCGAAACATATTGTCTAGCTGCTACTCTCTCACTGGCTGTGTAATACAAACAGTTGACACACCTTCTTTTGTTCCCACAAGATTCCTGTGAAACACTTAAGTATGCCACTGGCCCTATTCCCTTTATGACACAACACAGTTGATAACCAATTATACAAAGAAATGGTCAGCTCTGTATCAGTAACCAATAGCTATTTTAGAGTACATCTGACTATAGGGTAAGAACTGATGGAGAAGCTCAGCACCATAAATGAAACATATTTAAGAGCTGAGTCTCCAAATACTGAGAAGTTGCTACTGTGAATAGCAAACTTCTTTATCTTTCAACTACAAACCAGAGTGGAGCAAAACGATACAAACATATATGTACATCATTCTATTTGTAGCATATGTGTGGAACAGAAGACAAAACCTAGAAAAGGAAAGATGTGGGGACGTAATCTAGACTCTAAAACCTGGAAACAATTATATGCTGGACTTGACAATTTCTTGCAAAAGACATAGGTAAGCCGGAGACAGAGTTCTAAAGTTTACTACTGCTGCTTTGCAGCTTACAAAATACCAGTTAGTTAGTCTCATGTTCCGTAGACCATGTGCATGATAAATTGCCATGGTGGTGAAACATGCCATTTTATATTTACCTCACAGATCATTCATAAATATAGCTACATGCTGAACATTTATTATGTTGTTTTTTCTTAATTAAATACACAGATGTAATTCCTACCCATCAACTTTTACACATTTCAATAACAGAAATTCTCACACAGAGTAGGAGTTGTCAAGGAGAAACTTTTTCTGTTGGTTTTCCAATTTTACTTTGCTGCCTGTCAGACATTTATAATAAAATGTAAATGGGTAAAATATCAAAAATTTTAGACACAACATTGTACAGCCCTTTTTGTGTGAAAGGAAACCATAATGTGGAGTAATTAATTTCAATTTTCCTTCTGCTATTGTAATTATGTACATCATTGTTCTTTTTGAACTGCAGTGGATTATTTATAGTTAACTTCACAGGGGAATAAATAAACTGTGAAGCAGCAGTCAGAATGCCTAACAGATGTCTACAACGTGATCATGGGTGAGCACCATACATTATTTTTACAACATGTTTTTGAGCAAGGAAGACTTTCCCAATCCTCAACCCTTTGTGTGGGGTCTTCAGAAGCTAGCTTCTACATAAATGCCAATTACGTACTTTTAAAATTTTTCCAGCGGTCTGTTACTCTTTTAGCTTCCTAAAAGGAACAACAATCCGTGCTGGCAACAATCAGTCTGTGCGTGTGCCATTAGGTACAGACGTGTTTCTGCGCGAGACTTCGAGAGATCCCACGCGACGACTGGCGTAAGTGAAATTCTACAGATTCCTTTACTTGGTTTTTGATTTATTTATGATTCTTTTGTTACAGTGCTTATGTTAATGATTCATTTTGTTGTAGAGCAGTTCAAATAAAATAAACATGGACAAACGACAGTGAGAACAAATTCTGAGGTGGCTGGAAGAGGAAAACTATGAAATTATTGCTGATGGAGAAGAGAATGTTGATTTTCCAGAGGAAGTTGGTGATTATGACACAGAGTCAGAGCAAGACCATGAAGATGACAATCCTCAGAACTTCTTCAACTGCCAGAATCCTCAAATTGTGACGAAGATGACATTTCATTATCGAATTTATCGTCGCATAATTTCTATTCTGTCAAAAGAAGACAAAGAGATGGAACCTACACTGTTATTTGCAAAAGGAAAAAAACTCCCTACCAACAGGCTGTTAGAAGATGATTTCATAATATGTCACAGAACAACAAGGTCCCCAAGGTGCAGCACGTGAGACTAGTAACCCTTTAGAATCTTGGTTATAGTTTATGACATTCACACATGTGAAGAGTTAAATCTGACAGACAAGTTGGCACCGATCAAGTAATTATACAATGTCTTTGTCAACAATTGTGAGAAAAATTACAGAAACAATGAGTAAGTAACAGTGGCTGAGATGCTAGAGAATTTCAGAGGATCATGCTGATTTCGTCAATACGTGCCCAGCAAATCTACAAAATACGGAATCGAGGTGTTTTCTTTAGTAGATGCTGTTACATTTTACACCATAAAATCAGAGATTTACGTTGGTAAACAGCCAGAAGGACCTATTTATCAAGACACTTCGACCAACGCACTTGGCACGCAGCTAATTGCTCCCGTATCAGGTACTGGACAAAATATGACCATGAACAATTGGTTCACAAGCGTTCCTTTGGCTGAGGAACTGCTGCGAGATCACGGACTGACAGTGGTGGGTACACTACGAAAAAATAAACCAGAAATTCCAAGTGAATTCAAGCAGAAGAGTATGCAAGAATGTTCAACAATTTTTGACCATCAACCATCAATCACTTTGCTGTCTTATTGCCCAAAGAAGAAAAAAACATTAATACTTCTTTCAACAATGCATCACACTGGCATCATAGATGATAGTGCCCACAAAAAACTTCCTGAAATTATAAACTTTTACAATAAAACAAAAGGGGGCATTGATGTAGTGGACCAACTTATCCACAGCTAGTCAGCTGCACGAGTTTGCCACCGATGGCCACTGTGGCTGCTCTTTACTTTTCTAGACATTGGTGCACTGAATGCTCACATAATACTGGACACAGTCAATCAGGTACACAAAATGGCATGTAAAATTTTCTTGAAAACATTGGCATTTGAACTGTGTCACCCTCAAATGCATTTATGAGGAACTATAATGACTCTGCCTCGTGAGTTGAAACAGTGCATAACGTGATTCATACCTACTGTTCAGGATGTACCACCTGATGATAACAAGTTCGTACCAATGAGAAAACATTGCATTCACTGTCCAAGATGAGCAGATAGAAAATTCAAATCGATTTGTCATTTTTGCAAGGCTAATGTATGCCCAACTCATACCAAAGCAGCATGCACAGGCTGTATCCGTAATGAAAACTAGGCCCACTCAGATGTGTGGAAGTTCATACATTTTTTTATCAGATCATGTTACTTTCTATTTCTTATAGTTTCATGTCTGCACTGAATGCAAATAACTGTAAGATTTAAAGAAATTGTTTGGTTTTCATAAAGAAAGAAATATCATGATAAACTTGTTCCAAAGAGACAATGTTTACATAGTGTAAATAAATAATTAATTTACAATTACTTCTATATTTCATTATGGTCCTATTACATAACTAAATCCTATATCTAAATATCTAACAGCAATAAGATGCTGTTTATCCTCTTATGACCCCACGCAACACCTCACGTTACAAGAAAGGCACGATGGATCGAGAGTTAAAGATGTACATCTAATTTTAAAATACAAGCAATAATACAATAGCTTAAACTAAGTTTTAGACTGGCATAGCATCACACAAAAGGTGCAAACAACAGTCCCTATGACATAGGCATTAAATTGCTTAACAGACTTCCAAAGTACCCAAAAGGGAAGTTACTCTAAGGCAGTATTTTACTAATAAGTTTTTTATAGTATAGAATAATGCCTTTCTGAGGAGTAGACTGCCTTTCTTTTCAACATACTATCCATATGTAATTGAGATAGATTAGGTTTTTATAGCTGTTTCCAGCAATTTATGACACGATTTGTAACGTGTGTTCAAAATTTGAAACAAATCTTGTATTTTTCTATGGAGAATAAATAAATTACTATTCTAAACTATACAATGCCATTATCCACAGAAATATAAGAGGAATACAAAAGTAAAGACATACTCACATCTGTGTCAGTGTTTTGTGGATCCTGCATACTACCATGTCCATCTAGCATCTCCCAGTCCTGCAGACACTGGAAAGGAGTACAATGAGTTACTCTCATTAACTGCGATGTCCATATACACACTTAAGTGGTATCATGACCACTACACAACAGCAAATAATGTACACAGAGCCACCCTTACATAATTTGGTGCCATTTGCAATTGATAGTAGGGGTAGGGACAAGCAAATTTAAGTTTTAATGTTATGTATCTTAATAATAAACCTAAAAAAGGAGGCACTTCAGAGTAATGAGGGGAAACTACTCTATTGCAATAAGCATATGTGATAAACCCGCATAACAAACAAAATATTTAGGGACGAACAATAAATGTTGGGTATCATGGAATGAACACACAACAATATTGGCAAAAAGAATTCATCAGCATTTTAGGCGCTTAAGGCTACAGTGTGAAAAAGCCAGTGTCTTGTGGTGACATAGTACTGTATTTCTATGTACACTCAATTCTAAGCTACAGGATTCTTTCCTGGAGTTCAAAGGGACCAAATATGGACACAGTTTTCAAACTACGGAAAGGGAACATACAATGTTAACTAAAAATAACAGCTGGACTAAGATGATTCATTGCCACGATGATACAGAAGGTGGCGTTGACTCATTAGACCGGATGTCTTGCAACATTTCTTGCAGGCGTAAGACTAAAATCTGGCCTTTGTGTGACTTTTATGGAATTTTGAACATTGTGTGTATTAATATGTGGGTAAACCATGTTCACAACAACATCCGTGAAAAGGAGAATGTCCTAAAGAGGAAATCCTTCCTAATATTACTGAGTGAAGAGCTACTCTCATCATGGATGCAAAGCAGGCTACACATACCAAGAACATCAAATGACCTGCACCTCACTATACAGTCTGTCCTTGGAATCGAATACCATCGTGAGAACATTGGTGGAAATGCTGGAATAACATCTGTCCCAAGGAGAACTATCTGCCACACCTGTCTATCGAAAAAGAGAAGAATCAACAATGTTTTTGCTGTTTGTTGTAAGGCATTTTGCAAAGAGCATCGAGTGCAATTATGTACTAATTGTTCAAAATATATGTTGTCATTGCTGTCCAAAACTATTGTTTCTGTGATCACAGACTGTGGCCTGTGTGGTTTATTAGTGGTAATTAATAATTGATAAAATGTGTTACCAAATTTTGCTTACTTTCTTTTTAATGTCGTAAAAATTCTGAACGTTTGTAAGATTGGATAATTGAAGAATGTTTGTGTTCTAGCATTAAACATTTGTTGGCTTTGCTATCTCACAACCAAACTGTCACCTTCCAACCCACTCTACACTTCGGGCTGGTTACACATCAATTTCTCACCACAGCCAGATTTTTTTTCTTCCATATTTGTTGGTTTCACCAACTTTCAACCAAACTGTTACCTCCCAACCTAACCTAGATCTCAGGGAATGCTGCGGATACATCTGTCAACAAAACCACGTGTTCTGCTATCACATTCATGTGCTTCGCCAACTCACTACCAATCAGTTACCTTCCAACCTACCTACACCTTGGGCTAAGCAACAGATCACACTGCCACCACAACCAGATTTTTTTGCTTTCATGTATGCTGCAGTTCCAACTCGCAACTAAAGATTAGCGTATCATTACAAACAGTTTTTTGTGGCAATTCGAGTTGCACTCTTGTATCCCAGCCTAACCACATCTATGCAAATTGTTACCTATTCGGAGAATAACAGCCATATATGAAGAATATAAATGTCACTGTTTCACTCCCAGCAATTTAAGTTGTGTTGTTACGTCCCAATTGAAACTGTACTCTCAGAAATTGCTACATATTTGCAAAACATCAGCCAAATATTCCTCAAAACCAAGAGTAGAAATGTCATCCTGACAATGTGTGTGTGTGTGTGTGTGTGTGTGTGTGTGTGTGTGTGTTTTAATTCATCGGCCCAACCACGTCCATACGTCAATACTTGCTGTACATGTAAAAATTACAAAAGGTTATGAGCCCAGTGCACAGGTGTGGTGAGTATGTTTTGAGTTCAATGAAAAAAGAACTTGAGGTACAAGAACTGGTGAAGACGATGTATCTGATGTTCTAGCTTAGCTAATGACGAAGGAAACAATTTGGAATGATCAAACCATCTGTGAAGATTGATCGCCAATGCAGCAATAACTATTTCACGTGGTCAGTTCATGGTTGTTCACTGATACAATATCGTGAAGCATGGGATGTCATGGAACCTGGATTTGGAATATGTTACAAACAGTTACATGCGGAGAGACTGCTACCTAGGGACAATTGGCACTCTATAACTGATGAAGGAAGCATAGGAGAAACTGAAAAGAATACACTGCAACAATGACCTACTTAACACTATATCCAAAATGAGGGGCTTAGTAAATATGACGAAAGAAGATGACATGACTATGGATGACTATGTAACAAAGAATACCAGTTGCCAATAAATTAGTGAAGCAGGAGTGCTTTACCTTTAATGGGAAAGCAGTTGCATGTTTCATGCTTCTAGGACTGCAACTGGAGAAGTATTAATACCTCATTAGAAGTTTAGAAAGAGATAACAGATTGACTACAGACCTAGTCATCAACAGACTAGAATTAGAAGAGAAGCACCTGGAACCAGATTTGAAGTCCACTAAGAGCCGAGAAGAAGCCAAGCATATGCAGCACAAGGTGGAGGTCATAAAAAACACAAGTTTCGCTGGAGCCACTAAAAACATCATAAACAAAACCACTGTGGTGAAGCAGATCACACTGCCAAGAAGTGCCCACATTTCCGGGAAACAAGGAGTGGGTGCACCAAGCAAGCAGAATGTTCCCGAGCAATCAACATACAGGACAAGTGGGTGTAAGCTCAACAGTGTTAAGAATGACCCAAACAGTGAAGACTCAAGTGCAAGTGCAAAGGAAGATGATGAAATTGAGGCTATGATAGTGACCAAAAGTGGAGGAGGTGCTGATGGAAAGGTGTGGGTTCTGGATTTAGGAGCATCACATCATATGACTAGTCACCAAGAGATACTACAGAACTTGGAGATGAGCAACTTTGGAGAATTGAAACTGGTTTTTAGAAATTTACTAAAGCAACTGGTAACGGAACTGTTGTCATGAAAGCAGAAAAGTAATGTGGGGTTAGGTCAATCCAACCAACAGAAGTGCTTCTGGAGGAAGAACTGGATGGGAACTTCTTGTCTGTTAAACAAGTGGACAAGAAAAGAATGTGCATTACATTGAAAAACAGTGATGTTAATGTGTATGTTGGTGAGAAGGAAGTGTTGAGAGAAAGATAATCAGGAAGTGATGTCTACATACTGCATTGTGAATACTGTAAAGTGAATAACAATAAAGCGATGGCCCACAATGACAAAACACAGCAACAAGGGGAAAATGAAGCAACAGCCAGATGGGCAGAAATTTTGTGGCACCAAGTACCTGGACACAGAGAAGCTTTACCCAAAGTATGTGGAGCCACTAAGTATACAGAAAAATGTGAAGTGTGTATGCAAGGAAAAATGAAAGACAGCATTTCACACCAAGCCAAACTACTACTGAAAATGTTCTAGAACTGGTACAAAGCAATGTGGGGTATATTACACTGATCTCCTTAGGTGGAGCACATTACTATGCTACTTACTCGATGATCGCTCAAGATTTTGGGAGTGAAAATACTAAAGCAGAAAAGTGACACATTTGACTCAATTATGGAGTTTAAGGGATGTACAGAGAGTGAGACAGGGAGAAAACTGCAAAGTTTCCAATTGGACAATGAGACTGAGTACATCAACAGCAAATTTGAACAGTTGTACAAGGAAGAGGGCATATTATACTGGAAAAGCACAGTTTACTCTCTCCCATCCAATGGAAAAGTAGAGCGTCTAAATAAAATACTTACATCCATTGTAAGGTGTCTGCTATTCCAAGGTGGTTTCCCTGCCAACGTTTTAGAAGAAGCTCTGATGTCAGCCTGCTACGTGCAGAATAGATGCCCAATAAGATCACTTTGGAAAAAAATCCCATATGAAGTCTGGAAGGCAGAAAGAACTTATTAAAAAAGACTTGAAAATGCTCAAAGTGATTGGCTGCACACCTGGACAAGGACACTGACAAACTTACAAAATGATGTTTATCTTGGACTAGAAGCAGGATCACCTGGAGAGTCTAAGACAAGGAAAACTCATTTTGAGAAGAGATGTCATCTTTGATGAAGGAGTATTCCCTTTGAAGGCTGCAGTAAACAAAGAACTGTGTCTTCTAGGGGAAGTAATCACAAAGCAGATAGCAACAGCTGCTCCATATAGCAGTGAGGTGACAGCAGACAATGCCAATACAGTGCAGTTGAGCTTTCGTGATCTATCAACAGATGGTGACAAGACACAACCAAGGAGTGAAGAACCAGTAACGGATGAGGCGGTTGAGTCAACAGCTGTCTGAGGAGATGGGAGACAATCGATGGTCGGATTGATTGACTGATTAATTGAGAAGGTTTATGGGATCAAACAGCGATGTCATCAGTCCCGCGATTCCCAAGTTACTCTCAGGTGAAAGAGGGTCCGCTAAAGGTGGACAGATCCAGTCTGGGGACAAATTATAAAATAATGAAGTTAAAACACCCACAGCAAAAGGCATAAAAGGAGAGACCAAATCTAAATACTGGACAAAAAAGAGCACTCTTTCCATGGGGGAGTGGTCAAGGGGTCCCAGATCGAGGAGGCATGAAGAGAGGTCCCAGCCACAACCACCCTGCCCCTACTCCAGGAGTGAAGCAAAACCTTAAATCTGGAAATAAAAATCACTTTCATGGAGTAAACTGAGGACCAGTTCAGCCACCTGTGAGTTGTCTGCTAGTATGAAAATTAAGGAACCTGGAAGACTATACTTACAAGGAAACCTCCCCATCGCACCCCCCTCAGATTTAGTTATAAGTTGGCACAGTGGATAGGCCTTGAAAAACTGAACACAGATCAATCGAGAAAACATGAAGAAGTTGTGTGGAACTATGAAAAAATATGCAAAATATACAAACTGAGTAGTCCATGGGCAAGATAGGCAACATTGAGGACCATGTGAGCACAGGAGCGCTGTGATCCCATGGTTAGAGTGAGCAGCTGCAGAACGGGGGGGTCCTTGGTTCAAGTCTTCTCTCAAGTGAAAATTTTAATTTTTTTATTTTCACGAAGTTATGATCTGTCCATTCGTTCATTGACGTCTCTGTTCACCGTAATAAGTTTAGTGTCTGTGTTTTGCGACCGCACCGCAAAACCGTGCGATTAGTAGACGAAAGGACGTGCCTCTCCAATGGGAACCGAAAACATCTGATCGCAAGGTCATACGTCAACCGATTCCTCCACAGGAAAACACGTCTGATATATTCTATACGACACTGGTGACGGCATGTGCATCACATGACAGGAATATGTTGTCCACCCACCTAGCTTGCACACTTGGCGAATGGGTGAAAAGATTCTTCTACCTTGCCTGATTTAGGTTTTCTTGTGTATGTGATAATCATTCCCAAAAAGTGATGAAAACATAAGAGTTTGTCAGATAATAATTGTCTGAAAATAAAAAATTAAACTTTTCTCTCGAGGGAAGATTTGAACCAAGGACCTCTCGCTTCACAGCTGCTCGTGCTAACCACGGGACCATGGCACTCCTGAGCTCATACTGTTGTTGAAGTTGCCTATCTTGCCATGGACTACTCAGTATGTATATTTTGCTTATTTTTTTTCATAGTTCCACACAACTTCTTCCCGTTTTCTCGATTGGTCTGTGTTCAGTTTTTCAAGGCCTATCCACTGTGCCAACTTATAACCAAATCTGAGGGGGGTGCGATGGGGAGGTTCCCTTGTTAGCAAGAAGGGCCAAATGCAGGGAACATTCCACCAACATGAGGGATAACGTCAGTCTGTCTCCACAATCACATTGTGGGGGTGGAACATTACGCATGAGGAGACAATGGGTGAGCCTGGTATGACCAAAAAACAGTGGACTCCTTCTGAGAGGAGTGGAAGGAAGAATGCTGAACTGCAGTAGATCCCTTGACTGTGGGGAGTTTATTACTGTGAGCAGTAGCGCAGCAGGTGTCATTCCACTTTAGGGCAAAGAGAGATTTGACGGAGATCTGCATATCCACAGATGGAGTCATGAAAGGGAATGGAGGGTAAGTATCTGCTTCTCTAGCCAAACGGTCAGCCAGTTCATTCCCTGGGATGCCCACATGACTTGCAACCCAGAGAAAGACAATGGAGTAGGTGGCATGGCCAAGGGCAGAGACAATGTCATGGACAGCAGAGAGCAAAGGGTGATGAAAGTAGCATTGGTTGATAGCCTGCAGGCTGCTCATTGAGTTGGTAGAAATTAAAACACTGGCGAGGGAGGCCCGAAAAACAAAATGGAGGGCTCTGTGAATGGCTACAAACTCTGCTGTGAACATTCTACATGATCCTGGCAATAAATGGTGTTCTAAGCCAGTGGGAGATGCGAAAGCATATCCCACCTCTCCTTATATCTTGTCTTACAACCATCAGTGTAGGAGATGCTGGTGCCCTGGAATGCTGCAACGATGGCACGTATAAGATGCCAGAAAACCATAGGGGCAACAGAGACCTTACGCCCTGGAATAGGTCAGTCCTAATCCATGGTCTAGGCACCATCCAAGGGGGCGTGTGGGAAGAATTGGTTGGTTGGTTTGGGGATGGAGACCAGACAGCGTGGTCATCGGTCTCATCGGATTAGGGAAGGATGGGGAAGGAAGTCGGCCGTGCCCTTTCAGAGGAACCATCCTGGCATTTACCTGGAGTGATTTAGGGAAATCACGGAAAACCTAAATCTGGATGGCCGGATGCGGGATTGAACTGTCGTCCTCCCGAATGCGAGTCCAGTGTCTAACCACTGCGCCACCTCGCTCAGTGTGTGGGAAGAAATACATGGGTTTCATTCCAGTGAGTGGAGATGGAGATCTCGATAGAGGCAAGTGATACGCATTCCAACTGGCAATCCTACACATGGGCAGTTAGGAGGGAGACATCCCCCGTTTGCAAAGAGGACAGGGTACATGGGACGGTCAGGGAAATGGTGAATGGTGATTGTGTAAGAAACCAAGAGTTGGCTCCGCAATATTTGTAGAGGGGGAATACCTGCTTCTGTGAGGAGACAGTGAATGGAACTAGAGTGAAAGACACCAATAGTCAGATATACCCCACAGTGACGGATAGGGTCAAGGTGATTCAAAGAAGAGGGAGCTGTGAGCCATAAATTTGACTACCCAAATCTAGTCTGGACAAGATCAGAGCTTAGTAAAGATGGAGAAGAGCAGTACATTCTGCACCCCAAGATGTGTGGGCCAGGAGGTGGATATCATTACGCTTCCACATGCATGCAGTCTCTAAGTGGTGAATATGGGGCAGCTACATCAGCTTTTTATCAAAAATATGGCCCATGAAATTGGACCATGCTACAACATCAAGGAGCTGGTCACCTAAATAAAGTTCTGGATCAGGTTGGACTGTGGGTCGACGACAAAAATGCATAACCCGCGTTTTGGAGGGAGTAAACTGGAAGCCATGGGAGATGGCCCATGCAGAGGCCCGTCGGATGGCGCCTTGGGGCCAGCGCTCAGCAGGTGCTACCGAGTGGGAGCTGCACCAGACGCAAAAATTGCCAACGTACAATACCAATGTAACCACAGGCCCAACAGAGGTTACAAGCCCATTGATGGCTATGAGGAAGAGTGTGACATTTAACACAGAACCCTGTGGGATACCGTGCTCCCAAATCTGAGGGGTACTGAGTGAAGCGACAACTCTAAGCCAGAAGAGCTGGTGAGATAAAAACTCTAAGATAAAAATTGGAAGGAAGTCATGCAAGTCCCAGTGATGGAGGGTAACTAAAATGTGATGGCACCAAACATTGCCGTACATGCCTCATGTAGATCAAAGAAGACCGCAACAAGGTGCTGGCAGTTAGTAAAAACCTGTCAGATTACTGTTTCCAATCTGAGTAAATGGTCATTGCAGACCGTCCTTCTCGGAAGCCATACTGATACGAGGACAAAAGGCCCTGAGATTCGAGTACCCAACATAATCTGAAGCTAACCATCCGCTTGAGCACATTACAAAATGCATTTTTCAGGCTAATTGGGCAGTAGCTGTCTAGAGACGTAGGGTTCTTCCCAGACTTAAGGACGGGGATAACTATACTGTCTAGCCCTTGCTACAGGAAAGTACCCATGAGCCAAATGCGGTTGAAGACCCTGAGGAGACATTACCTGTGGGGAACGTCCAAGTGTCAAATCTTCTGGTTGTGGATGGAATCTTAATGTGGGGCCATGCCACGTGAAGAAGTAAGAGCCTGCAGTAATTCCCATTTCGTGAAGGGTTCATCATGGGGTTCAGGGTGGTGCGGGTTGGAACAGAGGAGGTCTGTTCGATCAGCATTTCCATCGGAGAACGGTAGCAGTATAGGAAGAGGACGCTGGTGTTGTCACAAAGTGTGTCACGAGGTGTTCTGCTAGTTCCAATGGATCAATGTGCAGAGCACTTCGCAGGCTAAGACCTGGATAGTTGACTGTCGCTGGTGGCCCAGAAGGCTTCGGAGCTTGGACCAAACCTGTGATGAAGAGGTATATGTCCCCAGGGGGAAACATAGTGCTCCCAACATTTCTTTTTACTCTGCTTATAAGGTAATGAGACGCTTAAAATCGAGGAAGCTGGTCTGTGAAAGGTGTCGTTTAAATCACTGCAGCACCCGTCGGCAGTTCTGGACAGCGATTGCTACATCCTTTGCCCACCACAGTACCGGTCCATGACAAGGGGGCCTGTGGATAAGGGGACAGCAGTGCCAGCAGCATGAAGAATAGTGGCAGAGACGTCTAGCATGACTCCATAACAGCAGTTTGAGAGGGAGGTATCGAAGCACACAGCAGATGTATATAAAGGGCCAATGGGCCCTGCCAAATGCCGAAAGTGGGGCCCGTCTGCCTGGTGGCAGCAAGAGAACAATAGAATCACCAGAAAGTAGTCACTGTCATCCAGAGAGCAGGGGAGGAGATCATGAGATTGATAACAGTAAAAGTGCCACGAGTGGCACTGAAGAGACTAGGGGAATCATTATTGAGGAGAGACAAATCGAAGATTGTAATAAGTTGATCAATTAGGAGACCCCTACCCATTGAAGTGGCACTCCCCCACAGTGGGTGGTGGGCACTGAAGTCCCCAAGGATGAGAAACAGGGGCTGGAGTTGCTGTATTACACTGCTGGATGGGCCCTACCCTATGACGGGCCCGACTCCTGATGCTGCAGAAGTTGGGGCCAGCTGTGGATGATGTGGGCCAGCACAAGGTGCAGTGTGAGGTCGCGGTGCTCAAGCGGATCTTGACATGGGAAGGCCATCTTTCCACGACACCAGAGCAGGTCGGGGACATGTGGGCGGTGCACCTGCACGTCGCCTTCGACAGTGAGGCCCTCTCCGAGCCTGCTGCCATCTGGGGATAGCACCAGTGGGTTGCCGACACCAGTGGTCTACTCTCTGGGCACAACTTCATCAATGCCACCCGCCCCTGCATCAACACCTTTCGACATCTTGGTGGAGCCCCATCTTCGAACATTGGACGGTCTCCGCATCATTGTGGTCAAAGACGGCCTGCCTGCAGAGTCGATGCCCAGATAGTCAGCAACCACCTCCGATTTGACTGGTGCCACCAGCACAAGGCAGTGAAGTACAACACACTGTCGGCCATCTTGAATTGGAGGAGAACATGGTCCCCACAGTCCGTGAGCGACCTCCTGAAGCTAGGCCTTAAGGTGCGAGAGTTCTCCATCATCTTGTCTGGGGTGCTGACGTCGTACTGTGCATCGTTCAGGATCTTTGAGCGAAAGACAGTACAGTGCCCGATGCCCAAGGCTGGTGCTGGGTAGAGCGCTGGCTTCTCTCTCCCTGACTCCTGGGGTCTGTCACAGGAGCAATAACTATTTTCATGTTCTTGTCTTATTTTGTAAATTTGTTATGTTTATCCCTCTATGTAATATATACATTTGGAGTGTGTTGCCAAACGTAAGCTCCCACTGTGGTGGGGGTACTGGTGAGCTACTGTACCCCTATGCACCATTTTCATTTCAAATATGTATGAATTATTCCTTTTGGAATAAAGACGGCTTTAAACGGTGCAACATAAGGAAGTGGCCTACCTGGAGAAAGGTCGACACTGCAAATGGTGATTGTCAGAGTCATTGGAACTCTAACCGCTATTGCTTCCAGGTTGGTATAAAAGGGGATCCAGTCACTAATGACATCGGACAAACTGTAGACCCCGCCAGATGCTGCCCGGGACCAGTACGGTTCTGACAGAATGCCCAATAACCATGAAATTTTCGAGACCGGTCATCACAGAAGCATGTTTCTTGAAGGGCATGACAGAATGTAGAACAGGAGGAAACAAGATGATGTATTTCCAGTAGGTGATGACAGTCTCTGTTGCAATCCCACTGGATGACAGTGTGATGAGAGTCCAGGTTAGACATAAAGAAGCCGAGAGGAGGTAACGTTACTCAGTCAGTGGTCATCACCGACAAGGATGGAGTGACAGCCATAAATAAGATGTCAGACTCAGGTTGCGAGGGGGGAGATGGAACGTCCAGGGGCTTAAGTTTCTTCTTCTTCTCTTTTGGAGGTGGAGGAGGGCAGGGTACAGAGGGAGTACAGGCGTCAGCAAGATTGTGGTAGGAGGCTTCCTACGTGAGAGAAGGCAGGGAGAGGGGTCTTGGGTTGGGTGGGGGGGGGGGGGTGTAGGGATCATCACCAGCAGGTGCCGAAGGGGGGGCTACCGGGTGGGATGTCATGGGAACTCCAGTGGTGGGGGAGGGGAGAGGGAGACGGAGCTAGGGTAAGGAAGAGGTAGAAGAGGAAAAGGATGTAACGGAGGCAAAGTGACACTGGATGGAGTCTCTCATATTTTTGGCGAGCCTCAGCATAAGACAGGCAATCCTGGGACTTGTATCCTTGGATTGTGAGTGAGGGGAGTGGTGGTCATGACAAATGACACACACAGGTGGTGGAACACAGGGGCTTCCTTCATGCAATGGGTGGCCACAGTCAGCACACAGAGGGTCTGCCATACAGTGGGAAGACATATGCCCAAAACGCAAGCACCGAAGGCACCTCAAATGTAGGGGGATGTAGGCTTCACGTCACATCTGTAGCACATAACCTTGACTTTCTCAGGGACGGTATCCCCCTCAAAAGCCAGAATGAAGGCGCTGTCTCTGTGACCCTTCTGCACATGTCGAACAAAATGAACGCTGTGTCGCTCCAGATTAGCCTGGAGTTCCTCATCAGTTTGCAGGATGAGGTCCCTATGAAAAATCACTCCCTGGAACATATTCAGAGATTGGTGAGGGGTAATACACACTGGGATATTGCCAAGATGATCACAAGCACGAAGAACTGCAGACTGGGTGGCAGAAGAAGCTGTGATCAACAGGGAGGTCGGCTGCATCTTACTGAGAGATTTCACTTCACCAAACTTGTCCTTGATATTTTCCACAAAAAACAATGGCTTTGTGGCGGTGAATGCGTACCCATCCGTCCTAGTACAGACGAGGTAGCAGGAAAAATCTTTCATCCCAAGACGGAGAGCCTGGCCCTCCTCCCATGGTGTAGCCGAGGAAGGGAAGACTGCTTGGCCATACACAGCAGTATTCAATGATCCTTCACCATTTGAAGAGATGACCGTTCGATAATGGCGAGATTTTTGCAGCTTGACATGCTTCATGTACCAACCATCTGCACTGATACCACTCCAACCTCACGGGCAGCACCTAGCCACAGCAAGGGCTGTCTGGCATGGTGGCCACTGCTGCGAGTTCCGGTGCTCCAGGAAGACATGTAACCATTCCTTGGCATACATGGGAAAGGAACAGCTCAGGTATCAGTAGCGTGATATCTGTGTTGTCAGGGGGCTCAGTCAAGCCAGATGGGTACATAACAGCCTCTCCCCTCCCCTGTGGGAGGTCATCCGAAGACCAGTATCAGTTGCAAAGCGATTTAGAAAAGATTGCTGTATGGTGTGGCAGGTGGCAGTTGACACTAAATAACGAAAAGTGTGAGGTGATCCACATGAGTTCCAAAAGAAATTTGTTGGAATTCGATTACTCGATAAATAGTACAATTCTCAAGGCTGTCAATTCAACTAAGTACCTGGGTGTTAAAATTATGAACAACTTCAGTTGGAAAGACCACGTAGATAATATGGTGGGGAAGGCGAGCCAAAGGTTGCATTTCATTGGCAGGACACTTAGAAGATGCACCAAGTCCACTAAAGAGACAGCTTACACTACACTCGTTTGTCCTCTGTTAGAATATTGCTGCGTGGTGTGGGATCTTTACCAGGTGCGATTGACGGAGGACATCGAAAGGGTGTAAAAAAGGGCAGCTCGTTTTATATTATCACTTAATATGGGAGAGAGTGTGGCAGATATGATACGTGAGTTGGGATGGAATTCATTAAAGCAAAGACGTTTTTCGTCGCAGCAAGATCTATTTACGAAATTTCAGTCACCAACTTTCTCTTCCGAATGCGAAAATATTTTGTTGAGCCCAACCTACATAGGTAGGAATGATCATCAAAATAAAATAAGAGAAATCAGAGCTCGAACAGAAAGGTTTAGGTGTTCGTTTTTCCCGCACGCTGTTCGGGAGTGGAATGGTAGGGAGATAGTATGATTGTGGTTCGAGAACCCTCTGCCAAGCACTTAACTGTGAATTGCAGAGTAATCATGTAGATGTAGATGTAGACTGGCTACATGTGGGGTGAGCTAGCAGAGTGCAGGGGGTCTGCAATGGGGAAGGAAGGGGGGAAGAGGAATTCACACTTAAGACGCTAGGGAGGTGTTTCTTCCCCAAATGGTTCACACCAAAAACAGAAAATTTAGAAATGGAGGTCAAGCCTCAAGCAGGGACCTAAACACCAGACAGGATGAAAGAACAGGCAGAAGGAACAAAATTGCAAGCAATACAAATCAGAACACCGAGAGAGGAGAAGGAGGGGGTAATAGGGCTCCGTGTGCACCACACACACACACACACACACACACACACACACACACACACACACACACACAAATTGTGAGCCCCGGGTGGGAATCCAGGATCAGAGTATAGGATGGATACAATACTGAAGGAAAGTAGTGGAGACAGTGAAGTGTGTTAGAGGTGATATACCATACGGGAAAGCAAAATTTCTAGTTCAAATAGTGAAGTGGGTTTACAATGGTCTTTACGCCTGGAGAAATGGAAAAAGTGTGGTTCGTTTCTCTTTGCATGTTTTTTTGCTAGCATGTGTTAAGTGAAACCATCTGATCCAACATCAGTAGAAGAGGCTTTAGTCTCAGCTCGCAGGCACAAGTGGAGTACAGCCATGGAGTGGGAGATGAGTAGCCTAAAACGCTACAATACATGGCAACCTGTTGACAGATCAAAAGCTGATCATGCAGTAGAGAGTAAGTGGGTGTTTACTACAAACAAAATCAGAGGTGAGATAACTAAATTTAAAGCAAGGTTAGTAGCTCTGGGCTATAGCCAGATATTTGGAGTAGCTTACAAGGAAAGCTACAGCCAAATAATGAGATAAAGTAGCAATTGCAGTACTTAGGGGATGGAAAATCAAACACAGTGATGTAGAAACTGCTTATCTTAATAGCCCCATAAGTGGCAGCATTTTCATGGAGCAACCAAAATTGTTTAGCGTGGTGAATAAAGTGTGTTTAGTGAATAACAGTTTGTATGGACTTCACCCCCCCCCCCTCCCCCATGCACCATGGACCTTGCTGTTGGTGGGGAGGCTTGCACACCATAGCGATACAGATGGCCATACTGTAGGTGCAACCACAACGGAGGGGTATCTGTTGAGAGGCCTGACAAATGTGTGGTTCCTGAAGACGGGCAGCAGCCTTTTCAGTAGTTGCAGGGGCAACAGACTGGATGATTGACTGATCTGTCCTTGTAACACTAACCAAAACGGCCTTGCTGTGCTGGTACTGCCAATGGCTGAAAGCAAGGGGAAACTACAGCCGTAATTTTTCCTAAGTGCAGGGAGCTTTACTGCATGGTTAAATGATGTTGGCGTCCTCTTGGGTAAAATATTCCGGAGGTAAAATACTCTCCCATTCGGATCTCCGGGTGGCGACTATTCAGGAGGACGTCGTTATCAGGAGAAAAGAAACTGGTGTTCTACAGATCGGAGTGTGGAATGTCAGCTTCCTTAATCGGGCAGGAAGATTAGAAAATTTAAAAAGGGAAATGGATAGGCTAAAGTTAGATATAGTGGGAATTAGTGACGTTCGGAGGAACAAGACTTTTGGTCAGGTGAATACAGGGTTATAAATACAAAATCAGATAGGGATAATGCAGGAGTAGGTTTAATAATGAATAAAAAAAAATAGGAGTGTTGGTAAGTTACTACAAACAGCATAGTGAACGCATTATTGTGGCCAAGATAGTAACGAAGCTCATGCCTACTACAGTAGTACAAGTTTATATGCCAACTAGCTCTGCAGATGATGAAGAAATTGATGAAATGTATGATGAGATAAAAGAAATTATTCAGGTAGTGAAGGGAGACGAAAATTTAATAGTCATGAGTGACTGGAATTCGATAGCAGGAAAAGGAAGAGAAGGAAACATAGTAGGTGAATATGGATTGGGGGTAAGAAATGAAAGAGGAAGCCATCTGGTAGAATTTTGCACAGAGCATAACTTAATCATAGTTGGTTCACGAATCATAAAAGAAGGTTGTATACATGGAAGAATCTTGGAGATTCTAGATGGTATCAGATAGATTATATAATGGTAAGAGAGAGATTTAGGAACCAAATTTTAAATTGTAAGACATTTGCAGGGGCAGTTGTGGACTCTGACCACAATCTATTGGTTATGAACTGTAGATTAAAACTGAAGAAACTGCAAAAAAGTGGGAATTTTAAGGAGATGGGAACTGGATAAACTGAAAGAACCAGAGGTTGTACAGAGTTTCAGGGAGAGCATAAGGGAACAATTGAGAGGAATGGGGGAAAGAAATACAGTAGAAGAGGAATGGGTAGTTCTGAGGGATGAAATAGTGAAGGCAGCGGAGGATCAAATAGGTAAAAAGACGAGGGCTGGTAGAAACCCTTGGGTAACAGAAGAAATATTGAATTTAATTGATGAAAGGAGAAAATATAAAAATGCAGTAAATGAAGCAGGCAAAAAGGAATACAAACGTCTCAAAAATGATATTAACGGGAAGTGCAAAATGGCTAAGCAGGGATGGCTAGAGGATAAATGTAAGGATGTAGAGGCTTATCTCACTAGGGGTACGATAGATACCGCCTACAGGAAAATTAAAGAGACCTTTGGAGTAAAGAGAACCACTTGTATGAATATCAAGAGCTCAGATGGAAACCCAGTTCTAAGCAAAGAAGGGAAAGCAGATAGGTGGAAGGAGTATATAGAGGGTTTATACAAGGGTGATGTACTTGAGAACAATATTATGGAAAAGGAAGAGGATGTAGATGAAGATGAAATGGGAGATATGATACTGCGTGAAGAGTTTGACAGAGCACTGAAAGACCTGAGTCAAAACAAGGCCCCGGGAGTAGACAACATTCCATTAGAACTATTGACAGCCTTGGGAGAGCCAGTCCTGACAAAACTCTACCATCTGATGAGCAAGATGTATGAGACAGGCGAAATACCCTCAGACTTCAAGAAGAATATAATAATTCCAATCCCAAAGAAAGCAGGTGTTGACAGATGTGAAAATTACCGAACTATCAGTTTAATACGTCACGGCTGCAAAATACTAACACGAATTCTTTACAGACGAATGGAAAAGCTGGTAGAAGCCGACCTCGGGGAAGATCAGTTTGGATTCCGTAGAAATGTTGGAACACGTGAGGCAATACTAACCTTATGAGTTATCTTAGAAGAACGACTAAGGAAAGGCAAACCTATGTTTCTAGCATTTGTAGACTTAGAGAAAGCTTTTGACCATGTTGACTGGAATATTATCTTTCAAATTCTTAAGGTGGCAGGGGTAAAAGACAGGGAGTGAAAGGCTATTTACAGTTTGTACAGACACCAGATGGCAGTCATAAGGAGTCGAGGGGCATGAAAGGCAAGCAGTGGTTGGGAAAGGAGTGAGACAGGGTTGTAGCCTCTCCCCGATGTTATTCAATCTGTATATTGGGCAAGCAGTAAAGGAAACAAAAGAAAAATTCAGAGTAGGTATTAAAATCCATGGAGAAGAAATAAAAACTTTGAGGTTCGCCGATGACATTGTAATTCTATCAGAGACAGCAAAAGACTTGGAAGAGCAGTTGAACGGAATGGACAGTGTCTTGAAAGGAGTATATAAGATGAAAATCAACAAAAGCAAAACAAGGATAATGGAATTATGGAATTTAGTCGAATTAAGTCGGGTGATGCTGAGGGAATTAGATTAGGAAATGGGACACTTAAAGTAGTAAAGGAGTTTTGCTATTTGGGGGGCAAAATAACTGATGATGGTCGAAGTAGAGAGGATATCAAATGTAGACTGGCAATGGCAAGGAAAGCGTTTCTGAAGAAGAGAAATTTGTTACCACTGAGTATAGATTTAAGTGTCATGAAGTCGTTTCTGAAAGTATTTGTACGGAGTGTAGCCATGTATGGAAGTGAAACATGGACGATAAATAGTTTGGACAAGAAGAGAACAGAAGCTTTCGAAATGTGGTACTACAGAAGAATGCTGAATATTAGATGGGTAAATCACATAACTAATGAGGAGGTATTGAATTGAATTGGGGAGAAGAGAAGTTTGTGGCACAACTTGACAAGAAGAAGGGACCGGTTGGTAGGACATGTTCTGAGGCATCAGGGGATCACAAATTTAGCATTGGAAGGCAGCGTGGAGGGTAAAAATCGTAGAAGGAGACCAAGAGATGAATACATTAAGCAGATTTAGAAGGATGTAGGTTGCAGTAAGTACTGAGAGATGAAGAAGCTTGCACAGGATAGAGTAGCATAGAGAGCTGCACCAAACCAGTGTCAAGACTGAAGACCACAACAACAACAATGGACTTCACTATGCAGGTAAGGACTGGAATGATTTTTTTCTGCTCTGTGAGGAAAAAGTTAGGTTTTTAACATTGCGAGAAGGATCTTTGTGTATTCTCCTCTAGTCATTTGATCACTGAGGTTCATATTGATGGTGTGGTTGTAACAGGGGAGGAAAAGAGGATTGAAAAATCCAAGAATGTTTTGAAATCTCATATTAGCATTAAAGAAATGGACGAGATGTAGTTTATTTTAAGACTTCAGATTGAGCTGTCTCAAGGAAAAGTGAAATTAGAACAAACCAGTTACATTCAGCAAACACAGCGAGTTAAAAATGCATGACTGCAAGGGCATAGCTACACCAAGTAATGACAACCATTTTGGCGAAGATCAGAATGACAAGCCATTTGATCAAAAATTGTACCAAAAGGCAGTGGATTGTCTGTTATATACGTCCACATGTATTCTATCTATATTGCCTTTATTGCAGGAAGGTTGAGTCAGTTCAACTCTAAACCAAGTATTTCTCATTGGACCAGAGTAAAAAGGGTGTTCTGTTACCAGTATCTAACTAAAGATTTGAGCTTATGTTTCAATGCCAGTTGTTGTGATCTAAGTGGGTTCAGTGATACTGACTGGGCGAATGATCCATATGATAGTAAATCCATAACAGGGTATATAATTTTGTTAGCTGGAGCAGAAATCAGCTGGAAGAGTAAAGGGTAACCCATTGTAGCCACCTCTGCAGCAGAAGTTGAGTACATTGCAATATTCGACATGTAAAGAGTGAAATGGTTTGTAGACTTTTTAAATGAGATCAAGTGTTCTGAATTTGTTAAGACTACCACTTCAGGTCAATGCTGACAACACAGATGCCACTGAGATTACCAAGAAAAAAGGGTGTATCAGAAAAAAAGCAAAAATATCAGAGTGTGCAATCATGAAGCCAGGCAGACTGTCTTGGATGGTTTTCTTAAGTTTGTGTCAACTGATGACAACAGTGCTGACATTTCAACTAAAAGCCTTTGCAGTAATAAAACTGAGTGATTCAGAGATATGCCAGGATCAAAATAAGTATTAGGCCTATTTCACACTGGACTACCTGCCTGTTAAATTTTGCCTCAGCTGTGTTCATATGTTTGATAATGTACCATATTTTTGTAATATGAAACTGATAAGTTATTCTCTTATAATGCCCACCAAGGGGAAGTACTGTAATTAGGTTTACTTAATGCGGTGACCAAGATTCAAATTCAGTGCCTTTTCCCGAGCACTCGGAAGCCAAGGGTTTCTATCGTATGCTTCCCTTCTCTGTATGAGCTTCTTTGGTGCAGTTCAAGTAGGGCAAAAAAATCTCTGTGAAAAGAAAGTAGTGTGATGGTAGTGCCATTCTGTATATTGTATGTGTGTGTTTTCAGTAATACATTTATCAAAAATGGCAATGTGTGGTTTGTAATTCAACTGCAAAACCACATCCATGTGTCAATACTCCCTGCACATGTAAAAATTACAACACAGTCCTTCACTCGCAGCAACTGAAGCTGTGCTCTTACATTGCAACATAACCACATTCCCGAGAAAGAAGACAATATCGATGATAACCTAAATCATATGTAAAGGCATAGCTTGTCATATTCTTATTATTCTCATTATTTTACACACAGCAATTTAAGTTGTGTTCTTACATCCTCGCCCAAAATTACAAGCGAAGGTATAACTTCTTATTCCTATATTGTGTGTATATTAATTCCACACAACTGTGATCCACCAAGAGAAGAATTTCATTTTGATAATATCATCCAAATAGCTTACAACCAGACTCAAAGCCATCAACAATAGAGAAAGTTAGAGAAATCATAAAACTTAAAAATAACAAGGCATCAGGAGAACACAATATAGTTGCTGAATTGTGGAAATGCTTTAGTGACAATGTTATACTATGTCTAGGCCCCTGACATAAATCACCAATGAAATGTATACAATAAACAGCATACCATTAGAATGGACACCAGCATTAATACATCCATCACATAAAAAAAGGAAAGAAAACTGACCCTAACAATTACAGAGTGACCCTCCCCTCCCTTTTGCCTGTGACACATCAGGTCTTGTACATGTCACTTTTAAAGAAAGACAAAGAAATTTTCACCCACAACTAGAAAATTATAAAGCAGGATTTAGGAAGGGAATGTCTTGTGCAGAGCAAATACTAACTATAAAGGATGTGATAGAAATGAGAAAAATCAGAAACTTGAAATATTCGATAATTTTTATAGAGTTTAAAAAGGCATATGACTGAACTGATAAAAATAAATGACATTGCAAAGGGATTCAGACCGGACAATAAAACAACATAAATAACTACAGGAACTTTAACATCGAAGGTAAAATTTATGAGGGAATTGTCAAAATCATTTGAAATAAAATCAGGAGTAAGAAAGGGAGATTGTTCCTCACCTCTACTTTTAAGTTTCACAGTAGAGATGGTAGTGAAAGAATAGAGGAAATCCATCAAATTGTCTAGCTTCTGCGGATGATATGATGTTAATTAGTGGCTCACTGGATGACGCCAAAGAACAAATCACAGAATTACAAAAACAATAGACAAAATAGGATTGAAAAACACACTTTATGACAAATATCAACAAAGTGCCTCCTGCCTGCACCCATAAAATAATCTTAAAATTCACAACGACATGACATCTAAAATAAAATGTTGGATAATGGATAACAAGCAACAGAAAAGTATTACAGCCTTAGAAAATAAAGTAGCCGAACATAAAATGGAATGAGCAGTCCATATGACGAAAAACATATAGGCCCTATAGCAAAAAAATCTTTGTTCTGGAACACAAATTAGGACACTATCAAGCAGTTTTAAGAGGTGCAATACTGTATGCAGCAGAACACTTCAACTAACAAGTTCTTGTGACCTTGAAAAACTGGAAAAAGTTGAAAGAATGATTCTAAGGAAAATATTGGGTCCTCGAAGCAATAGTAATGTTAATACAAATTAAGATCAAATAGAGAGGTCTATCTGAAAATGGAGAATCTAACTGATGCAATGAAGAAAAAGAATACACTTGTATGGGCATACATACCGAATGGATGATAACAGACAAACTACACAGATCTCCAAATTTATTAAACAGCTACAAATACAGATCTGCATGGTTCACCGAAATTGACAACGGCATGGAAAGCACTGAAGTGTGAATGGGCATAATAGATAACAGAATACATGTTTGGAGTAGAAACACAACAGGCAAGATTTCAGAAAAGAGACAGAACTGCAAAAAGGAAGAAAGTGGAACCAGGAAGAAGAGGAGCAACATTCTAGAAGGATGAAGTAAGTCTAGAAGCAACTAAAATGAAACACGAAGACGTAAGACCAAAGTTGATTTATAGTACACTCCAAGACAATTATTTGAATGACAACAAATACATACATGCGGACGCGCGACAACTAAAACGTCTGCTAGGCTCGATATAATTGGCTGACGAGATCACGTGTCCCCTTTTGTGATTGGCAACAATCCAGCAGTCGCCATCTTAATATTAGTGCTCCGAAAGATAACTTGTCGTATTTGTGGATATCGTGTTAATACTTGCGTATCCCAAAAATATGCAGTTTCAATGATATAGCTATTGAAGATCTCGCCGAAACGCGTCGTTTGCTGTACAGATTTGTGGTACTACAGTGGCATAAAGTCCGATAACGGCATATAAAAATGTTATTTAGGTAGTAACGCTCATTTTTCAGTTTTTTTAGGGTCTTTCCGATTTACATGTGTGATGTGTGTCACTGTAACAGCGTTCTTGTGTTTATTGGAGGAGGTATTTATGCATTTTAAGTCTCTGCAAACATTTGTTTTAATTTCATTTGTTTGTTTCCTACTTACATTTGAACTGAATTGCTCTGCAACCTTTCGTTGTTGACGGTCGGTTAACTGATTGGGATAACCACTTGCAATATGCTGCGAACTGTTGTCATCAGTTTTTTGTTGTCGCCGTCTTGTAAGCTCTGACGCACAACACTCCGTTTGTTTACTGTTTACACTTCGGTTATGCGAGTTAGTGTCATCGTTTTGCTCACGAATTTCCATTTGTATAATAGTCTCATTTTCTACATGTTCTACGCTATTGTTAGTGGTTTCTTTAGTTGGGTTTTCAGGACATTTTGGCGTTTGTAATAAATATTCTTCTAATCGTGCATTTGAAGTGAGAACTGTATCTAATTTTGTATTTATTATTGAATTATTGTTTGATAGTTCATTTGTCATCTTGATAAGGCTTTGTACGAGCTCCAATAAATTGACACAATTGTTTACGCAGTTTTCAAATTTTTTTGGTCCATGCGTTTCTTTTCCGCCGAAAAGTTCGATACCTAACCTCTTTTCACAGGCTTCACAATGAAACTTAATTTGCTCGTTTGTACTCGTTACAGCACGAGCTTCACTGCTGCTGATACCTACACAGTCATTGTGGAAGAATTTTCTACACCACAATCCACACACTAAAATTATATCCGTGCTGTTAACTCCTTTTTTGCATATTACACATGACATATTCTCGTCACTTGCCGCCATCTTGGCTTTTAACAAAATAATCTGTTCGAGATCAATAGTGTACATACTAATGTCTTACCATCACCGGAATAATTACGATTAATCGATTGACTGTAATGTATTGCGCATGCCTAATGCGCGATTTTAGTTTTGCAGACAGACACGCTGTGAGGTGGCTTTGTATTCAAGTTTTAGCTTATAATTTGTGGAGGAGGAAATAACTTGAAGTCATCGGAACATTCACGCCAGAAGTGGTTAGCTTTAACGTGAAGGCAAGTGTATATTTTTGTTTATTTGTAACATAAGTCTAGGAAGTGGCAATCTAACTTTTGACAAACCCTCCAAGTCACGGGTTCACTCCTTCCGCTCAACCCAGAACCAGGAGGTCATGATCAGTCATGGAGACAATGCTGCAAATTACTATGAGGTGACAGAAATCGTGAGGTAACTTATAATATTGTGTCAGACCTCCTTTCGCCCAGTATAGTGCAGCAACTCGATGTGGCATGGGCTGTACAAGTCCCCTGCGGGAATACTGATCCATGCCGACCCTATAGCTGCCCAGAAATGCAGAAGTGTTGCCGGTGCAGGATTTTGTACATGAACTGCCCTCTGGATATGGCCTATCAGTGTTCTATGGGATTCATATCGGGCAACCTGTGTGGCCAAATCATTCACTGGAATTGGCCAGAATGTTCTTCAAACTAACGTGAACAATGATAAGGTACAAAGTCATCCATAAAAACTCCATAGTTGTTTGGAAAGAAATGGTCTCCAAGTAGCCAAACAAAATAATTTCCAGTCAATGTTAAGTTCAGTTGGACCAAAGGACTGTATCCATTCCATGTAAACACGTTCCATACCACCATGGAGCCACCACCAGCATGCACAATGTCTTGTTGACAATTTCGTGGGATCTGTACCACACTTGAACCCTAACAGCTCTTACCAACAGAAATCAGGACTCATCTGATCAGGCCATGGTTTTCCAGTCATATAGGGTCCACCCAATGTCATGAGCCCTCTCTGCAGGTGATGTTGTGCCTTTAGCACAGGCACTCCCGTTGTCTATCTGCTGCCATAGCCCATCAACACCAAATTTCGCCATACGGTCCTAATGGATGCATTTGTTATATGTCCCACATTGATTTCTGCGTTTATTTCACACAGTTTTGCTTGACTATTAGCATTAACAATTCTAAGCAAATGCCGCTGCTCTAAGCCGTTAAGTGAAGTCCATCAACCACCGCGTTGCCCTCAGTGGTAGGTAATTACTGAAATTTGGTATTTGTGGCACACTCTTGATCTTGGAATATTGAATTCCCTAACAATTTCTAAAATGGAATGTCCCATGTCTCCAACTACCTCTCTGCATTCAGTCTGTTAATTCCCTTCGTGCAACCATAATCAGGTCATAAACCTTTTCACACAAATCACCTGAGTACAGATGACAGCTTCGCCAATACAGTGATCCATTCTTTTGTATGCAATGCTACCGTCATCAGTATGTTATGTGAATATCACTATTGCACGAGTTTTGTCACCTCAGCATAAGAGCTTTGTTGTAACTCAGGACAGGTGGTCTTCTCAACTTCCATCTTCCAGTCACTGGAGTGGTCCAAGTATTACCTTGGAACCCAGTGTAGATCATTTGTTCCAACATGCATGACAGTCTGCACTTGGTCGCAACCCTTTGTGGCTGGTGGAATTGCTTCTTCAGCATGTTGAATGGACATTTGGACTGTTTGCAGCAGGTGTTCCTTCCCATCCATTGCTGCCGTTTCCCTGAAGATTAATAGACACATAGACACATACCCTTTTGTATTTGCCTCCACTTGACACAGGACACAGCAGGTTCCCCAACAAGTGAAGTGAGTCTCACTGGTTAAGTTTGTTTCAGTGAAAGACAGCACTAGTGGTATAACACAGTGAGTTTTTTTGAATTGGAGACACACAATGATACTTTGTTTCTGAAATAATTTATTGTCCAGCAGATTCACACTAATTTCAAAATGGAATTACCAGTTTTGGTCATCACCATGCATGTTAAGATCATAAAGCAGATGCTGTTGTTCACTGCAAAAACTACTTTGTTTTGAAATTAGTGTGAGTGTGCCGAGCAGCAAATTGTTTTAAACCCCAAGTTCTCTATGGTCACCTATGTCTGACCTATACAGGACACCTAGCCCTACCACTGACACACCACTCATACTGGCTTGTGTGCTTAATTTGTGATATTCATCTGAGTAGTTTCATCTCATAAAGCATTTGCATAGTTTGAGACACTTACAGTTTACACCTACTTAAATAGTTCCTAATTTATCAATTTCTATTGTCTTCTGGGGTATTGTTTTTGCATGACAGTGCAATAAATGCGCAAAGTGTAATTGGAAATGATGTAGAATCATTTTTGTGTTCAATCTTTCACTCTCTGAATCACACTCTAGTTTAGAAGTGCTACAGCTGAAATGTCACCAGTTTATTGCTCTAGTTTTGAAAAAAAAAAAATAATCCATTTCATTCCTCTTCAGAAATCTGGAAAATGTGTTCCCAGAACCAGAAAGTATTTCTTTTGCATTCGAGTGACACTTTTTTTCCCCCCCCCCTAACTACAACATGGTGTCTTTGGCGAGCATGCTCAAGACGGGTGCAGTTTGATATTCAGTTTAGGAAGAGATGCTACCTTTATTTATTTATTTATCCATGGATCTTCTCATAATGTGAGAGGATTTATCATTGTAATACAGTGAAAATAGGTAGCTCAAATATATACATAGAACACATAACTATGTTTTTACAGTGATAGGATAGCTGGTTATCTTCGGCTTTGCTGAAGGAACCAACCCAGTATTTGCATGGCATGATTTAGGAAAATGATGGAAAACTAAAATCAGACAGAGCAAATGCCATCTTCTCAAATATGAGTTCTATGTCATAATGACTGCACTGCCTCATTCAATTGCTCTCTACTGTACAGTGCTGTATCATCAAACATGACTTGCACAAGACAGTTCATAGTATGAAACAAAGTTTTGCACCACATCACTGCGCACACAACTGGCACCTGCTGCTGACTCCAGGACCATGAATACTCTGCCACGTCCCTTGCGCCCCATTCTGTCTGTCCCAAAAACTTATTCCATATCCGTACACATGCTATGAGAGGCAGTCAAATGAAAACTGAACACCCACCACAACTGAACCATGAAAAAGTTTCATTCAGAAGCAATCACCACACATTTATGCGACTGGAAGATGAGATGATCGATTCCTGTTTCGTAGAACGCGGTCAGTCGCTGATGGTTCTACAACCGCACCCACTCTTGCACTTCCTTGTCTGACTGAAACCGGCATTCACACGTCTTTCTTCAGGTTGCCAGTGATTGAAAAATCACACAATAAATGATCTGTGCTGTGCAGATGATGTTGCAGTGTTCCCCTATCAAATAGATGAAGAGTAGCCTTTGTGAAATTGGCATTGTGGAGCCTGGTGTTATCATGCAACTTCAGCTGCAGGAGCCGTCTGCTCGTAGAGTTCCTGGAGTGTGGAACCACAATCAGTGTGCAACACTTTGACAACACTTAGCAGAAAGTACAACATGCCATAAAGTCAAAACGCCCAGAAATGCTGTTGGACGCAATAATTCTGGTGCACGATAATACCCAACCTAACACTGCCAATCAGCTAAAGGATGTGCTTTAGCGATTTGATTCGGAAATGCTGCAGCATCCTCCATTCAGACCGGATTGTTAACTGCGTGAGTTTAATGTCTTTAGCAACCTGAAGAAAGATAAGCAGGGATGTCGTTTTCAGTCGGACGAGCAAGTGCGAGAGAGGGTGCGGTTGTGGATTCGTCAACAGCTGACCATGTTTACAAAATAGGAATTAATTGTCTCATTTCCCAGTGGGATAAATGTGTTGAGGCATTTGGTGAACACTTTTGAATTGAACCGTCCCATGGTTGTATTGTGGTGGGTGTTCAGTTTTCATTTGACTGCCCCTTGTACTATGCCTGTGCACCTCTTCATGTCTTCCCTTCAGCCCATCTAAAAAACAGAGCCAGTGATGAGTGAGGTGTTGAGCTCAGGATAAGCTACTACTGACATGAACTGTGGATCTTAGCATGTGAATTTAATGTAAAAGCATTACATTGTGATCCTGTATTGTTAGGCGACAGGGTGTTGTAATTGTCCCCTTTGGTTATCAACCTCACTCAGAATCCTCTAAATGAGCTTTTGTGTAGTATGCTTACTGTATGAAGTACATTTTAGCTGCCTTTTCAAACAGATTTATTATGGTAATCGGAAATACAGAAGCATCCAATTCCACCCGTCTTCTTTGACCCATGACGCCACAAATATGGCGGAAACGACCACACGCTATGACTCCAATATGGTGCCTATGACGTCATCACGTAAACATGACCACAAACACGAAAATACATTGAAAAACCAACACACACATGTTCCAAAAAAAAAAAAAAAAACCTAATGAAACTAATGGGACAAGTGTGGGAAATTGGGGGTTTTTGGATGGGGACAAAGTAAATATAAACAAATTTAGACACACACCACCATACCAAACCACACAAAAGACCGAAAAAACCAACACAAAACTCCCCAAATTCCACTAAACCAATATCCTCTGGAATCGACAATTCCCTTGACTTATATAGCTCAGCAGCAGCTCCCGATCCCACAAATTGGAATTGAACAACTTCCCATACCGGAAAACCCACAACCACACTTCCTTGAGCCCCCAGGTTCGTGATGTACCCATGTCCGGTTAATGGCTGACGCTACAGATCAGTTTGCATACAGATCAATTTATTTATGAAAATAGAAAGTACAGTCACCAACAAACTTTACATATTCACATTCTCCTTTACCTTTAACCCAAATGAATGCAGACTCATTTACAGATATTTTTCTCTTATTGCGAGTATACAAAGACAATGCCGAAGGCGACATATAAGCTGATTTACCAAAGTCTTTATTTGCAAGTTCTGCCATATGGTACGTACGATAGGCGATAATGTCTCTATCAACGAAACTTTCAAGTCCAGGTACGTTAGGAACTCCCGTACCTCCACGTACAATGGCTACAGTGAGCCAACCATTACCATGATCAAAAGTATCATTAATGTCAATACTAAAATTAAGTCTACAACCACAGAAAACACAAGGTCCGTCGACAAGTGCAGTAGCAGCAACATCTCCACATACAGCCGTCCCTGGTCTGAGACGCCGGAACGTTAAGTATGCCTCAAAATCCGAATAGTTGAAGAAATTTCACTAGAGACAACGCACTGTCCATCATCACCGAAAACTATTGACCTTGTTGGTCATATCCATACCTACCAAAGACATAAAAAAAGCAATTTACCAAAATTCATACACGACAAATAGAAAAAACTACAATAACGTCAAACTACCAAAGAAACTATAATCGTTAACTCACTGAAAAATATTCCGCTGAAAGCACAGTCCCGATACCATGCACGTGCAATGCTGCCACGCAAATGAACCCCATACTCCACGTAACACACTACCCATAAACACACCACCAGAGAGAACCACCGACTGCAACAATACGCCACCTATAAACACGCCACGCATGCAAACTAAACCAAAAACGTCACCTAACACACCACCAGAGAGCACCATTGATCACATCAAAAGTACACCTACAAACACGGCACTCTCACAAACTAAAGTCCGTGCCGTTGTGACGTCACACGCCACAACAGCCTTATGTCACGGGTCAAAGCTGACGGGTGGGATCGGACGCTTCGGTCGACCCTGGTAATCTTCTTGGGCTATTTATTTTACAATTTTGCTCTTTTGAGTTTTTTGTTTGTTTTTCTTTGGTAAATTTAAGCCCAAACTGGCTCTTGTTCCATGATTACACACACGACTATTAGCAAAATACTTCCTAATGTATGTTTTCCCTGATATGCACAACAGTTTGGCAGATGTACAACTTGGTACAGTAAGGCTATCCAGTTTTTTAAATAGTTGTCAACAATGGACACAACTAGTTATTCATACGGTTCTTTTCTGCAGTTTAGCCGGCGGGTCTGAGGCACCTTGTCATGGTTCGCGTGGCTCCCCCACGTCAGAGGTTCGAGTCCTCCCTCGGGCATGAGTATGTGTGTTGTCCTTAGCGTAAGTTAGATTAAGTAGTGTGTAAGCTTAGGGACTGATGACCTCAGCGGTTTGGTCCCATAAGACCTTACCGAAAAGTTCCAAAGTCCCTTTTCTGCAGTTTTCAATGTCCATGTTTTGTGCCTTTGACCTCCAGAATAGAATACCATAGCTGAGAATTCAGTGTACACGGAAATAGTATGTCATGACAAGACGTTGGCTGTTACAAACTGTTGGCAGACCCCTATGAGCATAACACGTTGATGACACTCTTTTTGCCAGTATATTTTTATGTTCATTCTGTTAATTGATAATCAGTATTCATCCTTAAATACTTTATGCTTCTTTTATTCTCTGTGTTCAGTAACGAACATAGCACTAGAACTTTCATTTGGTAGCCCCCACTCCTACGTAAAAAGAAAGGGAAGAAAGAGAGACTATAAATTGCGAAGGGCACCAAATTATGTAGAGTATACCATTAGCTGCACATTGTAGAAGGCGAAAACTGATGTGTAGTTGTTATGACATCACTTAAGCATGTATATGGACATTGTAGCTCACACAAGAATAACTCTGTTCACTCCTTTACAGTGTCTGCTGCAGTGGGAGATGCCTGATGGCCACTATAGTGTGCAGGACCCATTAGGCATCGATAAAGAGGTGAGTCCATCTTCACCTTTGTGGTGTTCTTATGTTGCTGTGGATAACTACATTGTGTTGCATAGAATAGTAATTTACTTATTCTTTATATAAAAATGCAAGATTTGCGTGGAATTCTGAACATATGTTCCAAATCATGTCATAACTTCCTGGAAACAGTTACGAGAACACAATCTTTCTCAATTGCTTATGAATAATAAGGTGCAAATAAAGATAGTCTACTCTTCTGAAAGGTATTATTTAGTACTATGAAAACACTTGTTAGTAAGAAACTCCCTCAGAGCAACTTCTCTTGTGGCCCTTTGGAAACTTGATAAACAATTTTATCCCTATGTCATAGGGACTGGTTTCTGCAACTTTTGTATGATACTGTGCCGGTGATAAATACAATATTTCGTAGTGTTATAAATCTCTACATATTGTACTACTTGTTTTTTACAATTAGTTGTTTTATTTCGGAAGTATACACGGTTTCCCAGGATAAATGCTCAGTATTCAGGGATGTCATAAGAACGGTCGTTCAAAGTAAAAAAGTCTAGGAAACATCAGCTCTAAAATGCATCCCTTAAGAATGATCATCATTCCTTCACCTTTGTTACTGTGAATTAGTTAGTTTCATATTCCATGGTTCATTTGCAGTGTATATGATAATACTATAGAACAAGTCATTTTAAATCCACATCACAATTTAATTTGTAAATATGGCTACATGCTGATCATATGTAATCTATTATTATTGTTGTTATTATTATTAAATATACATATGTGAGTTAATTATTACTACCTCCCCACTTTTCACAATTATAATAATACACTGAAGAGCCAAACAAACTGGTACACCTATCTAATATCGTGTAGGGCCCCTGCAAGCACACAGAAATGCCGCAGCATGATGTGGTGTGGACTCTATTAATGTCTGAAGTAGTGCTGGAGGGAACTGACACCATGCATCATGCAGGACTGTCCACAAATCCGTAAGAGTTTGAGGGGAGGAAATGTCTCTGAACAGCATGTTGCAAGGCACCCTGGATATGCTCGATAACATTCATATCTGGAGAGTTTGGTGGCCAGTGGAAGTGTTTAAACTCCAAAGAGTGTTCCTGAAGCCACTCTGTAACAATTCAAGATGTGTGGGGTGTTGCATTGTGCTGCGGGAATTGCCCAAGTCTGTCAGAAAGCACAATGGATATGAATGGATGCAGGTGATCAGACAGGATACTTACGAACATGTCACCCGTCACAGTCGTATCTAGATGTATCAGGGATACCATATCACTCCAACTGCATATGCCCCACATTATTACAGAGCCTCCACCAGCTTGCACAGTCCCCTGCTGACATGCAGGGTCCATGGATTCATGAGGTTGTCTCTATACCAGTACATGTCCATCCGCTCGATACAATTTTAAATGAGACTCGCTCAATCAGGCAACATGTTTCCAGTCATCAATGGTCCAATGTCGGTATTGATGGGCCCAGCCGACGTGTGAAACTTCGTGTCGTGCAGTCATCAAGGGTATACGAGTGGGCCTTCAACTCCAAAAGCCCATATTAATGATGTTTCGTTGAATGGTTCACTCACTGACACTTGTTGATGGCCCAGCATTGAAATCTGCAGCAATTTGTGGAAGGGTTGCTCTTTTGTTACGTTTAACAATTCTCTTCAGTCGTCATTGGCCATGTTCTTGCAGGATCTTTTTCCGACCGCATTGATGTCGGAGATGTGAAGTTTTACTGTATTCCTGACATTCACAGTACACTTGTGAAATGTTCATACAGGAAAATCCCCACTTCATCGCTACTTTGGAGGTGCTGTGTCCCATCGCTCGTGTGCCGACTATAACACCACATTCAAACTCACTTAACTCTTGATAACTTGCCTTCGTAGCAGCAGTAACCGATATAACAACTGTGCTAGACACTTGTTGCCTTATATAGGCGTTGCCATCCACAGCATCGTATTCTGCCTGTTTACATATCTCTATATTTGAATGTGCATGCCTGTACCAGTTTCTTTGGCACTTTAGTGTATACATCTGCCTACAGAATAGAAGGAGTTGTCAAGGAGAATTTTTTTTTTTTTTTTCAGTTTGTTTTCAAATTTTGCTCCATTTTCTGTCAGACAGTTTGTGTCAAAGGTTGACACAAATTTTGGAAATCAGGGAATTTCAAATGTGTCAGGGAAATTGGAAAAATTTGGGAAAAAAAAACACTGGAAAGATCTTGTTTTTGTCTCAGTAGATGAAATGGTTTGTTTACTGACCTCATGCACCTTCTCTGGCTGGGTGCCACTTTCCTACTCCCTCATTCTTACTGCTTCTTCCCTTCCTACCACTCCCCTCAGCTTGCAGTTAGTGCTACTACCACTTGTTGCCACTAGCCTAGCAACTGCCGATGAGAGGCAGGGAGGCATGAGGAGTGGTTTGTTTGGATACGATTCTCAGAGATTGTTGACGCAGCGGCCGGAGACAGCAGTCATGAATTGTGTCTGATTGTGTGAATGTGTGTGCTCTTGTTTTCTGACAGAGGCTCCGGCTGGTGGCTGAAACTTTAGTTGTGAGTGTGTGATTGTCTTTTCTAGATGCCTGTCTGCAGCTCAGCAATAATCTTCACAGTGAGTTGCTACCTAACCTCATTAGTACTGATTCTGGGAGTATTTGCACAAGTTATCTGTTGCTTGGCTTTATCACTGCAGTCTCCTTTCATCAACATGGTTTCTGTGACACGTGAATAGCTGGCCACATGAGTGGACTCCCACGATGGGCCAAAACTGCGGGCCTTTTCTGCGGGTATCTCTAACGGATTGGGCATGATGATCAAAAGCCAATTGTTTCCCACTAATGTGCAAGTCCTGCCCATCGGATCTGGTCTCACTGATCTACCCACTGGCCGAGTCTGTTTGTGTGTGGCATACTGCAGCGGATTTTCGTGGTTTATCCATGAACCTAGGACTGCAATGCTCCTCGGCAGGCCAGAGGCCGTGGGCAATGGCTTTCAGGAATCGCAGTTGTCTCACCGCAAGCACATTGCACAGTGCGTTATTTTTTAGACATTTTATTTCTTCTAGTACATTTCATGGCATCTGGAAAGTAGTTAATATATTAGAAAATATGGATGATAAGAAGAAGAAAATTGTGGCAGTCACTGGCAGTTTGTACGCTATGTACTCATATATTTCTCAAACGAAAAATCGCACAATCATCTGTAAAATAAAAACCATAACACAATGGGTAACAACCGAGCGAGGTGGCGCAGTGGTTAGCACACTGGACTCGCATTCGGGAGGACGACGGTTCAATCCCGTCTCCAGCCATACTGATTTAGGTTTTCCGTGATTTCCCTAAATCGTTTCAGGCAAATGCCGGGATGGTTCCTTTGAAAGGGCACGGCCGATTTCCTTCCCAATCCTTCCCTAACCCGAGCTTGCGCTCCGTCTCTAATGACCTCGTTGTCGATGGGACGTTAAACACTAACCACCACCACCACAATGGGTAACAACCAAAACTAATGAACATAGTAGAACCAACATTTTATCGGCATCCACCTATAGTGTTGATTTATATAACTCTTCCCCTCCTTATACACTTCTTTCAAGGAAATGCGTGTTTTTGTCACAAAATGTATTATGTTTTATTGAAATAAAATAACAACAATAGTCTTAATGAAACACATATACCATTTGGCTTGCTTTCTCCATCTAAAAGTTCATTACAAAAGATGCTGATGTTAATTTGGTAAGTTACATCATATTTGTTTTTAGATATATTTTTCCCACGTGGAATGTTTCCCAACGAAAGCGTTGGCATGTTGATAGACACACAAACAAACACAAACACACACACAAAATTCAAGCTTTCGCAACCAACGGTTGCTTCATCAGGAAAGAGGGAAGGAGAGGGAAAGATGTGGGTTTTAAGGGAGAGGGTAAGGAGTCATTCCAATCCCGGGAGCGGAAAGACTTACCTTAGGGGGAAAAAAGGACGGGTATACACTCGCACACACACACATATCCATCCACACATATACAGACACAAGCAGACATATTTAAATATGTCTGCTTGTGTCTGTATATTTAAATATGTGTGCTTGTGTCTGTATATGTGTGGATGGATATGTGTGTGTGTGCGAGTGTATACCCGTCCTTTTTTCCCCCTAAGGTAAGTCTTTCCGCTCCCGGGATTGGAATTACTCCTTACCCTCTCCCTTAAAACCCACATCCTTTCATCTTACCCTCTCCTTCCCTCTTTCCTGATGAGGCAACAGTTTGTTGCGAAAGCTTGAATTTTGTGTGTTTGTTTGTGTGTCTGTCGACCTGCCAGCACTTTCATTTGGTAAGTCACATCATCTTTGTTTTTAGATATATTTTTCCTACGTGGAATGTTTCCCATATATATGTATATATATAAAAAAACAAAGATGATGTGACTTACCGAACGAAAGCGCTGGCAGCTCGATAGACACACAAACACAAACACACACACAAAATTCAAGCTTTCGCAACAAACTGTTGCCTCATCAGGAAAGAGGGGAAGGAGAGGGAAAGACGAAAGGATGTGGGTTTTAAGTATTATATTATATTAAGTATTATATATATTCCAACTTATGTCTTTACTTAACCTTGAAATCTCAAAACTTGTCAGGGAAAAATGCTAAAACCTGTCTGGAAATCAGGGAAATAAAAGGGAACTTCACTTGGGGAAACTTTGGCAACTGTGATATCGCTGGAAGTCATTGTACATTCACATCACAACTTAATTTGTAAACATGGCCACATGTTGATCATTTATAAGTTGCTGTTATTATTATTATTAAATATTCTTATGTGAGTTAATTATTCCTACTCAACACCTTTCACACATTATAGTAGTATATATTTGCCTATAGAATAGAGGGAATTGTCAAGGAGAGACTTTTTCAGTATGTTTTGAAATTTTACCCCACTGTCTGTAGTTTATATTGCTGGGTAGTTATCAAAAATTTTAGCTTTGGCTTTGTGCACCCATTTTTGTGCTAAAGACAACCTTAACATGGAATAATGAATGTAATTTTTCCTTCTCATATTATAATTATGTGCATCATTGTCCATTTTAAACAACAGTAGATTATTTACAACAAACTTCATGAGGGAATAAATATACTGTGAAGCAGTACCATATTTACCCAAATGTAAGTCAACCTCAAATACAGGCCACATCCCAGAAAATGAGACTCAGGGCCATGGAGGGCAGGTTTCGGGGGGGGGGGGGGGGGGTACCTTCATATCAAGCTGCACTTAACAATAAAAGCAAATATGGCTCATCATATGATAGATGAAGTATAGAGGGACCCCACCTCTCAGGGATTTGTGGTGACTACTAGTACTTATTTGTAGTAATTCACATGGAAGTAAATTTAGCGTGTTGGGCACGTAAAATTACTGTTACATCACAAACACTGACTTGAGAATTCATGATCTCTATCGAAATATTCTGAGCGGATCTAGGGCAGCTGGGGCCACTAAGAGTTTTACAGGCTGTACTGCAGCTTGTGTTAGAGTCTTTCCATATTGCATGAATTTCGTCTGAAGTGCAGGGTGTGTGGGCTAAAGATAAAGAAAAACATTTGTTTGTATTTCAGTACGTGCTAGGGTTTATAACTTTATTGTACACAGTAGCTCAAATATTTTATGCATGTTGGTACAGTTCAATGTGGACACCATTTGTAGCTTGACAGATATCGAAACGGTTCTCCAGTTCTTTCCACATTTTCACAAGGGTGACGGGAGTTGATGGCCTCTAATGCGCTGTAGATCTATTGTCTCACATGTACCATATCTCAAACCCTTGTTCAGTAAACAGTAACCTTGATAAACCCCTATCCACTGAAATATAGTGGAGTCAGATTGGGAGACTGATAGGCAGCCAATGGGGAACCCCCGCCCTCTTTTCAATCCAATGCTCAGGAAACAGCTTGTGAAGGAATGTAACATCCCCATGATAGTGGGGTGGGGCACCATCCTGTTGGAAAATGGTGTCAGGAGGAGTCTGTGGAACTGCATAGTTTGCCAACATTTTGAAATAGGTGTGCCCTGTCACTGGCGTGCATGCACCATATGACTCAGCACTGTTCATAAAATGGCGAGGATCACATTTTGAAGAGTGTTGGGTCTGCGGCTGGCGCGCTGCCACGATTGCGTAAGCCAGCCTCGCGCGATGGGGTCAAAGGTCAAACTGATACGAACTTTAACATGGAACATGCTGTTACATACTCTATGGCCGACAGGTTCTAGATGTACGCGCCCCGGTTCTCAGCTACGCTACAGAATACAGGGCTACGCTACAAATCACTTTATTTATGGAAATATACAGTACAGTCTCCAACAAACTTTACATATTCACAACATCCTTTACCTTTAATCCACATATATACAGATTCATTAACAGACACCTTACGTCTACTTCTAGTATACAGGGATAGTGAGGAAGGTGAGGTATATACAGATTTGCCGAAGTCTTTATTAGCAGCTTAGAGTGTTGGGTCTGCGGCTGGCGCGCTGCCACGATTGCGTAAGCCAGCCTCGCGCGATGGGGTCAAAGGTCAAACTGATACGAACTTTAACATGGAACATGCTGTTACATACTCTATGGCCGACAGGTTCTAGATGTATGCGCCCCGGTTCTCAGCTACGCTACAGAATACAGGGCTACGCTACAAATCACTTTATTTATGGAAATATACAGTACAGTCTCCAACAAACTTTACATATTCACAACATCCTTTACCTTTAATCCACATATATACAGATTCATTAACAGACATCTTACGTCTACTTCTAGTATACAGGGATAGTGAGGAAGGTGAGGTATATACAGATTTGCCGAAGTCTTTATTAGCAAATTCTCCAATATGGTAGGTGCGGAAGGCGATAACATCACGATCGACGAAACTCTCCAGACCACCAACTGCAGGAACACCAGATCCACCTCTTACGATGGCTACTGTTAGCCATCCATTGCCATGTGAAAATGTATCATTCAAGTCAATACTAAAATCGACGAAACTCTCCAGACCACCAACTGCAGGAACACCAGATCCACCTCTTACGATGGCTACTGTTAGCCATCCATTGCCATGTGAAAATGTATCATTCAAGTCAATACTAAAATTGAGTCTGCAACCACGAAAGACACAGGGTCCTTCGACAAGTTCACTGGCAGAAATGTTCTTCAACTTGTTGCTCTTCTTGTCAGCAGGAGAAGTTGTCATCTCAATGTTCTCGATAGTTTTGTAGACAGTTATCGCCTTCCGCACCTACCATATTGGAGAATTTGCTAATAAAGACTTCGGCAAATCTGTATATACCTCACCTTCCTCACTATCCCTGTATACTAGAAGTAGACGTAAGGTGTCTGTTAATGAATCTGTATATATGTGGATTAAAGGTAAAGGATGTTGTGAATATGTAAAGTTTGTTGGAGACTGTACTGTATATTTCCATAAATAAAGTGATTTGTAGCGTAGCCCTGTATTCTGTAGCGTTTATAAGCATTTGTTTGTGTATACCTGTACCCCGAACACACTGTATTTTTTCTTTCAAGCAAATGTCCTGTTTTCGTCCAAAGAATGTTATATTTGGCTTGATAATTGACTGTTGCACTTGATTTAAAGGATTGAAATTTGCCAAAGAGCCATCTTTGTATTCAAGGCACTGATTGGTATTGTCTCTGGTAGAGGTTAGACAGGGTACTTCATTAGATTATTTTTTTAACATTGTAAACAATATAATTTGCCTGCATATAATCATTTCCAGCACAAGTGATCCATACAAAGTGTGAACTTTTAGTATTGTCATTGCTGCGGAAAAACTTTTCCCTGCAGCGTCTCTTATATCAGACAGTTTTGTTCAACAAACAGATTAGGGCACTGCTGTGTAGAATACAGGCAGCAGTAATTAGGAACTACATGCAGGTGGGATGTGAGTGGTGAGTCGACATACCTGGACACAATCGTGATTTTTCATGTTTTATTATATGGTCAGTGAAATGGGTAGTATAAAGCCTCCAAGGATGTCAACCTCTCTTTCTCCGTCTAGGAAGCCATGACCTTTTTTTTTTCTTTTTTCCTCTCTCTCTCTCTCTCTCTCTGCAGGGGAAGAGGCTCATACATGTGCTACAGAGAAACCTGCAAGAATGTGGCCAACAAGAACACAGATTTACTATACGTAATAGATCAAAAATCTGTGACACATAAACATGTACATAAGAAACAGACACCATGTCTTCTCATTTGTAGTAGTATAGTCTCTACTGTCACAAAGCTACAAAGAAAATTACTGAGAAATGAAAAGTGAAAGTACATAACAGAAATTTTATTGAACTATCATAAACATATACTTACTGTTTGTAATCATTACTCAGATGATCTGAGTCATTGTCACTCAATTCCTTGTCACTACACTCTTCATAGAGAGCATCGTCCTCTGTGCCATCAAACACATCAGAAACACAACGTTTTTTTTAAATGTATGGTGCACAGTGTTATTCGGGATACATTTCCAAAATTGGTCAATCCACTCGCACATGTGAGACAAGCTTGCTTGCTTGCTTGCTTAACAAATCCTCTAAGCATTAACTTCCTGTCTTCTCTCATTAGCCATTCTGTGTACATACGCTTAAGTTTGTCCTTAAATGTTTTGTTTAAACAAACATCTAATGGCTGTAGAATTGACTTCATTCCTCCTGGAATTACAGCCAAATCCAATTATCTCATTACACCCATAGTAGTAGGACCTGTGTATGAATGCAGCACAAGCATGTGTTGCAAACCTAGCAAGGCGCACCAGCCATATCAGTTTAATCCACTGAAATACCCAGGTCCTCTGTGAACCAGTCACTTTTGTTAGCATGTACGATAACACTTTTTGGAAGTACCACAGACTTAGATGACGTCGACAGCCATTGCGGCCGAGCAGTTCTAGGCGCTTCAGTGTGGAACTGCACTGCTACTACGGTCGCAGGTTCAAATCCTGCCTCAAGCATGGATATGTGTGCTGTCCTTAGGTTAGTTAGGTTTAAGTAGTACTACGTCTATGAGACTGATGACCTCAAATGTTAAGTCCCATAGTGCTTAGAGCCATTTTCAGATGATGCCTTGCATTTAAAACACATAGGGAAGGGGGGGGGGGGGGGGGTCAGTTTACTGGTTATTGGGAGCTCCAGTGTTAGGTGCATTATGGAGCCCCTTAGGCAGATAGCATTCAGGGCTGGAAGGCCAATGTGCACTCGATATACCTGGGGGGGGGGGGGGGGGCCTCATCATAGATGTCGAGGCAGCCTTACCTATGGCTATCGAGCATGCAGGGCACTGTCATCTGCAAGTTGTGGCTGACATTGGCTCCAGCGATGCCTGTTGCATGGGTTCTGAAATGATCCTCAGTTCGTACATATGACTGCCGGAGGTGGTGAAGACTGCTGGCCTCGTGCACAGGATACTGGCAGAACTCGCAATTTGCAGCATCATTCCCAGAGCTGATCGGGGTCCTTTGGTTTGGAGCTGAGTGGAGGGTCTCAACCAAAGGCTTTGTTGACTTGGTGATGGTCTTGGCTGCCGATTTCTAGACCTGCCTTGTTGTGTGGAGATTTGTAGGACTCCCCTTGATAGGTCAAGGGTGCTCTACACAAAGGAAGCAGCTACTCGGGTAGCAGAATACTTGTGGAGTGCACTTGAGGCTTTTTTATGCTAGGTGGTAGTTTGAGGTGCTCTCATGAACACTCACCAGTCTATTCACAGCAAGGGAAGTTACATGGCATTCAGAATAAAGACACTTAAACTGTCACAATTTTGTCAGCAAACTGTCGAAGTATTCGTAGTAAAGTTCCCGAATTTACTGCCCTCCAGGAAAGTTCTCATGCCTAATTATTCTTGGGACCGAGAGCTGGCTGAAACCTGAAGTGGATTGCTCTGAGATATTTAGCAAGTCATGGAACATATATTGGAAAGACAGATTTGAAGGGATAGGAGGGGGAGTGTTGATTTTCTATATTGAGATCGAAGTTGAGTGTGACAGTGAAGTCATCTGGTCGCATATAACAGGTGTAGGTGACACTAAGTTAATTGTTGGATATTTTTATCAGCCACACAATTCTCTGCAACAGTTCTAGAGTCATTCAAAGAAAGTCTACAATCAGTAGCGCATAGGTACCCATATCATGCAATACTAGTTGGAGGCAACTTTAACCTGCCGAGTATAGACTATAGACTGGGGCCTCTGTGGATTCATTCCGGGGAGGGGGGGTACAGACGGACAGTCATACAGTCATACAAAATACTTTTGAACACATTTTCTGAAAATTGTCTTGAGCAGTTAGCTTTGCAGTCCACATGCAGTGAACTCCTTAGAACTTGCAGCTACAAATAGGCTGGACCTTATGGACAAGTCATTATAGCAACGGGGATTAGCAATCATGATGTCATTATAGCAACTATGATTACGAAAGTTAATACATTAGTTAAGAAGGCTAGAAGAGTGTTTCTGATAGGTAGAGCAGATAAGCAGTTATTAACATCTCACTTAGTGAATTGACATCTCTTACTTCCCGTAAGATGGGTGTAGAGGAATTATTGGCAAAGTTTAAGCAGATTGTAAACTGTGGCCTGGAGGGCTATGTCCCTGTGGTAAATGGATAAAGGATGGAAAAGACCCACCATGGTTTAGTAATGAAATTCGGCGGAAGCTGAGGGAGCAGAGGCTGTTGCACTCTAGATTCAAAAGGGGACATACAAATGACAAGTGAAGGTTAGTAAAGATTCGTGCCGATGTGAAAAGATCTATGTGTGAAGCATGCAACAACTACCACCGTCACATCTTAGCAAAAGATCTGGCAGAGAAACCGAGAAAATTCTGGTCATATGTGAAATTGCTATGCGGATCTAAGGCTTCCATTCACTCACTTGTTGGCCAGTGTGGTGTGGCAGTTCAAGATAGTAAATTGAAAGCCAAAGTTTGAGAAATGGTTCACACAGGAGAGCCGTACAAACACACCGTCATTTGACCATCGGGCAGACACCCATATGGATGACACACAAATAAGCATACCTGGCATAGAGAAACAACTGAAAGATTTGAAAGCAAATAATTCACCAGGTCTGGATGAATTCCCAGTTTGATTTTACAAAGAGTACTCCAGGGCATTGGCCCCTTACGTAGCTAGCATATATCATGAATCTCTCGCCCAAAACCAAGTCCCAAACGACTGGAAAAATGCGCATGTGACTTCAGTATATAAGAAAGGTAAAAGAACAGACCCGCAAAATTACTGACAATATCCCTAACTTCTGTTTGCTGCAGAATTCTTGAACATATTCTCAGTTCGAATATAATAAACTTTCTTGAGACTAATCAGCATGGTTTTAGAAAGCATCGTTTGTGCAAAACTCAGCTTGCTCTTTTCTCACATTATATACTGAGAACTGTGGATGAAGGGCAACAGGCAGATTCCATATGTCTCGATTTCCGGAAAGCATTTGACACGGTGCCCCATTGCAGGCTGTTAACGGAGGTACAAGCATACGGAATGAGTTTACCGATATGTGAGTGGCGCAAAGACTTCTGAAATAATAGAACCCAGTATGTTATCCTTCATGGCGAATGTTCATCAGAGACAAGACTATCATCAGGAGTGCCCCAGGGAAGTTTGATAGGACCATTGTTGTTCTGTATGTACATAAATGATTTAGTGGACAGGGTGGGCAGCAATCTGTGGTTGTTTGCCGATGATGCTGTGGTGTTCGGTGAGGTGTCAGAGTTGAGTGACTGTAGAAAGTTAAAAGATGACTTATACGAAGTCTCCAGTTGGTGTGAGGAATGGCAGCTAGCCCTAAATTGGAAAAATGTAAGGTAATGCGAATGAGTCGGAAGAACAAACCTGTAATGTTTGGATACAATATTACTAGTGTCATGCTTGACACAGTCAAGTCATTTAAATATTTGGGTGTAGCATTGCAAAGTAGTATGAGGTGGAATGAGCATGTGAAATCTGTGGTAGGGAAGGCAACTGGTAGACTTCAGTTCGTTGGGAGAATTTTAGGAAAGATTGGTTGATTTGTAAAGGAGAGTGCGAGCTATTCCAGAGTACTGTTCAAGTGTTTGGGATCTGTACCAGGTCGGATTGAAGGAAGACATTAAAGCAATTCAGAGGCAGGCAGCTGGATTTGTTACCGGTCGGTCCCAACAACATGTGAGTGTTTTGGAAATGCTTCGGGAACTCGGATCGGAATCCAAGGAAGTAATTTGATGTTCTTTTCGAGAAACACTGTTGAGGAAATGTAGAGAACGGGCATTTGAAACTGATTTCCGAATAATCCTAATGCTGCCAACATAAATTATGCATAATGACCGCAAATAAAATAAAAAAAATAAAATGTAGACTGGCAATGGCAAGGAAAGCGTTTCTGAAGAAGAGAAATTTGTTAACATTGAGTATAGATTTAAGTGTCAGGAAGTCGTTTCTGAAAGTATTTGTATGGAGTGTAGCCATGTATGGAAGTGAAACATGGACGATAACCAGTTTGGACAAGAAGAGAATAGAAGCTTTCGAAATGTGGTGCTACAGAAGAATGCTGAAGATAAGGTGGGTAGATCACATAACTAATGAGGAGGTATTGAATAGGATTGGGGAGAAGAGAAGTTTGTGGCACAACTTGACTAGAAGAAGGGATCGGTTGGTCGGACATGTTTTGAGGCATCAAGGGATCACAAATTTAGCATTGGAGGGCAGCGTGGAGGGTAAAAATCGTAGAGGGAGACCAAGAGATAAATACACTAAGCAGATTCAGAAGGATGTAGGTTGCAGTAGGTACTGGGAGATGAAGAAGCTTGCACAGGATAGAGTAGCATGGAGAGCTGCATCAAACCAGTCTCAGGACTGAAGACCACAACAACAACAACAACAACAACAACAATGACCGCAAAGATAAGTTACGAGAAATTAGGGCTCATATAGAGGCGTGTACAGACAGTCGTTTTTCTCTTGTTCTATTTGCAAATGGAAAGGAGGGGAAATGACTAGTAGTGGTACAGGGTACCCTGTACCACATACCATACGGTGGCTCAAAGAGTATCTATGTAGATGCAGATGTAGAATGGCGACAGTTTATAAATCTGTTGGCTGTACAAGGAATCAAAGAAATGTGCTCTGCACTTCACCAACCGCCGACAGAATCTTGAAACCGTTGTCCTTTTTGTTTCTACCGTTTGCTTTGTTGGCATATCAAAATATTCTGTAGTTTGGCCCTCATTACCTATCATTCCAAGAAGATAATATCAAACAATGGAAACTCCAGATGGGAATATCAACAATATAGGAAAAGAGAGATTGCTACCTACCGTAAAGAAGACATGTTAAGTTGCAGACAGGCACAATTAAAAGAACTTACGTAGAGCTTTCGGCCACGGCCTTCATCAGTAAAAGAGAGACACACACATCATTCATGCACACAAGCAAGAGCACCTCATGCACACAACTGCCAACTCCAGCATCTCTGCATTCCTGTGCTGTCTGGTCTGTTCTGAATATGAAATTCATGCTTATCTAGGTTCAACAAGCTACTAAATAACTGAAGTCTCTTTTTGAAGGCATGCATCTATTCTGCCAATTCATACAGGTCTGGAAACTCTCACACGCAATTGTCTGCAATTTAGCTTTCATAGTTACATCAAGTTTTAACGAAATTGTCAACAGCTCAACATCGGCTGTATAAGAGGCTTGCTTTAGCACAGTCTCCAATGGAACTCAATCTTCCGGGTTTTTTGATGTAGGTCATTGTCGAGTTGCCAGCTATTCTGTGGAGTGCAACATGTCTCAGAGGCAAGGGTGCAGCCGCACGGAGTAACTGCCAAATCGACAGGTGGCCAGAAGCTTGACCAAACTGTAGAGCCACCTGCTTCTTGCAAAAATCCTGCTTCCACCACACTCATCAAGCATAAATAATACAATTTCTTCGTACAGTACACGTAACTTTATGTTTGATGAGCATCATTCTTCTGCACTATTAGCAGTGTGCAACACATCACTTCGTGCTAGTGATATGTTACACGTCACAAACAATGCCTTCTTTCAGTGAAATTGTACCATTCAGTGCCTCATCGTTAATTACTTGATTTACCCTGCTTATCTCCAGCATTCTTGTGAAGTGTCACAGTCAAAAGCTTCTCATATTGTCTGAACTGCTTATTGTCGATGTTTTAACTTCTTTACAAGGCTACACTTTAGACAAATACCTTCAGGAAACACTCCCTAATGCATAAACTTACTTTAAATGTAAACAGATTCCTCTTTATCAGAATTGCTTTTCTTGTCAGTGAGTCTACATTTTTTATACCTGCTCTCCTTCAGCTGTCGTCATTTATTTTGCTGCCCTAGTAGCAAAACTCGCCTGCTAGTTTTGGTGTCTTGTTTCTTGATCTGATTCCCTCAGCATCGCGTGATGTAATTCAGCTGCATTGGATTACCTTTGTTTTATTTCTCTTGCCTTAAGGAGCATTTTTTTGAAACTATTCCAGGAATGTTCACCTCCAGAAGACTTTCTTGCACATTCAGTATTGAGAAGACTGAGGACAAGGGAGATAAGGAGGCTATGAACGAGGACCACTTTGAGATGAGTCACGTTCCACATGGTCTGTGTGTACCACTAGTGTACTGCTGACAGTGGGGTAAAACAGACAAAGTTCAAGGTTTGTATCAAGTAGCTGCTTATACAATGTTGATTGGCTTGTGAACCTTCAGGCTAAAGTAGTCTAGTGGGGAAGCGACTTTTAATTAAAAGAAGAAAAGGGGGGGGGGGGGGGGGGAGAAAAGGCACTGCCCGGTGCAGTATACCTCTTGTATAGAGGTATCCAGCACATTTTTTTTTTTTTATACTATATTCTTACAATAGAAAATGCTGGTAAAAACTAGAAAAAAGATCCTGTCACCCTTTGCATGGAGACAAAAACTTTTATGCGGGTATATACCATATTTACTCAAATCTAAGCCGCACCAGAAAAATGAGACTCGAAATTCAAGGGGAGATAAAAGTTTTAGACCACACCTCCAAATCGAAACAAAGTTGGTCCATTGCAACATGAGACACAATTTAGGTCGAATGGATGAACATACAGCTACAGTAGTTTGGTTCGAGTCGTAAGCTTAACAGTTAAGCTTTACCAAGTAGCCATTGCTATATGTCAAGTGCTCCACCCGTACTTATACGGGTAACCTTCCTTTTACACGTGCTTCGTCTGGTTTGAATCGATTGCTTATTTTGCTTTGACCTGATAAGTGCCGTTCTCTTGGTTATAGGTGTTTGTCACTCTAAACTGAAAATGCATTATTGTACTGTGTCATGCATTGTTTGTCGCATTCTGATAATGAGTGTTTACCTGTCGCTGCTCGCGGCATGGCTTGCTTTTGTGCGTGCTACCGCGGCTTACAATAAAAAAAAGAGAGGAATTGTCTCGTAAGCGAAACAATGGCAAGAGACTGCTATTTGTTGTTACTTTCTTTGATAATGATCAACAAGAACCAAATAATAGACTGCGTATGATAGAAGATGTTCTGACGAGAATTTAGTGAAAATTTTTCTCCATTTGAAAATCTTCGCAGGCGCCTCTTTAGTACATTGTATTCTGCACAGAAATTAGAGTTATCTTAGATTTAAAAATCTAGTCAGTTGCCATGCTTAATTTCTGGCTATCACTATTCAGCATAAGAATAATATGAATATTAACATGACATGGTATGTATGTTATTCCGCATTTGCTGCTGTCTCACGCTAGCTTCATAGTTTATTAGGCAGACAGCATTTAAATGAGAGAGCAGCAAACACGGAAGAATACATGGCAGAATGTTTACATTCTTCTACCTTTTTTTTTTTTTAATTTATTTACTGACTCATAGGTTTTGGCGCCAGTATTTATCTTTATGCCTGCAAAGCATGCCTGGGTAGCGCTACATATATTCGACGGCAGAAGTTAGTTGTGGCAGCACCTACCAACATTTTTCAGAACTTCCATTTACTTTGCACTCAATTCTAAGCCGCAGGCAGGTTTTTTTATTACAAAAACCAGGAAAAAAGTGCGGCTTAGATTCGAGTAGATACGGTAAGCATTGATGTGGGCAAAGGGTTAGTATGGCATTTGTGTCTTTTTGATGTGCGTGTGGTAACTGCAGAATTGTGAACTGTGTCGACATAATTACCGAATGCACCCAAACACTTCCAGCGTGCTGTTATTCTTTTCTTGGCTGCCGAAGGACAAATAGTGACAGATATCAATTGGAGAATGAGGAATGTATATGGGGCAGCTTGTCTGTCGGAGACCACTGTTGTGGAATGGTGCGCGGAAGGGGTACTGATGCTTCATGGTAACTCTCGTCCCCATATTGCAAATGTTGTAACACAGAAGTTACGCTGATGCAAGTGGGAGATACTCCAGCACCCATCCTAGAGTCCTGATCTCTTCTCATGCAATCATCATGCCTTCATGGTGAATTGTGGTACTTGTTGTTTGCAGACCATGTATTCTGTCTTATTATTATTATATTATTGTTGTTGTTGTTGTTGTTGTCATTACAGACGCTGTTAATCCTTCTTTCAGGACTTGAAACATGAAGTGGAGTCAGCAAGTAGCGGCATTGAACCAGAAAGGTATTGTATAGCCTTTTTGTCTCTCTTCTTTTCCATATTGTCATGGCTGGTTTTGCAGCTTCGTGTTGTAAGCAATGCAGTAGAGAGCAGAAAGTAGCCAGTGCCTGTTATGTTCATGCACTAGTTCAGCCATATACTCCTGTTCCACAAGGAGCATGTATTCTGTAATTAATTAAAATTTATAGGGCTGGGAAATGTGAACACTTTGAAATTACTCACTTTGAACCTCTGGTAAAATTGTGAATCTCCATTAAGATTTTGAAAAGATATTGGATTCTGCAAGGTTTAAGCCTGTCATCTTTAACAGGTATGTGGATGCGTCTTTTGTAGAGTGTTCCCATGGTGAGGAAAAACTTCATTTCTTCTTGATCCATCTGAATGACATTCCCAGGAACATCAAGTGTACTGTGTTTTTGGGAAAGGGTAGATGCCCCCTTTCTTGAATGCCTCTCTACACTCTGTCAGACATGACTGTCTTCTGCAACCTGACTAGTGTAGATCTTTACCTATGAGCAGACAGATGTCATCATCTTCCACAGACCAAATGTGTTCCCAATACGCTTGTTCATGGGGCAGCTGTGACTGCTGATAGGGACCATCTATAAGAACAACTCGGAACTCTTCACAAAAGTTTTTGGAGGTAATGCTCATGGGACATGCCCAAGGCCTAGTAATTAAAACTGAAGGTTAGCATTCCACTTCAAAAGACTAAAGGAGAAAGATTCTAGGTAAAGGGAATCTTTCTTGTAAAATAGGTTGTATCCTCTCTAAATATAGTCAAGGCTATGTTTCTGGTGGCACTGAAGATAGCCAAAGATGAAGAGTGACTTGATTCTTCAGTCAGTGTGGTTCCACAGTCAGTGTACTTCACATACAACATTACATGGAACGTCAACACTATAACTGCCTGCTGTCGTTTTGTTGTCTTCAGTCCCAAGACTGGTTTTATGCAGCTCTCCATGCTACTCTTTCATATGCAAGCATCTCCATCTCTGAATAACTACTGCAACTTACATACTTTTGACTTTCCTTGTTGTATTCATCTCATGGTCTCCCTTTATGATTTTTACCTTTCACACTTCCCTCTGGCATTAAAGTGGTGATCCTTTGGTGTCTATGAATGTGTCCTATCAACCAATCCTTACTTGTAGTCAGGTTGTGCCACAAATTTCTTTTCTCCCCAACTCTGTTCAGTACCAGCTCATTAATTATGTAATTTACCCATCTAATCTTAGCATTCTTCTGTAGCACCACATTTCAAAACCTTCTGTTCTCTTGTCTAAACTATTTATCATCCTTGTTTCACTTCCATGGAAGGCTACACTCTATACAAATACTTCCAGAAAAGACTTCCTGACACTTAAATCTATACTCGATGTTAACAAAATTTCTCTTCTTCAGAAACGCTTTTCTTGCCGTTTCCAGTATACATTTTATACTATCTCTACTTTGGCCATCATCAGTTATTTTGCTGCCTAAATAGCAAAACTCATCTGCTACTCTGTCTCATCTCCTAATCTAATTCCATCAGCATCACCTGATTTAATTCGACTACATTCCATTATCCGTGTTTTGCTTTTGTTGATGTGCATGTTACATCCTCCTTTCAAGACCCTGTCTATTCTATTCAGCTGGTCTTCCAAGTTCTTTACTGCCTCAGAGAAAATTACAATGTCATCAACAAACCTGGAGGTTTTTATTTCTTGATGTACAATAATTTATCTCAATTTCCAGTATGTGCACTGCATTGCTTATGAGTGCCCCACAATGTTTTCGATCTGTAATTGGAACAGTGAAGCATTTTCCATCAGTAGTGGTAGCATGTGTTGGCCTTACTACTGTGTATCAGTGCATAAGTTACTCAGCAGGTATACCAAAGACAGCTTTCGAGGGCAACAGAACAGGGCGAAGTTGTCGAGAAATAAAGAGAGTACCGGTTATTTGAATTTCGAGAACCAGGGCTGTGGGGTGTTTGTCGAGTAGTGCGTACAGCAATGCAATTTGAGGCGTCTGTAGCGATCTCCACGGTCAAACAGCGAGACACACACGCAGTCGGTAAAAAGGGATGGTTGTGGGTGCGTGAGTCACTTTCTGCACTGTGGACTGACCAGCCATTTCAGAAACACAAACAGCTCAAGTACAGGTGAGTTGTGAAATGCATCTCCAGTCCATCTCCTTGCATCATCATTATTTGCTGAAAAGTCCTCCCCCTATGCTCATCCATTATCACCTCCTTCAATTCCTCATGTAGAGGGCTATACTTACAGGCAATTCACTTATTCAACTCCTCTTTCTCCAACACCAACATCTTGTCAGTTGAACATGTCTTGCCAAAAATATAGTACCTTCTGCTCCAGCCTTTTTCTTGCCAATTCACAAGTGGAGCAGAGAGATTTATTTTGACTTGTAATTAAAGGGATCATCCTATGTAGAATTACTACTTATTTTGAGTACATCTGCTACTAGTTTCGAGTGGTACTGTGAATCTTTTCTTCCAGCAGGATAACACTAGTTGTATGACATCGTCAGTTTTTTAGTTGCATTGTGGTTTTATGCACTCCTTGTGTAGCGCAAGGTGTATAGATGTGTAATTGGGACCAACTTTTACAGTTAGTTACGTAATTAGGACCGATCTGTACTTCACTTTCCCACCCAAAAAAAATAAAGTACACTAACCTAACATTCCTCTCCTGCAGCTGGGCAGACACTGACCGTTTCCATTTGTAGGGGGGTGCATTTGGAGTTTACACCCAGAAGAACTACGGTTCGCGTCCCGAAAAGGGCACCCACCATTTTGAATTGCCCGCCACCCCCTTGTGGAGGGTGGTAGTGTGACGTCAGCACAGCCTTGGAGCAAAGAAATTCCCCCCAAAATTCGAAATTCCCCCATAAGACAAATGGGGGAGGGGTGGAGAAGGGCTAATTTGCATAATTAAATTGATTAATTAACATAATTAAATTGTGATGTTGCCACATCTGCCTCTATAACCCTGTACCAGACTTCAGGAGTGGGAGGAAATTTGGCAACAATGCAAACTTCTCTCATATCAGCTCTGCCCTGTTACTGTCATAACACAGAAGATATACGAGTTCAAGTGGGAGACACTCGAGCACCCTGCCCTATAGTTCTGATCTCTTCCCATGCAATTATCACACCTTTGGTCCTTTTTAAAAGGCCTGGAAGACTCAACGACTCTTTTTGGCCATGGATGTGCAGCAGGCAGTTACAGACTTCTTCATGCACCAGGACACTGCATGTTACCAAACGAGCATCCTCAGTCTGGCGAATTGGTGGGATGATAGCCTCAGTACCCACTGTGATTATATCTGATTGGCACGCCAATTCTTCAAACAGGAACTTTTAGATCTCCACTCATCCTCAGGTTTGTGACAAAAATTGGAAGTATTGAAGAAAAATTCCTGTTTTTCAGAGATATCAGTTTTGATAAACAGCAAGTTCATTAGCAGTTTGTCTTTGATATCTTAAAAGAATTTAATTGTGAAAAAAAAAAAAGCTGGTGTCATAGACATATGATGGGGTAGCAGTGATGTCAGTGGAACACAGTGGTTTTCAGATGAGGTCAAGAGAAAATTGCCCTCAAGCTGTATTTCAGCATTGCTATGCACATGGACTGAATGTAGTTTTGTAGCTGTATTTTAGCATTGCTATGCACATGGATTGAATGTAGTTTTGTCACAAGCGGTGAACTTTATTAAGCAGTGTAAAATATTTAATACTTCACTTTCTAACTTTGGTATTATGTTTACAAAGCGCATGGCAGCACTGGACTGAGAAATAAACAAAGATTTCCATCATTAGCTCCAACAAGATGGTATTATGGTAACAGGCTACAATAATTGTGTGAAAATACAAACAAGTTATAAAGAATTTGCTAAATTCAATGGTAAAAACTGTGTATAGTTCGGATACAGATACAGAATAGGTTGCTAAAGGTCTTCTTTCAACAAGACAATGGTTTATTTTCAACTGTTTTTTTCTTGTGTTCTGTTGTGTATTTCCTGGGGCTGGCATATTGTTTCAAGTACTCCAAAAGAAGACTTTTGATATTGAGTTTCGCTGGAAACAAGTTGACCAATTTCCAACGCAATTTATGGAACTAGAGGATGATTTTGAATCTATCTGGTTTAAAGTATCTGATGTCTGTGGTATGTTGACCCTAATAAAACACTGAGTAGATAATAAGCCAGTGAAAATGAATCAACTTCTAATAAGAGATTATTCTTGGACATTATTGTGTAATGAAGAGCATATTGATTCCAGATTCGCCAACTTGGAAAACCTCAAATGCCATAATATTTTCAAGCCAGTGAGCTTTAAAAAAATTGCAAAACAGTTTCCAGAAGAAGGGCAGAGCTTTGGCAAATTATTTGATTTTCCAAATTTGACGAAGTAAATTGTGTGAGTTATGCAGAGAAATTGAAATGCAGAAGGACACTGTCGTGAAATTGCATTGGCATTTGACAGTCGTGAAACTGCATTGGCATTTGACAGAAGTGGGTTTAGTGGCTGCATTCCCAGAACTGCATAAACGTGTCCTTTTAGTAATAACTGTTCCAATATCTAGTTCATTTGCTGAGGGGTCATCCTCAGTAATGAAGGGAATTCAATCCTATCTTCAAAATACGTAAGGTCAGGAGGGATTTTCTTCGCTAGCTCTCCTCAGCAATGAAAAGTTCTTGTTTGCAATTTTGCGCCAAAGCCCGTCCTTCCACGATGACGTGATTTAGATCTTGGAGAGGAAATCTGGGGTCGACGTGATGCGAGAAAATCTATGTATGATTTTTAATTTACTCTTATTTATGAAAATATGCAATTCGTTGTATACTTTTAAGAATTTAAGTCTTTTTTTACTGAGATAAATAAAAAATCGTATATACGACGTTCATTATTCTCTTTTATTTTAATGGAAATTACGTTGAACTACCTTACCTTTGAAAGTCATGCCTCGCCACTGCCGCCAACATATTTGGAGTCCATTTTTCCTGATAGCATTTTCCCTTTTCAGCCAGGTCCTGGTGAAAACACATGCCATGTTCATTGCTGATAGAGTGAAGTTTCTCTGGTAATAAATCAGGCTGGGAGTGCAGCATTTGTATTTTCAATGACATATTACATCCCACGACCTTGTAATTCTCAATGACTAGGTCTCTGTAATGTTTATAACTGTAGTTTTCTAGAAAGTATATGACAATGTTTTCGAAAGAACAATGCAGCTGATTCCTGCATATTTAACAGGCTATTAAATTGTATATCGTTCATAAGTTCTCTAATTTTGAGAGTAAACAAACATTTCTTCTTTTTGTTTAGTTTCGCTGGCCTTTGGGAAGTTGGTTTTTAGGAAGAGAAATGCACTCCCACCATAATCTGCTGATTTTACAAAATTCTTAATGAAACCTAGTCTGGTATGTAAAGGAGGCAGTAAGATTTGTCAGCACTTTCAAGTGGTTGTCATATACTTTCTAGGAAACTACAGTTCTTAACATTACAGGGACCTAGTCATTGAGTTCATTGAGAATTACAAGGTCGTGGGATGTAATATGCCATTGAAAATACATTTGCCTGTCTCAGATTGAGTGTATCTCTTTTGTCAGCTTCACTCAATATAATGATTGCTTCTATCACTGTGATCCCACGTGCACATGCAGCAGCAAAATTTTGTACAGCCAAGTTGTAATACAAGTAGAATAACTATCACTTTAAAATTTGCACATATCTGCCTTGATGACTGACCATATCAGTTACAGGATAGCTAGAGATGCATGCTTATGTCATTTCCCTCCATACGAACAGTGTTGGCTAAAGGAATGGAAGACAGCTGATATCCATCGCAAAGCAAGATGCGTTTCAAGTTGGTTGTCGAGGCATCGATAAACAACTACCACTCTTCAGCTTTGTGTTCAACACCCAGTGACTCTGTCAAGAAATCAGCATTATTACAGAAAACTATATCTTCCTCTTTAGAAAATAAATTATCAGATTCATTTTGCCATAAATGGAAGGAACTTATTTTGTTGCCATCCTCCAGGAGATGTTGGCCTTTCTGTCTGGAAGCAAGTAACTTTGCTTATTTTAAGGTAACCTGTGATCACGAGCCAAGTCATTTAATTCCTCCTGTGTTAGAAACTGAGATTCATTTGTAGTATCTTCTCCCACTAAATTTGCACAACTCTACTGTTCTAATTCACTAACATCATTAACTCTTTGAAAATCTTCAATTAAGTTTTTGTCATCTAGTGGTGGTGGTATGAGAAGGCCTCGTCCATGAGGCACTAGTCGAATTGCTGATCCTAAAGAGGAATGTTGAACAGTATGTTTGGACTTTGAACTGATTCCAGATCTAGAATGAGATTTTCACTCTGCAGCGGAGTGTGCGCTGATATGAAACTTCCTGGCAGATTAAAACTGTGTGTCGGACAGAGACTCGAACTCAGGACATTTGCCTTTCACGGGCAAGTGCTCTACCAACTGAGCTACCCAATCACGACTCAAGCCCCATCCTCACAGAGAGCACTTGCCTGCGAAAGGCAAAGCTCCCAAGTTCGAGTCTCGGTCCAGCACACAGTTTTAATCTGCCAGGAAGTTTGATTCCAGATCTATTCATCAAGAAGAAGTAGCAGTCTGTTATATGACCATAAGCTCCACACCATAGCAACTGTAAAAGGCATATGACAGGACCCTTTTAACCAGTCAGTTAATAATGTTATGCATTTAGTACAATGGATTTCTGAAGCCCATCACCTATTCTGGTCTGCTTAATTGTCAAAATAACGCTCATAAGGTCTTTCAAATCCAGGAGTAAAATTTCGCCTCTGTGCTTTTGAAGTGAATGCCCCAAAAACACAACCAGAATTATTTTTATTGTTTCCACTTTTGCAAGACATGGTTCTCCACCTAAAACACAGTGCTTAAGCTGTTGGCTGAAACTACACAGGTCAGTTCACAGCTGAAGAACACACACTTATTTCATTAAATAAAGCTTCTACTCCTCTGGCAACTAAGCAGGATGATATCAATCGTTAACAGATCTTCTTTTTTGTCTATTGTTGGAGCAAACCTTGGCCTGGGCTGGAAGACTGTTATAGTGAGAAAAAGTTCACAGTTGAACATTGTTGGCATTCCTGGGGCTACAGACAACAATCGCCTAACGCAAATATGTCAACTGTTGACCCAGTTAATTTTCCTTTTAATTACTATGTTTAGCGTCTTACTCTATATAAACATGGAAGCTTTTTTTTATTTTACACAAAATTCGTTGGTGATGGAACATTTCTGACTTCGTTCTTGGATTTGACAGATGCAAATACGTAAGCATCAGCTGCAATTATTTAACATTTTCATTGTTGACCAGCGTAATTCTATAGTTTGTACTGGTTTTCACGATCTCCATTACAGCTGTAGAACTTGTTTTTATGATACTCAATTCATTTTCTTTCCAAGAAACGAAATATTTTTCTTATTTATGTGTCACTGATCACAAAGTATTTTTTTCCTGGCCTAGTATACTTCCATAATAAAAACTATGTTGTTATGTTTCAGAATATTGCCGATGATGTTACGTTCTAGTTGCAATGTTGTTTGAACAGTTTTTCGCATGTTCACTATGACACTGGTCAAAGCCGAATGCTAGTATCTCAATTCCCTATTCACCCCATTTTTCCATAGAAGCTCCTCCCAGAGACGTTAATTTCCTTACCCCAGGCTCTTAATAAAAGCTTTAAAAATTAATCTAAATCTAGAGACCATTGAAAAGGGTTGTTTTTTCTTTCAGGAACAAGGTCTACAGCGACAGTCCTGTGGCTCAAGTAAATTTCTGACTTTTATTAAAAGATAAAACGATACATTCCACTCAAGGTAATTCCTGACATTCTTAAAAGTTCTTAGCTAAAGCAGAAAGAACTAGACCTATTGTATTGTTGTAACTTCAACAGAAATGTAATATTTATGAGTATTGATAGTTAAATAATGAACATTTTGAGTACATATTTCACAAATTATTTGACTTTCCATCAGAAAAAATTGGACAGAAATCCGCAAATATCATCTAATTTTATATTGATATATTAAATATAAGACACTTTTTAATTGCATAGGTTGTGATACATGTAAGGAAAACTCGCCAGTAATTAGATAAAGTTTAGAAAATTTTTTATGTGCTGACAAATGTCATTATATAAAATACTATATTCAAATTTTTCTAGCCTTTATCTTAGCAAAAGTTTCTAAAATAGAATGTAAATCTACTGACTTCAAGGGACCACTTTCAATCATTAATGTTAGCAGTCCATACAATCATCCTTGAGAAATTATTGACCTAAGATATATCTTTATCAATTTGAGTTTCGAAAAATTCAGAATTTTACAGTTCAAATAAGTTTATACTAACTGGGGCCATATTTGATACTGAAATCAATGGCAGCTCGTACCCACACATATATAATTAGGTGGTGCAAAAATCTCCTTTGTGGACCCAAGTGTACTGGAACATTTTTGCTTCTATTATCGCGCTCTCAACAGTGTCAGTTTTCGCTGCTAGTTATTATAGACCCTGCGTACAAGTTTTGCACTTGTGTACCTCAGGAGCCCCTCTCAGCTCAGCACCCAAAGTGGCTCCATGTGTCACTGGGTGTTAAAGCAGCCCTGAAACTGCAACTACTCTGGTGAGCTACTGAGTACCAGATTAATATTATCTGATGATAACCTGATAACAAGTAGAGGAGACTGGCAGTGAAAATATGCACTCCATATATGATATTTTCGCTAAAATAAAAAGTTAATAGCAAAACTGAAATCCATGCAATGCACACTGGAAAGATAGATACCAATGTTGGAAAGTATCAAAATGAATGACCTCTGAAACAAAGTCAAGGAGTAATTCACACTATTAGGTTGGTACACAAGTTTGTACCTTTTTCATTTTGCATGTTGGTATTCCGGTTGCTTTGGGTTTATTTACGGATTGTCATTTTTTACTTTTAGTTCACCGTTGCTATAACATTGGTAATTAATACGCAAACAGCTCTATCCATGACCATGGAACAAGAGCTAGACTCAACTTACATTTACCAAAAAAAAGGTAAAACTCAAAACAGCATTATATACCAAGGAATAAAACTGTACAATAAATTACCAAAAAGAGATTAAAGAAATTGCAAAAATACACTTCTTTAAAAAGGCAGCTAATAAGTACCTGTTATGCAATGCATTTTATACATTGAAGGATTACTTAGATAAAACAGAGTAGGGGTTTGGCAAAAAAAAAAAAAATGTTATATAAATAATAATAATAATCATTATAAAACATCCAGCATTCCACATAACACCTTCATACTTTTTTTCCCTTCTTTTTTCCTTTTCTATAAAAACTTACCTCCAAGCTATGCATAGTGCAATACTAACATCTCTTCCTCTTTCTGAGCTCAGCATCTCACTCATTATAGAGGGATGCTGACTCAGTTTTACAGGACAACAAATGGGAAGATGCAGTACAGAAAATGGTCCAGAGATCACCAGAGTGTCTGAGATATGAGTGAACAGCGTGGCATTACATTATTTGTAAAAGAGGTATTGTATACCAGGAGTAAATCTAATGACTGTCTCTAACTAGAAGTTTGTAAATGTATGTGTATATGAATTAGCTTATTTTAAATTGATCTGAACTTGTAAATACTTTGCCATGTCCTATATCCTTGTAAAAAGAGTTCTACAAAGGAATAAAGCTACTACTACTACTACTACTACTACTACTACAACTGCGCTGTACCCAAGAAGTGTCAGATGTGATAAACTTTGATCATTCCACAATCATGCGACATTTGCGTGCAGTGGGGAAAGTTAAAAAGTCGGTTTTATGGATACATGGTGTTCTAAGTCAAAACGGCAAAAATCAGTCGGTGGCCATATGTGCATCTCTGCTTGCTCTTCATCAGTTGTCTCGTGAACAACACCGACCACTACTATCCTCTATCGTTACTGGTGATAAGAAATGTTGTCTTTATGCTAACATAAGGAAAAGAAAACAATGGTTGAGACCCAAACAAAACAGAAACTTCCCGTGCAAAGATGTGCGTGCACCTACAAAAGATAATGTTATGCACCTAGTGGAACAGCGATGGTATGGTGTACTATGAATTGAATTGCTTCCCCGAGGGGTATCCATCACTGCTGACATTTATTGTCAACAACAGAGACGTCTTGCAGGCGCAATTGAAGAAGACTGTGTGAAATGATGCTACTCCACTCCTTCATTCTGCTAAATTGACAAAAAACGCTGTACAGGAACTGAGTTGGTAAGTCATTCCGCACATGCATTTTGCACCTGATCTTGCGCCCTCAGATTTTCACCTTTTCTGCTCTCCATTGAACAACCTTTAATGAACTTCCTTTCCAGATGAAAATGGGCTCCGAACACGGCTCGACGAGTTCTTCGCCTCGAGACAACATGATTTGTAAAATAGCGGAATCAAAAAGTTACCACAGTGTTGACAGACTGTTGTAAATAGTCAAAGAGAATGTGTTATTGATGACTAACGTCTCTGTTATGCATATCTGTTGCTTTTATAAAACTTGTAGGAAAGTGCTATGAACTTCTGCATCAACCTAACAGTTACCTACCAAGAAATCTGTGCACATCAGACCACAAAATATGCAAAGACCTTAGTCGGACACAACTACGTGTCAGTAATGTGTGAAAACCTTTTGCAGTTGTCAAAAATTCGATCAAAATTTTATTTATGGCGAAAATGCCTAAGTTTAACAGGTCACCCATTGTCGTTATTGTTAAACATTGGTCTGATCTCGCAAGAGCACGCACACATTCTGCATTTTATTCAGTTTTTTAAGTTTAAGGTCTCCCGGAGCGAGGTTCATCTTCAACGGATTCTCGGCCTTCCAAAAATAATTTGTGGCAGTGAAAAACTTGTACTCTTGATAAGAAATGTTTCTCTTAGGCCTGTTTCAACTTTTCAGAGGTCACACTCTCGGTTTCTCGAACACTAAACTCGATGGCATAACGTTGCTCTAAATTCCACTGTGCAATTTTCGTCACAACAAAAATACAGCCTCAGTGATGGCACTCTCAAAAGTCACGCGAGGGCCGTGCGGAGCTGAAAATCGAACTGAGCATCTGGGAGGGGTAAACACACCTGTCTGCACAACTAGAACAATGCAGCATTGCCAGATCAGTGTTGTCAGTATCATTACTTTTCTCACACACCTCATAGGTATGTATTCAACACATTACAGTTCTGTTTGTGATGCATATTTAGCCTTTTTCGTTGAAATAATAATTCTAACATTTACCACTTGGTTGCACATGTTTTTCTCTAGTGTTTGAATGTTACAGTCACTGACACAGATTATTACACTTATACAGATTGTTAATGTTATTACTGTCTGATCCAGAGAAAACAAGTCCTACTCATGGTAGCCAAAATGTAAGACTCCTTGCCCGCATCTCGTGGTCGTGCGGTAGCGTTCTCGCTTCCCACGCCCGGGTTCGATTCCCGGCGGGGTCAGGGATTTTCTCTGCCTCGTGATGGCTGGGTGTTGTGTGCTGTCCTTAGGTTAGTTCGGTTTAAGTAGTTCTAAGTTCTAGGGGACTGATGACCATAGCTGTTAAGTCCCATAGTGCTCAGAGCCATTTGAACCATTTTAAGACTCCCTATTGGCTTTCCGATCCTGTTGACTGAAATAAAGAAAGCGGCCTAAAGGTAATTCATGACTGTAGCAACTAGACAAAGGCAATCAGCTCAGAAAGAGAGATTTTACAGTGTTAGCCCAGGCTTGCATACTAATATCAAGTTGAAACGAATTTCCACTGGAGAAAATTCATTGTTGAATATTATTGACAAATGCATTTTTATTTAACTTAAAAATGAGACAGTGAGCCCTTCATCTCACAAACTTATGATTAATGATCACACAGGCCAAAATAAATAAGTAACCATCACTCTCTCTCTCTCTCTCTCTCTCTCTCTCTCTCTCTCTCTCTCTCTCTCTCTCTCTCACACACACACACACACACACACACACACACACACCTCTTCTCATAATATAGTCTCCTTACCTTACAGGTCACTAAAAAACTTCATCAACAGCAGTAAAGTTACCTTTCTGACATCAATATAAAATTCATTTCTTCATCATCTTATTAAAACTATCATCATTATATTATCAGCATCATCTGCTCCACACAAAAGAGGAAAAATGCATATAATACTAATATTAATTACTCTCATTTTTCATGAAAGTGTTCTATGATGATTAACAAGTACTTCAAATTATATAAGGAATGACTGCAAATAGCTATTACTCATCAAAAATAATTCATTCAGATCTCTGCTTCTGATGTTACCTTTAATAAGTTTTGTATTCTTTCATTTATTATTAACTGTTTTATTATAGAATACCAGTAGAAACTAAATACCCCTTCATATCGAAAATTTTTCTAATAACAAACACAGTTTTGCTAATTATCCCAAATTAATTACAAAATTTGTATATAGGCCACTACATGTAATAATTTAACAATCTCAGAGTATCCCTAAATAAGACAGCAAAATATAGAATTTTCAAAAGCTGCAGAATCACTAATTTGCCGCAATAGTATATGGTAATAAATAATTGTATAGTGCTTACAAAAATCAGTAACTGCACTATGCAATATACATTCTAACATTACCCACAGCTTAATCAAAACTGCAAAGTCCATATTACAAGTAAAATAAAACAATAAAATAATTTGTTATTTCACAAACACTTATGCATCACTATGGTTTCAGGGTTATGCAGTTTGTTGGGTTACATTTTTGTCTTAACCAGTACTTCTGTGCTGCATTTTCCATTTCAGTGTCAAATCCAAAAATAGCTTTTCATCTCACTTTCCATAAATACGCATAATAATACTGTTATATCTTACATTCACTTTTTCTTTAAGCAGTTCAAACCAGAACTGTGTACATTCCTACCAAAAACACACATGATATTGCTTTTACGGACTGGCATTCTTTCCTTTAAAGCAGCTAAAAGAGCAATACTTTTAAATTTTTTACGCAAATTAAGCAACTGTCTTTGTAATTTGGTTGCGACATTAGCACTGGTAGAGTGTTGCTTCAAAATATTTGATCAGTCATTGAAATTTGCGAGTTAAATTTACAAGATTTTTCACCCAAGTTATGTGTTGTAAATATTTCATTACTGGCAGTACTACTACAAATGTGTATGCTTATGTTTCTAGACAGACCACAAAATTCAGGCTGATACATCGACCACCAATGAGACTGCAGTGGACAGCAAAATCGTAATAGCTTTCCAGAAAAAAGATGTATGTTCGAAAATCTCAGACAGTTATCTCCAAACCGATAGTTTGGAATGGCTATTAACAACCAGGGCAAAAACATTTCGTGTAATGCTTTGTCTTTTACAGCAGGAAAACAATTTGTCTTTGCAACAGGATCATTTATTGCACTTATAACATTATCTTCTTCTTTTTGATTATGAATACCTTCCTTAGAATTGTCACTGATAGTCGGCAAGTTTGCTAAATCATCTAGAACACTAATTTCAGTTTTGCTATATCTTACAGTTAAGACTGTTGGTGCTACAATTACAGTTGTATTTGTAACTTCATGAAATGAACTGAATATTATTTTTGCTTCTTGAGCCAAACTTTCGAGATGCTGTGTAGAATTGTGTAATGTTTTTACGTCTTGACTCAAATTTCCAAGGTGTTGTCTCACAGCTTTAGAATTCTCTTCACTTTTTAATACAGACTGATTGTCTGACTGTTTGATAACCACATTTGGTTCCTCCACTGATTGACTCAGCTTTATAGATTGGTTAACTAATTTATTCAGCGTAATTACCAGCTTTTTTAAATTCTGAATATCCCTGTCCTTCAGTCATTTTTGGGAGTTTTAATTACGCACAAAGTAGAACAAAGAAAACAATATTTTTATGTTTCACATGTCTATCTGCTGCAGTCGTTGACAGAGCCAAAAGTCTGTTATTGTTCATTGCAAATTCCTGTCCACCATTTCTGATTGTTAGGTGAATATCAATTCGTCCAGTTTTTGCACTGGCGCTGCTTTCTATGTAAATTCGTTTGAACTGCGATGATGAAATGAATAACAACACAACACAGATCTGTATAATATACTTTATTAATGAAAGGAACGTACACGTCAGAGACATCTTAACAAATTTCTAAGGCAGACTAACAATTAAAGAGTTCTTTGTGATGTGCCGGTCAAGAACCAGCGACGATGGTGGTCGACACAGTGTTTCCACAGAGACCTCCCCCCCCTCTACCCCACAGTGTGGAGCACTGTGAAGTGAAGTGTGGTACTTTGACAGGTCTGCAGATGAGCCATGTGATGGAGCCGTCTGCAATATGGTGGGCTGCGAGGTGACCTTTGTATGAGAATGCCATTGTCTTTGATCCTGATGTGTGCTTTGGGGAGGACGACTTGGGCGTCCAGTCATAATTCAAAGGCTGACGGTACAGCGTCAGTGGTGGCAGGGTCAAAAGGTGTAGCAGAGGGGAGAACTTGGCAAGTGTTATCGGCTGGTGAGCTGTCTTGTTGTTTCAGTCTGTTTACAGACAATGTTGTAGGTTTACCATTCAATAATGTGTGGAAGGTACAATTGTCTCTTCGAAACACCTTGTGGTGGCCTGAGTATGGTGGGTGCAGGAGAGGCTGTACTGTGTCATCTCGTAACATTGTGAAATAACACTCTGTAAGTGCCTTATGTGGAAAGATTTTGTCCACCGAGAAGCGGCTGAGGCATATGGAGGTGAGCAACGTGTCCCCTCACACAAGAGACTAGGTCAGGTTATTCTGCGGGCATAACTGACGGCTCTTGGAGCGCAAAGTCCAATAGCAAGGATATAGTTTCACTATATGCCATTTCAGCCAATGAGGCTGAAACGGCCTGTTTTTGTGCTGTGTGGACTCTCAAAAGTACCCATGGTGGTGGCTGAGTAAGTAGTCTTCTGTGGCACATGAGGACTGCCTATAACGTGTGTTGCCACCGGTCAAAAAGACCACTGCTTTGTGGATTCTATGAAATATCCTAGTGCCTGTCATATGAGAAAGTTCCAGGAAGATGGGAAATTCGAACTGCCAGCCCTTGTCACTGAAGCAGTGGAAGTATGAGACCTGTATTTCAGTGAATGCTTTGGTGGTAGATTGAGTCATTACCTCATTAGCTTCAACCCATCACACAATAGATCACCAAATGAATGTAGCGATAGCCATTGGAGACAGGTAGTAGGCCGACGAGATCGATATGTAAGTGTTGAAAGCACTTTTTTTGTGTTCCGAAGCGACCTTAAGGTGGTTGTGTGTGATGTGATGTGATTAGTTTGTTGACACAGGACACATGCGTGAGCCCATAGTTTACAGTCTTTCTTTATGTCAGGCCATCCTAACCAGTCTGACACCAGGTGAATGGTTGGCTGAGTACCAGGCTGTGCCAAATTAGGAAGTTTTTTTGAAGAAGACAGCGGAAATCTTGAGCAACAAGGGGGCGTGTCCAATTTTGTGAGACATCACAGGGTGAGTCGCACCTGGGATTCATCTAATTTCAATGCATAGGTTCGTGGACATGTCATGAATGAGGCCTTGTAACTGTTGATCTTGTTGTGCCTCAGCGAACTGTTTGTAGTCGAGGTGAGAGCACAAAATGCTAATATGCTAGAAATAGTCTGTCACAATGTTCTCCACGTCTTTCAGGTGTGGTGGACATCCATTATAAACTGAACAACGTATTTTAAGTGCTGAAACCGTTGGTGGCTATGGTTCTTCGGTGGGTTTGGAATAGAGCCTGCAAGCATACGATGATCAATGTAGTAATTAATCAGGGGGCGCCCTTGTAAACCTTGCCTGAAGTGGTGCATTGCTTCATAGAGTGCTTTTAGTTCCCTGTCATACGCAGACCACTTGTTTTGTGATGGCTTGAGCTTCAGCGAGGAGAAACCTGAGCGGCTGTTGAATGACCCCCATCTCTTGTTGCAGCATAGCACCAATAGCCAAGTCACTCATGTCTGCTGTTAAGATCAGCTGTGCATCAGGGAGTAGGTGTGCCAAGGTGATGGGCTGAGTGAGGCCCTCATTAATTAGTTCAAAAGCGGATTGCATCTCGATCTTCTGCGTGAGTTTGTGTTTGCCATTGGTGCGCCTTTTTATAGTCAATGACACTAAAAACAGAGTTGTTCGCTAAATAATGGGTGAAGTCCTAGATTTTTGGTACCCGCCCATAATTGTATGAAGATTGAGGATTCTGTAATCACTACTCAACCTCAGAGATCTGCTTTTTGAGGACCAATTTTGTGGATTAAGCCCAGTAACTGTCAGAGGGGCAAACTATCCCTCTGGTGGCCCTAAGCACGAGGTGCATTCAAGTTCTAAGGCCTCCGATTTTTTTTTCTAATTAACTACTCACCGGAAATCGATGAAACTCGCGTTACTTCTCGATGTAATCGCCCTGCAGACGTACACATTTTTCACAACGCTGACGCCATGATTCCATGGCAGTGGCGAAGGCTTCTTTAAGAGTCTGTTTTGACCACTGGAAAATCGCTGAGGCAATAGCAGCACGGCTGGTGAACGTGCGGCCACGGAGAGTGTCTTTCATTGTTGGAAAAAGCCAAAATTCACTAGGAGCCAGGTCAGGTGAATAGGGAGCATGAAGAATCACTTCAAAGCTGTTATCATGAAGAAACTGTTGCGTAACGTTAGCTCGATGTGCGGGTGCGTTGTCTTGGTGAAACCACACGGTGTGCGCAACCCTTCCCAGACGTTTTTGTTGCAGTGCAGGAAGGAATTTGTTCTTCAAAACATTTTCGTAGGATGCACCTGTTACCGTAGTGCCCTTTGGAACGCAATGGGTAAGGATTACGCCCTCGCTGTCCCAGAACATGGACACCATCATTTTTTCAGCACTGGCGGTTACCCGAAATTTTTTTGGTGGCGGTGAATCTGTGTGCTTCCATTGATCTGACTGGCGCTTTGTTTCTGGATTGAAAAATGGCATCCACATCTCATCCATTGTCACAACTGACGGAAAGAAAGTCCCATTCATGCTGTCATTGTGCATCAACATTGCTAGGCAACATGCCACACGGGCAGCCATGTGGTCGTCCGTCAGCATTCGTGGCACCCACCTGGATGACACTTTTCGCATTTTCAGGTCGTCATGCAGGACTGTGTGCACAGAACCCACAGAAATGCCAACGCTGGAGGCGATCTGTTCAACAGTCAATCGGCGATCCCCCAAAACAATTCTCTCCACTTTCTCGATCATGTCGTCAGACCGGCTTGTGCGAACCCGAGGTTGTTTCGGTTTGTTGTCACACGATGTTCTGCCTTCATTAAACTGTCGCACCCACGAATGCACTTTTGACACATCCATAACTCCATCACCACATGTCTCCTTCAATTGTCGATGAATTTCAATTGGTTTCACACCACGCAAATTCAGAAAACGAATGATTGCACGCTGTTCAAGTAAGGAAAACGTCGCCATTTTAAGTATTTAAAACAGTTCTCATTCTCACCGCTGGCGGTAAAATTCCATCTGTCGTACGGTGCTGCCATCTCTGGGACGTATTGACAATGAATGCGGCCTCATTTTAAAACAATGCGCATGTTTCTATCTCTTTCCAGTCCGGAGAAAAAACATCGGAGGCCTTAGAACTTGAATGCACCTCGTAGATCAGTTGATAGTTGACTTAGTCCATGACACAGAAGGACTCCAGGTGTAGTGGTAATCATACGAACTATTCGATTCTGAATGGTACATTGTACGAATTGTTCTTTTGAGCGAATTCTTGGAGACATGGTAGAGAGTGGGCAATTTACTGGTGCAGTGCTGACCTTTGTAGTGGTAGATGGGGGCGATGCTGTGAGCAACTCCATGGATGGTGGCAGAGATGTCCAGTCAGCATGGTGTTAGAGATATTATGTGGCAGTGGGTGAAAGTGGTTGGGGTGCTGCCATGTCATGTGAAATATCTGTTCGACATCTTGATTTCTGTGCTGGACCATGTTGTTGTCATCTCACATGTGTCATAGCAGAGTTGTTGCAAGAGTTGAATGGATTTGATGGAGGCACTTCTGGAGGAGGCAATGTCTGTTGGACAAATCTATGGGAGGTGGGTGTCAGAGTGTGAAGTGGGCTTTGGGGGCCATAGAGGGAGTGTGGCCAACAACACCTGTGGTGGAGTGGCCGCTAATGATGTGCGTTAGCTTTCCACCAGGTGGGTCTAGCACGAGATGGAAGTGACAGAGAAAGTCTGAGTAAGTAACTGGTTCGGCTACATCTGCAATCATAAATGTCCAAGAATATATCGTTGAGACCGAGGTCTAGTGTGTGGAACTGTGATACGTAGACTCATAATGTCATATCATTTGCTTGGACGGTCACATAAGATGGGAGTTGACAGGGTGAAGAGGGTGACTAAGCACTGACCTCTGAGCCGGTGTTGACGAGGTATAGTCGGCCACAGATGTGATCACGTAAAAAAAGTATGTTGTGAAAAGTGCAGGGCAGAAGTGGTTCATTGTTGTTCATGTCCAGATGATATAGATACCCTGCACAGTCTAGTGCGCTACCTGTGAACCGTGCATCAAATTTGAGAAACTGCGTGGTGGATTACAGTTACGAGTGGTATCAGTGTATCGTACACAGTACCAATCAGCAGCATCTGCGCAGGTGCAGGCATGACGTGGTTTCATGGTGTTCTGCACAGTTGCGGGTGCAGTGCGGATGATGTGTAAGTGGATGTTTGGTGTGGCTGTGTGGCACATGACATTGCAGGTCTTACAAATGCGAGCAGCAGTCTCCAGTGGGGAACAAATAACTATTTCAGATGAGTTTAATAATGTCTGACTACATGTTTAAATACATGCAGGCTCTCGATGGCACTCAACAAAGTTAGGGCCTTGAGCAGGCATCTTTTCAATTACACATTGATTACCCGTGGGCTCTGCACAGAGCCAAGCGTCCGTGAAGTGTGGTGGGCAAGCCGACTAGTGTGATGTCACAAGTTCATTGACGAGTCCGTATTTCTCGTGGGCCCTGGGTCGAGTGTGATGACGTCAGAGTCAATGCGAATCTGGCGAGGTCGATTCAGCTTGTGGTAGGTGGTAGGTTGGTTGTGCAACCATTGTAGCTGCTAGGCAACTCGCCGCCTTTGTTGTCGAAATTATTTATGTATTGTCTATGCTGTATGACAGGCTGTGTTCGACTGGCGAGTTTAAGTTGTGTATCCGAAGGTTCGTGCTCGTGGGGTACCATGGCCAATAGGACGTGTGTAAAGTTCCACAAACGACAAGGTCCATAACGTTTTGGTGGGCACGAGGTGGAGATCAATCCGTGTGCGGAGCAGACGCTATAATTACAATGGAGTCTGGACAAAACTTTGTCTTAAATGACAGAATGGATTTGTTCCTTCAGGGACCAGGGAAGGCAGCTGAGCAGATCAGCTTTCACAGTCTCGTATTTGCAGTTTCCCAGGAGGGCGAGGATGATATCGCTTATGGTATCCGCATGTTACCCAAGTGGTAAGCAGAGTAACGATGTCACTCAAAGCAAAAATCCTGTCCAGTATGGCAAACCAGAAAGTTGGTTAATATGGCCAAAGAGGAGGTAGACTGCGATGTGCCTTTTGGCCGATAGGTTGCTAAGACGACATTCGTAGTGGAAGAAAATCTGAGCAAGTATTGTGTATAAGTGCCACGGCATGACGTGCGGTAGGCAATGCAACCGATTGCATGAGGGCCGGAGCACTCCGATTCATATGCAGCGTGGTCAGTAGATCTGCAAAATTGAGCAGGCACATATCCAATGGGTTGGGTTGCTGCCGCTTGGAAGTAGCGTGGTTTTGCATTTGAAATGGGATCTTGAGTGAGATCACATAGTAAACAATCTGTTACACTCCGCTGTTTGGCTGCGTTGCGCATGACGCAGCACTGTCCAGAAGAGTGTTATTGTCAATTTTTATCACACGAGATGCGTGCAGGAAGTTATCCACAGCATCTCACGTCGTGCCACGAGTACTTTTGTACAAATTATGTGGCATAATGAGGGCATGACGACAGCATTGTAGTAGCACATTGGTCGGAAATGTTCAAGTTACGTGCGAGGATGGTCGTCTGAGTCATCAATGTAGTGTTACGACTTATATAATCACACAACATAGACGCATCAGAGGAGACTTTTACTAACGAAAGAAACGTATACGTCAGAAGCATCCGAACTCGGCAAAGTCATAAAGCGGACTAATAGCCGGAGAGTTTTGTGTGACATACCGCTCGACCGCCAGCTATCATGTTTGTCGACACAGTGTTTCCACATATGTGCATTTTCTCGTTCTTGATCTGCAGAAAACAAATTAACAGCATTATGTAAATTTCGCTCATGAGCCCAAAAATTGAAGTGACTCTTCCCTTTACTGTCACATAAAAGAATCAAAAACAAAAAGTTCGGAACAAGTGCACTTTTCTAGCTTACATTGCTAGGTGAGTACAGCTAAAAAATAAGCGAGAAGATAAGTCGCTCAATACCTGCTTCTTGATGCTGCTAGTACAATTTTGCCTAATTGAAAATCATGGTTCGCTGCAAATAATTGTAGGTCTAGGAATATGATTGGCTGTGTTTTTAATTTTGAACTCCGTTGCAGTCTGCTTCTTCATTACTTGTCTTATTTTCTTCGTTTCATGCAAACATTTTCATAAAATTGCACAAATCAGATTCCATTCTAAAACAAACATCATCAGATCGCTTGCAAGCAACACCAAAACTAATTCACAGTCCAACTACTCGCGCCATAACTCTCCAACATCTGCTGACTGACTGCTACACCAATCAACAAGTGCCAAGATGCAAAAAGCTGCACTTCAGCAATTTTAAAATGCATCGATCTTTTACATCCAAAGAGTTCAGTACACAGTTACATACCTCTTTCACAAATGTTCTCAGAATAAACTGAAATAACAACAGTGCTTTTAAAATATAATTACAGTTTCACATTAAATTGGAAATCAATTTTATATATTACTTCCGTTAATGGAAAATATAACAATGAATTATGGAATTACATTTATGAATTTGATTCATTTGGATCGTGTTATGGATTTAATGCGAGTATCATATTCTGCAGTATGTAAAAAAATACGTTTTAGATGTGAAAATTACCGAACTATCAGTTTAATAAGTCACGGCTGCAAAATACTAACGCGAATTCTTAATGGAAAAACTAGTAGAAGCTGACCCTGGGGAAGATCAGTTTGGATTCCGTAGAAATATTGGAACACGTGAGGCAATACTGACCCTACGACTTATCTTAGAAGCTAGATTAAGGAAAGGCAAACCTACATTTCTAGCATTTGTAGACTTAGAGAAAGCTTTTGACAATGTTGACTGGAATACTCTCTTTCAAATTCTGAAGGTGGCAGGGGTAAAATATAGGGAGCGAAAGGCTATTCACAATTTCTATAGAAACCAAATGGCAGTTATAAGAGTTGAGGGCATGAAAGGGAAGCAGTGGTTGGGAAGGGAGTGAGACAGGGTTGTAGCCTCTCCCCGATGTTATTCATTCTGTATATTGAGCAAGCAGTGAAGGAAACAAAAGAAAAATTCGGAGTAGGTATTAAAATTCATGGAGAAGAAATAAAAACTTTGAGGTTCGCTGATGACATTGTAATTCTGTCAGAGACAGCAAAAGACTTGGAAGAGCAATTGAACGAAATGGACAGTGTCTTGAAAGGAGGATATAAGATGAACATCAACAAAAGCAAAACGAGGATAATGGAATGTAGTTGAATTAAGTCGGGTGATGCTGAGGGTATTAGGTTAGGAAATGAGACACTTAAAGTAGTAAATGAGTTTTGCTATTTGGGGAGCAAAATAACATGATGGTCGAAGTAGAGAGGATATCAAATGTAGACTGGCAATGGCAAGGAAAGCGTTTCTGAAGAAGAGAAATTTGTTAACATCGAGTATAGATTTAAGTGTCATGAAGTCGTTTCTGAAAGTATTTGTATGGAGTGTAGCCATGTATGGAAGTGAAACATGGACGATAATTAGTTTAGAGAATAGAAGCTTTCGAAATGTGGTGCTACAGAAGAATGCTGAAGATTGGATGGGTAGATCACATAACTAATGAGGAGGTGTTGAATAGGACTGGGGAGAAGAGAAGTTCGTGGCACAACTTGACTAGAAGAAGGGATCGGTTGTTAGGACATGTTCTGAGGCATCAAGGGATCACCAATTTAGTATTGGAGGGCAGCGTGGAGGGTAAAAATCGTAGAGGGAGACGAAGAGATGAATACACCAAGCAGATTCAGAAGGATGTAGGTTGCAGTAGGTACTGGGAGATGAAGAAGCTTGCACAGGATAGAGTAGCATGGAGAGCTGCATCAAACGTCTCAGGACTGAAGACCACAACAACAACAACAGTGTAAAGTCGCAGTTTATTCATTTTTCCTACTGGCTATCGGAATCGCTATGCAGTGCCATCCTCAGGAGGTCCTCTGGCATGCAATCATTACTCTCGCTTCCCAAGTATGCGCGAATACTTGACACATCTACTTTGGAACCGAGCATGACGAATGTATGTCAGGTGATGGCATGAGGACAGTGTTGCGTACGGATGCCGATAGGCGGTAGGCAAAATCACTCACTTTCCAAACATTAATCCTGACTTGCGGGCTCTGCTGTTATGGTTAAACGGACGTGGCATGTTAATTTTAAGGGGTGGTCAGATGCCCTTCCTGTTGCCACCCTGCAGTAGTCCAGAAATTGCTTCATCACTCCCTTCGAAACGGATGAATGAGTTAGCTGACTGCCAGACGCAGCAGTAACTACGTAAGACAATGTATAACATATTTAAAGCAAATACGATTTGCATCCTTATAGTGGTGCTATTATTTTGTACGACTGGCGCGAAATTTGAATAGACATCATGTTTCAGATGTAGACACACGACTAATAACTTTCGTTTATAAGATAATTTTACTGTCGTTAGGCCATTACAGCAATTGACAAATTTTAGCACAATAGACAAATTTTTGTACAGCACAATCGTTACATTAATAAACAGAATAATAAAGCATTATTGACTTACAATTCAATGTCCCAGTCAAAGAATTCTTTTAATTCATAAAAGGGGTTGGCAACAAGCCACTTATTTAATGTTTTCCTAAGTTCACACTCTGGAAGATCTTGTACTGTCTGCGGAAGCTTATTAAATAGTTTGTCCCACTTGCTCATAGCTATTGACTGTCTTTGCTAGTCTACAGTATGATGTATATATGGACTTGTTTTTCCTTGTGTTGTGACCATGGATATTATTTCTTGGTGTTGCAATGTTTTTCTGTCAGTGGTTATCATGTTATCATTGAGACAATTATAAACACACTTAAACATAAGCTCACTTAAAATTGAGTCCAATAAACGTGAAAGAACAGCTGTAGCTGTTCATAACTGAATGGAACGCAATGGAATTCAAATAAATTCTAGTCTGTACGGAACGTGTCACAGGTTTAGACTCTTCCGTTAAGAGCATCTGGTGGTAGAACTGACTAAAATCTAACACCGTAAAATAATGTGCCCTGCCAAACCATGTGAAACAGTTGTGCAAGACTGGTAAAGGAGCAGTGTGAAAGAGTATTGACAAGAGCACGATAATCTACGACTGACCTACAGTCCATGCCATTCCCCTTGAATACAACAAAGATGGGTGAAGTATAAAGCGAGACGGATGATCTGATGATGCCACCAGTAAGTAACTTCTCATTAATCTTGTGTAACTCTTTCATTTTTGGATGGGACGAGCGACATGGTGCTTGATGAATGGGTATACCATTGGTCAATACAGAATTTATTAGTAACCCCCAAATTATCGATCATTACATTCAGAAATTCAGTGAGAATCCTTACAATTTGTTCGGCCTTGACTTCTTTCAAAGGAGCAACATCAAATTGTACAGAATCACCTTCAATGTTAAATTATGATTAAGTAGCGTACAAATGTTGTAAAGTTGAACTTTAGCACAGCATTTCTTGTCACAATAATCAAGAACCATGGTAGTCCTCACAATAGAGTCGCAACCTTGCAAAACACACGTGGACAAACATCTTGCAATTGCAAAATTCTGTGGTCATGAAAAACCCAGAAGGCTTACACTGTTACATTGCCGACCAATGGCAACGTTTTCTCGTTCAACACTGAGTAACTGGTGGCTTTAGAGAGAATTTATGTATGTCCCAGTACTTACGGTACAGTACCACTCATAATCCGTAATGAAAATACTGCTCTCCAAGTCCAATAAGGTGCATGTGGGTTCGTGGTTAATGGCTGAAGAAATATCACTAAATCCTGGGTTATAATATGCATAGTCACAATGGAACAAAGACTTCTATCGACAGTAGGTTCACGAGCTGGTGAACTGCACACTAGCCTGCCTCGGTCTTTTCGATGATTTGGTGTGAGTACTATCAGATAGTACACTCATTGTATTGGGAGTGAAGAAACTGATTTGATTCGCCATGTTGTTCCGATGAGCAATTTGCGACAATGGCCCCCTCAGACAGAACCCTGCTTGCCTAGCTGAGCCTTATACAACTGAAGTGTTGCAGGTTTCCCAGAGGTTGTCTGCTACCTCAACAACCATGTACATCACCAGCGTCCAATACACCTTGAGCTTGAGGGCTTTTTGCAAAGGTTTCTACCATCCTCGCCGTCTAGGTGGTTAAGCCAAATCCGTGTTCCCTATGAGAGACAATATTACACCGCCGTACCACACAGCGGTGACTGAAACGTGCCCAGAACTTAACTGTTACGGAGTACTGGCGGTGCTCATCAATCCCCAGCTCAGGAAGCTCCGGTTCACCAAGCCTGTACCCAATTACTACAGACAGCTCCCTGAGATAGTCATCCTTCAGCAAGACCACACTAGCAACTTCAGACACAGGTCAGTTATTGCATGCCACAGATGCAACAAACAATACCCCCAGCCCTTGCAGAGGCGCTAATAAGACCAAGAACTGTTTGACAGTGTGTTGACTAATGGAGAGTGTTACTTCCAGGTCCTTCAAGGAGTTGTGTGGATGGAATGAAAACCACCTCGGAAAATTTGCCTGAACGACCTGCAGTGGTGGTGTTGTCGGTCCTATGTGCTGGCCTCTTGCTCGCACCTTCAGCTTTTGGCAAGATCTATGTGTTTCTTTTTTAAATAAATATGTCGTTATTGTCTATAATACATCATCACATGTCACAGTTATCATTATCTACTTCACACAAAATAAAAGTATACACATCACCATAAATCTTTCTTTCTCTCCTATGTATAGTTACTGATTTGTCTGTTTATATTATTCCATATAAGTTCTTCCAAAATGAACCCGTTGTCTGTGATATGACAGATATCTTTCATGCTGTACTACCTCTGTCTGCAAGTGCTTCTAAACCTCAAAAATCTACATGGCTATCTGTATAGTCATCCAAAAACCACCTGCAAAAAGTGAAATTACAAGAACAGAAAAATCAAAATGCCCGTAAGTTAGCAGACCTTTGCAATGCTAATGGGATGAACACATTGTCGACCATACTTCCCTGTATAGAGGAGCTTGAAAGCAATTACTATTGAAGTTGCTTGTGTGCCAAATGAAAAAGAAGTAATCTGAGGTCGCAATGTATTTAGAGGATGTCATTTTGATTTTGGAGGCAGTACTTTGATAACTGCAGCGATTTTTGCAGAAATTTATGCAGATTTTGGAGCTTTAGAAGGATTCTCAGGCAGAGATATTACAGCATGGAAGACACACATCACCATAGAAACTCTTAAGTTGTTTAAACATAATGGTCTGCAGCATGGTGGAGAGAACATTGTCCTCCATGTCCTTTCAGCAGCCCTGCAGAAGGAAGCTGAAGCCTCTCGGGGTATTGGCCTGGAAAACCTTCAGCTTCTGCAAGACAGAGGGCGGTCCTGTGCGCTGGACCCATGCAGGATCACGTGGTAAACCAATATCGTCTTGACGGTGTGCTGGCTGGTGGGGAAAGTGTTGACCTCCACATCCTTCCAGCACTTATGTGGTAGGAATGAAAACGGCCTTGTGATATTTGTCAGTAGTTCTGTTGAGGCTGGTCCTATGTGCTGGGAACTCACAGAGGCCTGCCAGAGACGTGATCATCTTGACTGTGTGTTGACTGATGTAGAGTGCATTGTTCTTCAGATCCACAAAGTGTCCGTGTAGTAGGAAGCAGTAGCGCCTCATGGTAGTGGTCAGGAAGACCTTCACTTCAGCAGTGTGAAGGATATTCTTATGTGCTGTGTTCATGCAGGGGCACACAGGAGACCTCGATTGGCTTAACCGGCTGATGGCTGACGGTAAGTATGCATTCCTCCAGATCCTCCCGGCAGCTCTGTGGCAGGATGCGGAAGTGCCTCAGAACATTTGAAAGGAAGACCTTCAGCTGCAGGCGGGCATACTGGGAACCCACACAGTTGCGTGCACCTAGCCCAAATGGTATATAGCTACACACGTGCTCCTTGCCATCACGGTCCTTCAAGAAGCGTGAAGGGTCAAACTTCTGTGGGTCCGGGAAGAACTCTGGCAGGCGATGGGTGATGAAGGGCATGAAAGCCAATGTGGTGCCCTTGGGGACCAGCACCCCCAGCCTCGAGAGCCAGAGGTCCTTCGTGGCATCCCGAAACATCATTGGGACGGCTGGGAACAATCGCAGCGTCTCCTGTGGGTCACACCAGAAGAGAGTGCAAATAAGATATCAAGTTTACACAGTGTTCGCACACCACTTAGAGATGTAAATAAACTCCTTATATGTAAAACAAGACTTTAACTGTAGATATGTTAAATGTGTAGTCATCCGCCAGGTTACATCTTTGAAGTGCTGACGATGTTTCAAGAGCACTACTGCCCAATATCTGCAGGTTTCCGCTGCTGTCGATTACTGGACAGAAAATACTATAATAGGCAGCTCAGATGAATGCTTGTGAGGGATGAGGTGCAGGAAGGGGCAACAATCGTGGCCATCACTCCCTTTCGCCATGCAGCTGACCATGGTCTGCGTTGTTAAACCAAACTCCGCCCAAACACACCATGAAGGCCCAACGGGACCGACCGGCCGCCGCGTCATCCTCAGTCCATGGGCGTCACTGGACATGGATATGGAGGGGCATGTGGTCATCACACCGCCATATATCAGTTTACGAGACCGGAGCCGCTACTTCTCAATCAAATAGCTCCTCAGTTTGCCTCACAAGGGCTGAGTGCAGCCCGCTTGTTAACAGCGCTCGGCGGACCGAATGGTCACCCATCCAAGTGCTAGCCCAGCCCGACAGCCTTAACTTCGGTGATCTGACGGGAACCGGTGTTACCAGTGCGGCAAGGCCGTTGGCGGTCTGCGTTGTTGGCTGTATAAAATATATTGTCTTCCTAATATACTACTATGCGATAATATTCTGTGTCGTCGTTACCTGGTATAGTCGCCAATTTTCTGTTGTTTTTCATTCACAACTCCAGAGCCTAAGGAGAAAATTGTCGTGCATCATGAAATCAGACATCAAACCCCGTTAATAAACTTGGAAAAGTTGTAGAAACTCTGCCACTGACGATGTTTTCACTAAAAAAAAAAAGGAAATGTGTATCATGACGAAAAAAACATTTTAGGGATTCTGCACAAAATAACAATATTAACACACACTGTATCCATATAAATAAAAATCAACTGCCGCATGTACAGGGTTACCATTATAGAACTATACGAAATACAATCGTCTTAACTTGTGAACGGTTTGCGTTAGGAGGTTCAAACTGTGCAGTTGGCCACGGGGCATCATGGGTATTAGTATACACATGGATGGTTTGGTGTAGCGACGAAGTCCACTTTCATTTGTATGGGTTCGTCAATAAACAAAATGGCCGCATCTGGGGGACTGAGAACCCGCATTTCGCTATTGAAAAGTCTCTTCACCCTCAACAGATGAGTGTATGGTGCACAGTGTCCAATCACGGAATAATCGGTGTGATATTCCTTGATGGCACGGTGACTACCGAACAGTACATGAAGGTTCTGGAGGATGATTTCATCCCCATTATCCAAAGGACCCTTATTTCGACAAGGTGTGGTTCATGCAAGACGGAGCTCGACCCCATCGAAGCAGGAGAGCATTTGGTGTCCTAGAGGAGCACTTTGGGTTAGCCATGGGCCTGATTTGGTCGCCATATTCTCCGGATCTGAACATATGCAATTTCTTTCTGGGGGGCAATATTAAAGACAAGGTGTGCAGCAATAACCCCAAAACCATTGCTGAGCAGAAAACAACCATTCACAAGCTCATCGACAGCATCGATGTTCCGACACTTCAGCGAATCATGCTGAATTTTGCTATTCGTCTGTGCCACATCACAATCAATGATGGCAGTCATATCGAACATGTCATAACCTAAATCCGAATATCTGTTGTGACAGTTACATGTTGAATAAAGAGTGTGCACGCCGTAGTTTGTAACTAATTTACTTTTCTTCATTTGTTCAATAATTGTCACCCTGAATGAAAGATTATCACTTGCGAAAGGCTCGACCGTTTTGGCTGACTTTTTTTTGTTTTTTGTTTCCGTAAGTCTCAGGACAAGGTTTATATGGAAGAAAATTTTTGGAAAATATGTCAGAAAAATCGTAAATCTGGATACTATTTCTGTATGAAAATCTCAATGAAAGAAATGTAACAGTCGGTTTGACAGATCTGCTGTCACGTGTTATCATAACAAAAACAATGTGACGTTCTGGCTGACAGTTCCGCTATTCAGTTTGACAGTTCTGCTGTCGCTCGTTTTCATAAAGACAAAAAATTCCGCATTGAATATTGATATTTTGCGAAATATAATACGATTGAAAGCGATGTTTGAGTGTGTCATCGGCAGTGATCATATCTTTGGCTTATTGCAAAGATTGAATTGATGTCAATTCGTGGTAATTTAGTGTGTCGCAAAAATTCGGTTGGTTTATTTCTTCAGAACCAGTGAGGTGTTGAAATATTGGTCGACATACTCGTACGTGCAATGCGAGCCAGCTACACGATCGTCGAGTGAGTGAGACTGAGGTAGAACGTAAACAGCATTTGGAGGCAAATCGAATAAGAATTTTTCAACAGCGTTACGTTATGACTCCGGAACGATAACAACCAAGAAGGTCAAAGACAAGGGGGGAGAAGGAGATGGACAGAAAAGGGTGAGGAAATGGGTATAAAGAAGGGGAAGAAGGAGGTAGGAGGAGATGGAGAGAGAGAGAGGGTTGTGAGATGTACAGGAAGTGGGGTGGGGAGGGAAGGGGGTGAGATCGATTGGCAGAATTAGGGACGATAAGGAGGAGATAGAGAGAGGGAGGGGGCGAGAAGGAGGGGGTTAGTGAGATAATGGAGAATTAGATTAGGATGTATATCCAATTTCCATGGATATTAAGCAATTACGAAGCAATGCCTGGTTCACTAATACAACATATAAATGAAGAAGATGACTGATACCATTTCTGAAGTGGCAATATGCTGAAAATGTGTGATGATTTAGTGAATTTACATCGGTCGAAGCTGATCTAGTCTGCCAGAGTTACAGTGTTAACGTAACTGCCTACATGAGAATTTTTTCAGAATAACGCCTATTATTCTGCGTTAGATTGCGTGACAATGCACACCCGACTCGCTACCACATTCCTGCTGCACGTATTCTTCTCAGCAGTGGTTACTAATCGTCATTATCAGACTGATATTGTGAACAGAATTCAGGTGTTCAAGCGGATATAGTCGCCAGAAATGTAAAGGACAGAGTTGTAACGATCCTTACAGATCGTAAACGATTTTCAATTTTTTTCCTTTGTATATAATTTTTTAAGGTTTACACTCATGGTGTAAGAGACGGTGTGTAGCTAGTTACAACCACGGATAGCGGTTATTGCTGAAAGAATTACTTTTCGGTTATACTGGTTTTCTCAAAGCCAGTTTAACAAGACTATTACAAGCGCTCAGAATAAACTGTTTCTGAAATAACCGATTTTCGTTTCTTTATTCCTGTTATTTTCTGTAATAAACTTAGAAACCGAACAAAGATTGAAAAATTTTGACCGCCTTTGTTTCAAGACTTATGGAATCAAAATAAATTAACAAAAGTTTTAACCATCCGTCGTTCGCTGCTTTTCTCGAAAAGTGATAAATGTTTGTTCGTGTGTGTGTGTGTGTGTGTGTGTGTGTGGGCGCGCGCGCATTGTGTATTAAACCGACAGAGAGGCTTTGTCCCGCCTTAGCCCTCAGTGGTTCACAACCCCACAACAGGCCCAGCAGTCCACTCACCCCACCAGCCACCCCACATCAAACCCAGGGTTATTATGCGATTCGGTCCCCAGTGGACCCCCACCCTCTGGAACGTCTCATACCAGACGAGTGTAACCCCAAATGTTTGCGTCATAGAGTAATTATGGTGTACGCGTATGTGGAGACAGTGTTTGCGCAGCCATCACCGACATAGTGTAACAGGTGAAATAAGGGGAACCAGCTCTGATTCGCTTAGGCAGATGGAAAACCACCTTAAAAACCATCCACAGACTGGCCAGCACACCGAACCTTGACACTAATCCGCCGGGCAGATTCGTGCCAGGGACCGGCACGCCTTCATGCTTGGGAATCAGCGCGTTAGACCGCGCAACTAGGCGGGCGGGCTAAGTGATAAAGTGGTTAACTACAACAAAAAAATATTCTCCTATCGATTCTAATTTTGCCGGCCGAAGTGGCCGCGCGGTTAAAGGCGCTGCAGTCTGGAACCGCAAGACCGCTACGGTCGCAGGTTCGAATCCTGCCTCGGGCATGGATGTTTGTGATGTCCTTAGGTTAGTTAGGTTTAACTAGTTCTAAGTTCTAGGGGACTAATGACCTCAGCAGTTGAGTCCCATAGTACTCAGAGCCATTTGAACCATTTGATTCTAATTTTTTGAAACTCTGCTGAAAAATCATGACGGAATTGGGGCTCATACCACTGAATAGGATTGGGGAGAAGAGAAGTTTGTGGCACAACTTGACTAGAAGAAGGGATCGGTTGGTAGGACATGTTTTGAGGCATCAAGGGATCACAAATTTAGCATTGGAGGGCAGCGTGGAGGGTAAAAATCGTAGAGGGAGACCAAGAGATGAATACACTAAGCAGATTCAGAAGGATGTAGGTTGCAGTAGGTACTGGGAGATGAAGAAGCTTGCACAGGATAGAGTAGCATGGAGAGCTGCATCAAACCAGTCCCAGGACTGAAGACCACAACAACAACAACCACTATAGAGACATTAAATGTAGTCAGAGCTAAAGGGCGAAAAGTGAGGTTGAAGAACTGTATTTCTGACGTTAATTTGTCCGTTTTCAAGGGCTACAAGCAGATACAGCCATATTATGGAGACGCAGGTAGCATATCAGTAACTTTCAATTTTTATTGTAAACTATGAATGGATTTTTAAGTTTTATGTTTTCTCCTTATACAGGGTGAAAAGTATTTAAACCGACAAACTCTGGGAGGTTGTAGGGGACATCAAAGCAAATATTTTTCCCTAATGTCATTTTTTCCTATGAGGAGTACTTAAACCAGCAGAGGAAGATTTCTCGGCGGCAAGTTAATTAAACCAACAAACACTTTTCCATTTTGTATGACCAAGAGACAACACATTAACACAACCCAATTTCAATTACAATAACTTTTCAAAAATTCCTCCACTGAATCGTAAACATAGGTTACACCGTCTGATCATGCTCTGTCTGACAGGTGCATAAACCCCAGGAGTGTCCTGAATTGTTCCTGCTGCTGCTACTATCCGGGCAACCAGATCCTCTTCTAATGGAACAGGAGTTGCGTAAACAACTCTCCCCACACAAAAAAGTCCAGAGGGGACATACCTGGGGATCGAGCAGGCCATGGTACAGGACCACCTCTGCCAGTCCACGTTTCTGGGAACCGTCGGTCCAGGAATCGACGCACACGACGACTGAAATGTGCCGGCGCCCCGTCATGTTGGAACCACATGCGTTGTCTTGTAGGGAGCGGGACGACTTCCAGCAATTCTGGCAATGCTCTGGCGAGAAAATTGTGATAGTGCCTGCCATTTAATGGTCTAGGTAGCAGATATGGCCCAATTAAAGAGTCCCCAACAACTCCGATTCACACATTAACGAAGAACCGCACTTGATGAGCGCTAGTAACTGTGGCATGTGGGTTCTCCTTACTCCAAACATGCGAAGTGCGCATGCTGAAGACTCCACCACGCCCGAAAGTTGCTTCATCGGTAAACAACACAGAGGATGGAAATGTAGGATGCATTTCATACTGTTCCAGGTGCCACTGCGAAAACTGTGCTCTGGGTGGATAATCAACTGGTTCCAGGTTGTGGACACGCTGTAAGTGAAATGGACCTAATAATTGCTCTCGAAGGACTGTTCTTACATTCGTCTGATTCGTCTCCATGTTACGTGCGATTGCACGAGTGCTGATTGAAGGATCCCGCTCCACATGCTGCAAGACAGCTTCCTCAAATTGCAGCGTTCTTACCGTGCGACGGCGTCCCTGTCCAGGTAATCTGCAAAATGACCCGGTCTCACGCAGACGTTGGTACACAACAGCAAAGGTCGTATGATGCAGGATACGGCGATTAGGATATTGTTGTTGATAAACCCGCTGTGCAGCTCGTCCGCTGTGGTGCGCTGCGTAGTACGCACCAACCATACCAGTGCACTCACTCCAGGTGTATCGCTCCATTAGTAAACAGAGACAATGCACTACTACACTGGTGGACAGCAGTTGCCTACAACTGAAGAGCGTAATACGCCCTCTAACCACTGAAGATCGTAATATGGGCTCCAACAACTGAAGAGCGTAGTACGGCCTCCACCGGTTTAAATAATCCTCACAGAAAAAAATTACATTAGGAAAAAATATTTGTTTTGATGTCCCCTACAACCTTGCGGAGTTTGTCGCTTTAAATACTTTTCACCCTGTAGTTCGTCGCAAGTTTCTGCGGCTCCACCAGTTTTTACTTTTAAAGTGGCGGTGGTTGTAAGTTCCTATGCGACCAAACGGCTGAGGTCATCAGTTCCTAGGCTTACACACTGCTGAATCTAACTTAAACTAACTTACGCTAAGGACAACACACGCACCCATGCCCGAGGGAGGAATCGAACATCCGATGGAGGGAGCCGCGCGAACCGTGGCACTTTTAAAACGAATGGAGAATAATACTTCACTATTACCGAAGTTCGTAAAATATTTCCAGACTAGGGGTGCCGCCATTCTGCAATACCACTGATGTCTGACGGCGACATTGAGAAACTGCCATACAGACCAGACGGGGCAGCTCTTGAACGCTACAGGTGCACTCTTATCACCTAAGAGACCACATAACATGGTAACCGATCATTATTGTCTCAGAAATGTTGTACCTGTTCTTAAGCCACAAGTTGTTGCTCGTTTTTGTTAAATAGCACTGATCGCTTCTCCCATTTTCTATAATAACGCAATATTTCAAGGCAACGCAAATTCCACTTATAAAAATTACTCGTTCTTTAAAAGAGGTTTATTTAAAAACGAAAAATGTTCGTACTTCTGCTATGGCTAATTGATATTTTGTTTTTTAGCCAGTTATTAGTAAAAAAACAAAAACACTTGCTATAACCAAGACCAAACAAATACCGAAACCGAAAAATACCGGTTATTCAGAACTAAAATACTGATACCGGTTTTAACCGGTCGGGGTTTTTCCTATTCCTAGTTGCTTCTGAAAGTGTCGTTCCTGGTTCGAATGTAATGACGTACACTCCTGGAAATGGAAAAAAGAACACATTGACAGCGGTGTGTCAGACCCACCATACTTGCTCCGGACACTGCGAGAGGGCTGTACAAGCAATGATCACACGCACGGCGCAGCGGACACACCAGGAACCGCGGTGTTGGCCGTCGAATGGCGCTAGCTGCGCAGCATTTGTGCACCGCCGCCGTCAGTGTCAGCCAGTTTGCCGTGGCATACGGAGCTCCATCGCAGTCTTTAACACTGGTAGCATGCCGCGACAGCGTGGACGTGAACCGTATGTGCAGTTGACGGACTTTGAGCGAGGGCGTATAGTGGGCATGCGGGAGGCCGGGTGGACGTACCGCCGAATTGCTCAACACGTGGGGCGTGAGGTCTCCACAGTACATCGATGTTGTCGCCAGTGGTCGGCGGAAGGTGCACGTGCCCGTCGACCTGGGACCGGACCGCAGCGACGCACGGATGCACGCCAAGACCGTAGGATCCTACGCAGTGCCGTAGGGGACTGCACCGCCACTTCCCAGCAAATTAGGGACACTGTTGCTCCTGGGGTATCGGCGAGGACCATTCGCAACCGTCTCCATGAAGCTGGGCTACGGTCCCGCACACCGTTAGGCCGTCTTCCGCTCACGCCCCAACATCGTGCAGCCCGCCTCCAGTGGTGTCGCGACAGGCGTGAATGGAGGGACGAATGGAGACATGTCGTCTTCAGCGATGAGAGTCGCTTCTGCCTTGGTGCCAATGATGGCCGTATGCGTGTTTGGCGCCGTGCAGGTGAGCGCCACAATCAGGACTGCATACGACCGAGGCACACAGGGCCAACACCCGGCATCATGGTGTGGGGAGCGATCTCCTACACTGGCCGTACACCACTGGTGATCGTCGAGGGGACACTGAATAGTGCACGGTACATCCAAACCGTCATCGAACCCATCGTTCTACCATTCCTAGACCGGCAAGGGAACTTGCTGTTCCAACAGGACAATGCACGTCCGCATGTATCCCGTGCCACCCAACGTGCTCTAGAAGGTGTAAGTCAACTACCCTGGCCAGCAAGATCTCCGGATCTGTCCCCCATTGAGCATGTTTGGGACTGGATGAAGCGTCGTCTCACGCGGTCTGCACGTCCAGCACGAACGCTGGTCCAACTGAGGCGCCAGGTGGAAATGGCATGGCAAGCCGTTCCACAGGACTACATCCAGCATCTCTACGATCGTCTCCATGGGAGAATAGCAGCCTGCATTGCTGCGAAAGGTGGATATACACTGTACTAGTGCCGACATTGTGCATGCTCTGTTGCCTGTGTCTATGTGCCCGTGGTTCTGTCAGTGTGATCATGTGATGTATCTGACCCCAGGAATGTGTCAATAAAGTTTCCCCTTCCTGGGACAATGAATTCACGGTGTTCTTATTTCAATTTCCAGGAGTGTATAAGCATTAAGCGCTAAGCATGAATGACACAAATCGCTACTAACAAGGAAAACTTCCCATTGCACCCCCCTCAGATTTAGTGGTAAAATGGCCCAGTGGGTAGCCCTTCAAAATCTGAAAATACATCAGGCATGAAAACAGGAAGAAGATGTACTGAACTGTGAAAAAAAAAAAGAAAAAGCGAAATAGAAACAGTGGACGGTTGAAGTTCAAGATGTGCACCATCTAAAGTGCGCGTCATTTATGACGGCGGCCGAGTTTAGGTTCGTTCTGCGCATCTGACGTCACAAAACACAGTCAGCCAATGAACAGAGAACGACGTTGCCAGAGCTCGACTGCAGTGCAGAGCACGGACGAGTGCCTTCAGTTTTAGAAACGTTCAGTCATAAATAAAGTAATTGAACAAAAGCAGTGTCTTGATAGCAGACTTTCTTCTGTAGAAAGTTTGGAAAAAGCATTCTTTATACCGATTGCTTCATATTCTATTAATTAATTAAACCAAACAAGCAATAAGCCTCCTAATTCAGGCGATAGCAAGGAAAGGTGTTTGTTCCATCTCACGAACTGCTTTTTCGCAATAAAGAACAGCGGTAATTGTTTATTTCCTATGTTTCTTCGACGAAACATGAGTAATTCATAGTCATACCAACAGTGTTTGTCGGTATTTTGCGTGACCTTTTAAAGTCCTCCGGGAGATACAATGAATGACAAGGTGCATTAGTGTAATGGTTAAAGTGTATGGCTGCTAAGTGAAAGGTTCTGAGTTCAAGCCTCGTTCAGTGCTTAATAATTTCTTTATTTAAAAACAATATCGAAGTGTCTTCATGAATTTTATTCGTTTGAATGTAATTTTTTGAAATTTCTAGTGGCAACTAAAATCGAGCATACAGAAAGTATACGCTATGCACTTTTACCTCTGCAAACTCTTCAAAATTTCGTGCAATGTTTTACTACATCTAATGCTGCACAATAACTGTGTTTAACTTCGAAACAAAATTAAAGTCATATATGGGGGGGGGGGGGGGGGGAAGGTATCAGTCAAGAAGATGTGTAAAAATCAAATTTTTGGGCCAAATAGTTTTTGTGAAATTGAATGATAAAATGTGTCAAAGCAGTCGAAACACCATGTGTCTACACAGGCGAGCAGTGCAATGATGACAAAATCGCGCACATCGCGGAATGCGGGAAGCACATCTCTGTAGCAGCGAAAGGGTTAATGCGTCCGTGGTGGCTTTACTTCATAAACTGCGCGCTCCCCCCTAAACGTAAGTTTGCGAACTATACTATGGCGCTGCTTCTCTTGGCGCGTACAACTGGCAACACAGCAATCTCCCGCGTCTGGGCGGGCATGCGCGAACCGCCAAGATAAAAGAATTAAACTATAGCAACTCGCAGGAACAGAGGCTTCGTGGCTGTGTGGTTACGGTGTTGGCTTCAGAAGCGACAGATCCGGGTTCAGATATACCTCGTGGCGAATGTTTTGTTTACAAAATGTGAACTTTTCATTTGGTCATTTACGTATCTGTTTTTCTTTTGTAGTGTTGGCAGTTTTTATACTGTAAATTGGTTATACAATATGAGTCATGTAGTAAGAATGTATTACTGTCCAAGGAAATGTGATGAATAGTGAGAGCAGGCGAGATGCAACATAAACCTCTCACAAAATTGAATACAACAAATAAACGGATTTGAACTATGTTTCAACAAAGGATTTGAAGGGCGAAACTTCCAAAACGGAAAGCAAGAGTTATAGCATGTGGTACTTGTGTAGAACAAATAGGGGGTACATATGCCTGGAGGTTCCTTCCTTATATCCCGCTGTTGCAAATGGACTTTACACCACTACACTGACCCAAATTTGAATACCGCCAACAGTCACTTTTTTCACAGTTCAGTAGAACTTGTTCCTGTTTTCATGCTTGATCTGTGTTCGGTTTTGTACAGGCTATCCACTTAACCTGAGGGTGATGTGATGCCGAGTTTCCCTTTGGAAATGGGAAATTTCTGGTAAATCCCTATGGGACCAAACTGCTGAGGTCATCGTTCCTTAGGCTTACACAGCACTTAATCTAACTTCAACTAACTTACGCTAAGGACAACACACACACCCACGCCCGAGGGAGGACTCGAACCTCCGACGGGAGGAGCCGCGCGAACAGTGGCAAGGCGCCCCAGACCGCGTGGCTACCCCGCGCAGAGTTTCCCTTGTAAGTTACCCCGGCTCTTAGAGGCTGTAGCTGACATCTACACTTCTAGAACCTTACTCTGAGTCAGTAGCCATATTCAAACTAGTGTTACTAAGAACGAATCATTTGCCAATTTGTCGCACTTAGTTCTCGAGAGAGAGTTTAAGGAGATGGCAGAGATGTCTATGGGTTCAAACATATGTTTGGAGCTGTCCTGCAGATAAAGGATTCAAATTCTTAATGATTAACTGTATACAATGCCTGACGAAAAAAAGCACCACCATGAGCGAATGGGGAAACGAAATGAAACTTCGCCGGTTGGAAGGCTATGTAATTTTATTTCAGAGTTTACAGGACAGGAAGGACTCGACAGTACGAGTCCACTAATCAATAACAAATTGCACACCATGTGGCCTGGGTGCATACGCTGACTAGATTTGGAATGGTATACTAACTCCGTTGTACCTCCTCCCGAGCAAGCTATACCACAACATTGTGGACGCTGACCTGGTCAGATGAGTCCCAATTTCACTTCGTTAGAGCTGATGGTGGGTTTCGAATGTGTCGGAGACCCCAAGTTGTCAACAAGGCACTTGCAAGCTGGTGGTGGCTACATAATGGTGTGGGCGGCGTTTACATGGGATAGACTGGGTCCTCTGGTCCAGCTGAACTGATCATTGACTAGAAATGGTTATGTTCGGCTACATGGAGACCATTTGCAGCCATTCGTGGATTTCGTGTTCCCAAACAATGATGGAATTTTTATGGATGACAAGGTGCCATGTCGAAACTGAGCCGTGGAGCGCCTTTTCTGGCACACCAGCTCTTTGGCACGACGCTATCGATTACCCGGCTGTACTAGGGTCTTTGCCCCTGTTGTGATCTCGCGGATGTTTCGCGCTCGCGGGCGTTGGTGTTGGACTCGCTACGAGGTGCAAGGACGTGCTTGCGTGGACGAAGGAGGAAAAAAAGCGTGCTGGGCCAGCAGCGACACGGCGTGTTTACCTCGTAAAACGGTCGGGAGTTTGAGGTGGACCTGCCTGATTTCAACTTCGGGCGCTGTTCGTTGCATTGCCTTTGTGCCTGTTTCTCGGAGAGACCCATCCATGGGGACCATCTCGAGCAACGCTCTCCAACGAAGGTGTAAGTGATTTTGGTGCCTTCGTTTCGTTGAGCCATTTGCGTTGCAGCGAGTGTACTTGTTGCTTGGTTGCCCTAATGTACGCGTTGTTGAAGTAAGAGCAGCCGGCAAAGTGTGTGACCGCATGGAGACGAGCAGTTACTACTTTTTTTTAAAATCCGCTGGTTGGATTGCTATCAGGAAGCTGATTAGCAAGAAGGTGTTATATTTTGGGTTTTTGGGACAGTATCCAGAAGTTTATGTATTGTCTGTATGAGATTTTCAGTAATTATATATATATATATATATATATATATATATATATATATATATATATATATATATATACACTCCTGGAAATTGAAATAAGAACACCGTGAATTCATTGTCCCAGGAAGGGGAAACTTTATTGACACATTCCTGGGGTCAGATACATCACATGATCACACTGACAGGACCACAGGCACATAGACACAGGCAACAGAGCATGCACAATGTCGGCACTAGCACAGTGTATATCCACCTTTCGCAGCAATGCAGGCTGCTATTCTCCCATGGAGACGATCGTAGAGATGCTGGATGTAGTCCTGTGGAACGGCTTGCCATGCCATTTCCACCTGGCGCCTCAGTTGGACCAGCGTTCGTGCTGGACGTGCAGACCGCGTGAGACGACGCTTCATCCAGTCCCAAACATGCTCAATGGGGGACAGATCCGGAGATCTTGCTGGCCAGGGTAGTTGACTTACACCTTCTAGAGCACGTTGGGTGGCACGGGATACATGCGGACGTGCATTGTCCTGTTGGAACAGCAAGTTCCCTTGCCGGTCTAGGAATGGTAGAACGATGGGTTCGATGACGGTTTGGATGTACCGTGCACTATTCAGTGTCCCCTCGACGATCACCAGTGGTGTACGGCCAGTGTAGGAGATCGCTCCCCACACCATGATGCCGGGTGTTGGCCCTGTGTGCCTCGGTCGTATGCAGTCCTGATTGTGGCGCTCACCTGCACGGCGCCAAACACGCATACGACCATCATTGGCACCAAGGCAGAAGCGACTCTCATCGCTGAAGACGACACGTCTCCATTCGTCCCTCCGTTCACGCCTGTCGCGACACCACTGGAGGCGGGCTGCACGATGTTGGGGCGTGAGCGGAAGACGGCCTAACGGTGTGCGGGACCGTAGGCCAGCTTCATGGAGACGGTTGCGAATGGTCCTCGCCGATACCCCAGGAGCAACAGTGTCCCTAATTTGCTGGGAAGTGGCGGTGCGGTCCCCTACGGCACTGCATAGGATCCTACGGTCTTGGCGTGCATCCGTGCGTCGCTGCGGTCCGGTCCCAGGTCGACGGGCACGTGCACCTTCCGCCGACCACTGGCGACAACATCGATGTACTGTGGAGACCTCACGCCCCCCGTGTTGAGCAATTTGGCGGTACGTCCACCCGGCCTCCCGCATGCCCACTATACGCCCTCGCCCAAAGTCTGTCAACTGCACATGCGGTTCACGTCCACGCTGTCGCGGCATGCTACCAGTATTAAAGACTGCGATGGAGCTCCGTATGCCACGGCAAACTGGCTGACACTGACGGCGGCAGTGCACAAATGCTGCGCAGCTAGCGCCATTCGATGGCCAACACCGCGGTTCCTGGTGTGTCCGCTGTGCCGTGCGTGTGATCATTGCTTGTACAGCCCTCTCGCAGTGTCCGGAGCAAGTATGGTGGGTCTGACACACCAGTGTCAATGTGTTCTTTTTTCCATTTCCAGGAATATATATATATATATATATATATATATATATATATATATAGCTTTAAAGTTTGGGTCACATATATACGTACATTTATTTGAAAGCACTCTTTCAGTTATTAGTAATGACTCGTATTCTGCAAAGCTGGTCATTTATACGTAGTTCCTTTATATACGTGCATTTATTTGAATGCACTCACTCAGTATTAGTAAATGAGCAATTGCTTCTTCATTTATATTGTTATTTATTGATCTCGTAACTTATATTAATTGATGTTTGGCTGGTGTTTGTCATGTCTTCTGCGGTCTGTTTGTGTTCCAGTTTTCTGCGAGTTGGGGTGTGTGGGAGTGGCGCCACATTTCGCTTCGGTGCACAGAAGCTGTGACGTGCCGTCTAATGGGAAGTGACTCCCGGTTGGGCCCCAGGGTTTAGGTGTTGTTTTGGACGGCTGGTCTGCTGCTTCCGGCATTTTAACTCACCTTTAGCCCAGGGCAGCCTGGCGTCACTGCCTGTTTGGTTAACATTTAACGTGTTTTATATATATATATATATATATATATATATATATATATATATATATATATATATATATATATATAAAGCTTTTTTAATTTGCTTGGGAATGAATTCTATTAATTTGTAACTTGTTCTGCTGCTTGTGTTATTTGGGTTCTTAACGAACTGGTGTGCGTTTCATAAATCACTTTCATATTGCAAATTATTGCTCTTAAAAAAAAAAAAAAAAAGAAAAGAAATATCTGTGCCACATTTCTTGAAATCACCTCCAGATTATAATTTATTGTTCCTTTAAGTATTGAAATCTTTGTGGCTCATCTCTTTAAGTCAGTTTACGTAATTGTAATTTGCTGCCTTGCTTAAGAAGCAAGCTATCTGTGATATTTTGGTGTTGTCTTAAAGATGGCCACGTGTTGATTGTTTCTTGGCTGTTTTATAAATATTGTCTTTGAATAAATTGTTAATTTATTGATTTGGTAGTTGCTGTGTTTAAGGAGTGGCATTATAGGGGCCTTGATCTTCCGTGCTAAGTGTACCCCTCATCCCGACTTCCTCAGTCACAAAACCTGTTGGCGCCTGTTTGAAGAACATTCTGGACAGTTTGAGCGAATGATTTGGCCACCCAGCTTGCCCGAAATGAATCGCATAGAACATTTATCGGACATATTTGAGAGGCTGGTTCGTGCACAAAATTCTGAACCGGAAACAATTTCGCAATTATGGACGCGTATAGAGGCAGCATGGCACATTATTTCTTCAGGAGAGTTCCACGCCAACGACATGTGAGTCCATGTCTCGTCAAGTTGCTGCACTACGCCAGGAAAAAGGAGGTCCGATACGATGTGAGGAGGTATCCCATAACTTTTATGACCTCAGTATAGTTTGTGTTACTCGCTTTCGTCCAAGAGAGCGTGCAGTAATGGAAAGTAACTGGTAACAGCTGACGTATGTGGCCCGGAAAAGCATAACTGTGAGCTTCTGTCTTGTACAGCTCCCGTGGGGAAGTCAGTACAGTGTTAGTAAATGCGGATGTGTAAGAAGAACAGGCATGTAATGTTAAGATACAGTATTACTAGTGCCCTGCTTGACAGAGTCAAGTCGTTCAAATATCTGGGCGTAAGGTTGCAAAGTGATATGAGATGCAATGAGCACGTGAACTGTTGTAGGGAAGGCCAATGGTCGACTATGTGTAATTGGAAGAATTTTAGGAAAGCGTGGTTCACCCTTAAAGAAGACAGCATCTAGGACGCTGGCGCGACATATTCTTGTGTACTGCTCCAGTGTTTGGGACCCATACCATGTCGGCTTGAAGGAAGACATCTAAGAAATTCAGTGGTGGGCTGCTGGATTTGTTACCACCAGGTTCGAACAACATGTAGGTGTTAAGCAGATACTTTGGGAACTTAAACGGGAATTCTTGGAGGGAAGGCGACTATTGAGAAATGATCGAAGCAGACGAAATGAATTAAAATTTGAGCTGCAGGCGCGACTCGAACCCGGGTCTTCTTGCATTAGTGACAATATGTAAGGGAAAAATGAACTGAATTTTCTGTTGGGGAGGGTACTAAGCTTAGGTAGTTCGTGCAGCAACGTTGACCCTCGTGCTGCGGTGGTGTAATGATTAGCATTTCTACCTACCAAGTGGGGAGACCCGGGTTCGCGTCCCAACTGGAGCACAGATTTTAATTCATTTCGTTTGCTTCGATCATTATCGTAGATAATAAAGAGACTTAAATGTCCCAGCGGAACATTTAATTACAAGTACTATTGAGAAAATTTAGAAAAACGGCGTTTGAAGCCGACTGCCGAACGATTCTACTGCTACCAACATACATTGCGCATAATGACGACGTAGATAAGATTCGAGAAATCAGGACACATACTGAGGCATATAGACAGTCGTTTTTCTCTCGCTCTATTTGCGAGTGGAACAGGAGGGGAAATGACCAGTAGTGGTACAGGGAGCCCTCTGTCATGCACTATACAGTGGCTTAATATCTGTGTAGATGTAGATGTACTGAAGGTCCCGAGTTCGAGCACTAGTCATGACATTTTTGTACAGTAATATGTCTGAAACTGGTAAATGGGACAACACGTTCGTGACATTTTCAAACACTGTTCTGAGTTTATAGCGATATTCTAGTGGCAGTCCGCTTTCGCTTCGTTTATTTGAAAGCAGCAGACGTAAATACTACATTTGTAGTGTCGCAGAATAAACATAAACAATCGGGATGAAAGCATAAAGAAACAATTGCATCACATATGCGAAAGTATTAATAGTAATAATAATAATAATAATAATAATAATAATAAGAAGAAGAAGCAAGACAAGAAACTAGACAAAAGCTATAAATATTTATGCTATACCAATACTGAACTACTCATTTGGAGTAGTGAAATGGAGTAACACAGACCTAGAAGCACTCAATACACTTACACGATCACAATGCCACAAATATAGAGTACATCACATACATTCAGCAACAGAAAGATTTACATTAAGCAGAAAGGAAGGAGGGAGGGGATTTATCAAGCAATCACTCATATAAATACATCGGCTACACCACTGCAATTTCATAACCACTTCTACAACCCTTTAGATCACATAACATCAACAGATACGAAGAAAGTAAATTGGAAAAAGAAAACACTACATGGCAAGCACCCGTATCATCTAACACAGCCACACATCGATCAAGACGCATCCAACACATGGCTAAGAAAAGGCAATATATACAGTGAGACGGAAGGATTCATGATTGCAATACAGGATCAAACAATAAACACCAGATATTACAGCAAGCATATTATTAAAGATCCCAATACCACAACAGATAAATGCAGACTTTGCAAACAACAAATAGAAACAGTAGATCACATCACAAGCGGATGTACAATACTAGCAAATACAGAATACCCCAGAAGACATGACAATGTAGCAAAAATAATACATCAACAGCTTGCCTTACAACATAAACTTATAAAACAACACGTTCCCACATACAAGTATGCACCACAAAATGTACTGGAGAATGATGAATACAAATTATACCGGCACAGAAACATTATAACAGATAAAATAACACCACATAACAAACCTGACATCATACTCACCAATAAAAAGAAATTAACACAACTAATCGAAATATCCATACCCAATACAACAAATATAGAAAAGAAAACAGAAGAAAAAATTGAAAAATACATCCAACTGGCTGAGGAAGTCAAGGACATGTGGCATCAGGATAAAGTTGACATTATACCAATTATACTATCAACTACAGGAGTCATACCACACAATATCCACCAGTACATCAATGCAATACAGCTACATCCAAACTTATATATACAACTACAGAAATCCGTAATTATTGATACATGTTCAATTACCCAAAAGTTCCTAAATGCAATATAACATATACCGTACAGTTAAAAGGAAGTCATGCTTGATCAAGGTCCGCGTCACTTTCCATTTTTGACCAGACATAACGTCTGAGAAAAGAAAGAAATAATAATAATAATAATAGTGACAGTAATAATGCAAATTATGATAGTAATAGCAATAGCAACTACAATAGCAACAAGAATAATTAATATTATTAATACTTCTGCAGGTATGATGCAACTGTTTCTTTATTTTTCTGTTCCATTGTCTATGCTTCTTCTGTGAAACTACAAATGTACTCTCTAGGTTTGCTACTTTCAAATAAACGAAACGAAAACGGATTTCCAGTAGAATATTTGCTATAAACTCAGAACAGTTGTCGAACATGTCATGAACGTATTGTCCCATATAACAGTTTCATCACGATTTTACAGCATTTGGCCGTTATTGCAAACACACTATGATGTTACAGTACACAAGTACAGTGGTGACTAAGAAAATGCATCGTATTGCCAATGCTTTCAGGTTGTTGTGCGTATACTATCAACCCAGATTACACACCGACTGATGGTAAGCTGACCGAAGCATCCTCACTTCCAGGTACAATAATATTATAGTTGACTAATACAATATTTTCCTTCACTGTTCCCACTTCCAGCAGTAGCTATCCCTTTATGCACTCACAGTGTTTTAATTCTTATTCCGCCGCCTCCCCCCCTCCCAACTGCACCTATCTGCCCTAACCTCTCCCCACCTCGTCCCTGTATGCTTCAACAGGCAGCACTTACTGCCCCCCTCCCCCCACCATACCCTGCTATCCCTCCCCACACCCTTCCCCAGCCTCCTTCCCTATCCCCACCACTCAGACTGCTTCTCCCATCGTGCTCTGCTGCTGCTCACAGTCTGGAATGAGCAGCCAGAGACTGTGGTCATTGTGTGTGCGAGTTGTGTTTTCATGAGTGTGTTTCTGTGTGTTGGCTAATCAGGATGAAGCCCTTTTGGCTGAAAGATTACTTGTTGACAATCTTTTTGTTGTATCTACCTGCGACTCACAAGGGAAACTCCTCATTGCCCCCCCCCCCCCCCCCAAATGTACTGCTAAAACGGCTCAGTGGATAGCCTCTAAAAAAACTGAACACATATCGAGTGTAAAAACAGGAAGAGGGTGTACTGAACCATGAAAAATAAGCAAAATAGTGAACAGTCCAAGTTCATGGGCTGTACAATATGAGTAAATTGCAAGAATCATGGCGTTGTGTTTCTGTGGTCATGGTGTTGGACTGTAGGACAGAAGATCCACAATCAAATCTCGATTGTGCCCTTCTTCTTCTTCTTTTCTTTGACAAAATTATGGACTGTCAGACTGGTGATTGATGTGCCTCTTCTCCTTCTGTTATTCTTGGTAATTGTCGTACTATACATTGGTTGTAAAATATGACTCACTTGGTAAGAATATACTACCATCACATGTAAATATGATGAATAAGAAGAGGAAAATGAGATTCTGCATAGATCTTTCCAGAAATGAAAACAGAAATAAATGGGTGTGAACTATGTTACCACAAAGGAATTCAAGAGTCAAAACTTCCAATACAGAATGCAAGGGTCATAACATGTGGTACTTGTGTAGACCAAATAGGAAACACATATATCTGGAGATGGCTTCCTTACACCATGCTGTTGCAAACGGACGTTACACAATGCCACAGACACAAATTTGAATACAACGAACAGACACGTCAATTACCAGATGGACGGTTCATAGCTTTGTAAGACAAAATAAAAATATTAGGCCCCAGGCAGATCTGAACACGGATGTCTTCCTTTGCAGTCGAAAACCATGACCACATAACCATCACACTGTGGCTTTTCCGATTTGTTCGAAGTTGCACATCTTCAGCTTGGACAGTTCACTGTTCTGATTAGGTTACCTTCTGAAGAAGACAAATTTATATTTGTCGAAACCAAGGTAAAGAATTTCTTTATCCATTGCAACTGGTTGGGTGTTTATAATTTTATTACATGAAACCGTTGCTGTTGTGCAGCTATGTTTAAAATATTGTTGTTCTGATTTTGCTTCTTTTTTCACATTTCAGTAGACCTTCTTCCTGTTTTAATGCTTGACCTGTGTTCAGTTTTTGACAGGTTTTCCACTAGGCCATTTTACCTCTAAATGTGAGAGGGGGGGGGGGGGGGGGAGGTTTCTCTTCTCAGCATCTCCGCTATGTGGTGAGTAGCAAACTGTCCTTTTCATAATGTTATCATTACACCATACTGGATTTTCCATAACACTATGGGTTTTTACTTTCAAATAAACGAAGGAAAAGTGGAGTGTCAATAGAATATTATTATAAACTCCAAACAGTTCTTTTATTTGTCAGGAACATGGTGTCCCATACAACAGTTTAACACACGTTTCAGAAAAAAAGAGCTGGAATGACCAGGACTCAAACTCAGGACCCTTGATACGACAGAGTAACGCTCAACCGACTTCCTCAATAGTGCTTCATGCGACAGACAGTTATGCTTTTCCTATGTTCCGTACCGTAGGTCGGGTGCACTTTTTGCTTACTGTTCTCGTGGCCGACAGCACATAGCACAAACTACATCAAACTTTTGGCTAATACCCTATCAATATACAAGTTTGGTACTGATCTGACAGAACCAATGCAGAGATTGCAGAGCGCTTTGGACTGCCCTTTACAGCTGGATAAACAATATATAAGGGAGACAGGTGCGACTGCCGACGTATGCTCCTAATACTTCTCCGTGGTGCAAGGCGAAATCATGTTCTTAAATAACAACTGTCCTTTACGCAAGCAAATATTGAATATTCAACCAGTTTGAAGATTTTTTTCCTTATTAATAGAGGTTGGGAGCCAGTCATAACTCATTAGAAACTACGAAGTAAAGTGATGAAATTCCAGCTTCTAAGCAATGGTCTGTATTTCCAGGGGGAGTTGGAAGATGGGAATAATATAAGTGTGGAGTGCAGTGCTTCCCAGTCCGACTACTAGGGTACTAAAGGAAGTAGAAGTTTTGTCGATTGAGTCTAGTGTGGAGATTGTGCAATTTTTGTGGTTAACTGTTAGTTTAGAAAAGCATGCTGAAGTGCTCCAGTAATCGCACCTTCATTTGATTTATTTTCTCATCAGGTGCAGTTGCAGTGGACTTGTTGAGCTGGGGTCCTCGGAGGGAAAATTCGGGGGCGGGGGATGAAAGTTTTGTCGTCCATGGTATGAAGGAAATTTGCTGTGCTACACTCGCGCTATGCTTGAGATCACTGAGAGTGACAAAGTATACAAAATTTTGGAAGACATGCGCCCTGAGGACAGTTCGGTGGTGGTTCACGAAATGTATAGCAGCAAGTCCAGTGAATCTGTCGACGGGAAGAAACAGACATGGTTCTTCTCGCAGGGCAATTGTTTTCGATCTAAACAGTTGGGGCACATGGTTGGAGCTTGTAAGTTTCGGCGCCCTGGTGTTAAGAACAGCTGACGGCATCGTTTCCACTGCTGTTAGGAGTGGGTTTGTAGCTTACTGGACTCTGGGAGTAACAGCTTCTTATTGATTATCATTGGTACGAAAGTCATAGACATATTTGTAAATTCTCACCACTGGAGTTGGTCATTCATAAATTCAGTACTATGAATGTGAGGCGGGAGTGTTTGCAGTTAGTGACTTTTTTCACATTTTCAGTGTGAGAATTCAGGACTTGTATTGGCCATGAAGCTCCTGATATATAGGGTGCCTTTCTCCGTGTTATTCTGGGATGCGACTTTTATAAAGTCACAGTATGTTTTGGATTATCCTGGGAAAATTTTCCTGTATGAATTCGGCCAGAGAGGAAGGATAGGTTGTGTGAGCACAATCGGGTCCATGGTATAAACTTCAAAAATACCTTCTTAAACCACGAGAAGCTCAGGTAATATTGAATTTGTTGCACCAATGCCCCGAGTTTTGACTGACCAGTTGAGCGTTACAAACAAGTTCGAATATGGCATTCAATTTATGGACCAGTTGCCAATTTGACAGTCACCTTACCATCTGGCTCCATCCAAGATATGGGAGTTGAAGCAGATTGTCAGTAAATTGCTAGAGACAGGAGTCATTATTCTCTCCACTTACCTTATGCAGCTTCTGTGATTTTAGTTCCTAAATTGGAAGGATAAGGCTAGGGGTACCAACCCGTGGTGGACCTCGAACCAAAAGATTGTATTTCTGTGAGTTGGGTTGCCGGATTTCCATAACTGCATTACTTCATTCGAGGGAGCCCGTTATTTGGCAGTACTGGACTTAGCACTTAAGGTCCTGGTCTTATACATTGCTGCATTATCTGTGAACTGGATAAAATATGTAGTTTTTTGGAAGTTATAAAAAGCTCATGTGTACAAATGTTCAGATGGTTCAAATGGTTCTTAGCACTATGAGATATAACATCTAGGGTCATCAGTCCCCTATAACTTAGAACTACTTAAACTTAACTAACCTAAGGACGTCACACACATCCATGCCCGAGGCAGGATTCGAACCTGTGACCATAGGGGTCGCGCGGTTCCAGACTGAAGCGTCTAGAACCGCTCGGCCACACCGGCTGGCTGTACAAATGTGCATTTGGGGTTTCAACACGTTTTAAGTCTGTTGGACTTTCTAGTTTAAATATACATATTTTGGAATTGCTAATGTGAAAACTGACTGTACAGATGAAACTTCAATTTAATAGTAATTATAGCAGAAAAAAACTGAAAAAGAGTTCTGGTATGACATACATGACTTCGGTAATCATACATGTGACCTTTAAGTTTAAATTACTTTTGCGGCCAATTTAAATCTAAAGAAACACACAAAACACAAGAACAAATAAAAATTTAGGGTTCATAGTGGCGTCCAGTATGATACAAACTGAAATGTGGAGACATATACAATGAAGAGCCAAAGAAACTGGTACACCTGTTAAGATCGTGTAGAGCCCCCATGAGCATGCAGAAGTGCCATAAAACATGACGTGGCATAGACTCGACTTATGTCTGAAGTAGTGCTGGAGGGAATTAGCACCATAAATCCTGTAGGGCTGTCCAGTACGAGGGGGGTGGAGATCTCTTCTGAACGGCACGTTGCAAAACGTCCCAGATATGCTCAGTGACGTTCATGTCTGGGGAGTTTAGTGGCCAGCGGAAGTGTTTAACCTCAGAAGAGTGTTGCTGGAGCTGCTCTGTAGCAATTCTGGTCGTATGGGATATCGCATTGTCCTGCTAGAACTGTCCAAGTCCGTCGGAATGCACAATGGACATGAATGGATGCAGGTGATCAGACAGGATGGTTACGTATGTGTCACCTGCCAGAGTCGTATCTACACGTGTCAGGGGTCTCATATCACTCCAACTGCGCGCGGCCCACAACGTTACAGAGCCTCCACCAGCTTGAACAGTCCCATGCTCACAAGCAGGGTCCTTGGATTCATGATGTTGTCTCCATACCTGTACACGTCCATCAGCTTGATACAATTTGAAACGAGACTCGTTCCAGCAGGCAACATGTTTCCAGTGATCAACAGTCCAATGTCGGTGTTGATGGGCCCAGGCGGGGTGTAAAGCTTTGTGTCGTACAGTCATCAAAGGTACACGAGTGACCCTTCGGCTCCGAAAGCCCATATCGATGGTTCGCATGCTGACACTTGTTGTTGGTCCAGCATTGAAACCTGCAGCAATTTGGTGAAGGGTTGCACTTCTGTCACATTGAACGATTCTCTTAAGTCGTCATTGGTTCCGTTCTTGCAGGATCTTTTACCGGCCGCAACGATGTCGGAGATTTGATGTTTTACCGGATTCGTGATAGTCACGGTACACTTGTGAAATGGTCGTACGGGAAAATCCCCACTTCATCGCTACCTCTGAGATGCTGTGTCCCATCGCTCATGCGCCGACTATAGCACCACGTTCAGACTCACTTAAATCTTGATAACCTGCCATTTTAGCAGCAATAACCGATCTAACAACAGCGCCAGACACTTTTTGTGTTATATAGGTGTTGCCGACCGCAGTGCCGTATTCTGCCTGTTTACATATCTCTGTATTTGAATACGCCTGCCTATATCAGTTTCTTCGGCGCTTCAGTAGAGTATCCTTTGGTTTTAATTTGTACAGTTGTTCTTTAGCGCAGCCCAAAAGGAAGAAGCCGAATAGCATTTGATGAGGACTGTGTGCAGGCCATTCTTTCGGTCCCCCGGTGGCCAATCTGTCTGCCAGAGAAACCCTCATCAAGCCATTCTCTCAATGGAATTGCGTAGTGGGGCGTAGATCTATCTTGCATCAACAGCAATTCCCTTCCATTTTCCCATTCTTGAATGGCAGGCCATACGTTTGAAGCATCTCCAAGTATCGAGCACCATTGGTAGTGTCACGTAGAACATTTTTTCAACAGCTACGTTTGAATCCAAATTTGACGAATAATGACAAGTGTAACGGTTGACGAACCCTCCAACGTGAAATACCACAATATTGTCGTTCAGGCCACGCGGTATTAGCCGAGCGGTCTCAGGCGCTGCAGTCATGGACTGTGCGGCTGGTCCCGGCGGAGGTTCGAGACCTCCCTCGGGCATGGGTGTGTTTGTCCTTAGGATAATTTAGGTTAAGTAGTGTGTAAGCTTAGGGATTGATGACCTTAGCAGTTAAGTCCCATAAGATTTCACACACATTTGAACATTTTTTTTATTGTTATACAGTTCGGGATAATCATATTCCCAATCTCGCAAAATTCCATTCTCCCGTCGCAGCCTCATCGAGTAGTTGTTGCACTTAATGTGGCTTCCAAGGTCGAAAAAGTAGTTCACTTTTTAAAATGGTTGTTGCCGTGTGACATGAGAATTCCGTTTCCTTAGCAGGTTGTCTTGTTGACTTTGAAGAGCCCTGTTCAGAGATGTGCAGAACAACATTCCAGTTGTCTTCCGACTTGTATGTTGAGAGTCTTCCATACCGCCTTGCATTTTCCACACTACCAGTTGTCATTAGTTTCTTATGATAGCTTTTTATGGTCTTGGGGGTTAAGTGTTGCATTCCTGCCTCGCTCTTGGCTCAACTATATCTGAACTTGCTCCACTGACCACCAAACTTCGTACCTGACAGCAGTCAGATTAGAGGTGAAAATTTGTCAGTTCCAGGAGAAGCCCGTACTGACAATATTCCCCCGGCACCGGGTTAAGGCCAGAAGGGTGAGCTGTCCACCAGCTCATATCAAAGGGCCATGAGTGCGGCCAGAAACCTTGTTGCTTTGTCGTTTGCGCGAAGGATTTCAGGGCGTCCTGGCAGGGGCCACGTGAAGATTGGTTGGTTGGTTGGTTTGGGGAAGACCAGACAGCGTGGTCATCGGTCTCATCGCATTAGGGAAGGATGTGGAAGGAAGTCGGCCGTGCCCTTTCAGAGGAACCATCCCGGCATTTGCCTGGAGTGATTTAGGGAAATCACGCCACATGAAGAGGTGGCCGAGAAAATTCAGCACAGTACGCGACTGCTGGAACACTCTCTTGCTCGCCATGCTGCCTGGTCTTGATAGTGCCTGAGTGCTGAAGCGTGCTACATTACACATGGATTGTACCAAGTGTGTACACCCCCAAGTGGGATGGAGTGTGATGGACTGTGAGCAAGCGTGGTGTTTAACAGTAATTGGCCCCCTGTGTGGTGCATCACAATGAATGGAAGGTGGCTGCTGGCTGGGCTCTAAACTCTTGTGACGTGTGTTTCACTGATGATCTACTGGAATTTCATCGACGTAACTGGATCATGTAGAATCTGTTGAATCTTTATTTTTTACATCTGTGTCACTGGTTTCGATCCACAGGAGACCCATTCTATTGTAATGTACCCAGCCGCACTTCGTTGAACTAATAAAATAAGAGTAACACAGTTAGAGCTTATCAACGTGGTCTATAAAGGTTTTTCATGTGATGAGCCCAACTTGTGTTTGGTTATTTCCCGAGAAACTCATTAGTTTTAAGACCATGCATTAAGACTTGTCTTCGGTATTACATGGACTTCCCTTGTGTACAGGAACTGGTAAAAATTATATATAATGTCTTCCACGCCCTGTGGCGTGCCAAGTGTTGATTAGCCTGTAATTATTTTCGATACATTTTTCCTGTTCCGTGGCTGTGAACCACTCTGATGAAATTACATTTATGGCACATGTGTAACACCGACTTCTTTGCTGTGGCGTAACGTACCCAATTAGCGCAGGTAGCCTTCGTAATTTGTAAATTACACACACACCTATACCCAGCAGCCCTTAACTGATGGGTTGAATCAGCGAAACATTGAAGCAGATTGGAAATCTGTCATTACTTTTAATCATTGAAATTTTGATTATATCTCTTAACTCTGCTGATGAAGGGTTTTACTTTATTGAAGACTGCTTTTACGAGGGTTGTTTTTTAAGTAAGGGCCGCTTTTATTTTTAAAAAAAGATACAAATAGTTTTGTAAAAAAAACTTTTATTTTCTGATTCTACACATTTTTACCTATTTTTCTACATAGTTGCCTTGTTTATTTAAGCACTTGTCATACCATACAACTAAGTTTTTAATTCCCTCTTCAAAGAATTCGGCCACCTGCTCCGACAGCCAAGAGTTCACGGCCGCTTTCACTTCATCGTCGTCATTGAAGTGCTGCCCGCCAAGATGGTGTTTCAGGTACTGGAAAAGGTGAAAATCGCTAGGAGCAAGGTCGGGGCTGTACGGTGCACGGTCCAAAACTACCCAGCCAAAAGAATCAATCAAATCCCGAGTCTTTTGAGAGGTGAGAGGCCTAGAGTTATCGTGCAGGAGCAAAACTCCTTTTGTCAGCATGCCGCGCCTTTTGCTTTGAATTGCTCTGCGGAGCTTCTTTAGAGTTGCACAGTAGGCATCTGAGTTGATTGTCGTTCTTCGTGGCATAAAGTCCACTAGCAAAACACCACGCCGGTCTCAGAACACAGTTGCCATAATCTTGTGCTTTGACAGCGTCTGTTTGGCTTTGACCTTGACGGGTGAGGTTGTGTGTCGCCATTCCATCGATTGTCGCTTGCTTTCGGGAGTGATATGGGATACCCATGTTTCATCTCCAGTGACAATTTGACTCAACATGTCATCCCCTTCTTCCTCGTAACGAATCAAAAAGTCCAATGAAGTGGAAAATCTCTTCCCTTCGTGGTCCTCTGTGAGGAGTCTGGGTACCCACCGAGAACACAGTTTCTTAAAGTTTAGGTTTTCAGACACAATTTTGTACAAAACCGATTCCAAAGAAAGAGTGGAAATTGTGAATCTTCCGTCCTCATGAATCTTTGTTTCGACTGCAGCCACCAAATCATCAGTGATCACAGAGGGCCGGCCTGAGCGTTCTTCGCCACGGACGTTTTGACGGCCATTTTTAAACTCTCCAACCCATTGACGCACTTTACCTTCACTCATTGCATTCGAGCCATAAACTTCTGTTAACTGACGATGAATTTCTGCAGCTGATAGGCTTCTCGCGGTCAAAAAACGTATCACTGACCGTATCTCACACGCGGCGGGCGATTCAATAATCGTAAACATTATAAAGTAGCATAGCTATGCGTACACGTCAGCTACAGAGCTGCAACTTGCATCAGTGTGAACGGGAAGGATGCCGGCAAGTGGCGCGGTGGCTTGTTGCGGCGTCCGCGCGAACTACGGGACTATACGCGCGAACGGCCCTTACTTAAAAAACAACCCTCGTATAAATGTAATAAATTAATGGAAGAATATTTGTAGAAGTTATTGTAAATTTTCTTACAATATTTCTTTAACTGTTAAATTGATTTTTACTTGTAAATTATTTTTCTTAACCTGTTTTAACATGGATTATTGAATATCTTTTTTTAAATTATGCCGAATTCCGTTGTTAGTACCTATGCAAATTGTGAAAGAACTTTACTTTTCTGGAGCTCAGTACCTCGCCACACTGTGCTCCATGCATTGGTACATCTTACCACTTAGGCTGCTAACTAGTTGGAGTCAATACCCTGGCAGCACTGCCAATAACGACAAACAGAAGTGAATTCTCTAAAAGGTGTCCACACTGGGAACCTTGGGGAGCATTCTCACATGGCATGCCTTCTGAGGGCAGTCTTGGGAAATAGTAGCCGAAATGAGTGATTATTCACCAACATTTTGTTATTCGCCACCACCACCACTAACAACAACAACAACATCACCACCAGCATAATCATCAATATCACAAAAGAACAGTGACAACAATAACAAACTAAACGGAAGCCCCGAAGATGTTGTTCGCAAATTGAAATTGAGGGCACTATTGTGTACCACACCTTAGACTGTAGTCTTCGGATGCAGCAGTGTGAGGGCAACTTCTCTCATAGATATTCGTATCCAACCCCACGAACAAACCCGCCACTCACATCTTCAGTAACAACAATAACATAAAAATTGTCATGTGGCTAAGCCATCGCCCTGCAGGATCTTGATCGATTTAATACCTGAAGCACATGTTTCACTTATAGGTTTCCTGCTGTGTGTCCCTTTCCCAAGACATCGCTGTGCTACTCTGTTCTGTGCGTGGAGAAAGTGATATGTTGTTGCACCCATCCAAGAAATGAGCCATCTGGCAGTTTTCTTTGGGGATTTTCATTGTCACTTCAGAGTCCTGCAGCTTGCCTATTAGTTTGCTGCACACGTAAGTAACCCTCCCATCCTAAGGGCAGAATGAGACTGACAAGTAAGGATTACTCTGACCCTGATTGAAGATGTGACATGTCTAATGTAAAAGACAAATTAAAAGAAAAAACTACGTACAGTGCTGCAAATGCTTCTTAAGCTGATACTCAGCTTGGCTCTAACACTGTGGCATCATTATTAACAGAAAACACCTCCAATGAACTCACTCACATGCAGTCTGCATATAGAATCTTGGAGTTATAGTACAGCAACCTGGCTCATGATTACAGTCTTGGGGCACAGAAGCTAGTTGGTCACAGTTCACATAGATTTTGGTACCCAACGCCACAAACACAATTACCACCACCACCGCCGCCGCCGCCACCACCACCACTACCACCACTAGCACACTGTCACCACCACTAACACTACCAAAAGTTCTGGTTCTCATATATAATCTTGGTGCTTTTCTATCACACCTCACCTTATAACTGCAATAGTGAGCCACTGCAGATTGTGGGAGAAAGTTCAGCTTGTGTTATTATGCATTACCCCTGTGGCACACAACAATCTAAACTGTAGCCTTAAAGAAGTTGTGGTCCAGATACGGAACCTTATGGGCATCTTCTTACAAGGGAACCTCCCCATCGCACCCCCCTCAGATTTAGTTATAAGTTGGCACAGTGGATAGGCCTTGAAAAACTGAACACAGATCAATTGAGAAAACAGGAAGAAGTTGTGTGGAACTGTGAAAAAATAAGCCGAGTAGTTCATGGGAATATAGGCAACATCAAGTACATTGGGAAGGCAGGAGCGCCGTGGTCTCGTGGTAACGTGAGCAGCTGCGGAACGAAAGGTCCTTGGTTCAAGTCTTCCATCGAGTGAAAAGTTTAATTTTTTATTTTCAGTTTATGTGACAAACTCTTATTTTTTCATCACTTTTTTGGGAGTGATTATCACATCCACAAGAAAACCTAAATCGGGCAAGGTAGAAGAATCTTTTTACCCATTCGCCAAGTGTACAAGTTAGGTGGGTGGACAACATATTCCTGTCATGTGACGCACATGCCGTCACCAGTGTCGTATAGAATATATCAGATGTGTTTTCCTGTGGAGGAATCGGTTGACCTATGACCTTGCGATCAAATGTTTTCGGTTCCCATTGGAGAGGCACGTCCTTTCGTCTACTAATCGCACGGTTTTGCGATGCGGTCGCAAAACAGACACTAAACTTATTACAGTGAACAGAGACGCCAATGAACGAACGGACAGATAATAACTATGCAAAAATAAAGAAAGTAAAATTTTCACTCGAGGGAAGACTTGAACCAAGGACCTCTCGTTCTGCAGCTGCTCACGCTACCAGAGACCACAGCTCTCCTGAACTGAAGTTGTCCATGATGTCGCCTATGTGGCCCATGGACTACTCAGTTTGTATATTTTGCTTATTTTTTCACAGTTCCACACAACTTCTTCCTGTTTTCTCAATTGATCTGTGTTCAGTTTATCAAGGCCAATCCACTGTGCCAACTTATAGCAAAATCTGAGGGGGGTGCGATGGGGAGGTTCCCTTGTTAGTATGCCTGGTGCCTGAAGGTGTGGGACACAGCAGACACAGACCTGTTACCATACTGGTGCTATGCTACCTAGTATCATCACCACAACAACCTAAACAGGTCCCCTCTATGCTGGTCCACAAATGAAACTGTAGAGGCACTCTCTCATGGAACGCCTCGCTAGCACACCCAGTAGGCCTTGGGCAGTGGCTCACCTTTATGATGCTCTCCAACACCTTGAGGCAGCCCAGGTCAGCGGCGCTGGCAGGACGCAGGAAGTCGCCGCCCCGGCCGAAGACTTCTCTCAGCTCCTGCTGGGCTGCGTCCTGCCACTCTGGATGGAGGGCCAGCAGAGCCAGCAAAAAGCCCATTGTCACAGCCGTCGTCTCAGTGCCAGCCAGCGCCAGATTCATGATCTGAAAATCGTTTCACTTAGATTAGCTTGGGTGCACTTTTCATCCTGTGTGCTAATTAATCGGAGTTACACATTAACTTGCAAACTCTAAGTCTGAAATTAGTATAGTATGCTACGGTGCATCAGCACGGCTTTAGGAAGCATCGCTCCTGCAAAACGCAACTCGTCCATTTTTCACACGATATCTTGCGAACCATGGATGAAGGGTATCAGACGGTTGCCATATTCCTTGACTTCCGGAAAGCGTTTGACTCGGTGCCCCACTGCAGTCTCCTAAATAAGGTACGAGCATATGGAATTTGTTCCCAAATATGTGAGTGGCTCAAAGACTTCTTATGTAATAAAACCCAGTGCGTTGTCCTCGATGGTGAGTGTTCATCCGAGGTGAGGGTATCATCTTGAGTGCCCCAGGGAAGTGTGGTAGGTCCGCTGTTGTTTTCTATCTACATAAATGATCTTTTGGATAGGGTGGATAGCAATGTGCGGCTGTTTGCTGATGATGCTGTGGTGTGCGGGAAGGTGTCGTCGTTGAGTGACTGTAGGAGGATACAAAATGACTTGGGCAGGATTTGTGATTGGTGTAAAGAGTGGTAGCTAACTCTAAATATAGATAAATGTAAATTAATGCAGATGAATAGGAAAAGAATCCTGTAATGTTTGAATACTCCATTAGTAGTGTAGCGCTTGACACAGTCACGTCGATTAAATATTTGGGGGTAACATTGCAGAGCGATATGAAGTGGGACAAGCATGTAATGGCAGTTGTGGGGAAGGCGGATGGTCATTCGGTTCATTGGTAGAATTTTGGGAAGATGTGGTTCATCTGTAAAGGAGACCGCTTATAAAACACTAATACGACCTATTCTTGAGTACTGCTAGAGCGTTTGGGATCCCTATCAGGTCGGATTGAGGGAGGACATAGAAGCAATTCAGAGGCGGGCTGCTAGATTTGTTACTGGTAGGTTTGATCATCACGCGAGTGTTACGGAAATGCTTCAGGAACTCGAGTGGGAGCCTCTGGAGGAAAGGAGGCGTTCTTTTCGTGAATCGCTACTGAGTAAATTTAGAGAACCAGCATTTGGGGCTGACTGCAGTACAATTTTAGTGCCGCCAACTTATATTTCGCGGAAAGACTACAAAGATAAGAGAGATTAGGGCTCGTACAGAAGCATATAGGCAGTCATTTTTCCCTTGTTCTGTTTGGGAGTGGAGTTGTGGTACGAGGTACCCTCCGCCACGCACCGTATGTTGGATTGCGGAGTATGTATGTAGATGTAGACAATTGTTTTTGCAGGTCTTAATATACAGGAAGATTCCGTGATGATATTAAAAAACTTTCGCAGATGACGGGCAAGAGTATTATAAATGTATCAATTTGACGTAAGGAACTCTAGTCCGGAAAAGACCGAAAAGAAAGGTATAAGCGAAAACATATTGAGGTTCCGCCTTATTTAAGTGCAGATTTCAGGCTAAGGGTTCCAACTTCTCAACACGGATCATTACTTACGGAAGTTCCAGCCCACCCAGTTAGCCGTTTGGTCTAACGCACTTCCGGGCGGGAAGGTGTGCCGGTCCCTGGCACGAATCCGCCCGGCAGATCAGTGTCGAGATCCAGTGTGGTGGCCAGTCTGTGGAAGATTTTTAAGACGGTTTTCCATCTGCCTCGGGTGGTTCCCCTTATTCCACCTCAATTACACCATGTCGGCGATTGTTGTGCAACTACTTTCTCCAAGTGCGCTTACTCCATAATTACTCTACCACGCAAACATTGGGATTCCCGGACGGGGGGGGGGGGGGGGTCCACTGGGGACCGATCCACACAGTGACCCTGGGTTCAGTGTGGGGCGGCGGTGGGGTGAGTAGGCTGCTGCTGTAGCCTGTTGTGCGGTTGTGAGCCACTGAGGGCTATGGCGGGGACAAAGCCTCTCCATCGTTTCTTGGTCACCAGTTCCATATAATACAATACAATACAATACAAATACAGAAGTCATACTGAATACTCTCCAGTACTTTCAGACAACTACATCTACATCTACATGATTACTCTACAGTTCCCAATTAAGTACCTGGCAGAGGGGTTATAGAACCACCTTCAAGCTATTCCTCTAAACATGGTTCAAATGGCTCTGAGCACTATGGGACTTAACTGCTGTGGTCATCAGTCCCCTAGAACTTAGAACTAATTAAACCTAACTAACCTAAGGCCATCACACACATCCATGCCCGAGGCAGGATTCGAACCTGCGACCGTAGCAGCAGCGCGGCTCCGGACTGGAGCGCCTAGAACCGCACGACCACCGCGGCCGGCGCTATTCCTCTGCTGTCCTATTCTCGAACAGCGTGTGGAAAAACGAACAAATCTTTATGTGCAAGCTCTGATTTTTCTTCCTTTATTACGATGATCACCCCTCCCTCCGTAGGTGCGTGCCAACAAAATACTTTCGCACTCTGAGCAGAAAGTCGGTGACTGAGATTCTATGAGGAGATCCTTCCGCAAAGAACAACGCCTTTGTTTTAATGATTGCCACCCCAATTTACGTTTCATATCCGTGGTACTCTCTCCCCCATTTCGCAACAGTAAAAAATGAGCTTCCCTTCTTTGAACTTTTCTGATGTCCTCCGTCGATCCCATCTGATGCGGATTCCACGTCACACAGCAATACTCCAGAATAGGACTTATTACATGCGTGGTGCAGGCAGTCTCCTATAGTAGACCTGTTGCATTTTCTCAGAATTCTGCCAATAAATCGTACGCTTTGGTTTGCTTTACCTACAACATTAGCTTTGTGATCGTTACAACTTAAGATATTCGTGATTGTAATCCCCAAGTATTTAGTTGTATTTACAGCCTTTAGATTTGTGTGATTTATCATGTAACCGAAATTTAGCGGATTCCTTTTGGTACTCATGAGAATAACTTCATACTTTTCATAACTGAGAGTCAATTGCCACTTTTCGCCCCGTAGAGATATCTTATCTAAATCGTTTTGAAATTCGTTTTGATTATCCAATGACTTTATAAGATGGTAAATGACAGCATCATCTGCAAACAGCGGCTCAGTGCTACACAGATTGTCTCCTAAATCGTTTATGTGCACCGGTAACAGCAGGGGGCCTATAACACTTCCTTGGGGAACTCCAAATATTACTTCTGTTTTACTTGGTGACTTTCGGACGACTGCTACGAATTGTGAAATTTCTGACACGAAACCACGAATTCAGTGGCACAAGTGAGACGATAATCCTTATGCACACAATTTGATTAGAAGCTGCTTGTGAGGTACGCTGTCAGAAGTCTTCTGGAAATCTAAAAACATGAAATCAATTTGACTTCCTCTGTCAATAGCACTCATTATTTCGTGAGAATAAGGAGCTACTTGTGTTTCACAAGAACGATTTTTTCTGCTTCTGTGCTGGCTGTTTGCCAACAGATCATTTTCTTCGGGATAACTCATAATGTTCGAACGCAGTATTTGTTCCATAATCCTACCGCAAATCGACGTTAGCGATGTTGAGCTATAATGTAGCAGATCTAATTCTTTCCTTGAGTGTTGGTGTGACGTGTATAACTTTCCAATCTTTAGGTACACATCTTTCAACGAGAGATCGGTTGTATATGATTGCTAAATATGGAGCTATCGTATGAGCATACTGTGAGAGAAACCTGACTGGTACACAATCAGGACCCGAGGCCTTGCCTTTATAAGTGATTGAAGGTGCTTTGCTACTCCGAGGACATCTGCATCTAAGTTACTCCTGTTGGCAGTTGTTGATAGGCTGGTAACAGTGCACGAAACTTAAAAGTCTGACAGACTGAAAATCCTAAGTGTACTGTATGGTAATAATGAATTCCACTTACCTGCGCAAGTTTCATAACATGCTATAGTTTCAACAGTTGTTCAAAATGGCGTCCCCCCAGCGTCAACGCAGGCATGTCACCGCTGTACAAAATTGTGTCATAACTGTTCTAATACACTCCTGGAAATTGAAATAAGAACACCGTGAATTCATTGTCCCAGGAAGGGGAAACTTTATTGACACATTCCTGGGGTCAGATACATCACATGATCACACTGACAGAACCACAGGCACATACACACAGGCAACAGAGCATGCACAATGTCGGCACTAGTACAGTGTATATCCACCTTTCGCAGCAATGCAGGCTGCTATTCTCCCATGGAGACGATCGTAGAGATGCTGGATGTAGTCCTGTGGAACAGCTTGCCATGCCATTTCCACCTGGCGCCTCAGTTGGACCAGCGTTCGTGCTGGACGTGCAGACCGCGTGAGACGACGCTTCATCCAGTCCCAAACATGCTCAATGGGGGACAGATCCGGAGATCTTGCTGGCCAGGGTAGTTGACTTACACCTTCTAGAGCACGTTGGGTGGCACGGGATACATGCGGACGTGCATTGTCCTGTTGGAACAGCAAGTTCCCTTGCCGGTCTAGGAATGGTAGAACGATGGGTTCGATGACGGTTTGGATGTACCGTGCACTATTCAGTGTCCCCTCGACGATCACCAGTGGTGTACGGCCAGTGGAGGAGATCGCTCCCCACACCATGATGCCGGGTGTTGGCCCTGTGTGCCTCGGTCGTATGCAATCCTGATTGTGGCGCTCACCTGCACGGCGACAAACACGCATACGACCATCATTGGCACCAAGGCAGAAGCGACTCTCATCGCTGAAGACGACACGTCTCCATTCGTCCCTCCATTCATGCCTGTCGCGATACCACTGGAGGCGGGCTGCACGATGTTGGGGCGTGAGCGGAAGACGGCCTAACGGTGTGCGGGACCGTAGCCCAGCTTCATGGAGACGGTTGCGAATGGTCCTCGCCGATACCCCAGGAGCAACAGTGTCCCTAATTTGCTGGGAAGTGGCAGTGCGGTCCCCTACGGCACTGCGTAGGATCCTACGGTCTTTGCGTGCATCCGTGCGTCGCTGCGGTCCGGTCCCAGGTCGACGGGCACGTGCACCTTCCGCCGACCACTGCCGACAACATCGATGTACTGTGGAGACCTCACGCCCCACGTGTTGAGCAATTCGGCGGTACGTCCACCCGGCCTCCCGCATGCCCACTATACGCCCTCGCTCAAAGTCCGTCAACTGCACATACGGTTCACGTCCACGCTGTCGCGGCATGCTACCAGTGTTAAAGACTGCGATGGAGCTCCGTATGCCACGGCAAACTGGCTGACACTGACGGCGGCGGTGCACAAATGCTGCGCAGCTAGCGCCATTCGACGGCCAACACCGCGGGTCCTGGTGTGTCCGCTGTGCCGTGCGTGTGATCATTGCTTGTACAGCCCTCTCTCAGTGTCCGGAGCAAGTATGGTGGGTCTGACACACCGGTGTCAATGTGTTCTTTTTTCCATTTCCAGGAGTGTATGTTGTCTGAGCAGTGTCACAGACGGTAAGAATTCTCGCCTGGAGATCCATTCAGTCTCAGCAGGTGTCTCATACACAAGGCTTTTGACATTGTCCCACAAGAAGAAATCAAGTGAGTTGAGATCAGATGACTGTGCTGGCCACGAAACAGGACCTCCTTTGTCTATCCAGTTTTCAGGAAATGTCTAATCCACGAGTTCACGATCCCTCAGTCGAAAGTGAAGTGGGGCTGTGTCATGGTGCAACCACATCCGTTGATGAACAACAAGTTGGATATTTGACAGGAAGGTAGGTAGTATGTCTCTGAGAAACATCGTGTACACTGGCTGATGTAAGTGGGGAGGAAGAAGTTATGGTCCTGGTATGTAGTTGATATCTATGCCTCCCCACACACTGACGAATAAACTGTGTTGATGGTTCTTCACAGCTGTAGTGTGGTGCTTCTCATGACTCCATTTGGTTAGGGCTGTTCGATGTTGGTACTTCAACTTGCAGTCTACTGCAGTACAGACATTGCATACATGACTACTGCTACTATTTAACATTCCGTCTCTAATGTAACAGCTCCGTCCGTGAAAACTGCATACGCAGGACAGTGAGGATCGACTGTAAAGTGTTGCAAGAACCATTGGCTGAACACAACATGAGATCAAAAATCAGTTGGAGTCAAAATATGCGATGTGATGGAGGGGTGTAGCTGCATCTAGCTTAATACGCAGCAGACAGTACTCTGTGAAAAGTTCATTTGGCATGCAAACGATCGAATGCTGATTACAGATGCCTCAATCACTCGAGCAAGCACGGGATTTTCTAATTTGGGAGTCCATGTAGTTCATCGTCCTCCTTGGTCCTTGTAGTGTGGTACCAATTACCTGGTCCACTTAATCGCTAGAGTAGTCCTGGAAACATGGTGTGTGCCAGATGTCTTCTACACGGGCATTTGGTCCTGTTCAACCATTATACTTCTCTGCTGCCTCCATTTGCTTGCCCATACACGAACATGAAGCCTGCAAATTCCGTCACCAGGCACATCTCCATTTGGTTAGGGCTGGTCGATTGTTAGTACCTCAACTTGCAGTCTACTACAGTAAAGACGTTGTATACAAGGGTTGTTCATGTCAGTACACAGTTCGCTATCTGCACTGGATTAGCTGCGTTACTAACCCAACTTCTACACCTAAGTGCTCATAAGGGTTGCCTACTCTACAGGCTTACCAACGACAGTACCGATACATGTATTCCACTGTCAGAGGTATTATAACGATTTTTGCTTACAACTTTCGACTTGGTCTTTCCCAGACCCGGGTCCCTTACCTGAAATTGGTACATTTACCCCCCCCCCCCTCCTCATGCCTGAAAGTTTGTAATATCACAGAATCAACCTGTATACAGGGTGTCCCAGTATTGTTGCGACAAACTTAGAGGGGTTGAAGAGGGATATGAACCCTTGTTTGTAAATTTCATCTAACAACGCTACAGATTGATGAGGTTATATAGGTGCTGGTGCCTGCCTCTAGCCACCCTTTCGGCAGCAAACGTTTCTTAGAAAATTTGGTTAGGGCTGGTCGATTGTTAGTACCTCAACTTGCAGTCTATTAAAGACATTGTATACAAGGGTTGTTCATGTCAGTACACAGTTCGCTATCTGCACTGGATTAGCTGCGTTACTAACCCAACTTCTACACCTAAGTGCTCATAAGGGTTGCCTACTCTACAGGCTTACCAACGACAGTACCGATAGATGTATTCCACTGTCAGAGGTATTATAACGATTTTTGCTTACAACTTTCGACTTGGTCTTTCCCAGACCCGGGTCCCTTACCTGAAATTGGTACATTTACCCCCCCCCCCCCCCTCCTCATGCCTGAAAGTTTGTAATATCACAGAATCAACCTGTATACAGGGTGTCCCAGTATTGTTGCGACAAACTTAGAGGGGTTGAAGAGGGATATGAACCCTTGTTTGTAAATTTCATCTAACAACGCTACAGAGTGATGAGGTTATATAGGTGCTGGTGCCTGCCTCTAGCCACCCTTTCGGCAGCAAACGTTTCTTAGAAAATTTGGTTAGGGCTGGTCGATTGTTAGTACCTCAACTTGCAGTCTATTAAAAACATTGTATACAAGGGTAGTTCATGTCAGTACACAGTTCGCTATCTGCACTGGATTAGCTGCGTTACTAACCCAACTTCTACACCTAAGTGCTCATAAGGGTTGCCTACTCTACAGGCTTACCAACGACAGTACCGATACATGTATTCCACTGTCAGAGGTATTATAACGATGTTTGCTTACAACTTTCGACTTGGTCTTTCCCAGACCAGGGTCCCTTACCTGAAATTGGTACATTTACCCCCCCCCCCCCCCCCTCCTCATGCCTGAAAGTTTGTAATATCACAGAATCAACCTGTATACAGGGTGTCCCAGTATTGTTGCGACAAACTTAGAGGGGTTGAAGAGGGATATGAACCCTTGTTTGTAAATTTCATCTAACAACGCTACAGAGTGATGAGGTTATATAGGTGCTGGTGCCTGCCTCTAGCCACCCTTTCGGCAGCAAACGTTTCTTAGAAAATTTGGTTAGGGCTGGTCGATTGTTAGTACCTCAACTTGCAGTCTATTAAAGACATTGTATACAAGGGTTGTTCATGTCAGTACACAGTTCGCTATCTGCACTGGATTAGCTGCGTTACTAACCCAACTTCTACACCTAAGTGCTCATAAGGGTTGCCTACTCTACAGGCTTACCAACGACAGTACCGATAGATGTATTCCACTGTCAGAGGTATTATAACGATTTTTGCTTACAACTTTCGACTTGGTCTTTCCCAGACCCGGGTCCCTTACCTGAAATTGGTACATTTACCCCCCCCCCCCCTCCTCATGCCTGAAAGTTTGTAATATCACAGAATCAACCTGTATACAGGGTGTCCCAGTATTGTTGCGACAAACTTAGAGGGGTTGAAGAGGGATATGAACCCTTGTTTGTAAATTTCATCTAACAACGCTACAGATTGATGAGGTTATATAGGTGCTGGTGCCTACCTCTAGCCACCCTTTCGGCAGCAAACGTTTCTTAGAAAATTTGGTTAGGGCTGGTCGATTGTTAGTACCTCAACTTGCAGTCTATTAAAGACATTGTATACAAGGGTTGTTCATGTCAGTACACAGTTTGCTATCTGCACTGGATTAGCTGCGTTACTAGCCCAACTTCTACACCTAAGTGCTCATAAGGGTTGCCTACTGTACAGGCTTACCAACGACAGTACCGATACATGTATTCCACTGTCAGAGGTATTATAACGATTTTTGCTTACAACTTTCGACTTTGTCTTTTGGTCTTTCCCAGACCCGGGTCCCTTACCTGAAATTGGTACATTTACCCCCCCCCCCCCCCCCCTCCTCATGCCTGAAAGTTTGTAATATCACAGAATCAACCTGTATACAGGGTGTCCCAGTATTGTTGCGACAAACTTAGAGGGGTTGAAGAGGGATATGAACCCTTGTTTGTAAATTTCATCTAACAACGCTACAGAGTGATGAGGTTATATAGGTGCTGGTGCCTGCCTCTAGCCACCCTTTCGGCAGCAAACGTTTCTTAGAAAATTTGGTTAGGGCTGGTCGATTGTTAGTACCTCAACTTGCAGTCTACTACAGTAAAGACGTTGTATACAAGGGTTGTTCATGTCAGTACACAGTTCGCTATCTGCACTGGATTAGCTGCGTTACTAACCCAACTTCTACACCTAAGTGCTCATAAGGGTTGCCTACTCTACAGGCTTACCAACGACAGTACCGATACATGTATTCCACTGTCAGAGGTATTATAACGATTTTTGCTTACAACTTTCGACTTGGTCTTTCCCAGACCCGGGTCCCTTACCTGAAATTGGTACATTTACCCCCCCCCCCCCTCCTCATGCCTGAAAGTTTGTAATATCACAGAATCAACCTGTATACAGGGTGTCCCAGTATTGTTGCGACAAACTTAGAGGGGTTGAAGAGGGATATGAACCCTTGTTTGTAAATTTCATCTAACAACGCTACAGAGTGATGAGGTTATATAGGTGCTGGTGCCTGCCTCTAGCCACCCTTTCGGCAGCAAACGTTTCTTAGAAAATTTGGTTAGGGCTGTTCGATTGTTAGTACCTCAACTTGCAGTCTATTAAAGACATTGTATACAAGGGTTGTTCATGTCAATACACAGTTCGCTATCTGCACTGGATTAGCTGCGTTACTAACCCAACTTCTACACCTAAGTGCTCATAAGGGTTGCCTACTCTACAGGCTTACCAACGACAGTACCGATACATGTATTCCACTGTCAGAGGTATTATAACGATTTTTGCTTACAACTTTCGACTAGGTCTTTCCCAGACCAGGGTCCCTTACCTGAAATTGGTACATTTCCCCCCCCCCCCCCTCCTCATGCCTGAAAGTTTGTAATATCACAGAATCAACCTGTATACAGGGTGTCCCAGTATTGTTGCGACAAACTTAGAGGGGTTGAAGAGGGATACGAACCCTTGTTTGTAAATTTCATCTAACAACGCTACAGATTGATGAGGTTATATAGGTGCTGGTGCCTGCCTCTATCCACCCTTTCGGCAGCAAACGTTTCTTAGAAAATTTGGTTAGGGCTGGTCGATTGTTAGTACCTCAACTGGCAGTCTATTAAAGACATTGTATACAAGGGTTGTTCATGTCAGTACACAGTTCGCTATCTGCACTGGATTAGCTGCGTTACTAACCCAACTTCTACACCTAAGTGCTCATAAGGGTTGCCTACTCTACAGGCTTACCAACGACAGTACCGATACATGTATTCCACTGTCAGAGGTATTATAACGATTTTTGCTTACAACTTTCGACTAGGTCTTTCCCAGACCAGGGTCCCTTACCTGAAATTGGTACATTTACCCCCCCCCTCCCCCCTCCCCATGCCTGAAAGTTTGTAATATCACAGAATCAACCTGTATACAGGGTGTCCCAGTATTGGTGCGACAAACTTAGAGGGGTTGAAGAGGGATACGAACCCTTGTTTGTAAATTTCATCTAACAACGCTACAGAGCGATGAGGTTATATAGGTGCTGGTGCCTGCCTCTAGCAACCCTTTTGGCAGCAAATGTGTCTCAGAACACTGATGGACCATAGGCAGAACGTCTCGCAATGTTGTTTGTTATTCAGTGATCGCTACTGACTGCCATGAGGGCATTTTCCCAGAGGGAGAAGTGTTAAGTAATTGATCGATTTGATTAAGTAGGTAATTACTTTGATATCAAAAGTATGTTTGTATCAGTGAGGGGGAGGGAGGAGGCTTGGAGGTTTCCAGAGGGGTGTGAGGAGGAGGAGGAGGAGGAGGAGGAGGAGGAGGAGGAGGAGGGTTAGTGGGAGGTGTGGGGGAGGTTTTTCAGAAAGTTTATCCCCAGGGGGTCATAATCCACTTAGTAGAGAAATAGGTTAAGGACCTGTTAATCAAAGGGCAACAATGGGTTTGCCCCTGAATGTATGCTAGCCCCTAATGTAGGCCACTTGCACTAACAAATCGTCCTGATGCTCTTTTGCCCCACTACTTGTCTCCTATGAATGTGAAGCTCAGTTACCTCTGTGGATAATAGTTTCAGATACGGGTTTTGATCTGCTGTTTGTTTTTCTCCTGGAACCCTGTAAAATCTCCAGTGATTTTCGGTGTACAGGAGAAAAATAAACTGCAGAATGAAACCCATGTCTGTAACCGCCATCCATCATGGCAAAATGCATTGCATTCATAGCAGACAAGGATTGTCTGCAAGCAGCTTACTTAATCTTCTCTTATCTACCCTACAGTCTCGGCAACAACGGTACCATTACATGTAGTTCACTATCAGAGGTTTCAGAACGATTTTCAATCGTAATTTTCGACTCGGTATCCAGAATGAGATTTTCACTCTGCAGCGGAGTGTGCTCTGATATGAAACTTCCTGGCAGATTAAAACTGTGTGCCCGACCGAGACTCGAACTCGGGACATTTGCCTTTCGCGGGCAAGTGCTCTAACATCTGAGCTACCGAAGCACGACTCACGCCCGGTACTCACAGCTTTACTTCTGCCAGTATCTCGTCTCCTACCTTCCAAACTTTACAGAAGCTCTCCTGCGAAACTTGCAGGTCCCGAGTTCGAGTCTCGGTCGCGCACACAGTTTTAATCTGCCAGGAAGTTTCAAGTTTCGACTCGGTAGTTTCCGAACCAGGGTCCATACGACAAACTGATATACACTCCTGGAAATTGAAATAAGAACACCGTGAATTCATTGTCCCAGGAAGGGGAAACTTTATTGACACATTCCTGGGGTCAGATACATCACATGATCACACTGACAGAACCACAGGCACATAGACACGGGCAACAGAGCATGCACAATGTCGGCACTAGTACAGTGTACATCCACCCTTCGCAGCAATGCAGGCTGCTATTCTCCCATGGAGACGATCGTAGAGATGCTGGATGTAGTCCTGTGGAACGGCTTGCCATGCCATTTCCACCTGGCGCCTCAGTTGGACCAGCGTTCGTGCTGGACGCGCAGACCGCATGAGACGACGCTTCATCCAGTCCCAAACATGCTCAATGACGGACAGATCCGGAGATCTTGCTGGCCAGGGTAGTTGACTTACACCTTCTAGAGCACGTTGGGTGGCACGGGATACATGCGGACGTGCATTGTCCTGTTGGAACACCAAGTTCCCTTGCCGGTCTAGGAATGATAGAACGATGGGTTCGATGACGGTTTGGATGTACCGTGCACTATTCAGTGTCCCCTCTACGATCACCAGTGGTGTACGGCCAGTGTAGGAGATCGCTCCCCACACCATGATGCCGGTTGTTGGCCCTGTGTGCCTCGGTCGTATGCAGTCCTGATTGTGGCGCTCACCTGCACGGCGCCAAACACGCATACGACCATCATTGGCACCAAGGCAGAAGCGACTCTCATCGCTGAAGACGACACGTCTCCATTCGTCCCTCCATTCACGCCTGTCGCGACACCACTGGAGGCGGGCTGCACGATGTTTGGGCGTGAGCGGAAGACGGCCTAACGGTGTGTGGGACCGTAGCCCAGCTTCATGGAGACGGTTGCGAATGGTCCTCGCCGATACCCCAGGAGCAACAGTGTCCCTAATTTGCTGGGAAGTGGCGGTGCGGTCCCCTACGGCACTGCGTAGGATCCTACGGTCTTGGCGTGCATCCGTGCGTCGCTGCGGTCCGGTCCCAGGTCGACGGGCACGTGCACCTTCCGCCGACCACTGGCGACAACATCGATGTACTGTGGAGACCTCATGCCCCACGTGTTGAGCAATTCGGCGGTACGTCCACCCGGCCTCCCGCATGCCCACTATACGCCCTCGCTCAAAGTCCGTCAACTGCACATACGGTTCACGTCCACGCTGTCGCGGCATGCTACCAGTGTTAAAGACTGCGATGGAGCTCCGTATGCCACGGCAAACAGGCTGACACTGACGGCGGCGGTGCACAAATGCTGCGCAGCTAGCGCCATTCGACGGCCAACACCGCGGTTCCTGGTGTGTCCGCTGTGCCGTGCGCGTTATCATTGCTTGTACAGCCCTCTCGCAGTGTCCGGAGCAAGTATGGTGGGTCTGACACACCGGTGTCAATGTGTTCTTTTTTCCATTTCCAGGAGTGTATTTACCCTTCTGCCTCATCCCTGAATAATCTACAACATCACCACAGGTACAACCTTGTATACAGGTTGTCCCAGAAATGTTGCGACGAACTTCGAGGGGTTGTAGAGAGTGTCTTGAGGAACAAATCTAGCACAGAAAACCGTGTCTGGAAATACGTGTCCAGAACTGTTATCCATTAAGGAACAGAGCATCGCATTCATAGGAGACAAGGGCTGTCTAATCAGTACCTATCTCCATCTTCTCTGTCCACAGCTCGTGATGTAGTGGTTAGCTTTGCTGCCGCTGGATCACAGGTTCCCGGGTTCGTTTCCTGGCCGGGTTGGGGATTTTCTCCTCCCGGGCACTGGGTGTTCGCGTTGTCCTCATCATTCGCGAAAGTGGCGAGATTGCATTGCATAAAGATTGGGAATTTGTACGGGCGCTGATAACTGCTCAGTTGAGCGCCCTGCGAACCAAACATCATCACCACCCAACTTCTCTACTTAGGCCAGCCGAGCAGACAACGGAACGCTCTATTTGTTTTGTTGAATACCGTATGTGGGCGCAGTAATCGAAATAGTAGCCAGATCTATGAGAAGCAAAAGCGTTATTCCAGCGTATTTTACACTCCTGGAAATTGAAATAAGAACACCGTGAATTCATTGTCCCAGGAAGGGGAAACTTTATTGACACATTCCTGGGGTCAGATACATCACATGATCACACTGACAGAACCACAGGCACATAGACACAGGCAACAGAGCATGCACAATGTCGACACTAGTACAGTGTATATCCACCTTTCGCAGCAATGCAGGCTGCTATTCTCCCATGGAGACGATCGTAGAGATGCTGGATGTAGTCCTGTGGAACGGCTTGCCATGCCATTTCCACCTGGCGCCTCAGTTGGACCAGCGTTCGTGCTGGACGTGCAGACCGCGTGAGACGACGCTTCATCCAGTCCCAAACATGCTCAATGGGGGACAGATCCGGAGATCTTGCTGGCCAGGGTAGTTGACTTACACCTTCTAGAGCACGTTGGGTGGCACGGGATACATGCGGACGTGCATTGTCCTGTTGGAACAGCAAGTTCCCTTGCCGGTCTAGGAATGGTAGAACGATGGGTTCGATGACGGTTTGGATGTACCGTGCGCTATTCAGTGTCCCCTCGACTATCACCAGTGGTGTACGGCCAGTGTAGGAGATCGCTCCCCACACCATGATGCCGGGTGTTGGCCCTGTGTGCCTCGGTCGTATGCAGTCCTGATTGTGGCGCTCACCTGCACGGCGCCAAACACGCATACGACCATCATTGGCACCAAGGCAGAAGCGACTCTCATCGCTGAAGACGACACGTCTCCATTCGTCCCTCCATTCACGCCTGTCGCGACACCACTGGAGGCGGGCTGCACGATGTTGGGGCGTGAGCGGAAGACGGCCTAACGGTGTGCGGGACCGTAGCCCAGCTTCATGGAGACGGTTGCGAATGGTCCTCGCCGATACCCCAGGAGCAACAGTGTCCCTAATTTGCTGGGAAGTGGCGGTGCGGTCCCCTACGGCACTGCGTAGGATCCTACGGTCTTGGCGTGCATCCGTGCGTCGCTGCGGTCCGGTCCCAGGTCGACGGGCACGTGCACCTTCCGCCGACCACTGGCGACAACATCGATGTACTGTGGAGACCTCACGCCCCACGTGTTGAGCAATTCGGCGGTACGTCCACCCGGCCTCCCGCATGCCCACTATACGCCCTCGCTCAAAGTCCGTCAACTGCACATACGGTTCACGTCCACGCTGTCGCGGCATGTTACCAGTGTTAAAGACTGCGATGGAGCTCCGTATGCCACGGCAAACTGGCTGACACTGACGGCGGCGGTGCACAAATGCTGCGCAGCTAGCGCCATTCGACGGCCAACACCGCGGTTCCTGGTGTGTCCGCTGTGCCGTGCGTGTGATCATTGCTTGTACAGCCCTCTCGCAGTGTCCGGAGCAAGTATGGTGGGTCTGACACACCGGTGTCAATGTGTTCTTTTTTCCATTTCCAGGAGTGTATTTTTCCGGATCTAGGCAGTAAACTTAGGCACAAGGAAAAAGCAGTGGTAAGTAGATATAATGAAGCAGGCGTACACTGCATTGCAAGCGATGATTGCCCCCAGAATTATACAAGACAAACCGGTAGGTCATATCGAATAAGATCTGAGGAACTCCTTAAATTAAATAACCCCCGATCTGCATTAACAGCGCACTAATGCAAAGTGGGTCACAGCATCATAAGCCCTTCAGAAAGTTCATAAAAAAGGAAAAAACTGTATTTTGAATGTATTAGAGAAAGTAGAAATTTTTAGATATATACTACTCGCCATTAAAATTGCTACACCAAGAATAAATGCAGATGATAAACGAGTATTCATTGGACGCCGGCCGAAGTGGCCGTGCGGTTAAAGGCGCTGCAGTCTGGAACCGCAAGACCGCTACGGTCGCAGGTTCGAATCCTGCCTCGGGCGTGGATGTTTGTGATGTCCTTAGGTTAGGTAGGTTTACCTAGTTCTAAGTTCTAGGGGACTAATGACCTCAGCAGTTGAGTCCCATAGTGCTCAGAGCCATTTGAACCATTTTATTCATTGGACAAATATTTTATACTAGAACTGACATGTGATTACATTTTCACGCAATTTGGGTGCATAGATCCTGAGAAATCAGTACCCAGAACAACCACCTCTGGCCGTAATAACGGCCTTGATACGCCTGGGTATTGAGTCAAACAGAGCTTGGATGACGTGTACAGGTACAGCTGCCCATGCAGCTTCAACACGATACCACAGTTCATCAAGAGGAGTGACTGGCGTATTGTGGCGATCCAGTTGCTCGACCACCATTGATCAGACGTTTTCAACTGGTGAGAGATCTGGAGAATGTGCTGACGCTTCCAATGTGCGTTCACCGCGATGTCGCCAAACACGGATGCGACCATCATGATGCTCCAAACAGAACCTGGCTTCATCCGAAAAAATGACGTTTTGCCATTCGTGCACCCTGGTTCGTCGTTGAGTACACCATCGCAGTACCTCCTGTCTGTGATGCAGCGTCAAGGGTAACCGCAGCCATGGTCTCTGAGCTGATAGTCCGTGCTGCTGCAAACGTCGTCGAACTGTTCGTGCAGATGGTTGTTGTCTTGCAAACGTCCCCATCTGTTGACTCAGGGATCGAGACGTGGCTGCACGATCCGTTACAGCCATGTGAATAAGATGTCTGTCATCTCGACTGCTAGTGATACGAGGCCGTTGGGATCCAGCACGGCGTTCCGTATTAGCCTCCTGAACCCACCGATTCCATATTCTGCTAACAGTCATCGGATCTCGACCAACGCGAGCAGCAATGTCGCGATACGATAAATCGCAATCGCTATAGGCTACAATCCGACCTTTACCAAAGTCGGAAACGTGATGGTACGCATTTCTCCTCCTTACACGAGGCTTCACAACAACGTTTCACCAGGCAACGTCAGTCAACTGTTTGTGTATGAGAAATCGGTTGGAAACTTTCCTCGTGTAAGCACGTTGTAGGTGTCGCCACCGTCGCCAACCTTGTGTGAATGCTCTGAAAACCTAATCATTCGCATATCACAGCATCTTCTTCCTCTCGGTTAAATTTCGCTTCTGTAGCACGTCATCTTCGTGGTGTAGCAATTTTAATGGCCAGTAGTGTAATTAAATCATCATAGCATTCAGTTTAATTTTAATTGTTTATTCGATTAGATATTAGTTCGTAATAAAATTCTGTATTATTCTCGGTTGTGAAGGTAGCGATCCAGCTCTCCTAGCCACGAGTATATGACGTCACACTGTCCACATGGACAGCCTCCGTTCAGCCAGCCAGCTAGTCTCCCTTACTTGTTCGTGTGGCCCCCTTTTACTTTGCCCAACACTGAGTTGCCTTGCTGTCACACCTTTAAGACACTGCCACCTGATACATTCCACACAGTAATATGCATAGTACCGCGATTAATTATGGTAGCAGTGTCAATTTTTATCGCCAACTGGGCCCTTTCTAAAAATATTTTTAGCGCGCTGTCACCATGAAATAATTATCTTCCTTTTAGATTTAGGCAAATTTCAAAACATTGCTCTGTAATCACAAGTTTCGCCTATCATGAATTTGTTCTACATGAATGGAGCATGTCTTAGTTACCTTTCGTTTGGCATAGTGTTGACAATATTCATTGAACAGTAAATTTGGACTAGGAGCGATGGGTATGTATATGGCCTTTTAACGTTGTGAGTATATTTCAGACATTCCTTTATTGATTATGTCCATGAAGTGGTGGCACTGTACAATGCTCCTTATCGTGCAGATTGCACCTGAAGGTCCTGCTTTAGGCCGCGAAGCTGGTTGTATTTCATAAACAACCATTTAGCAGCTGTTGTTCCTAACATCATGCTTTTCAACAGCTACTGTTGTCCGCAATATAAAATAGTTCCTTCTCCACTGGCGATCGTGGCAATCATTCGCAATCACTGAATAACGAAAAACATTGCGAGACGTTCTGCCTACATTCCATCAGCTTACTAAGGCACAATTTCTGCTGAAGATGTGGCCTATTGGCAGGCACTGGCGCCCATAACTTCGCCACTCTGGAATGTCCTTGGTTGATGAGTCTGGACATAGGTTCCTATTCTCGATTTGTTCCTCAAGACTCCCTCTAAAATACCTCGGAGTTTGGCACAACATTTCTTGGACACTTTCTATAGAAAAAGTCCTTACACATGAAAAAATTTCTATGTTCCTTCTGCACTTGTGCGAATTTTTCAACAGTTCTGACAGATTTAAGAGGGGTAGTAAACTATCAAAATGACGTCTATGTAAGACACTCGTTGAAAGCAACGGACTGGTATGGAAGGGGTATTCATGGCTTCTTCGTGACAGTTGATTCTTGCAGTGTTGGTGGTAAAGACCATTTCACAATTACTCTCATTAGAGAGGTCAAGAAAAATTTGCTACATGCAGTTCTAGCCATTTACACTTTTATTTTAAGATAAACAATGCACATTTGCTGGAGAACATTAAGTGTAAAATTGAGTGGACATTTGGTTTAATTCTAAGTGTGTTTGACGTGCAGACGTGCAAAAGTTGGAAGACATGTTTGACATACATTACTAAGTTCGACGCAGAACAAATTAAAAATTGTAATGAGAGAGCTGTGGCTTTTAATGTTAGGTTGCGTCGTTGTGCTGACCGCACGCGTGTATTTTAATATACCGATCCCTTGTCTGATTGCTACCTGGAGCAGGGTTCCTTTTATTAAAAGTATTTGGAATGTTATAGTGCGAAGAAGGAAACTGCAGTTGCTTTGAGAAAGTGTCATTTGAAGCATAGTGGCTGGTCTAGGAAGCCTTCTGAATGGTAAATGCGTACGTAAACCTTAATTATACACTGCTGGCCACCGTAAATGCAACACCCTGAAGGAAGCATCCGAATCAAGTGAAATTTACACCATGGGTTTGCAGCGATGAGATATGCAACTGATTAGAATTTCAGCGCAGACGCACATCACGCGCGCCTGTGGCGCCACCTCATAGCGCCATTTAAGGCTTGGCGATTTCGACGAGTGTACGTTCGGCACGTGTGTTTACCTTGTGGTTGTTTCACAAGACGATCAGTTATGCCTCAGCGAACATCTTTTGATCATGTATCCGAGTTCGACAGAGGAAGGATAGTGGCTTATCGAGATTGTGGATTATCATACAGAGAAATCGCTAGTCGTGTTGGACGAAACCAAACAACTGTAATGCGGATATGTGACCGTTGGATGCAGGAGGGTACGACGGACCGACGTGGTCGATCGCATTCACCTCGGTGCACCACTGCACGTGCTGATAGGCAAATTGTGCGCATGGCAGTGACGGATCGCTCAGTGACATCCCGAACCATAGCACAGCACATTGCGTCTGTAACGCATCATCCAGTGTCTGCGCGTACCATTCGACGCCGTTTACAGCAGAGTGGTCTGTCCGCAAGACGTCCATTGCTTCGTCTACCATTGACGCAGAACCACAGACGTCTCCGTCGCCGATGGTGTGATGACAGACGGATGTGGACGGCAGAATGGAATGACGTTGTCTTTACTGACGAGGCACGCTTCTGTCTGCAGCACCACGATGGTCGGATTCGAGTGTGGAGACACCGTGGAGAGAGGATGCTGGACAGCTGCATTATGCACCGCCACACTGGTCTTGCACCGGGTATTATGGTATGGGGCGGTATTGGATATTACTCTCGCACGCCTCTAGTACGCATTGCCGGTACTTTAAATAGCCGGCGCTACATATCCGAGGTGCTGGAGCCAGTTGTCCTTCCTTACCTTCAGGGCTCGGCCACAGCCATATTTCAACAGGATAATGCGCGACCACACGTGGCACGCATTGTCCAAAGGTTCTTCGTCAATAACCAGATTGAATTGCTTCCCTGGCCGGCTCGCTCTCCGGATCTTTCGCCGATAGAAAACATGTGGTCCACGGTTGCTCAACGAGTGACCCAGATTACATCCCCAGCTGCCACACCAGGTGATCTTTGGCAACGTGTGGAAGCTGCTTGGGCTGCTGTACCCCAGGAACACGTCCAACGTCTCTTTGATTCAATGCCGAGACGTGTGGCAGCGGTGATCTCCAACAATGGCGGCTACTCTGGCTACTGATGCTGGCAGGAACCACGTGTCACAGACGTCTGTAAACGTAATCATTTGATACATGGTCAACATGTTATCTACAAAATAAATTTTGTTGTGCTACCTCTTGTCTTTCTTGGTGTTGCATTTACGGTGGCCAGCAGTGTATTTCTTTAGTGACACTAATATTGGTAGAAGTACACATATGGAGAAAATGTTAAGATGTAAACAGGAAGTATGCATGCCACTTTGTTCTGAGTTTGGGTTTGGTGGGTGTAAAAGTATAAAGTTATATTATTTGAGGAATATGAGTTGACAAAGGGGATGCAATTTGGTTATATATTGAAGCGAATTGTTGAAGGTAGGCCAGTAGCTGTGAATTTTATGAACAATCCCGGCTTAACAAATTGGTTAGCGATATTTCTTTCAAACGAAGGAAAGACGACGTCGATTTTGATCAAATGACAGCATATGCCACTGGAGGGATAGTAGATATGCTGATAATGGTTTCAGTGTCGTCCGCCAAAAGATAGCGTAGTGGCATAGCTGCCAGTGCGCTGTCTGTGTTTGCCCTTTTTTAATAGGGAACGGTCACAGCCAGAAAGCTCGTTGTGATGCAAACGTGTGACGCAAGCGAAGATGCACTCATACTTCCAACAGTTTGAAAGGGGCCTTGCGATTGGGAGGGTAGTCTTTTCAGTGCTACGTCAGTTGTACAACGATGGTAGTATCAGTGGTCAATGTCCACATTCTCATCTGTAGTTCTGGACGTCTACCCAGCAGAGACGCAAGGATTGTCGTATTTTAAGAGCAGTAGTGGAAGATTGTGTGCCTACCACAGCAGAGATAAGAAGGTTTGTGAGACCAGACGTGTCATCACGAACTCTTGGGAACCGGTTATCAGCAATGGGACTAAAGGCACGCACTCCTCTAGCCTGTCTTCCACTCACGCCACAGCATCGACGTGCACAGCACGACTGGCGCCATCAGCGGATCACTTGGAAGAAGGAATGGCGCGCCACAGTCTTCACTGATGAAAGCAGATTCTGCCTGCATGCGAGTGATGGTCGTTTGTGTGTACGGCATAGACCTGGTGAGCATTGGAGTCCTGCCTCGCAGAGTACGTCCGTCCGAGACACGCTGGCCTCACTTCATGTCATATGGCCGGCCGCTGTGGCCGAGCGGTTCTGGTCTCTTCAGTCTGGAACCGCGCGACTGCTGAGGTCTCAGGTTCGAATCCTGTCTCGGGCATGGTTGAGTGTGATGTCCTTAGATTAGTTAGGTTTAAGTAGTTCTAAGTTCTAGGAGACTGATGACCTCAGATGTTAAGTCCCATAGTGCTCAGAGCCATTTGAACCACGTCATATGTCCACAAGCCTCGTTCACGTTTCGCGTTTCTGGAGGAACGCTAACCACCACTCGGTGCGTGCCGTTCTTTTCCAATTCGTGCAACAGGAAAGTGGTGTGTTATTCCAACAGGATAATGCTCGCCCACACACTGCCTGTGAAACTCAACGTGCAGCAATTTCCCTGGCCAGCACTTGTCTCCAGTTGAGCACGTGTGGGATATGGTGCGACGAGAAGTGACTCTTGTGGCTCATCAGCCAACATCTCATACAGGACTAGTGAACAAGTCGAGGAGGCGTGGCTTAACGTATACCAGGGCGTTGCTCCCCGTCTGTATGATCGAGTAGATGGCAGATTCAGCACCTGCATTGCCGCCCATGGATGTTACACCACGTACTAATATGGATGTTGTTGTGGATTGGCAAGACAGCCAACCCACTATGAGGAAGCCGAAAGGCACGCGTTTAAGCTCACGCAGGCTGGCGTGAGGTCTGGAATAGGACAAGGTAATTAATATAGCTAATAACGTACGTAGCTGCTGGAATACTTAATTTTAATCCATAATTGGTGAACATCGCTCTTGACGGTACATGTTTTACAGCATCAATAGTAACTGGTAATGGCGCCTTGCTAGGTCGTAGCAAATGACGTAGCTGAAGGCTATGCTAACTATCGTCTCGGCAAATGAGAGCGTAATTTGTCAGTGAACCATCGCTAGCAAAGTCGGCTGTACAACTGGGGCGAGTGCTAGGAAGTATCTCTAGATCTGCCGTGTGGCGGCGCTCGGTCTGCAATCACTGATAGTGGCGACACGCGGGTCCGACGTATACTAACGGACCGCGGCCGATTTAAAGGCTACCACCTAGCAAGTGTGGTGTCTGGCGGTGACACCACAGATGTTTCAGCAAGAGATATTCACAAGCTGTTTTAGTCAAATGATGTTGAATGAAAGGACTCCAGAGCTAAATGATACTCATTCTGTTACAGTGCGAAAGTTAAGTATCACGAAGACATCACATTTTATGGAATTAATTCACATATTTCAGTAAAATTTGCTACATAACGTTTCAGAGAAGAAGAATTAACAACCAACAAATCCTTGAGGTTCATCTTATGCTGTATTTTCCGGTAGATATACTGCTGGCAATTTATTGAAAATTTAATGTCCCAAATAATGAACATCTACTTGGACTCAAGAAAGAGTCTTCCCGTTTATAGGCTGATTGTTCTTATTCTAATAGTTTCATTAACCAACTCACATGTTATACACCAAAACAAAAGTTTCTTAGGTCACAGGGATTGTGTTGATAAGAACAGAAAGATGGCTTTATTGACAGACCTTAATAAATCACAATTAGTAATGGAATCTACCGAGTGAAATAATTACATGGGCTTTTTATAAAACGTTTTAGTATTTTTAACTAGAAAAACAACTCATTCACTGCCAAGCAGAGAATTTTTCAAATTACACATTTAGTTTGTAAGAACATATATTTTGTGTATGACAAAATGAAGAGGTATAGTTGGAGTGGGAGGCAGAAAAAGGGGGAGGAGGAGAATGAGTAGGAGAAGCCAGAGCAGAGGGCTTGGAGGAGTAAGCAAAAATAAGAAGAAGAAATATAAGAAGACTAAAAATACTGGGAAGAGAAAAAGAAATATCGATGAGTACATAGAGGGGGAAGTGGAATAGTAGCAGAAGTCTGATGAGAAGATAAGAAGAAGAAGAAGAAAAAGAAAAGGTATCAGGAAAGAACTGGGAGAAGAGAGTGGATTCAAAGCGATAGCAGGCAGCAGAGAACTATAAAGCTTTGGAGAGGGGAAAAAGGGAGGGGAAGGGGCAGAAGAATTTGAGTAAGGTTTGAAAATGAAGCAAGGAGGAAAATTCAAGAAATAAAGTATAATGTGAAGGCAGGCTGAAATAGAAAATGAAGAAGGTGGTAAATAAAGATGTTAATGAATCAAAGAATTAGGAAAGGGTGAAAATGAAATAAAGATTTCGGAGAAGAATACAGGATGAAAAGAGAAGTGGAAGAAGGAGAAGAATACAGGATGAAAAGTGAAGTGGAAGAAGGGCAATGATAAAGATGAAAAAGAAGTGAAGTGGAATATAGTAAAAGAGGATGATGTAAAGGTAAAGGATGGGAAAAGGATGTGAAGGATAAAGGTAAGGTACAGGAGGAAGATTTTGTTGTATTGGTGGAGGAAGAAAGAAGGAGAAGTAGCAACAGGTCAAGGATGAATTGAGGAAGGAGGAAAAGAGGAGATGATGAGGAAAAGGGAAGGAGAGTAGGGATATGAACATAAGAAGATGAGGATGATGAGATGGGAATAGGGCAGTCGAGAATGAGCAGGAGGTTTGAATGAAATGGTGAAGGAGAATAAAGGAGAAGTAGAAATAAGAGAAGAATAAAGTGAGAGAGGAGGAAGAGAGGTGAAGTGGAAGTGTGGTAGGTGTAGGCACTGAGGAAGATGAGGATGAATAAGGCAGTGGAGGATGAGCAGAAGGAGCAGCAGTTAGATGAAGTAACAAAGGAAAAATGAAGGAAAATAGAAGAGAAGGAAAAGGATAAAGTCAGTGAGGAGGGAGAGGATTATGAAAAGGATGTGGAAGTACAGCAGAAGTAGGAGCTGGAGAGAATGAGGATGAAGTGAAGCTGAATAAGGTAATGGAGGATGGGCATGAGGAGAAAAATTTGGAAGGATTGGCGGAGGAACAATGAAGGAGAAGTAGAGAAAGTGCAAGGATAAGGTGAAAGTATGGGAGTAGGAAGAGAGGTGCAGATGAGGTAAAGGAAGTGGAACAGGACGAAGAGCATAAAAAGCTGTGTAGAAGTGGAAGAACAAGGCCGACTAACGCTGAAGAAGGACGAGGAGCAGGAGGAGGAGGAGGAGGTGAAAGAGGAGGAGGAGAAGCAGGAAGCTAAAGATGTGGATGAATTGAAAAACGAGGAAGAAGCATGGAATAATCGAGATGAAGAGAATAATGAAGCGGAAGCCTACTTGGCTGTCTCTGCCACTGACTCACCTCATCCCGAATCTCGCTGAGTGGCATTACTGGCTGCCCTCCTGGCTTAATTAGAGATTCCACGAGGTTCAGGCGCTTGCTGGTAAACCCCTCCTCTGTGGTCGCCGACCTCATGGTGATGAAGTTCATGGTCGCATCCTCCAGCATCCGCGTCATCTTGAATACATGACGACCTTTGGAGGTCAGCTTCAACAGGAACTTGCTATGTAGCCACGGGCGCGTCAGTATACTCTGTAAACACCAAACGCAATGCAGCACTCGTGAATATTACACTCTCTTTCGAAGAGACTCAGTGCAACACTGGCCTCTGTTAATCAGGAGATACAAAAGTTACAAATACTGTCACAACGCCGGCCAGAGCGGCCGAGCGTTCTAGGCGCTACAGTCTGGAACCGCGCGACCGCTACGGTCGCAGGTTCGAATCCTGCCTCGGGCATGGCTGTGTGTGATGTCCTTAGGTTAGTTAGGTTTAAGTAGTTCTAAGTTCTAGGGGAGTGATGACATCAGCAGTTGAGTCCCATAGTGGTCAGAGCCATTTGAACCATTTTTGAACTGTCACAACACCCTAGGGAAAACCAAAAATTTAAGAGCTACAGTGTAATTCAAGACCAAAGTTAAAACATTAATCAAGCAAATAAAGAGGAAGAGCCCGCATCTCGTGGTCGTGCGGTAGCGTTCTCGCTTCCCACGCCCGGGTTCCCGGGTTCGATTCCCGGCGGGGTCAGGGATTTTCTCTGCCTCGTGATGGCTGGGTGTTGTGTGATGTCCTTAGGTTAGTTAGGTTCAAGTAGTTCTAAGTTCTAGGGGACTGATGACCATAGATGTTAAGTCCCATAGTGCTCAGAGCCATTTGAACCAAAGAGGAAGATTTTGTTGTATTGGTGGCGGAAGAAAGAAAGAGAAGTAGCAACAGGTCAAGGATGAATTGAGGAAGGAGGAAAAGAGGTGATGATAAGGAAAAGTAGTAACATGTCAGTTACTGGCCACACTCGTTGGCTAATGCGGCTGCCATTGTGAATTCTAGCACTGTTTATCCTGTTTAAAGATGACGTGGAATATTCTCCTGCCTGGAGATAATAGGTCAACCTCCATTTAATCCAACTAAAGGCTGGTGGTTTTCGTTGGCCCTGCTGTTTATAAACACACAGAATGGCCAGTATTTCCTAATACCCTCTGGAAAAGAAGCTTCTCAAAGGTTTGACAGGGAGCAGTACCTAACAGCGAGTAACGTGAGCGTTAGCAGGAAATGGCCAGTTCAAGTGCCTACATTCTGCGCTGGAAGCTGATTAGCTAGAAGATCGGCATGTTAAAACAATTCAGTGGAGTGGTGTTAGTAACTCACGAAGTTGGGGAGTCTGCCAAAAAGCTTTTGCTAAAGTAGGACGGGGACACATCGACGCTATGGAGCGGAGCTGAGATTTCAAGAGCGTGGCGTTAATCGAATCGGGAGAGGATGACAAACTCGTTTTCAGATTTTTGTCAGAAAGACAGCGGCATAGCTATCGAGCACTAGCTAGTCGGTCTAAGTTCTCATATTAGAATGTGGACACGTTAGCTATCTTGAGGTAGCAGTGAGACTGATTTGGTGGGATCTTAGAGAACACAGTAAGTCCCATTTATGTCTGTGGAAACTTGTAGTGTACTTTCGATTATGGTCTCGGTTTGTTCATGTAGGAGGTACTACGATGGTGAGTCAAATGAAAACATTACATTTGTAATAACAAATCGAAATTTCGCGCCGTTATCCTGTAAGTTGATAAACGTGCTACACACAGCGTGCAGAATGGCCTGTAGGTGGCAGCATAGTGCAGATGCATACATACCGTCGCAGTATCAGTATAAAGATGGCCGCCCCACTTGCGACTTGCAACAGGGAAGAACAGCGTTCTGTTATTCGGTTTTTGCGTAGTGAAGGTGTGAAACCTGTTGAAATTCATCGACGAATGAAGGTTCAGTACGGTGATGCATGTTTGTCACAGCAGCAAGCCTACGAATGGAGTAGGAAGTTCGCAAATGTTGTGACTTCAGTGGAAGATGCTCCTCGTCCAGGTCAGGCACAACGAGTTGTGACTCCACAGAACTCGGCGGTTTTCCTTCACTATGGCTTCAACTGCCGCAGACACTGAATGACATTGCAGCATGTTTACAGATTAGTCATGGGTCAGCACAGCACATTGTGCATGATGTGCTCCAGTTTCACAAAGTGTCTGCAAGATGGGTGCCACGGCAGCTGACTCCTGAAATGAGAGAACGACGTGTTGGTGCTTGTGAAGAACTTCTTCGGCGCTTTGAACGAGAAGGTAATGGCTTCCTTTCAAGAATCGTTACTGGGGACGAAACCTGGGTTCACTTCCACCAACCGGAAACGAAGGGAGCGAGCAAGGAATGGCGCCGTTCCTCATCACCAAACCAAGGAAGTTTCGAACAGAACCATCAGCACGGAAGGTTATGCTGACTCTCTTTTGGGACGAAACAGGCGTCATTTTGGAGTATTACATGCCTAGAGAGACCACTGTCATCAGTGCATCATACACAGATCTCCAAAAAAATCATCTGCGGCCTGCAATCAAATCAAAGCGACGTGGATTGCTGTCCGGAGGTGTCCTTTTGCAACATGACAATGCAAGGCCCCACACTGCCCGCACAACAGTTGCAACAATCACAGACCTGCATTTTGAGTGTCTTCCTCATACACCATACTCACCAGACCTTGTCCCAAGGTGATTTCGATACGTTTGGACCATTCAAAGACGCAGTGGGAGGAAAGAAGTTCCGTTCTGATGAAGAGGTACGCCACGCGGTACATGAGTGATTGCGCGGACTACCAAAAGAATTTTTTTCTAAAGGAATTTATGCACTTTGTAAGCGCTGGGGGAGATTATGTTGAAAAGTAATACAGCTCTGTACCATTTCTGCACAATAAATAATATTTTAAAAAATATTTTTCATTTGACTCACCCTCATATAAATCGATTGTTGTACTGACTGTGGTGCTCGTTTTTCAATCCAGTTGCAGGATCCGAGAGTTTTTTGAAAGTAGCTGGATTGTTACAGCGCTCTGGGTTAGCGGTATAGAAGAAGTGTATGTAGTAGATGCGTTACGGACCACCTGTACATTTTTCTATCTATTCAAGACGACATGTAATAAGCCAACATGGTTCAAGATGGACAGGTTGAGCACAATCGATATCGTGCCCCGAAGAGCACCAGATCTCAGTTCTCTGTACTTTTCTCTCTGGGATCATCTAAGAAGTGAAGTGTACTGCACTCTTGTTGATAGGGTTGATGAACTAAAGCATCCAATTGTACAGAGTTGTCAAGATACTTCTGATGATCCGGATGTATTTGTAACATTTTGTAACTTACTGCTGAGACTACAACACTACCAGTTATTACTGCGTAAGTAATCCCCGATAATGATACTCTTCTAAAGGAATTAAAAGTTTGACTGCGAATGTGCTAATGGGAAAGAATCGGACTATGCTTCGTTACCTGAAAGGTTATGTTTTGACAGGGGCACTAGTTAAGTCAATGGGGCTCGAACCAATGGTATTTAGGTTGTAAAGTGAAACTGCAGTTGCCTAATTAGCCAAAATGATTTCAGGCAAATGCACTGTTAATCAAGAAAACTGACTGTTTCATATGAGTTTAAGTTGGTTGGTTGGTTCATTTGGGGAAGGGGACCAAACAGCGAGATCGTCGATCCCATCGGATTAGGGAAGGATAGGGAAGGAAGTCGGCGTGCTCTTTCCAGCATTTGCCTGAAGTGATTTAAAGAAATCACGGGAAACCTAAATCAGGATGACCAAACACGAGTCTGAACCGTTGTTCTCCCGTACGCGAGTCCAGTGTGCCAACCACTGTGCCACCTCGCTCGGTGACTTTGCTTTAAACTGGAATCTGTTTTGAAACTAGATACTAAACTATAGCACAATCCAGCTAGAATTTGTAATGTAGTTAATCACGAGGATAACAGATAGAGAAATAAATATGCCCTAGTTTGTTGTCATTTCTCACTGACGCACACTGTCTGTTTTAAAGTAAGAAATGTAATGTTCATTACACGGTACTGCTTCATAGAAAAGGAGCACAGCTAAATTGGACGTGAGGTGGCTATAACACTAAACAAGCGCAAGATAGTTATTAAACTCTTATTCTCATTAATGTGATTACTCCGCAGACGTGACAAAAGTAAGGTTGATGATGAAATGATAATTAAATCGAAACCCTTAGCTCCCGACAACTGTTGTTGATATTCATCAATGGGGACAGCTGAAAATGTGTGCCCCGACAGGGATTCGAACCCGGGATCTCCTGCTTACATGGCAGACGATCTAATCATCTTCCTTCCTTTTTTTTTTAATTGATCTCATTTTGTTCGTTGTATCTGCTCGGGGCGGACGTTGCAAGACACCCGTTTCAGTTCGTCGTTGATCCATGGACTCAGTTTTTTATTACAAAGGGCAGCTAACCCTCTGACCGTACTGCGACTGCAGGGACTCATCCCATGGACGCTTCCCGTGAGACCCACATTCCCAACTGTACACAACCTACATTCGCAGTGTTCCTAATGGATATTTGCCCATTCACTCATTACTCGCGCCAGACTAAGCTGACGATTCCCATAAAAGTTCGGGCAAAGCGTGCGCATTCGCACAGAAGAAGGTCAATAGCTGGGTAGCGTTTAACTATATATTAAGATAGTTACTGTTCCCGAAAGAACAGATACCATTGATGACCGTGCAGCTTCTCTAGAATGAAATTATAATTAAATCAAAGCTCTTAGCTGCCGACAGGTGTTTTTGATGTACATCAGTAGGGACAGCTGAAAATGTGTGCCCCGACTGGGACTCGAACCCGGGATATCCTGCTTACATGGCAGACGCTCTATCCATCTGAGCCGCCGAGAGCACAGAGTAATGAGTGAATGGGCAAATATCTATTAGGAACACTACGAATGTAGCTTGTGGACAGTTGGGAATGTGGGTCTCACGGGAAGCGTGCAAGAGATAAGTCCCTCCCTGCAGTCGCGATATTCATTTGTGTCCTCGGTGGCTCAGGAGGATAGAGCGTCTGCCATGTAAGCAGGAGATCCCGGGTTCGAGTCACGGTCGGGATATACATTTTCACCTGTCCCCATTGATGTATATCAATAACACCTGTCGCCAGCTAAGGGTTTCGATTTAATTATCATTTCATTCTAGAGAAACTGCACGGTCATCAATGGTATCTGTTCTTTTGGGAATAGATACCATCTTAATATCAAGTTGGTGATGTTTAGTTTGGGGGGCGGTCAACTGCGTGGTTATCAGCGCCCGTACAAAGTCCCAATTTTTACCCAGTCCAATTTTTAACTCAGTCCAATCCAGCAACTGTCATGAATGATGCAGATGATGATGAAATGTTGAGGACAACAGAAACACTCAGTCCCCAGGGGGGAGAAAATCCCCAACCCGGCCGGTAAAAATCAAGTGATGCATCCTAATATCGTGTAGGACCTCCTGTTGCTCGGTGTAATGCAGCAGCTCGGCGTGGCATGGACTCAACAAATCATTGGAAGTCACCTGCAGAAATATTGAACCATGTCGCCTCCCTAGCCATCCATAATTGTGACAGTGTTGCTGGTGCAAGAATTTGTGCACGAAATGACCTTTCGATTGTGCCGCATAAATGTTCGATGTGAGTCACGTGGGGCGGTGTTGACCGTCAAATCATTCACTCGAACTGTCGAGAATGTTCTTCAAACCAATCAGTAACATATGGAGCCCGGTGATGTGTTTGAGAACATGGCTACAGATGGTCCCCATTTAGCTGAACATAACCGTTTACAGTCAATGACTGGTTCAGGTGGACTAGAGGACTCAGTTCATTCTACGTAAACTCAGCCCAACACCAGATGGCACAGTTGTTGACAACTTGGGTCCATGGTTTCCTGGAGTCTGCACCACACTCTAAACCTACCATCAGCTCTTACCAACAGAAATCGGGTCTCATATGACCAGATCACGGTTGTCCAGTAGTCTAGGGTCCAACCATAATGGTCACGAGTCCAGAAGAGGCGCTGCAGGCGATGTCGTGCTGTCAGCAAAGGCACTCGCGTCGGAGGTCTGCTGCCATAAACCATTAACGTGATATTTTGCTTCATTGTCCTAAGGCCAGTATCATATTTCATTGACAAGGATTTTGTCAAATATATGATCAAATACTAGTCAAATTTGTTTGACGAAGATACACTCCTGGAAATGGAAAAAAGAACACATTGACACCGGTGTGTCAGACCCACCATACTTGCTCCGGACACTGCGAGAGGGCTGTACAAGCAATGATCACACGCACGGCACAGCGGACACACCAGGAACCGCGGTGTTGGCCGTCGAATGGCGCTAGCTGCGCAGCATTTGTGCATCGCCGCCGTCTGTGTCAGCCAGTTTGCCGTGGCATACGGAGCTCCATCGCAGTCTTTAACACTGGTAGCATGCCGCGACAGCGTGGACGTGAACCGTATGTGCAGTTGACGGACTTTGAGCGAGGGCGTATAGTGGGCATGCGGGAGGCCGGGTGGACGTACCGCCGAATTGCTCAACACGTGGGGCGTGACGTCTCCACAGTACATCGATGTTGTCGCCAGTGGTCGGCGGAAGGTGCACGTGCCCGTCGACCTCGGACCGAACCGCAGCGACGCACGGATGCACGCCAAGACCGTAGGATCCTACGCAGTGCCGTAGGGGACCGCACCGCCACTTCCCAGCAAATTAGGGACACTGTTGCTCCTGGGGTATCGGCGAGGACCATTCGCAACCGTCTCCATGAAGCTGGGCTACGGTCCCGCACACCGTTAGGCCGTCTTCCGCTCACGCCCCAACATCGTGCAGCCCGCCTCCAGTGGTGTCGCGACAGGCGTGAATGGAGGGACGAATGGAGACGTGTCGTCTTCAGCGATGAGAGTCGCTTCTGCCTTGGTGCCAATGATGGTCGTATGCGTGTTTGGCGCCGTGCAGGTGAGCGCCACAATCAGGACTGCATACGACCGAGGCACACAGGGCCAACACCCGGCATCATGGTGTGGGGAGCGATCTCCTACACTGGCCGTACACCACTGGTGATCGTCGAGGGGACACTGAATAGTGCACGGTACATCCAAACCGTCATCGAACCCATCGTTCTACCATTCCTAGACCGGCAAGGGAACTTGCTGTTCCAACAGGACAATGCACGTCCGCATGTATCCCGTGCCACCCAACGTGCTCTAGAAGGTGTAAGTCAACTACCCTGGCCAGCAAGATCTCCGGATCTGTCCCCCATTGAGCATGTTTGGGACTGGATGAAGCGTCGTCTCACGCGGTCTGCATGTCCAGCATGAACGCTGGTCCAACTGAGGCGCCGGGTGGAAATGGCATGGCAAGCCGTTCCACAGGACTACATCCAGCATCTCTACGATCGTCTCCATGGGAGAATAGCAGCCTGCATTGCTGCGAAAGGTGGATATACACTGTACTAGTGCCGACATTGTGCATGCTCTGTTGCCTGTGTCTATGTGCCTGTGGTTCTGTCAGTGTGATCATGTGATGTATCTGACCCCAGGAATGTGTCAATAAAGTTTCCCCTTCCTGGGACTATGAATTCACGGTGTTCTTATTTCAATTTCCAGGAGTGTATTTTGCAGCCGTGACTTATTAAACTGATAGTTCGGTAATTTTCACATCTGTCAACACCTGCTTTCTTTGGGATTGGAATTATTATATTCTGCTTGAAGTCAGAGGGTGTTTCACCTGTCTCATACATCTTGCTCACCAGATGGGAGAGTTTTGTCAGGGCTGGCTCTCCCAAGGCTATCAGTAGTTCTAATGGGACGTTGCCTAGTCCTGGGGCCTTATTTCGACTTAGGTCTTTCAGTGCTTTGTCAAACTTTTCACGCAATATCATCTCTCCCATTTCATCTTCATCTACGTCCTCTTCCATTTCCATAATATTGTCCTGAAGTACATCGCCCTTGTATAGACCATCTTTATACTCCTTCCACCTTTCTGCTTTCCCTTCTTTGCTTAGAACTGGTTTTCCATTTGAGCTCTTGGTATTCATACAAGCGGTCGTCTTTTCTCCAAAGGTCTCTTTAATTTTCCTGTAGGCACTATCTCTATTAACCCTAGTGATATATGCCTCTACATCCTTACATTTGTCCTCTGCTTAGCCATTTTGCACTTCCAGTCGATCTCATTTTTGAGACGTTTGTATTCCTTTTCCGTGTTTCATTTATCGAATTTTTAAATTTTCTCCTTTCATCGATGAAATTCAATATTTCTTCTGTTACCCAAGGATTTCTACAAGCCCTCGCTTTTTTACCTACTTGATCCTCTGCTGCCATTACTATTTCAGCTCTCAAACCTACCCATTCTTCTTCTACTGTATTTCTTTCCCCGTTGTTGACAATCGTTCCCTTATACTCTCTCTGAAACTGTCTACAACCTCTTGTCCTTTCAGTTTATCCAGGTCCCATCTCCTTAATTTCCCACCTTTTCGCAGTTTCTTCAGTTTTAATCTACAGTTCATAACCAATAGATTGTGGTCAGAGTCCACATCTGCCCTTGGAAATGTCTTACAATTTAAATCTCTGTCTTACCATCATATAATCTATCTGAAGCCTTCCAGTGTCTCCAGGCCTCTTCCATGTACACGACCTTCTTTCATGATTCTTGAACCAAGTGTTAGCTATAACAATGTTACGGTCTGTGCAGATTTCTACTAGGCGGCTTGCTCTTTCATTCCTTTCATTCCTTACCCTCCAGTCCATATTCACCTATTAGTCCTTCTCTTCCTTTCCCCACTATCGAATTCCAGTCCCCCATGACTATTATATTTCCGTCTCCCTTCACTACCTGAATAATTTCTTTTACCTCGTCATACATTTCATCTATCTCTTCGTCATCTGCAGAGCTAGTTGGCATATAAACTTGTATTACTGTGGTAGGCGTGGGCTTCGTATCTATCTTGGCCACAATAATGATTTCACTATGCTGTTTGTAGTAGCTTTCCCGCATTCAAACTACGTACGCAGGAAACCATCAACTTCATGAAACTTTAGTATTGTAATTGTAAGAGTGTAGGCACGAAGCCGACGCCTACCACAGTAGTACACCTTGGCCTCCTGTTTCCAAGACCTCAATGTCCTAGACGTTTGGTTACGGGGAACTTGAACGAATTGGTCTACGCCACGGCAACCAACGATGTGCAAACACTACAGGGTTGCTTCTTCAAGGCATGCCGGCAGCTACAACAAAAACCAGGTATACCTCGAAGGGCGCGTCATTCCTTACGCTGGAGGTCAGAGGGGTTCATTGTCATGAATGCACAACACGTTAAACGCCTCCTCAAATCACGTGTTTATCGCAGTAAGTATGCATTTCCGGACCCATGCTTATTGGACTTATCTCAGGATGTATGCATTTCTGGATCCATGTTTTTTAGACTTTTTTTTTCTTGTTTCGATCAGTAGTACCACCTCTTGAAGTATTCGGAACTTTTTCTCAACACTGTGTCAAGCAATACTGTATTCGAACATTACGTGGATGTTTTCCAACTCACAAGTTTTAATTTTCATTTTTACACATTCAGAGAAAGCCGCCATACATCACACCATACAGAAATTGTATCCAAGTTATCCTGTATCCCCCTTCAGCCACCCAACGACGACACCTTACCGTATAACGCAGCGTCATGAGTTTACGTCGTAGATTGCAGCTCATCCTATCTTTCCCTCCCATCCATTGTATCGTTTATATACGTAGAGAACAAGAGTTGTCATGCAAAGGATTGACAAAGATATGGAAATACGGTGTTATAGAACAGCTGGCATTGAATACAGATTCCAGTCGTCTCGGAATGGACAAATACAGGGTGATTCAAAAAGAATACCACAACTTTAAAAATGTGTATTTAATGAAAGAAACATAATATAACCTTCTATTATACATCATTACAAAGAGTATTTAAAAAGGTTTTTTTTCACTCAAAAACAAGTTCAGAGATGTTCAATATGGCCCCCTCCAGACACACGAGCAATATCAACCCGATACTCCAACTCGTTCCACACTCTCTGTAGCATATCAGGCGTAACAGTTTGGATAGCTGCTGTTATTTCTCGTTTCAGATCATCAATGGTGGCTGGGAGAGGTGGCCGAAACACCATATCCTTAACATACCCCATAAGAAAAAATCGCAGGGGGTAAGATCAGGGCTTCTTGGAGGCCAGTGATAAAGTGCTCTGTCACGGGCTGCCTGGCGGCCGATCCATCGCCTCGGGTAGTTGACGTTCAGGTTTAATAACTAACCTTTTTCGTAGGACTCTCCATACAGTTGATTGTGGAATTTGCAGCTCTCTGCTAGCTCTGCGAGTCGATTTTCCTGGGTTGCGAACAAATGCTTGCTGGATGCGTGCTACATTTTCATCACTCGTTCTCGGCCGTCCAGAACTTTTCCCTTTGCACAAACACCCATTCTCTGTAAACTGTTTATACCAACGTTTAATACACCACCTATCAGGAGGTTTAACACCATACTTCGTTCGAAATGCACGCTGAACAACTGTCGTCGATTCACTTCTGCCGTACTCAATAACACAAAAAGCTTTCTGTTGAGCGGTCGCCATCTTAGCATCAACTGACGCTGACGCCTAGTCAACAGCGCCTCAAGCGAACAAATGTACAACTAAATGAAACTTTATAGCTCCCTTAATTCGCCGACAGATAGTGCTTAGCTCTGCCTTTTGTCGTTGCAGAGTTTTAAATTCCTAAAGTTGTGGTATTCTTTTTGAATCACCCTGTGCAAGTCCTGTGTGGTCTTAAAGCCATGGTTCCTGCGAAATAGTAGAGAATTAAGGTGGTGGTGATGGAGGTGGATAGCACTCACGCGTCCCTCTTTCCAAAGTAGAACACAAAGGCTCAATAATATTGACATATGGTAACTGTGATGGCTAAGGGAGATGCGACCATTCTCGAGCTCACAAAACCAGTCCTGGACGATGTGAGCTGTCGTCTTGGAACACAGCATCGCCATGGGGAACAAACATTGCATCATCAGCCAAAATACCGACCGCCTTGCCGCAGTGGTAACACTGGTCCCCATCAGATCACCGAAGTTAAGCGCTGTCGGGCTGGGCTATCACTTGGATGGGTGACCATCCGGTCTGCCGAGCGCTGTTGGAAAGCGGGATGCACTCAGCCCTTGTGAGGCAAACTGAAGAGCTACTTGATTGAGAAGTAGCGGCTCCGGTCTCGGAAACTGACATACGGCCGGGAGAGCGGTGTGCTGACCACATGCCCCTCCATACCCGCATCCATTGACGCCTGTGGGCTGAGGTTGACACGGCGGCCGGTCGGTACCGTTGGGCCTTCCAAGGACTGTTCGGACGTAGTATCAGCCAAAATGGTCACATAATCATTGGCAGCAATAAGATTTGGCAGAATAACCATAGAATACGCATAGAATATATCTGCCCAAATCATCACTGAACTCCCTGGCATGTTTCACTCTTGGGACGTAAACTCGGCGAGAAGCTAGAAACAGAGTGAAACAAGACCGATCCGACCACATGACATTCTTCCATTGCCCCATGGTCCTGGTTTTGTGGTTTCAGCACCACGTTTTCCTGTTACGAGCATTTCCGTCAGTAGTGAGTGATTTTGGAATTCCAGATCGCCCACGAATTCCCAACTTACGGCGCCATATTTGCGTTGTTTTGGTGCTGATACTGTCCATCTAGATCTACGTCTATACTCCGTAATCCACCCCACAGTGAGTGGGGGAGGGTACCGTGTACCACTGCTTATCATTTCCTTTCCTGCACCAACCGCGGGGGAAAAACAACTATCTATATGCCTCCGTATGAGTGCTAATTTCTCGTATCTTATCTTCGTGGTCCTTACGTCCAAGGCATATTGGCGGCAGTAGGATCATTGAGTAGTCAGCTTCAAATGGCGATTCTCTAGATTTACTCAGTAGTGTTCCTCGAAGACAATGTCGCCTTCCCTCCGGGGATTCCCATTACAGTTCCGAACCATGTCCGTAATAATTGCGTGTTGTTCGAACCTACCGGTAAGAAATCTTGCAGCTCGGCTCTAAATTGCTTAGATATCTTCCTTTACATCTACATCTACATGAATACTCTGCAAATCACATTAAAGTGCCTCGCAGAGGGTTCATCGTACCACCTCCACAATACTGTATTATTCCAATCTCGTGTATCTTTCCGTACGAGCTCTGATTTCCCTTATTTTATCTTGGTGACCTTTTCTCCCTATGTAGGTCGGTATCAACAAAATATATTTTCGCATTCGGATGAGAAAGTTGGTGATCGGAATTTCGTGAGAAGATTCCATCGCAACGAAAACTGCCTTCCTTTTAATGATGTCCAGCCCAAATCCTGTATCATTTCACTGACACTCTCTCCCATATTTCGCGATAATTCAAAACGTGCTGCCCTTCTTTGAACTTTTTCGATATACTCCATCAGTCCTATCTGATAAGGATCCCACACCGCGACGGACAACCATGGTGTAGGCAGTCTCCTTAGTAGGTCTGTTACATTTTCTAAAAGTGTCCTGCCAATAAAACGCAGCCTTTGATTAGCCTTCCCCACAACATTTTCTGTGTGTTCCTTCCGATTTAAGTTGTTCGTAATTGTAAAACCTAGGTATTTAGTTGAATTTACGGCTTTTAGAGGAGGAGGAGGATATTAGTGTTTAACGTCCCGTCGACAACGAGGTCATTAGAGACGGAGCGCAAGCTCGGGTGAGGGAAGGATGGGGAAGGAAATCGGCCGTGCCCTTTAAAAGGAACCATCCCGGCATTTGCCTGAAGCGATTTAGGGAAATCACGGAAAACCTAAATCAGGATGGCCGGAGACGGGATTGAACCGTCGTCCTCCCGAATCGGCTTTTAGATTAGACTGATTTATCGTGTAACCGAAGTTTAACGAATTCCTTTTAGAACTCATGTGGATGACCTCACACTTTTCGTCATTCAGGGTCAACTGCCAATTTTCGCACCATTCAGATATCTTTTCTAAATCGTTTTGCACTTTGTTTTGATCTTCTGATGACTTTATTAGTCGATAAACGAGAGCGTCATCTGCAAACAACCGAAGACGGCTGCTCAGAATGTCTCCAAAATCGTTTATATAGATAAGGAACAGCAAACGACCTATAACACTACCTTGGGGAACGCCAGAAATCACTTCTGTTGTACTCTATGACTTTCCATCAGTTACTGCGAACTGTGACCTCTCTGACAGGAAATCACAAATCCAGTCACATAAATGAGACAATATTCCATAAGCACGCAATTTCACTACGAGCCGCTTGTGTGGTACAGTGAGAAAAGCCACCCGGAAATCCAGAAATACGGAATCGATCTGAAATCCCTTGTCAATGGCACTCAACACTTCATGTGAATAAAGAGCAAGTTGTGTTCCACAGGAACGACGTTTTCTAAACCCATGTTGACTGTGAGTCAATAGACCGTTTCCTTCGAGGTAATGCATAATGTTCGAACACATGTTCTAAAATCCTGCTGCATATCGACGTTAACGATATGGGCCTGTAATTTAGTGGATTACTCCTACTACCTTTCTTGAATATTGGTGTGACCTGTGCAACTTTCCAGTCTTTGGTTACGGACTTTTCGTCGAGCGAACGTTTGTATATGATTGTTAAGTATGGAGCTAGCGCATCAGCATACTCCGAAAGGAACCTAATTGGTATACAGTCTGGACCAGAAGACTTGCTTTTGTTAAGTGATTTAAGTTGCTTCACTACTCCGAGGATATTTACTTCTGCGTTACTTATGTTTAATCCGGCCTGGTACGAAACCCAAACACTCGACCAGTACTCAAGAATAGAGCTCAACGCTGCCCTATATGCAGCCTCCTTTACAGGTGAACCACACTTTCCTAGAATTCTACCAATAAACAGAAGTCGACCATTCGCCTTCCCTACCACAATCCTTACACACTCGTTCCATTTCATATCGCTTTGCAACGTTGCGAGCAGATATTTAAACGAGGTGGCTGTATCGAGCAGGACACTACGAATGTTGTACCTGAGCTTTACAAGACTCTTTTTCCTACTCATCCGCATTAACTTAGGTTTTTCTACACGCAGACCTAGCTGCCATTAATCACGTCAGCTAGAAAATTTGTTTAAGTCATCTAGTATCCTCCTATAGTCACTCAACTTTGGCACCTTACCGTACACCACAGCATTATCAGAAAACAACTGCAGATTGCTGCCCATCCTGGCTGCCGAATCATTTATGTGTATAGGGAACTCCTGACGATATTCTTGTCTTTGATGAACATTCGCCGACGAGGGCAACATATTGCGTTCTATTATTTAAGAATTCTCGAGCCACTCAGATATCTGTGAACTTATTCCATATGCTCGTATCTTCGTTAACAGCCTGTAACGGGGCACCGTGCCAGATGCTTTTCGGAAATCTGGAAACTCGGAATGTGCCTGTTGCCCTTCATCCATAATTCTCAGTATATCATGTGAGAAAAGGACAAGCTGAGTTTCGTACGAGCGATTCTTTCTAAAACCGTGCTGATTCGTGGACATAAGATTCTCGCTCTCAAGAAAATTTATTGTTTTCGAACTGAGAACGTGTTCATGGATTCTGCAGCAAACCGATGTTAGGGATGTTGGTCTTTAATTTTGTAATTTTGCGATCTGATCATTTGCTCTTCTTATATACAAAGTCACCTGCGCTTTTCTTCAGTCACTTGTGGCTTTGTGCTGGGCGAGACATTCGAAATAAATGCAAACTTGGTAAGTGGCCAATACTGTAGAGCACTCTTTGAAAAATCTGAATTGTCATTCATCCGGACCTGGTGACTTATTTGTTTTGAAATCTTTAAAAAAAAAAATGATTCAAATGGCTCTGAGCAGTATGGGACTTAACATCTACGGTCATGAGTCCCCTAGAACTACTTAAACCTAACTAACCTAAGGACATCACACAACACGCAGCCCATCACGAGGCAGAGAAAATCCCTGACCCCGCCGGGAATCGAACCCGGGAACCCTGGCGTGGGAAGCGAGAACGCTACGGCACGACCACGAGATGCGGGCTGAAATCTTTCAGTTTTTTTCTCTACGCTAGTGATGTTTATTACTATGACGGTATATATATATATATATATATATATATATATATATATATATATATATATATATATAAGATTCTCTTTCGTGAAGGATTTATTGGACGTGAAATTTAAAACTTCGGCCTTCGTTTTGCTATAGTCAACTGACGCACCAGACTGGTCAACAAGTGGCTGCAGAGAAGCGTTTACACCCACTTAGAGATTTTACATAGGACCAGAATTTTCCCGGGTTCTCTGCCGGATCTTTTGCTAAGGTATAACGGTGGTAATAGTTGTGTGCTTCGCGCATAAATATTTTCACAGACGCACGAATTTCTATTAACCCTTTCTATACTGACGTTGTAATGTCGGCCTATTTGTTACTAAAAGGCCTAAGGAATACTCTGTAAGAGGTCCATGACTAAGGAATTTACTGCTGGAGCACTCGAGCAGATGTCACTTCGATGGATTGCTCACGCGCTGCCTGCGATATGTAAGCTACAACAGAATCGCAGACCAGAGAGCACTGTCGGCAGTAGTAGTAGTAGTAGTAGTAGTAGCAGCAGCTCGCAGTCGGGCGGTTGGGTCCGGTCGCTCTTACAAGGGGAGGCCGCCAATTGTGAAATTCAGATTCAATTCATACTGCGCATAATAAAAGCTCATGGCCAGAGGTGTAATGTGGCAAAGCACCAAGATGCACTTCTCAGCCGTAGTCGAGAAAATCGACAGTTGAAAGAAACCGTTGCGGTGAAATACTCTCTACGATTAATAATTTTCTACAGCGTCGTGGCGCAGCGGTAAGTGCTGGGGTTCGTAATCCGAAGGTCGCCGGATCGAATCTCGCGCCATTCAACCCTTTTTTTAGTATTTGTTTTTTGTAATATATATATATATATATATATATATATATATATATATATATATATATATATATATAATTCCCGGCAATCAGTTGCAACAATTATGCATATAATAAGTTGTTGAAAGTCGTTTGTCGTGGAAAAACTGGCGACTTCGAACATCATTATGTTTTCCGCAAACAAAGTTGTATTTCACAAATGTTATTAATTGTCTTCATAATGTTAACCACGTATAGTTAACGGAAGACGTAGAAACGGTATTGCGAAACGAATACATACAGCGTAAGTCAAACGTTCGAATTAGAATAGAGACCGCACGAACACAAATTTGCTGCGGCAGGTATGAAATATAAACTCCGTTACTCGCTCGTTACACTTGAAGGACAGATGTTGAATGGGCCGAAACGAGCCGCCGCATAACAGCGTAGTTGCCTGCTAACTTCGAAAGAAGGTAGATGCGGTCCCTAGCGCAACTTATAACATCGTCGAAAATCAGTGCGGACGGGACAGCTTTGGTACACCCTGTTAAACAAACGGAAAAATGGAGGCGGTACAATTGGAGAGCGATCCGCCTTCACCAACATGCATAATTCATTAATAGTATATATATATGTATATATATATATATATATATATATATATATATATATATGAATTACAAAAAACTAATAATAAAAAAAATTACATGGCGCGAGATTCGATGCGGCGATGTTCGGATTACGAACCCGAGCGCTTACCGCTGCACCACGACGCTGTGGAAAATTATTAATCGTCGAGATTATTTCACCGCAACGGTTTCTTTTAACTGTCGATTTTCTCGACAACGGCTGAGAAGTGCATCTTGGTGCTTTGCCACATTACACCTCTGGCCATGAGCTTTTATTATGCGCAGTATGAATCAAATCTGAATTTCACAATTGGCGGCCTCCCCTTGTTAGAGAGCAGTTGTCGAATTGTGTAGCTCACAGAGAGCACTTGTGTCCTGTATGGAATTACCAAGGCCGGTCGTGGAGAACGATGGCGGTGCCTGAGCGATGTAGCATAAGGTAAAAGCAAAAATTATTATTATTCATTGCCGCCCTCATATGTAATTGGCAACAACTCATTTTGTACTGTTGTTATATCAAAGTCACATGTAAATAATTTTTCAATAATAATCTTTCTTATAAAGATAACTTTTGACAGTCATTCATCTGAATTTGAAGTTTTTGATAATTTCTGCTATCCATAGTCAAGCCAATTATAGTAAAGAAAAGTCAGTTTTTTTTATACATATCAAAATCTAGTGGCCAGCATTACACTGGGCTGTGCCAGAAAAATTTCTTGTAGGAGCAGATATATACGCGTTATCCGGTGACTTAATTGAGGTAAGAATTTTCAGTTTATTCAGAATGACTTTTCAGGGCCATGACGCATCATTGCTGACGTCCAGATTTACCAGTTTAGGTTCACAGTCACTTAATTATTGAAAGGTTGTATATGAATCACAATTTTATTGCGAGATTAGTCAGATTTTTATTGGGAAGTTACGGAAATAAACTGTTGGGAGGTTACAACCCATTGTGTGTGGACTGCCGATCTAGCCGCTCAAGACAGTTTTCAGAATACGAGTTCAAAAGTAATTCGCGAAACCGACTGTCTGTGCCTCCTGCAATGAATCCGTAGACATCCCAGTCTATATTCGATGGGTTAAAGCCACCTCCAACTAGTACTGCATAACCTGGGTATTTACGCGCTGTTGACTGTAGACTTTCTTTGAACTACTGTAGAACTGTCACAGCAGACTCGGGCGGCCGCTGGAAACACCCAACAATTAACTTGGTTTCACCTACACCAGTTGTACGCGACCAGATGGCTTCACTGTCACTCTGAACTTCGACCTCAACAGACACAATATTTTTGTCAACTGCGTTGAATACTCCCCTCCTGTGGCCTTCAGTCTATCTTTCAGATATGTGTTCCATGAGACGCTAAATATCTTACAGCTCTCTACGTCGGGTTTGAGACGGCGCTCGCTCCGGAGAATGATTTGAGCGCAAGAACTTTAATGGAGAGTAGTAAATTTGGGATCTTTGTTACGAATACTTCGACAATTTACTAATTAAATTTTGACAGTCGGAATGTCTTTACTCTGAATTAAGTCCGATTTCCCTTGCTGCTTATCGACTGGCGAGTGTTCATCAGAGTACCATGAACTGTCGCCTAGCCTAAAGAGCCTCACGTGCACTCCAAAACTACCCTGCTACACGAGTAGCTGTTTCCTACATGTAGTGCACCCCTGGCCTATATCAAGGAGAGTCCTACACTTCCCCAACCGATAGCGCAGGTCTAGTCTACATCTACATACATACTCTGCACTACGGTGCGTGGCGGAGGGTACCTCGTACCACAACTAGCATCTTCTCTCCCTGTTCCACTCCCAAACAGAACGAGGGAAAAATGACTGCCTATATGCCTCTGTACGAGCCCTAATCTCTCTTATCTTATCTTTGTGGTCTTTCCGCGAAATGTAAGTTGGCGGCAGTAAAACTGTACTGCAGTCAGCCTCAAATGCTGGTTCTCTAAATTTCCTCAGTAGCGATTCACGAAAAGAACGCCGTCTTTCCTCTAGAGACTCCCACCCGAGTTCCTGAACCATATCCGTAACACTCGCCTGATGATCAAACCTACCAGTAACAAATCTAGCAGCCCGCCTCTGAATTGCTTCTATGTCGTCCGTCAATCCGAACTGATAGGGATCCCAAACGCTCTAGCAGTACTCAAGAATAGGTCGTATTAGTGTTTTATAAGCGGTCTCCATTACAGATGAACCACATCTTCCCAAAATTCTACCAATGAACCGAAGACGACTATCCGCCTTCCCCAAAACTGCCATAACATGCTTGTCCCACTTCATAACGCTCTGCAATGTTACGTCCAAATATTTAATCGACGTGACTGTGTCAAGTGCTACACTACTAATGGAGTATTCAAACATTATGGGATTCTTTTTCTTATTCATCTGCATTAATTTACATTTATCTATATTTAGAGTTAGCTGCCATTCTTTACACCAATCACAAATCCTATCCAAGTCATCTTGTATCCTCCCACAGTCACTCAACGACGACACCTTCCCGTACACCACAGCATCATCAGCAAACAGCAGCAAATTGCTACCCACCCTATCCGAAAGATCATTTATGTAGATAAAAAACAACAGCGGACCTACCACACTTCCGTGGGGCACTCCAGATGATACCCTCACCTCCGATGAACGCTGACCAGCCAACACCGTCACAGAGTCGATGAAGCCTTTGTTTCAGACCCTTCATACGGCTCCAAGCCAAAGGACCTCGATCAACTGCGGGAACAGTGCTGCAAATCGCGAGCTCTGCTTGTACCCAGCACGTGAGGCCAGTAGCCTTCACTACTTCGACCAGCCGCCCATATGAACTGAGGATGGCCTCAAAACTCATGTGACAGGCGTTATCGGTGCCGACGCGAACCACAACCCCGGGCCCCGCACGCTCGAGAGGACAGATCCACCGTGTTGGGTACACTAGGAGATGTATCGGTAGCAGAGCCCGTGGGCGAAACAAGTCACACCTAAAGTGTCCGCTACCGCTACAAGTCGAGGCAGCAGTCAGAAGACGAATGACAGTAGCCAAATTGCACTCAGCTATTCATGAAGTGCGGCCAGTTCCTCTTGCGTCGGCAACAACGTGCACATATCCTACCCATCCTAGAAAGACTAACTGAAGAAGTAAGGTATAAAAGACATAATATTGGATATACGTGCAAGTTTCTACTCTCCTGATGTGTCACCAATGGACGTTGATGCCTTAGTGAGCCATGTAGCTGGCTCTTCAGAAGAAATGCAAACTGCGCTACAGACTGCCTGCATTTACACACACTAAATGCGAGCATACATCTCTTACACAGAGAAATACTCACGAAATTTGAGAAATATACTACAAGGAAAACATAGGAAAGCATAAACGCTTAACTTGCCGTGGTGTATATACAGGTTGGTCCATTGATAGTGACCGGGCCAAATATCTCACGAAATTAGCATGAAACGAAAAAACTTCAAAGAACGAAACTCGTCTAGCTTGAAGGGGGAAACCAGATAGCGCTATGGTTGGCCAGCTAGATGGCGCTGCCATAGGTCAGACGGATATCAACTGCGTTTTTTTTAAATACTAACCCCCATTTTTATTACATATTCGTATAGTACGTAAAGAAATATGAATGTTTTAGTTGGACCACTTTTTTCGCTTTGTGATAGATGCCGCTGTAATAGTCAAAAACGTATAAGTACTTGGTATCACGTAACATTCCGCCACTGCGGACGGTATTTGCTTCGTGGTACATTACCCGTGTTAAAATGGACCGTTTACCAATTGCGGAAAAGGTCGATATCGTGTTGATGTATGGCTATTGTGATCAAAATGCCCAACGGGCGTGTGCTATGTATGCTGCTCGGTATCCTGGACGACATAATCCAAGTGTCCGGACCGTTCGCCGGATAGTTACGTTATTTAAGGAACAGGAAGTGTTCAGCCACATGTGAAACGTCAACCACGACCTGCAACAAATGATTATGCCCAATTAGGTGTTTTAGCTGCTGTCGCGGCTAATCCGCACATCAGTAGCTGACAAATTGCGCGAGAATCGGGAATCTCAAAAACGTCGGTGTTGAGAATGCTACATCAACATCGATTGCACCCGTAGCATATTTCTATGCACCAGAAATTGCATGGCGACGAGTTTGAACGTCGTGTACAGTTCTGCCACTGGGCACAAGAGAAATTACGGGACGATGACAGATTTTTTGCACGCGTTCTATTTAGCGACGAAGCGTCATTCACCAACAGCGGTAACGTAAACCGGCATAATATGCACTATTGGGTAACGGAATATCCACGATCTCTGCGACAAGTGGAACATCAGCGTCGTTGGCGGGTTAATGTATGGTGCGGCATTATGGGAGGAAGGATAATTGGCTCCCATTTTATCGATGGTAATCTAAATGGTTCAATGTAAGCTGATTTCCTACGAAATGTTCTACCGATGTTACTACAAGATGTTTCACTGCATGACAGAATGGCGATGTACTTCCAACATGATGGATGTCCGGCACGTAGCTCGCGTGCGGTTGAAGCGGTATTGAATAGCATATTTCATGACAGGTGGATTGGTCGTCGAAGCACCATGCCATGGCCCTCACGTTCACCGGATCTGACGTCCCCGGATTTCTTTCCGTGGGGAAAGTTGAAGGATATTTGCTATCGTGATCCACCGACAACGCCTGACAACATGCGTGAGCGCATTGTCAATGCATGTGCAAACATTATGGAAGGCGAACTCCTCGCTGATGAGAGGAATGTCGTTAGACGTATTGCCAAATGCATTGAGGTTGACGGACATCATTTTGAGCATTTATTGCATTAATGTGGTATTTACAGGTAATCACGCTGTAACAGCATGCGTTCTCAGAAATGATAAGTTCACAAAGGTACAGGTATCACATTGGAACAACCGAAATAAGATGTTCAAACGTACCTACGTTCTGTATTTTAATTTAAAAAACCTACCTGTTACCAACTGTTCGTCTAAAATTGTGAGCCATATGTTTGTGACTATTAAGCGCCATCTGTCACAAAGCGAAAAAAGTGGTCCAAGTAAAACATTCATATTTCTTTACGTACTAAACGAATATGTCATAGAAAATGGGAGTACCTATTTAAAAAAACGCAGTTGATATCCGTTTGACCCACGGCAGCGCCATCTAGCGGGCCAACTATAGCGCCATCTGGTGTCCCCCTTCAAGCTAGACAAGTTTCGTTCTTTGTAGTTTTTTCGTTTGACGCTTATTTCGTGAGATATTTGGCCCAGTCACGATCAATGGACCACCCTGTATCTATCACCCGAGAGCTGGATCTTCACTTACTGGCTTACTGATCAAATCGACGCTTGCCTTCAAAACAAAACAGATTAGGAAGTACTGCACAATATGGTTCGCAAGTGCGACATTCCGTTTTGCAATGACTTTTGCAGCTTTCGTCCTGTTATTGTTCATAACAGTTCTCTTCAATGACTGTCTATCAACACACATTTTTGTCCACGTTGTGACAGCGGATGATGTTATTCCGCTGTCCCTCTATGTGGCAGAAATTTTCGATACGGTGCCTGTTGAAACATCAAATACTTTTCCGCCTTGGTTACAGAAGCATCCACCATATGAACACCAGCAATTTGCCTACGATGGAATAACTGAGCTCCGACATAGTGCACTCACGACTACAAAAAACACTTTTCTTAGCACAGGTGGCACTTGTGATTTATTGATACCATTCCACAGGCGCCGTTCATGGTCAAATTCAACAGCGCAACGTGCAGGCATGGCTAGCTTCTGCATTCATGTTCAAGCAGACATGTCTCCCGATTTTTCCATAGTTTTGTCCACCCCGTGTCTCCCACATTCCCTGGGGACTCGTGAAGACACCACCGTCTCCGATGAAAACTTTCCAGCCAGGACAACATACTGATTTTCCTATTATACAACACGTAAGGTGGCTTAAGGGGCTCCGGAACGCCCTATACTTGCAATGTTAAAATAACGCTAATAAATTACATCTTTCCTCACAAAGTATTTGAGGTAGGAAGTTGAACTTTTTACAGATTATTTATTGGAATATGGGCTACAACTTCATTCGCCCTATACTTGCAATGTTAAAATAACGCTAATAAATTACATCTTTCCTCACAAAGTATTTGAGGTAGGAAGTTGAACTTTTTACAGATTATTTATTGGAATATGGGCTACAACTTAACACAGGGATTTTACAAAATTTTAGTTCAGTTATTAAAGATGATTTTCTTTCAATTGTAATGAAAATTCACAACATTTTTTTGCAATTTTTTATTTATATATTCAAAAATATACATTTTTTTGGAAAAAGGCTGTGTTAAATTATGCAGAAGGTACTGTGTAACCTTTACTGAAAGTTTGAAACAAATATGTTTGGAAGATCCTTAGAAAACATGTAATTAGTATGAGAAAATAAAAGTTTTGGGAATCGAGCGACAAAGATTGGATTAACTTTTTAGTGCATTCCAGGTCCATAGGATGGATTATCTTCATCCTCTGCAAACTCTTCCTCCAGCTTCCTCTTGTTCCTCCTCCTGTTTACTCTTGATTGTATTTCTAGACTCTTTACAGCCCTGTCTGCAGCCCGAAGGCGTTCCTTGTCTAAAGCAAGCATCGCTCGTACCATGTTAGAATCTATCTTCATTCCAATATTTCTAAATACCTTGCACCTTACAATGTTGCCATCATTGAAAGTCGCAACAGCATCATACACACCAAAGTGAAGTGTTTCTATTCCAACAAATACAGTCTTGGGGATTCTCGACCATATAACACTATTTACACTTTCATTGGGGTTTTGAGTTTTTCCGTGAATACACTTTTTCAACAGTTCAGGTGCTGCTAAGTCTCTGAAAATAGGTTTTATCACCTCATTGAACCAAGCTTCTTCTGTGAAGTATTTTCTTTCCCACTTTGACTGCTATGGGCAGGTGTACTTGAGAGGTTAGGTTCACTCACTTGGTTACCGTCTTTATTGTTTACAGTAATAACACATACCTTTGGCTTTCCAACATTTCTCCTTTTCTTAAAAGCTTTCAGAGGATTTCTAATAACTTTACTTTTACTCATTATTATACTTCAACAAAACAGAGACTCAAGAAACATAATTAATTAAGAATATTTTCGAGATAACGACAGAGTAAATAAACAGGAAACAATCGACAATCACACCAGCGATATATATTGAACCATCACAGGTTAGCCACAACACATACTTTATCTCACATCACTAAAATGTACGTGATGAACACGGACGTTAATAATAACACCATTTGACAGCAGTTTAACAGCGCCACAGTGGGTCACGCCCATGTAGAGCACATTTCAAAAAAAAAATTTAAAAATAGCTGTAGTCTTCGGATTTGAATAAATTATATATCTATTAAAAGGTAATAGTCTGCAGATTCAGAAAACGCAAAAAAGTAAAAATTGAACTTTTGATGATTTTGAGCCTTTCCGGAGCCCCTTAATGGATACACGAGTAGGAGCGCTAGCAGAGAAAGCTGTTGTTGGGATGTGAGTCTGTAAACTCGCTGCTTTAATCGGCCTTACCGTTATGGAGATCATGGCATCAGTCATGGCGCCAGCCATCTCATCCTCCGACACGTCGTCTGGTAGCAGCAGGTCATGCTTGATGCCAATAACGGTGTCGTAAATGTTCCGCAGGGCTGCCTTGAGTGCCGGATTGTAGGTCTCGATGGCGGTGCCTCCAGTGCTGGCCAGGCGCTCGCACAGGTAGAGGCCGCCCTCGTGGAAGGCCTCCAGAAATCCCTCCAGCAGCTGGAACCAAGCAGCACACTCTCAACGTGCGTCTTCTCCACTCCGACCGGCAGAAGATGGAGTTTATCCCATCTACATGATAGGTAGCAGTTCGTAAGTGGAGCGAATCAGGGACTGTGTTGTGTACCACAGGGTTCTGTCTTGGGTCCTTAGTTACTCCTAGTATACAGGGTGTTTCAGGATATCGCTGACAAACCTTGAGGAGTGACAGGTCGCATAAAGAGCAACACTTCTTTTTATTAAGGAACATACAATCTTAAACGCGGTCTTAGTTATAATGATGAATACATACAATTGCTCAATAATTACTATTTATTATTGTTATTAGTCATGTTCTGACAGAAATTTACACAAATGGTTGGGTTGGGTTGGTTGGGTTGTTTTGGGGAAGAGACCAAACTGCGAGGTCATTGGTCTCATCGGATTAGGGAAGGACGGGGAAGGAAGCCGGCCGTGCCCTTTCAAAGGAACCATCCCGGCATTTGCCTGGAGTGATTGAGGGAAATCACGGAAAACCTAAATCTGGATGGCCGGACGCGGGAATGAATGCGAGTCCAGTATGCTAACCACTGCACCAACTCGCTCGGTATACACGAATGGTTCAAAACAAACTACTCTGTGCCTCAATATGTGCTCCACACCTTCGTATGAATGCCCGTCCAGCTCTGGAGGCCATGTCCGTATTCTGTCGGATGTGATGGAATGTATCAGTGATTGGGGCTGTCAGCCCGCTCTAGCGGGAGTTGGAGTAATGTCTACCATACATGCCCCCAAAGAAAATAATCAAGGTGCACCAAGTCAGGTGGATGTGATGGCCACACCACAGGGCCTCCTCGTGCTATCCAGTGTTCCACAAAATCAGTTAGCTCTGCTCGTCCATCATCACTGAAGTGTGCTCTGGCTCCATCGCGCTGGAATCAGAGGTCCCTGCGCACAGGAAGTGGTATAGTGTCCAGCAGTTCTGGAAGTGTGGTCCGCAGGAACTGTAAGATGCTCCAGTTAACCTGTGTGGGAGTATTACAGGTCCTGGAGATGATTTTCGACAATTTACACCCACATGTTTATGAAGAGCCTCTGCTGGTGTGATCTAACAGCAGCAGCATGAGTGGATTCGTTGTCCCATATGTGGCTGTTGCTGCTGTTAAAATAACCACCATGTGTAAATAAAACTTCATTTGAAAATAAAACATGTCTGTGGAAGACAACATGATTTGTTCTTTGGTGTGTGAACTACTGCGCAAGCTGCATACAATATGCGTAATGGACGGGCCCTAAAACCCGCACCCTTTGAAGATGGTATCCATTTAGCCTGTATTCTTTCAATACTTTAGAAATACAGGGTGATTCAAAACGAATACCACAACTTTAGGAATTTAAAACTCTGCAACGACAGAAGGCAGAGCTAAGCACTATGTGTCGGCGAATTAAGGGAGCTATAAAGTTTCATTTAGTTGTACATTTGTTCGCTTGAGGCGCTGTCGACTAGGCGTCAGCGTCAGTTGATGCTAAGATGGCGACCGCTCAACAGAAAGCTTTTTGTGTTATTGAGTACGGCAGAAGTGAATCGACGACAGTTGTTCAGCGTGCATTTCGAACGAAGTATGGTGTTAAACCTCCTGATAGGTGGTGTATTAAACGTTGGTATTTCAGCCAATAAAGTTTTTGGTCCGTTTTTCTTTGAAGGTGCTACTGTAACTGGACTACAGTATCTGGAGATGTTAGAGAATTGGCTGTTCCCTCAGCTCGAACAAGAAGCACAACAATTCATATTTCAGCAGGATGGAGCGCCACCACATTGGCACTTATCTGTCTGTAACTACCTGAACGTCAACTACCCGAGGCGATGGATCGGCCGCCAGGCAGCCCGTGACAGAGCACTTCATCACTGGCCTCCAAGAAGCCCTGATCTTACCCCCTGCGATTTTTTCTTATGGGGGTATGTTAAGGATATGGTGTTTCGGCCACCTCTCCCAGCCACCATTGATGATTTGAAACGAGAAATAACAGCAGCTATCCAAACTGTTACGCCTGATATGCTACAGAGAGTGTGGAACGAGTTGGAGTATCGGGTTGATATTGCTCGAGTGTCTGGAGGGGGCCATATTGAACATCTCTGAACTTGTTTTTGAGTGAAAAAAAACCTTTTTAAATACTCTTTGTAATGATGTATAACAGAAGGTTATATTATGTTTCTTTCATTAAATACACATTTTTAAAGTTGTGGTATTCTTTTTGAATCACCCTGTAGATACACGATCTGCTTTCATTGCAGGGGCGCTGCTTGAAGGTTCATTGCTAAATCTACAGATCACTTCACCCTCAAAATCTGGGGTTCTCATGTCATGCCTACCATCACCAATATGCTGAGCATGCAAACTGGCAGTTTTCCTAAGTGTCCATGAACTACAGCACAGAAACTGTGGTATGAATGTCTTCTGTTAGGGAACCGATTTTCGTAGAAACAAAGAGCTGCACTTTCATTTCCATGTGCCTCAGTGTAACACAAAATCATGTCAGTAAGCTCATCAGAACTATACTGCACGTTTCTGAGCTGTGTGCATTACGTATCGGGGCCACTTGCTTATACCGACAGTAGCTGTTTTTGGCGAATGTCTCCGACCAGTTGCTGGGTAACCGATGGACGCCTTACTGCCAGGCGTCGCCGAGCAGCATTCAAGGTCTTGTCGATGGAACTGTGATAGTTCGGGGTCCGCTGTCACAGCAGACATGTTGACATCCATGTGGGCTGAATATCGCGTAAATTCAGCAGCCTGGGCTGGAATGCGTATTGATGGCGCCAAGACGCTGGTTGAATTTCGAAGGTCAGTCACTCAAGCATTTGGGAGAATGAAACATGACTTGGGAGTCCGTTTCACCAGAGGACAGTGGATTTTATGATAATCACCCATTCCCAGCTACAGACAGCAGTTCTGAATTTGATAAGTAACGGTCCTAACCAGTCCTAAGTAAAGAAGGCAAAGCAGAAAGGTGGAAGGAATATATAGAGAGTCTGTACAAGGGCGATGTACTTGAGGGCAAATGATAGAGGACGTAGATGAAGATGAAATGAGAGATATGATACTACGCGAAGAATTTGACAGAGCAAGAAGGCACTGGGAGTAGACAATAGTCCGTTAGAACTACAGACAGCTTTGGGAGAGCCAGCCATGACAAAACTCTTCCATCTGGTGAGCAAGATGTATGAGACAGGCGAAATACCCTCAGACTTTAAGAAGAATATAACAATTCCATTCCCAGAGAAAGAAGACGTTGACAGGTGTGAAAACTGCCGAACTATCAGTTTAATAAGTCACGGTTGCAAAATACGAACACGAATTCCTTATAGACGAATGGAAAAACTCGTAGAAGCCGACCTCAGGGAAGATCAGTTTGGATTCCGTAGAAATGTTGGAACACGCGTGGCAATACTGACTCTACAGCTTACCTTAGAATATAGGTTAAGAAAAGGCAAACCTACATTTCTAGCATTTGCAGACTTAGAGAAAGCTTTCGACAATTTTGATTGGAGTGAAATTCTGAAGGTGGCAGGGATAAAACACTGGGACCGAAAGGCTATTTACAATTTATACAGAAACCAGATGGCAGTTATAAGAGTCGAGGGGCACAAAAGGGAAGCAGTGGTTGACAACGGAGCGAGACACGATTGTAGCCTATTCCCGATGTCGTTCAATCTGTATACTGAGCAAGCAATAAAGGAAATATAAAAATTTGGAGTAGGAATTAAAATACATGGAGAAGAAATAAAAGCTTTGAGGTTTGCCGGCGACATTGTAATTCTGTCAGAGACAGCAATGTATCTGGAAGAGTAGTTGAACGGTCTTGAAAGGAGGATATAAGATGTACATGAACAAACGCAAATCGAGGATAATGGAATCTAATCGATTTAAATTAGGTGACGCTGAGGGCATTAGATTAGGAAACGCGAGACTTAAAATACTAGAAAAGTATGGAATGTAGTCGAATTAAATCGGGTGATGCTGAGGGAAAGAGATTAGGAAATGAGACACTGAAAGAAATGGATGAGTTTTGCTATTTGGGAAGCAAAATAATTAATGATGGTCGAAGTAGAAAGGATATAAAATGTAGACTGGCTCTGGCAAGGAAAGTGTTTCTGATGAAGAGAAATTTGTTAACATCGGGTATAGATCTAGGTGTCAGGAAGTCTTTTCTGAAAGTATTTATATGGAGTGTATCCTTGTAAGACAAGAAGAGAATAGAAGCATTCGACGTGTGGTGCAGCAGAAGAATGCTGAAGATTAGTTGGTTAGATCATGTAACTAATGAAAAAAAAAATGTGTATGAAATCTTATGGAACTGCTAAGGTCATCAGTCCCTAAGCTTACACACAACTTAACCTACATTATCCTACGGACAAGCACACACACCCATGCCTGAGGGAGGACTCGAAGCTCCGCCGAGACCAGCCGCACAGTCCATGACTGCAGTGCCCCAGACCGCTCGGCTAATCCCGCGCGGCTGTAACTAATGAGGAGGTACTGAATAGAATTGGGGTGAAGAGTAATTTGTGGCACAACTTGACTAGAAAAAGGGATCGTTTCGTAGGACACGTTTGAGGCATCAAGGTATCGCTGATTTAGTATTGGAGGGCAGCGTGAAGGGTTAAAATAGGATAGGGAGACCAAGAGATGAATACACTAAGCAGATTCAGAAGGATGTAGGCTGCAGTAGGTACTTGGAGATGAAGAAGCTTGCACAGGATAGAATAACATGAAGAGCTGTATGAAATCAGTCTCTGGAGTGAAGACCACAACAACAAAAAATAACGGTTGTGGCCCCAGGCATCCTGGTTATCTTCCTAGCAAGCGAATGATTTTCCTGTGGCTGGCCTAATATAATGTGGGGCGAGTACAGACTCGTTTGTTTCTGTGATGGGCTATCTGTAGCGGTTTTGAGCAGGTTTCGCGACATTTGGCAAACGTTAGCTAATCATTAAATTTACTACTCGCAGTTTATAGTTTTGCTGTCGTGCTGCTGAGAAAAAAAAAGAAAAGAAAAAAAGGACGAAAAACCCGGGTTCGAGTCCCGTCCGATAGAAATTTTCACTATCGTCATTGCATTATATTATACAACTGGACGTGATTCGTATTCGCAACCGCGAATATATTTTATGTCTTTCATAGCAGCTGAAGTAGCCGCATCGTAATTCTACAGAGCACAGGCACTGCATTTTCGTATTCGTGATTATGGCTACTCCGCTAATTTAGTGGTTCGAGACTATTACTATTAGTAGTATTATAGTTAACTCTTGACTTGAAGCACTTGGTCGCAGATATTGGTTTTTGTATTTTATTTTAGGTGCTGCTGTACTTATGCAACTATTCGTGATTTTAAAATTTTGAATATTGTAGTTGCTTGTTTTTGAGTTAATTTTTTTTCTTTATGTTATTGACTTTCCACATTAATTTTCATCCTTTTTCGTTATCTGATTGTTTTGTTACAGAGATAATAAGTTTTTATTTATGGAAATACTATTTAATTCGCAAAGTACCTTAGCACTCTCCAATCAGCTATGGAAATACTATTTAATTCGCAAAGTACCTTAGCACTCTCCAATCAGCTACCCATCACTTCACTTTGACTGAGTACTAACTGCAAGAAAGTCTTATATACGGTGGCCCGTGCAAAGCTCACGTCACCCGTAAAAACTGTAGATTAAGGTGTTCAAACATACAGACAGACAGGTACGACGGTCTTAGACAAAACTTTGTATTGTGATATCTGTTCTCCCATGATCCTATTCTGATGAAATGAAAGCCTTTACCGTGCCCCACGCTATGCTGAAGTACCTGTGAAAATGTGTGAAAGTTCGTCAAGCAGATAAGTGTGTTCAGACAGACAAGACTGATCTAGTAAATTTTGAATCACGATATCTTTTAGTTCCATGATCCGCTTTTGGTGAACTAAAGTCTGTGTGGTGCCCCAAGCTATGCTCAAGGTACCTGCAAAACCCCGAGAAAATTCGTCAAGTAGTTTTGGAGAAGTGTGTTCAAACAAATAAGCAGGCAGACATGACATTTTTACAGTTTATTACTAGTATAGACTGATGAACCAAAACACTATGACCATCTGCATAACAGCTTGTTTGTCCGTCTTTGGAACGAAATACATGACTGATTCCGCGTATCAGGGATCCGACCGCTTGTTGATAGATTTGTGGAGGTACGTGTCATTATATGTCTCCGCACAGGTCATGTAATTCGCTTAAATATCGCGGGGCTGATTTGCGTACGCGGTGATGGTGCCAGGTAGCGACCCAGAAGGGTTTTATAAGATTTACATCAGGCGCATTTGCTCGCCGAGACATCAACTTCAGTTCACCATATGCTCCTCAAACCACTGTAGCAAGGTTCTGGCTCCTAGACATAGATAATTATACTGCTGAAAGATGACATCGCCATCGGGAAGACATCAAAGCATGAAGGGATGCTGGTGGTTCGCAGCTGTTAGCGTGTCTTCGATTACTACTACAGGTGTCGTGCATGTGCAGGAGAATGTCTGCCATACGAGATGCGACAATAAAATAATGAGACTGATTTTCCAGAATGAGATTTTCACTCTGCAGCGGAGTGTGCGCTGATATGAAATTTCCTGACAGATTAAGTGTGCCAGACCGAGACTCGAACTCGGGACCTTTGCCTTTCGCGGGCAAGTGCTCTACCAACTGAGCTACCCAAGCACGACTCACGACCCCCCCTCCCCCCCCTCCCCCCCCTCACAGCTTCAATTCTGCCAGTACCTCGTCTCCTACCTTGCAAACTTTACAGAAGCTCTCCTGCGAACCTTGCAGAACTAGCACTCCTGAAAGAAAGGATATTGCGGAGACAGAATGAGATTTTCACTCTGCAGCGGAGCGTGCGCTGATATGAAATTTCCTGACAGATTAAAACTGTGTGCCAGACCGAGACTCGGGACCTTTGCCGTTCGCGGGCAAGTGCTCTACGAACTGAGCTACCCAAGCACGACTCACCCCCTCCCCCCCCCCCCCTCACAGCTTCAATTCTGCCAGTACCTCGTCTCCTACCTCGCAAACTTTACAGAAGCTCTCCTGCGAACCTTGCAGAACTAGCACTCCTGAAAGAAAGGATATTGCGGAGACAGAATGAGATTTTCACTCTGCAGCGGAGCGTGCGCTGATATGAAATTGCCTGACAGATTTAAACTGTGTGCCAGACCACCGAGACTCGAACTCGGGACCTTTGCCTTTCGCGGGCAAGTACTCTACCAACTGAGCTACCCAAGCACGACTCACGACCCCCCCCCCCCCCACACACACCCCTCACAGCTTCAATTCTGCCAGTACCTCGTCTCCTACCTTCCAAACTTTACAGAAGCTCTCCTGCGAACCTTGCAGAACTAGCACTCCTGAAAGAAAGGATATTGCGGAGACAGAATGAGATTTTCACTCTGCAGCGGAGTGTGCACTGATATAAAACTTCCTGGTACTTGCCCGCGAAAGGCAAAGGTCCCGAGTTCGAGTCTCGGTCTGGCACACAGTTTTAATCTGTCAGGAAGTATTGAGACTGATTTTCTTTGCAAGATGTGGCAACCCTGCAGGCTTGCGTAGGCATAATATCTTTGACCTTGGTCTATAAGTTGCTTCTAGTCCAAGCAGCACATCGATGCAACTGCTCAGTCGTGAGTTGTGCTGTAATAAGTTAACACGTGTTTGTGTCTCTCGTCACAGAAATGGAACTGCATAATATTGGGCAACGGTATGCCTTTTTTGGCGTCAAATTGGTTGAAAACGCGACGACAACTTACGGTAAGCTTCAGAAGGCTTTTGGAGAGGAGGTCATGTCAAGAGCTCCAGTTTTTCGTTGGCATAAAGTGTTTAGTGAAGGCAGAACGAATGTTGAGGATGAAGACCGCAGTGGACGACCATCAACCTCACGGACGGATGTCAACTTGGCCAGGGTGCGTGAACTCGTACGATCTGAACGAAGATTATCCGTGAAAATGATTGCAGAAGAACTGAACATCAATCTCGAAACGGTTCGTTTAATAATAACTGAAGATCTTGGTATGAGAAAGATTTGTGCAAAAATGTCAGTACAGCAATTTTTAATCTCAAAACAAATTTCAGTACTACCACAGCCACCTTATTCACCAGATATCGCTCTGTGCGACTTTTTTTATATTTCCAAGAGTCAAAACGGTGGTCAAGGGACACCATTTTCAAACAATACAGGATGTCCAAAAATCTGTGGAGACGGTCTTGGAGGATATTACGGAAGATGAGTTCCAGAAATGTTACCATCTATGACAGAAGCGCTGGAAAAAGTGTGCGCAATCAGAAGGGAACTACTTTGAAGGAGACAACACTAAGACTAAAACGGTAAGCAACATTTTTTTTTTTTTCATATCAGTCTCACTACTTTATTGCCGCACCTAGTAGCATAATACTGCTCCCACCTGCACGTTTTGAGCCGCCTTTTACCTAGATGACGGCGTTTGTGAAGACGACCACTGACCTATTGTAGCAAAAATATGATTCACCCGAAGAGTCGACACGTTTACATTGATCGACGGTCGAATTCCGAGGGTTCCGCGCCCACTGCAGTCACATTTGACGATGTCGGGTCGACGTGTGAACACGTAGAGATGGTCTGCTGCAGATCTCTATGTTCAATAATGCATGGTGAACAGTGTGCTCGGAAACACTTGTTCGTGAAGCAGCACTGTGCTCTTTCGGCAGAGATGCCACAGATGACCATGTATCCTATTTTACCGAACAGACAAGATTCCGAACCCCACGTTTTTTAAGAGTCGCGGTTAGGGAAATTTTCACTGTCCTACCTGTTCCCGTAGATGCTGACGACAACAACATGTGAACATTCGACCATCTTTGCCGTTTACAAGACGTTCCTTCAAAGGCTCTGAATAATCTGGCCTTTGTCAAAGTCGCTCATCTCAATGGAGTTCCACATTTGCGGCCCGTGATCAGCTGTGCGTGTCTGTTCCACTTACACACTTTTGTTACGGCGTCACGTGACCATAACGCTAGCGGGCAGTCTCGCAGTGGTCAGTGGTCAGAATTTTTTGGCTTATCAGTGTAGATTCAACACGACGTTAGGACAGCCGGAAAAGCTACAAACCCCCCGAAGACGTCCCCTGTAACAGAGCACGAAACAGCCGGCCACGGTGGCCGAGCGGTTCTAGGCGCTTCAGTCAGGAACCGCGCGACTGCTACGGTCGCAGGTTCGAATCCTGCCTCGGGCATGGATGTGTGTGATGTCCTTAGGTTAGTTAGGTTTAATTAGTTCTAATTTCTAGGGGACTGATGACCATAGTGCTCAGAGCCATTTGAACCATTTGAAGAGCACGAAACATTGGGTTTCAAAAGGAATTTCCTCCAGCCACGGGCTAACAGCCTCGATAATTTTAATAAGTCTTACCTGGGCTGGTTAACTCACCTCAGAGTGAAATGCAGGGTTGATCAGTTTTCGGTGAAATTTCCAAGGGCGACCGCCAAGGGTGAGTAAACCATCTCCGCAGAAGATCCGGAGGACGCGTCTGACGAAGTATGTGCGGTCTACCATCTTTGATGTTAGCAAGACGTGCTGCACATCATCTGGGTGCAGCACGATCACCACCAACTTTGGCCCCATGTAGAACCTGTCGTCAGCACAACAAGGGTACCAACTTTTACGGGAGACAGCTGTACACATACAGTTAACTAAAATCAGTGTAGCACAACAGTTCACATACCCGACGATACACCAGTGAGGAACTTTACACGACTGAACAAGGAATGTGCAATTCCCTAGGAAGTCATTAAGATATGCTGTCTCCGTGTCCTGCAAACAAAGCCTCGAAAACCTGCGCAAAATTTTAGCGGTGGCCTGCGTCTGTTACTGGAGGTCTGTCTAAACAGGTTTTAGACACACTGACGGAAAAAAAATTACAACACAAAAAATAATTAATGTAGAGTAGTGAAATTTCTGGAATGCATTTGTCTAGGAAACACACTTTCAGTGATCAACATTGCGAGATCACAGGTTGATGTAACCACGAGATAAGCCATAGCAAATAGGAAATCCTGGTACATTAATAATCGGTGTAACCGCCGGAATGTTGAATGCAAGCACACAAACGGGCATCCAATGTGTTGTACAGGTAGTGGATGTTAGTTAGTGGGATAGAGTTCCATGGTTGTTGCTCTTGGTCCAGATCCGGTGATCGAACATGTCGACACTCTATCGACAACAGCACACGTTTGACTCGCTTGATGCAGCCCGCCACGAATTCCTCTCCTGTGCCAACCTCTTCACCTCACAGTAGCACTTACAACGTACATCCTCAATTATTTCCCGAATGTACTCCAATCTCTGTCTTCCTCTACAGTTTTTGCACACTGCAGCCCCCTCTAGTACCAGGGAAGTCATTCCTTCATGTCTTAACAGACGTCCTATCATCCTATGACTTCTCCTTATCAGTGTTTTCCACATGTTCCTTACCTCTCCAATACTGCGCAGAACCTCCTCAAAAAAATGGTTCAAATGGCTCTGAGCACTACGGGACTTAACTTCTAAGGTCATCAGTTCCCCAGAACTTAGAACTACTTAAACCTAACTAAACTAAGGACATCACACACATCCATGCCAGAGGCAGGATTCGAACCTGCGACCGTAGCGGTCGCACGGTTCCAGACTGTAGCGCCTAGAACCGCTCGGCCACCCCGGCCGGCTCCGAACCTCCTCATTCCTTATCTTATCGGTCCACCTAATTTTCAACATTCGTCTGTAGCACCACGTCTCAAATCCACCGACTCTTTTCTGTTCCGGTTTCCGCACACTCTATGTTTCACGGCCATATAATGCCGTGCTAAAACCGTACATTCTCAGAAATTCCTTCCTCAAATTTTCACCTATGTTTAATGATAGTAGACATCTATTCGCCAGGAATGCCCTTTTTGCTATTGCTAGTCTGCTTTTGATGTCGTCCTTGATCCGTCCGTAATTGGTTATTTTGCTGCCTAGGTCGAAGAATTCCTTACCCTCATCTGCTTCGTGGCCATCAATCCTGATGTTAAGTTTCTCGCTGTTCTCATTTCTGCTAATTCTCGTTACTTTCGTCTTTCTTCGATTTACTCTCAATCCGTATTCTGTACTCATTATATTGTTCATAGCATTCAGCAGATCATGCAATTCTTCTTAACTTCCACTCAGGATATCAATGAAATCAGCGAATCGTATCATTGATATCCTTTCAAACTGTATTTTATTTCCGTCACTGCTTCTTCGATGCACAGATTGAACAGTATGGGGGAAAGACTACATCCCTGTCTTACATCCTTTTTGATCTGAGCGCTTCGTTCTTGGTCGTCCACTCGTTTCATTCCCTCTTGGCTGTCGTACATATTGTATATGACTCGTCTCTCCCTATAGCTTATTCCAACTTTTCTCATAATTTGGACATCTTCCACCATTTTACATTGTCGAACGCTTTTTCCAGGTCTGCAAATCCTATGAACGTGTCTTAATCTTTCCATTGTCAACCTCAATGTCAGAATTACCTCTCTTGTGCCTTTACCCTTTCTAAAGCCAAACTGATCGTCATCTAGCACATCCTCAATTTTCTTTTCCATTCTTCTGTATATTATTCTAAAAAAATGGTTCAAATGGCTCTGAGCACTATGGGACTTAACTTCTAAGGTCATCAGTCCCCTAGAACTTAGAACTACTGAAACCTAACTAACCTAAGGACATCACACACATCCATGCCCTAGGCAGGATTCGAACCTGCGGATATTATTCTAGTCAGCTACTTGGATGCATGAGCTGTTAAGCTGATTCTGCGATAATTCTCGCACTTGTCAGCTGTTGCAGTCTTCGCAATTGTGTGGATGATTTTTTCCAACGTGAGTAGTCGTTTTGTTGCCACTCCCCCCCAATGATTTTGGAAATTCTGATAGGGTGTTGTCTAGCCCTTCTACCTTATTTGATTTTAAGTCCTCCACAGCTCTCTTAAATTCTGATTCTAATTCTGGATCCCCTGTCTCTTCTAAATCGATTCATGTTTCTTCTTCCATCACATCACACAAATCTCCCCCCTGATAGAGTCAAGCAGTATATTGCTCCCTCCTACGTATATATCGCGAAGGGACCATGAGGATAAAATCAGAGAGATTAGAGCCCACACAGAAGCATACCGACAATCCTTCTTTCCACGAACAATACGAGACTGGAATAGAAGGGAGAACCGATAGAGGTACTCAGGGTACCCTCCGCCACACACCGTCAGGTGGCTTGCGGAGTATGGATGTAGATGTAGATGTAGATGTACAGACAGACAGGTACGACGGTCTTAGACAAAACTTTGTGATATCTGTTCTCCCATGATCCTATTCTGACGAAATGAAAGCCTTTACCGTGCCCCACGCTATGCTGAAGTACCTCTGAAAATCTTCTCTGTAGGAACCAGTACGGTTTCCCATAGCAGCGATCGAGAGAAGCCCAGCTCGCTGTGTTTGTCCACGAGACCCAGAAAGCAGTAGACAGCGCCGCTCTCTTAGATGTCGTGTTTCTTGACTTCCGGAAGGCGTTCAATACAGCTGCGTACTGCCGCCTGATGAACAAAATACAAGTGTGCGGAATAGCAGACCAACTGATGATGATGATGAGTGATTGGTGTGAACTGTTTCAAGTAGGCAGAATACAGTATTCTAATAATTTTCATATGTGCAAATCAAATGATCCGTCGACATTCTGCTACGATATTTCGGCCCAGATACGTCCGGCCAACTTCAGATGAGCGGACAACTACACTCCTGGAAATTGAAATAAGAACACCGTGAATTCATTGTCCCAGGAAGGGGAAACTTTATTGACACATTCCTGGGGTCAGATACATCACATGATCACACTGACAGAACCACAGGCACATAGACACAGGCAACAGAGCATGCACAATGTCGGCACTAGTACAGTGTATATCCACCTTTCGCAGCAATGCAGGCTGCTATTCTCCCATGGACACGATCGTAGAGATGCTGGATGTAGTCCTGTGGAACGGCTTGCCATGCCATTTCCACCTGGCGCCTCAGTTGGACCAGCGTTCGTGCTGGACGTGCAGACCGCGTGAGACGACGCTTCATCCAGTCCCAAACATGCTCAATGGGGGACAGATCCGGAGATCTTGCTGGCCAGGGTAGTTGACTTACACCTTCTAGAGCACGTTGGGTGGCACGGGATACATGCGGACGTGCATTGTCCTGTTGGAACAGCAAGTTCCCTTGCCGGTCTAGGAATGGTAGAACGATGGGTTCGATGACGGTTTGGATGTACCGTGCACTATTCAGTGTCCCCTCGACGATCACCAGTGGTGTACGGCCAGTGTAGGAGATCGCTCCCCACACCATGATGCCGGGTGTTGGCCCTGTGTGCCTCGGTCGTATGCAGTCCTGATTGTGGCGCTCACCTGCACGGCGCCAAACACGCATACCACCATCATTGGCACCAAGGCAGAAGCGACTCTCATCGCTGAAGACGACACGTCTCCATTCGTCCCTCCATTCACGCCTGTCGCGACACCACTGGAGGCGGGCTGCACGATGTTGGGGCGTGAGCGGAAGACGGCCTAACGGTGTGCGGGACCGTAGCCCAGCTTCATGGAGACGGTTGCGAATGGTCCTCGCCGATACCCCAGGAGCAACAGTGTCCCTAATTTGCTGGGAAGTGGCGGTGCGGTCCCCTACGGCACTGCGTAGGATCCTACGGTCTTGGCGTGCATCCGTGCGTCGCTGCGGTCCGGTCCCAGGTCGACGGGCACGTGCACCTTCCGCCGACCACTGGCGACAACATCGATGTACTGTGGAGACCTCACGCCCCACGTGTTGAGCAATTCGGCGGTACGTCCACCCGGCCTCCCGCATGCCCACTATACGCCCTCGCTCAAAGTCCGTCAACTGCACATACGGTTCACGTCCACGCTGTCGCGGCATGCTACCAGTGTTAAAGACTGCGATGGAGCTCCGTGTGCCACGGCAAACTGGCTGACACTGACGGCGGCGGTGCACAAATGCTGCGCAGCTAGCGCCATTCGACGGCCAACACCGCGGTTCCTGGTGTGTCCGCTGTGCCGTGCGTGTGATCATTGCTTGTACAGCCCTCTCGCAGTGTCCGGAGCAAGTATGGTGGGTCTGACACACCGGTGTCAATGTGTTCTTTTTTCCATTTCCAGGAGTGTATTGAAGACACCCAGGTGCACTCACAGTATTTTTGCCGGATCTCGTGCATGCAAATGGGCTGGCGTCTTTCGGCGCATGCGTCAATTGATGGATATGCACGGGCAGCCGAGTTGTGTGTGCTGCCGTCGGTGCTGAAGTGAAAGGTGATCTAATAATTGGGTATCGAATGACCCCGTCTATTCCGCTGTGTCTGGACAACTTTAATTGTAGTATTTCCACTTTTATCCAGTTGAAAGTCGTTGTCACGACTTACACTGAAGAGACAATGAAATCGTGTAGGGCCCCAGCGACCACGCAAAGGTGCCGCAACACGACTTGGCACGAACTCGACTGATGTCTGAAGCACTGCTGGAGGGAACTGACTATGAATCCTGCAGAGCTGTCCGTCTTCTGAACAGCACGTTGCAAAACATCCTAGATATGTTCAAAAATGTTCATGTCTGGAGAGTTTGGTGGCCTGAGGAAGCGTGTCTGCAGCCATTCTGTAGCAATCCTGGACGTGTGGGGTGTCGCATTGTCCTGCTGGAATTTCCCAAGTCCGTCGGAATGCAAAATGGACATGAATGGATGCAGGTGATGAGACAGGATGCTTACGTGCATGTCATCCGTCAGCGTCGTGCCTAGGCGTATCAGGGGCCCCGTATCACTCCAACTGTACAAGCCCCACACCATTACAGAGCCTCCACCAGTTTGAAGAGTCCCCTGCTGACATGCAGGGTCCACGGATTCATGAGGTTGTCGACGTACCCGTACACGTCAATCCGATCGATACAATATGAATCGAAACTCGTCAGACCAGGCAACATGTTTCCAGTCGTCAACAGTCGAATGTCGTTGTTGACGGGCCCAGGCAAGGACTAAATATTTGTGTCGTGCAGTCATCAAGGGTACACGAGTGGGCCTTCGGCTCTGAAATCCCATATCGATGATGTTTCGTTGAATGGTTCGTACGCTGACACTTCTCGATGGCCCAACATTGAAATCTGCAGCCATGTGTGGAAGGATTGCACTTCTGTCACGTGGAAAGATTCTCTTCAGCCGTCGTTGGTCCCATTCTTGCAGGATCACTTTCAGGTCGCAGCGATGTCGAGATTTGATGTTTTACCTGATTCCTGACATTCGCGGTACACTTGTGAAACGGTCTTACGGTTAAATCCCCACTTCATCGTTACCTCGGGGATGCTGTGTCGCCGGCCGAAGTGGCCGTGCGGTTAAAGGCGCTGCAGCCTGGAACCGCGAGACGGCATGGATGTTTGTGATGTCATTAGGTTAGTTAGGTTTAACTAGTTCTAAGTTCTAGGGGACTAATGACCTCAGCAGTTTCCCATAGTGCTCAGAACCATTTGAACCATTTGATGCTGTGTCTCATCGCTCGTTCGCCGACTAGAACACCCTTTGAAACTCACATAAATGTTGATAACCTGCCATTGTAGCACCAGTAGACGATCTAACAACTGCGCCAGACACTTTTGTCTTATAATGGCGTTGCCGACAGCAGTACCGTGTTCTGTCAGTTTACACATCTCTGTATTTGAATACGAATGCCTATACCAGTTTCTTTGGAGTTTCAGTGTATAAGATTATGGGCAAGCCGTATTTCCACAGATTTTTTAATTACTGGATCCCAAAAACTGGAAACTGGACATAAAATTTTTGTCCTATTGTATTCCACTGAGGATCCCATGGACGTTGTACGTATCGGAAAATCTAAAAGGACCCAATGAACCATATTTGAAGAAAAATTGCTACTCTTCTGAACAATAATCCTCTACCTAAACAAGTTATCTAGAGGCGAAGAGCATACAATGCAGTACCACCAAGACTGTATGGTCTTCCCAATATTCACAAGGGTGGTGTCGCACAAGGATTAATACTGAGTAATACTGGTGCGTCGACCTATTCTACTGCAAAACGTCTGGCCTGTCAGCTCAAGTGGTATGCGGGTAAATGTTGTCGTCATATACGTAATTCTGTGTATTTTGTCAATCGCTTGAAGACAGTTAAGTTTAGCAGCTCGGATTCATTAGTTGGCTTTGATGTGTTTTCACTTTTTACCAAAGTGCCTTTAATGGACTTGTTACAGCTTACTGGTAACTTATTCACTGCTGACATCGCGGTTTAGTTTGAATATGCCCTATCCTTAACCTAATTCTTATTTAATAACGAATTTTTCGAACAAACAGATGGAGTCGCCATGGGGAGCCATTTGTCCCCAATCGTGGCTAATCTTTTTATGGCTGACTTTGAGGAGAAAGCATCTGAATCTGCTGTTTTAAAGCCCACTGTTTTCTGGCATTAGGTAGATGATCTCTTTAATAGCCTCGAGGCAGGCAATAACTGGAGAAATTTCTTTGTCACTTAAACTCATTACATGAGGACATCAAATTTACGATGGAGATATTAAAAAATGGGACTTTACCTTTTCTAGACGTGTTAGTACGGCCTAAGAATGGTGAGTCATTGGGACACTCCGTGCACAGAAAACCCACGCACACAGATCTACACTCCTGGAAATGGAAAAAAGAACACATTGACACCGGTGTGTCAGACCCACCATACTTGCTCCGGACACTGCGAGAGGGCTGTACAAGCAATGATCACACGCACGGCACAGCGGACACACCAGGAACCGCGGTGTTGGCCGTCGAATGGCGCTAGCTGCGCAGCATTTGTGCACCGCCGCCGTCAGTGTCAGCCAGTTTGCCGTGGCACACGGAGCTCCATCGCAGTCTTTAACACTGGTAGCATGCCGCGACAGCGTGGACGTGAACCGTATGTGCAGTTGACGGACTTTGAGCGAGGGCGTATAGTGGGCATGCGGGAGGCCGGGTGGACGTACCGCCGAATTGCTCAACACGTGGGGCGTGAGGTCTCCACAGTACATCGATGTTGTCGCCAGTGGTCGGCGGAAGGTGCACGTGCCCGTCGACCTGGGACCGGACCGCAGCGATGCACGGATGCACGCCAAGACCGTAGGATCCTACGCAGTGCCGTAGGGGACCGCACCGCCACTTCCCAGCAAATTAGAGACACTGTTGCTCCTGGGGTATCGGCGAGGACCATTCGCAACCGTCTCCATGAAGCTGGGCTACGGTCCCGCACACCGTTAGGCCGTCTTCCGCTCACGCCCCCAACATCGTGCAGCCCGCCTCCAGTGGTGTCACGACAGGCGTGAATGGAGGGACGAATGGAGACGTGTCGTCTTCAGCGATGAGAGTCGCTTCTGCCTTGGTGCCAATGATGGTCGTATGCGTGTTTGGCGCCGTGCAGGTGAGCGCCACAATCAGGACTGCATACGACCGAGGCACACACGGCCAACACCCGGCATCATGGTGTGGGGAGCGATCTCCTACACTGGCCGTACACCACTGGTGATCGTCGAGGGGACACTGAATAGTGCACGGTACATCCAAACCGTCATCTAACCCATCGTTCTACCATTCCTAGACCGGCAAGGGAACTTGCTGTTCCAACAGGACAATGCACGTCCGCATGTATCCCGTGCCATCCAACGTGCTCTAGAAGGTGTACGTCAACTACCCTGGCCAGCAAGATCTCCGGATCTGTCCCCCATTGAGCATGTTTGGGACTGGATGAAGCGTCGTATCACGCGGTCTGCACGTCCAGCACGAACGCTGGTCCAACTGAGGCGCCAGGTGGAAATGGCATGGCAAGCCGTTCCACAGGACTACATCCAGCATCTCTACGATCGTCTCCATGGGAGAATAGCAGCCTGCATTGCTGCGAAAGGTGGATATACACTGTACTAGTGCCGACATTGTGCATGCTCTGTTGCCTGTGTCCATGTGCCTGTGGTTCTGTCAGTGTGATCATGTGATGTATCTGACCCCAGGAATGTGTCAATAAAGTTTCCCCTTCCTGGGACAATGAATTCACGGTGTTCTTATTTCAATTTCCAGGAGTGTATATCTCCAGGTGTCTAGGTGCCATCACCCAGGACAAACCGTCGGCGTTTTTAGAACCTCAATACATCGGGCGCACGTAATATCGGACGATGAAAACCTCCAAGCAGAATTAGAACGCTTGGAGAAAATTTTTAAAAGTGAATGGCTACACTTCACGCCAAACAAGGAAGCCCATACAAAAAGAATGGTTCAAATGGCTCTGAGCACTATGGGACTTAACTTCTAAGATCATCAGTCCCACAGAACTTAGAGCTACTTAAACCTAACTACCCTAAGGACATCACACACATCCATGCCCGAGGCAGGATTCGAACCTGCGACCGTAGCAGTCGCGCGGTTCCAGACTGTAGCACCTAGAACCGCTCGGCCACTCCGGCCGGCTACATCTTAATTCTTCATATCTACATATCTGCAGCCCTCTACCGCTGGAGGGCTCCGAATTGTACCGTGTAACAGGGCAATGCGTAGCCTAACTACGTCGGCATGTGAGAAACATGCTGTTGTAATGTGTTTCGAAATCGAAAAGTTCATCGACGAATGGAGCGCCAGACCACATACTAACGCTGCGAAATCTGTAGCAATCCAACGTCTTCACTGTCATCGACCATCCTCCATAGAGACCCGACTCGGTTCCATTCCATTTTCATCGCTTTCCAAAACTTAAAGAACACCTTCGAGGACTTCACCTTGATAGTGATGAGGCGGTGCAAGCTGAGGTGAGGTTCTGACTCCATCAACGAAGTCAAACATTCTACAGTGCCAGTATCAACAAAGTGGTCCCTCGTTCAGAGAAATGTGTTCAGCGCCAGGATGTTACACTGGTAATCCAGTTCGTGACATACTCATTACGCCTTCGCCCCATGATCTTGTTAGTTTGAGTAATGCACCATTGCAGGGATGTTTGCCTAAGCCGCGCGGGATTAGCCGAGCGGTCTCAGGCGCTGCAGTCATGGACTGTGGGGCTGGTCCCGGCGGAGGTTCGAGTCCTCCCTCGGGCATGGGTGTGTGTGTTTGTACTTAGGATAATTTAGGTAAGTAGTGTGTAAGCTTAGGGGCTGATGACCTTAGCAGTTAAGTCCCATAAGATATCACACACATTTGAACATTTGACTATGTCGAGGAGTAAATATTACACACGAAGAACAACGATGCAGAATATTAATAATGTTCGTTTTATTTAAATCGCTTTCAGATTTTTCACATAAAAAGTTCAGAGGCATTACTCTCCTGCATGCCCCCTTAAGTGACAAACACCTTGTAACGGCTGTGTCTGGAAATGTTATTACTTGACATTTAATTATGACAAATTGTACGAAAAACGACGCGTTATTGCTAGACCGCCACTGTGCCGTAGCAATGAAACGTTTACTTTCATAGCATACCATTTATAACAATAAAATCATCAAACACAGGAAGCCTTTAACTACTAACATGTGATCTGCTGTCATTTTATTTAATAAAATCGTAGCTAAAACGATGCGTTTACGAGATATGCTTAATATACACCTGCTCTGAAAGAGCTTACATTCATACCAGGTTCTCTATTATAAAAAAATAAAATAAAAAAACACCCGATATGGAGTTTAACTAGATGCAATATGGCGTCCCCTAAGTTGCGCGTCTAATATAAAATCGATGAAGGATCTCAATGGCCAGGTTCCCTTCATGCGTAATATACCGGATTCTTCATTTTACGCTTCACAATCTAGTGAAACGTGGAATGCTATACTGTGACGTCACCAGCTTCTCGTCCACGGACATTTTCATGTCCTGTGGGAGGACGACTTTAGGCTTATTTGTCAGTATTGTGTGTTTTTCAAATGATATACGGCGCCGATTGCACAGACGGCCCAATAAGACCTTTAACCTGCAGTGTGTGGGTGGTGAAGTACCAGATAGAGGTGGTTCTGCCGTATTTTGGATTTGTTTTGCATATCACGACGTGGTCCCACACATTCACGTTATCGTGAACATCAACCGTAATTGTCCGCAGCTCGTGGTCGTGCGGTAGCGTTCTCGCTTCCCACGCCCGGGTTCCCGGGTTCGATTCCCGGCGGGGTCAGAGATTTTCTCTGCCTCGTGATGACTGGGTGTTGCGTGATGTCCTTAGGTTAGTTAGGTTTAAGTAGTTCTAAGTTCTAGGGGACTGATGACCATAGATGTTAAGTCCCATAGTGCTCAGAGCCAAGCCATCAACCGTAATGAAACTTTCCTGGCAGATTAAAACTGTGTGCCGGACCGAGACTCGAACTCGGGACCTTTGCCTTTCGCAGCGGGCAAGTGCTCCACCATCTGAGCTACCCAAGCATTACTCACGCCCCGTCCTCACAGCTTTACTTCTGCCAGTACCTCGTGTCCTACTTTCCAAACTTTACAGAAGCTCTCCTGCGAACCTTGCGAAGACGTGGCTTAGCCACAGCCTGGGGGATGTTTCCAGAAGGAGATTTTCACTCTGCAGTGCAGTGTGCGCTGATATGAAACTTCCTGGCAGATTAAAACTGTGTGCGGGGCCGAGACTCGAACTCGGGACCTTTGCCTATCGCGGGCAAGTGCTCTACCAACTGAGCTACCCAAGCACGACTCACGCCCCGTCCTCACAGCCTTACTTCTGCCAGTATCTCGTTTCCTACCTGCCAGTTCTGCAAGGTTCGCAGAAGAGCTTCTGTAAAGTTTGGAAGGTAGGAGACGAGATACTGGCAGAAGTAAAGCTGTGGGGACTGGGTGTGAGTCGTGCTTGGGTAACTCAGTTGGTAGAGCACTTGCCCGCGAAAGGCAAAGGTCCCGAGTTCGAGTCTCAGACCGGCACACAGTTTTAATCTGCAACGAAGCAAGTGATGCCCTTTCTTCTACATGTTCCTAATGAGTATGCTTGGACACTTCCGTCTTCCAAGCGGAGAACAGCCAGATTCACAGCGCTATACCATACGTTCCTGATTTAACGAACACTAGGGAGCCCAGTCCCTCTTCAACTGGCCCTCTGAACAACCCACCTTAATCATGTACAGAATGTCTGAGATTATTTGTAACAGCAAGTGAAAAGTAGCAGTTTATTTCTCGAGTGATAATGTAGACTTTATGACTGCCTTTAGACAGTTACTAAATGAAATGGATTCAGAACAGAACCTTGAGGGTTACATCATTCTACGTCACTGCAGTATCACTCAAGTCAGCCTCCTGGTTTTTTGGCGCTAGAGGAAAACCTTCAGTTTTAGTTTATAGGTGTGAAAGTGACCATTCTTCACTTTTTGCCTAAATTCCGTAATGCTACAACGTTGTTCTTGTTGTGGTCTTCAGTCCAGAGACTGGTTTGATGGAGCTCTCCAAGCTACTCTATTCTGTGCTAGCTTCTTCATCTCCCAGCACCTACTGCAACCTACATCCTTCTGAATCTGTTTAGTGTATTCATCTCTTGGTCTCCGTCTGCGATTTTTAACCTCCATAGCCGGCCGGAGTGGCCGTGCGGTTCTAGGCGCTACAGTCTGGAACCGAGCGACCGCTACGGTCGCAGGTTCGAATCCTGCCTCGGGCATGGATGTGTGTGATGTCCTTAGGTTAGTTAGGTTTAATTAGTTCTAAGTTCTAGGCGACTGATGACCTGAGAAGTTAAGTCACATAGTGCTCAGAGCCATTTGAACCATTTTTTAACCTCCATGCTGCCCTCCAGTACTAAATTGGTGATCCCTTGATGCCTCGGAACATTTCCTACGGAACGATCCCTTCTTCTTGTCAAGTGGTGCCACAGACTCCTCTTCTCCCCAATTCTGTTCAATACCTCCTCATCTGTTATGTGATCTACCCATCTAATCTTCATCATTCTTCTGTAGCACCACATTTCGAAAGCTCCTATTCTCTTCTTGTCCAAACTATTGATCGTCCACGTTTCATTTCCAGACATGGCTACATTCCGTACAAATAGTTTCAGAAACGATTTCATGACACTTAAATCTATACTCGATGTTAACAAATTTCTCTCGCTCAGAAATGCTTTTGCTTGCCATTGCCAGTCTACACTTTATATCCTCTCTACTTGGACCATTATCAGTTATTTTGCTCCCCAAGTAGCAAAACTCAGTTACTACTTTAAGCGTCTCATTTCCTAATCTAATTCCCGCAGAATCACCCGATTTAATTCGACTACATTCCATGATTCATGGGGGGGGGGGGGGGGGGGGGGAGGGGGGGGGGTGCTTCAACGTATGCAAAAGTATCACATTGTACACAATTACGCTATTGGTTTCCAGTCATCGGACAACATGAAGTCTTTACTTGTGCTATATTAAGTCTGACCAGGCTCCCACGGGCAGCCATAAACTCACCTAATCAAGTCTCCGTACTCGCGGTGCAAGTCTCGCGCGTTGCGGATCTTGACAGGCACCTCGCGGAATTCCGGAATGTTGCCGAGGATGGGCACCGTGGGTGGCCCTGGAAGGTCCACGCGGAGTCTGGTGAGCCAGAGCCACCACAGAACCCCCAGCACGCCAGCACAGCACCACACCACCAGCTGCACCAAGGGCCACAACCACCACGCCATGGCTCAACAGCTAGCCTGGGCTCCCAGTTCCAACCTGCAGGCAGAAGCACAGCTGGTCACTCATTGGCGTCGTTCCCAATACCGTGCCTAGGGTAGTTCATACAGAATGGTAAATATGAGACGTTCCAATCAGCAGTATTGATGTTTTAAGGCTTTTACATTCGTAAAGAGTGCTGCATGTAAAAAGCAGTTGTGTAAATAAAGCCATATACACTCATGCTCATAAATTAAGGTAATGCTGATACATGGTGAAACAACGCTCTGCTGGGCGGTTTGCGGGTTTAAATCACCTCGGGGTATGACCATGCGGTGCATTTGACCTTTTGACCTGCGGTCGTCGCACGGTGGCGCTGCCATCAGTCCAGATCCGCAGAGGTATGGTGCAGCGAGTAAGTGTTCAGACGTTTTCAGACGTGCTAATGGTGACTGTGTGTTGAAAACGGCTCAAAGAATACATATTGATGACCTTATGAGGGGTGCAATACTACGGCGACGGGAGGCTGGTCAAACATAGCAGGTCGTAGCACGGGCCCACCGTGTGCCACAAAGTGTGATCTCAAGATTATGGCAATGATTCCAGCAGACAGGAAACGTGTGAAGCCGCTACAGTACGGTACGTACACAGTGTACAGCACCACAAGAAGACCGATGTCTCACCATCAGTGCCCACGGATGGCCATGGAGTACTGCAGCTAGCCTTTCTCAGGACCTTACCGCAGCCATTGGAACACTTGTGTCTCCAGAAACACAGTCTATAGACGACTGCACAGACATGGTTTATTCGCCCAGAGACCTGCAAGGTGCATTCCACTGACCCATGGTCACAGGTGTGCCCGTAAAGCCTGGTGTCAAGAACACATTACATGGTGATTGGAACAGTGGTCCGAGGTTACAGTCATGGACGAGTGCAGGTATAGTCTGAACAGTGATTCTCGTCGGGTTTTCAGCTGACGTGAACCCCTTAATGTCCTTGAAAGGCACCTGTATGGAGGTCGTGGTTTGATGATGTGGGGTGGGATTATTATTGGTGCACGTACACCCCTGCATGTCTTTGACAGAGGAACTGTAACAGGTCAGGTGCATCTGGACGTCATTTTACACCACTATGTCCGCCTTTTCAGGGGTGCAATGAGTCCCACCTTCCTCCAAAAGGATGATAACGCACGGCCCCATCGAGCTCCGAAGGGCACTGGTGCAAGAATGGGAGGCTATACCCCAATAGCTGCTCGACCACCTGATCCAGAGTATGCCAACCTGTTGTGCGGCCTGTGTACGTGTGCATGGTGATCATATTCCATATTGATGTCGGGGTACATGCGCAGAAAACAGTGGCGTTTTTTTTTTTAGCACATGTGTTTCGGGGCGGTTTTCTCACCTTATCACCAATTCCGTGGACTTACAGATCTGTGTTGTGTGTGATCCCTATGTGCCTATGCTATTAGCGCCAGTTTTGTGTAGTGCCTCGTTGTGTGGCACCACATTCTGCAATTATCCTTAATTTATGAGCATGAGTGTAGATCACTTACCCCCACCATGAACCATGGACATTGCCGTTGATGGGGAGGCTTACGTGCCTCAGCGATACAGATAGCCGTACCGTAAGTGCAACCACAACGGAGGGGTATCTGGTGAGAGGCCAGACAAACGTGTGGTTCCTGAAGAGGGGCAGCAGCCTTTTCAGGCGTCCTCTAAAATATTCCGGAGGCAAAATAGTACCCCATTCGGATCTCCAGGTGAGGACTACTCTGGAGGACGTTGTTATCAGGATAAAGAAAGCTGGCGTTCTACGTGTTGGAGTGTGGAATGTCAGATCCATTAATCGGGCAGGTAGGTTAGAAATTTTAAAAAGGGAAATGAGAGGTTAAAGTTTGATATATTGGGAATTAGTGAAGTTAAGTGGCAGGAGGAACAAGACTTCAGGTCAGGTGAATACAGGGCCATAAATACAAAATCAAATAGGGGTAATAAAGGAGTAGGTTTAATAATGAATAAAAAATAGGAACGTGGCTAAGCTACTACAAACGGCATAGTTAACGCATTATTGTGACAAAGACAGACACGAAGCCCATGCCTACCACAATAGTACAAGTTTATATGCCAACTAGCTCCGCAGATGACGAAGAGATTGATGAAATGCATGATGAGATAAAAGAAATTATTCAGGCAGTGAAGGGACGGAAATTTAATAGTCACGGGAGACTGGAATTCGATAGTAGGAAAAGGAAGCGACGGACTAATAGGTGAATATGGACTAGAGGGTAAGGAATGAAAGAGGCAGCCGCCTGGTAGAATTTCGCACAGAGCATAACACTTGGGTCAAGAATCATGAAGAAGGTTCTACATCAACATCTACATTTATACTCTGCAAGCCACCCAACGGTGTGTGGTGGAGGGCACTTTACGTGCCACTGTCATTACCTCCCTTTCCTGTCCCAGTCGCGTATGGTTCGCGGGAAGAGCGACTGCCGGAAAGCCTCCGTGCGCGCTCGAATCTCTCTAATTTTACATTCGTGATCTCCTCGGGAGGTATAAGTAGGGGGAAGCAATATATTCGACACCTGATCCAGAAACGCACCCTCTCGAAACCTGGACAGCAAGCTACACCGCGATGCAGAGCGCCTTTCTTGCAGAGTCTGCCACTTGAGTTTGCTAAACAACTCCGTAACGCTGTCACGCTTACCAAATAACCCTGTGACGAAAAGCGCCGCTCTTCTTTGGATCTTCTCTATCTCCTCCGTCAACCCGACCTGGTACGGATCCCACACTGATGAGCAATACTCAAGTATAGGTCGAACAAGTGTTTTGTAAGCCACCTCCTTTGTTGATGGACTACATTTTCTAAGGACTCTCCCAATTAATCTCAACCTGGTACCTGCCTTACCAACAATTAATTTTATATGATCATTCCACTTCAAATGATCATGTATACATGGAAGAGGCCTGGAGACACTGGAAGGTTTCAGATAGATTATATAATGACGGTACAGAGATTTAGGAGCCAGTTTTTAAATTGTAAGGCATTTCCACGGGCAGTTGTGGACTCTGGCCACAATCTACACTCCTGGAAATTGAAATAAGAACACCGTGAATTCATTGTCCCAGGAAGGGGAAACTTTATTGACACATTCCTGGGGTCAGATACATCACATGATCACACTGACAGAACCACAGGCACATAGACACAGGCAACAGAGCATGCACGATGTCGGCACTAGTACAGTGTATATCCACCTTTCGCAGCAATGCAGGCTGCAATTCTCCCATGGAGACGATCGTAGAGATGCTGGATGTAGTCCTGTGGAACGGCTTGCCATGCCATTTCCACCTGGCGCCTCAGTTGGACCAGCGTTCGTGCTGGACGTGCAGACCGCGTGAGACGACGCTTCATCCAGTCCCAAACATGCTCAATGGGGGACTGATCCGGAGATCTTGCTGGCCAGGGTAGTTGACTTACACCTTCTAGAGCACGTTGGGTGGCACAGGATACATGCGGACGTGCATTGTCCTGTTGGAACAGCAAGTTCCCTTGCCGGTCTAGGAATGGTAGAACGATGGGTTCGATGACGGTTTGGATGTACCGTGCACTATTCAGTGTCCTCTCGACGATCACCAGTGGTGTACGGCCAGTGTAGGAGATCGCTCCCCACACCATGATTCCGGGTGTTGGCCCTGTGTGCCTCGGTCGTATGCAGTCCTGATTGTGGCGCTCACCTGCACGGCGCCAAACACGCATACGACCGTCATTGGCACCAAGGCAGAAGCGACTCTCATCGCTGAAGACGACACGTCTCCATTCGTCCCTCCATTCACGCCTGTCGCGACACCACTGGAGGCGGGCTGCACGATGTTGGGGCGTGAGCGGAAGACGGCCTAACGGTGTGCGGGACCGTAGCCCAGCTTCATGGAGACGGTTGCGAATGGTCCTCGCCGATACCCCAGGAGCAACAGTGTCCCTAATTTGCTGGGAAGTGGCGGTGCGGTCCCCTACGGCACTGCGTAGGATCCTACGGTCTTGGCGTGCATCCGTGCGTCGCTGCGGTCCGGTCCCAGGTCGACGGGCACGTGCACCTTCCGCCGACCACTGGCGACAACATCGATGTACTGTGGAGACCTCACGCCCCACGTGTTGAGCAATTCGGCGGTACGTCCACCCGGCCTCCCGCATGCCCACTATACGCCCTCGCTCAAAGTCCGTCAACTGCACATACGGTTCACGTCCACGCTGTCGCGGCATGCTACCAGTGTTAAAGACTGCGATGGAGCTCCGTATGCCACGGCAAACTGGCTGACACTGACGGCGGCGGTGCACAAATGCTGCGCAGCTAGCGCCATTCGACGGCCAACACCGCGGTTCCTGGTGTGTCCGCTGTGCCGTGCGTGTGATCATTGCTTGTACAGCCCTCTCGCAGTGTCCGGAGCAAGTATGGTGGGTCTGACACACCGGTGTCAATGTGTTCTTTTTTCCATTTCCAGGAGTGTATTTATTAGGAACTGTAGATTAAAACTGAAGAAACTGAAAAAAGGTGGGAATTTAAGGAGATGGGACCTGGATAAAATGAAAGTACCAGAGGTTGTAGACAGTTTCAGGGAGAGGATTTGGAACTATTGACTAGAACAGGGAAAGAAATACAGTAGAAGGAGAATGGGTAGCTTTGAGAGATGAAATAGTATAGGCAGCAGAGGATCAAGTAGGTAAAAAGACGAGGGCTAGTAGAAATCCTTGATTAACGGAAGAAATATTATATTTCATTGATGAAAGGAGAAAATATAAAAATGCAGTAAGTCAGGCAGGCAAAAAGGAATACAAACGACTCAAAAATGAGATCGACAGGAAGTGCAAAATGGCTAAGCAGAGGACAAATGTAAGGATGTAGAGGCTTATCTCGCTAGGGGTAAGATAGATACTGCCTACAGGAAAATTAAAGAGACCTTTGGAGAAAAGAGAACCTTTTGTATGAATATCAAGAGCTCAGATGGGAAACCCAGTACTAAGGAAAGAAGGGAAAGCAGAAAGATTGAGGAGTATATAGAGGGTCTCTACAAGGGCGATGTACTTGAGGAAAATATTATGGAAATGGAAGAGAACGTAGATGAAGATGAAATGGGAGGTATGACATTGCGTGAAGAGTTTGACAGGGCACTGAAAGTCCTAAGTCGAAACAAATACAGGCGAAATACCCTCAGATTTCAAGAAGATCATAATAATTCCAGTCCCAAAGAAAGCAGATGTTGGCAGATGTGAAAATTGCCGGGCATGCAGTTTAATAGGTCACAGCTGCAAAATACTAACACGAATTCTTTACAGACGAATGGAAAAACTAGTAGAAGCAGACCTCGGGGAAGATCAGTTTGGATTCCGTAGAAATGTTGGAATACGTGAGGCTATACTGACGCTACGACCTATTTGAGAAGATAGATAAAGGTAAGGCAAACCTACGTTTGTAGCATTTGTAGACTTAGAGAAAGCTTATGACAATTTTGAATGGAATACTCTCTTTCAAATTCTGAAGTTGGCAGGGGTAAAATACAGGGAGCGAAAGGCTATTTACAAATTCTACAGAAACCAGATGGCAGTTATAAGAGTCGAGGGACATGAAAGGGAAGCACTGGTCGGGAAGGGAGTGAGAGAGGGTTGTAGCCTCTCCTCGATGTTATTCAGTCTGTATATTGAGCAAGCAGTAAAGGAAACTAAAGAAAAATTCGGAGTAGATATTAAAATCCATGGAGAAGAAATAAAAACTTTGAGGTTTGCGATGACATTGTAATTCTATCCGAGACAGCAAAGGACCTGGAAGAGCAGTTTAATGGAATGGACAGTGTCTTGGCAGGAGGATATAAGATGAACATCAACAATAGCAAAACGAGTATAATGGAATGTAGTCGAATTAAATCAGGTGATGCTGAGGGAATTAGATTAAGAAATGAGACACTTAAAGTAGTAGATGAGTTTCGCTATTTGGTGAGCAAAGTAACTGTTGATGGTCGAAGTAGAGAGGATACAAAATGTACACTGTCAAAGGCAAGGAAGGCGTTTCTGAAGAAGAGAAATTTGTTAACATCGAGTATAGATTTACGTATCAGGAAGTATTTTCTCAAAGTATTTGTATGGAGTACTAGGAAATCTTTTCTAAAAATATCTGTATTGCGTGTAGACATGTATGGATGTGAAACGTGGACGATAAATAGTATAGACAAGAAGAGAATAGAAGCTTTCGAAATGTGGTGCTACAGAAAAATTCTGAAGATTAGAGGCGTATATCAGGTAACTAATGAGGAGGTACTGAATAGAATTGGGGAGAAGAGGAGTTTGTGGCACAACTTGACTAGAAGAAGGGATCGGTTGAGAGGACATGTTCTGAGGGATCAAGTCATCACCAGTTTAGTATTAGGGGTCAGCGTTGGGGATAAAAATCGTAGAGGGAGACCAAGAGATGAATACGCTAAGCAGATTCAGAAGGATGTAGGTTGCAGTAGGTACTGGGAGATGAAGAACCTTGCACAGGATAGAGTAGCATGGAGAGCTGCATCAAACCAGTCTCAGGACTGAAGAGCACAAGAACACAGCAACAACAGATCACTTAGCGAGTTCTTGAGTCGGAATAGTGTGAGGAGGTAAAATAACTAAACAAATAAATAAATAAAACTGGAAAAAGATGGAATAACAACGTCATGGTCGGAGCTTGTGTAGTACGCATTTCTACCGCTAGGGTGTCTAGCGCAACTCATTGCTCATTCAGTGCTACCTGTGTTGTCGACCTGGCTTGTGCTGTTCATCTGCAATGATTGTTTTTGCTATCGCTGTTTTGTTCTTGTTTCGTTTTTTATGGTGGCAAGTTTGTGTGAACAACGTGGAACTGTGAAATTTTGTTTTCTACCCAGTAAAAATGCTGCTGAAGCTTTTTTAATGTTGAAAACAGCTTACCAAGAAGACGCTATTGGAAAAACTCAAGTGTACGAGTGGTCTGCTCGATTTAAGAAGAGTGACATGTATACTTTTGGAGCACAATACTATGGCGTTTCTTCTTGGTCTGTATTAGACAAGTTCTTGGTAGGTGTTCGAAGAAACGTGGCAGCAATGTCCATGGACACATTGTGCTTTTCCCCTTAAATTACGAGTTGGTAATTTTTGGGCGCGAGAGTGACGCTCGAAAGTGTCGCAGAAGAGTTCTATCGCCTTCATGTCAGAAGAATTTGATGGCCAAGACATGAAAGGTAGTTTACTGTCTTGTTCATCTTACCACTGCAGCACGATTCTGGCCTTGTGACAGGGGCACTTATCTTGCTGTACGATGCCATCCTCATCAGAGAAGATAGTTAATTAGGTACATGTTCAATAGATTATTTAAACACCCTCATGAACCATGGACCTTTCCATTGGTGGGGTGGCTTGTTTGCTCAGCGATACAGACAGCCGTACCATATGGGTAAGTACAACGGTAGAGTACCTGTTGGGAGGCCAGACAAACGTGCGCTTCCTGAAGAGGGTCAACAGCCTTGCAGGGACAACAGTCTCTATGACTGACTGACCTGGCCCTGTAACAGCAACTCAAACGGCCTTGCTGTGCTGGTACTGCAAACAGCTGAAAGCAGGGGAAAACTACAGCTGGAATTTTTCCCGAGGACATGCATCTCTACTATATGACTAAATGATGAAGGCTTCCACTTGGGTAAAATATTCTGGAGGTAAAATAGTCCCACATTCGGATCTCCACATGAGGACAACTCAGGAGAACGTTGTCATCGGGAGGAACAATATTGGCATTCTATGGATCGGGGCGTGGAGTGTTGAATCTCTTAATCGGGCAGATAGGTTAGAAAATTTAAAATGGGAAATGGATAGGTCGAAGTTAGATATGGTGGGGATTACTGAAGTTCATCGGGTGGAGGAACGGAACCTCTAGTCAGGTGAATACAGGGTTATAAACACAAAATCAAAAAGCAGTAATGCAGGAGTGGGGTTAATAATGTATAAGAAAATAGGAACGTGGGTAAGCTACTATGAACACCATAGTGAAGGCATTACCTTAACCAAGATACACATGAAGCCCAGGTCTACCACAGTAATACAAGTTTACATGCCATATAGCTCAGCAGATGATGAAGAGATTGAAGAAATGTTTGATGAGGTTAAAGAAATTATTCAGATTTTTAAAGGAGACAAAAATATACAGTGAGGCGTACTGGAATTCGATAGTAGGAAAAGGAAGAGAAGGAAAAATAGTGGGTGAATATGGACTGGGGAAAAGGAATGAAAGATGAAGCGCCTGGCGCAGTTTTGCGCAGAGCATAATTTAATCATCGGCAACACTTGATTTAAGAATGACAAAAGAAGGCTTTATACGCGGAAGAGACCTGGAGACACCGAAAGATTTCATATTGATAATATTATGGTTAGATAGAGATTTAAGAACCAGTTTAAAATTGTAAGACATTCCTAGGGGCAGATGTCTACTCTGACTACAATTTATTGGTTATGAACTGTAGATTAAAACTGAGGAAATTGGAAAAAGGTAGGAAGTTAAGGAGATGGGATCTGGATACGTTGAAAGAACGAGAGGCTGTTGAGAGCTTCAGATGGAGCATCAGGCTAGGGCTGACTAGAACAGGGAAAATAAATACAGTAGAAGATGAATGGGTAGCTTTAAGGGATGAAATAGTGAAGGGAGCAGAGATCAAATAGGTAAACACACAAAGCCTAGTACGAATCCTTGGATAACACAAGGTATACTTAGTGTACTAGGTGAAAGGAGAAATTTAAAAACGCAGAAAATGAAAGAGGCCAAAGGGACTTCAGGTGTCTAAGACATTAGAGTGACAGGAGGTTCAACATCGCAAAGCAGGAATGGCTTGAGGACAAATTTAAGAAGCGTATTTCACTATGGGAAACATAGATACTGACTACAGGAAAATTAAAGAGGTCTTTGTGGGAAAGAGTAGCAGCTGTATGGTTATCAAGAGCTCAGACAGTATACCAGTCCTAAGCAAAGAAGGGAAATCTGAAATGTGGAAGGAGTACATAGAGGATATGCACAAGGGAGATAAACTTGAAAGCAATATTGTAGAAAGTGAACTGGACGTAGATGAAAGTATGATGGGAGATATAATACTGCAGGAAGAATTTGATAAATGTTTGAAAGACTTAAGTCGAAACAAGGGCCCGGGAGTAGACGACATTCCACTAGAACTACTGTTGGCACTGGGAGAGCCAGCCGTGATAAAACTTTTCCATTTTGTGTGCAATATGTATGAGACTGGCGAACTACCCTCATACTTCAAGAAAAATGTGGCAATATCGATTCCAAGGAATTCAGTTGCTGACAAGTGTGAAAATTACCGAACTACCAGTTTAATAAATCATGTTTGCAAGATAATAACACGAATTATTTTCAGAAGAACCGGTAGAAGTAGGTCTCGGAGAATATCAGTATGGATTCTGGAGAAGCGTGGGAACACGCAAGGCAATACTGACCCTATGACTTATCTTAGAAAATACGTTAAGAAAAAGCAAGCCTATATTTACTATATTTCTAAAAAGAAAGCTTTCGACAGTGTTGACTGGGATACTCCCTTTGAAATTCTGAAGGTAGCAAGGTAAAATACAGGGAACGAAAGGCTATTCACAACTTGTACAGAAACCAGACGGCAGTAATAAGAGTCGAGGGGAATGAAAGGGAAGCAGTAGTTTAAAATGGGGTAAGACAGGGCTGTAGCCCATCCCCGATGTTATCCAACCTGTGTGTTGAACAAGGACCAGAGGAAACCAAAGAAAAATTTGGAGTAGTAATTAAATTTCAGGGAGGAGACATAAAAACTTAAATGTTTCCCAATGACATGTAATTCTGTCAGAGACAACAAAGGACTTGGAAGAGCAGCTGAACTGAATGGACAGTATCTTCAAAACAGGATATAAGGAAACATCAACAAAAGCAAAACAAGGATGATGGATGTAGTCGAATTAATTAAGTGATGCTAAGGGAATCAGATCAGGAAACGAGACAAAGTAGTAGATGAGTTTTTCTATTTGGGTAGCAAAATAACTGATGATGGCCGAAGTAGAGAGAACATAAAATGTAGACTGGCAATGGAAAGGAAAGCATTTTTGAACAAGAGAAATTCTTTAATATCGAATATTGATTTAAGTGTTAGGATATCTTTTCTAAAAGTGTCTGGATTGTAGCCACGTATGGAAGTGATACATGGATGATAGTTGAGATAAAATAAAGCTTTCGAAATGTGGTGCTATAGGAGCATGTTAAAGATTTGATGGGTTGATCACGTAACTAATGAGGAAGGACTGAATAGAATTGGGGAGACAAGAAATTTGCGGCACAACTTGACTGAAGGAAGGGATCGGTTGATAGGACAAATTCTGAGACCTCAGGTGATCACAAATCTAGTATTCGAGGGAAGTGTGTGGAGTAAAAATCGTAGAGAGAGACCAAGAGATGAATACAGTAAGCAGATTCAAAAAGATATAAGTTGCAGTAGTTGTTCAGAGATTAAGAGGTTTGCGCGGGATAGAGTAGCGTGGAAAGCTGCATCAAACCAGTCTTCGGACTGAAGACCACAACAACAACAGATCATTTGAACGATTTTTTTTTATGAAAATGACGTGTAACGAGTCATTTCACAGGATATGTATATATGATTAGTGTTGACAATAATGAACAAATTATTATTTTTAGTCATTCTCAAGCATCTACACTTGTTTTAAAACCTTTAATATTTTTATACATTTATCCGCTTATTTATTTTTTACTGGCGAGCAGTTCTTAAGTAGAAATTCGTCAATGGTATACAAGTATTTGTCCAAGAGATATGATTTTAAATTTGATTTGAAACTTGCTTCTCTACATGCCAGACATTTGACGTTATTGGGCAAATGATTAAATAGTTTTCTTGCTGCATATTGAATTACTTTCTGAGCCACTGACAGCTTTAACAATGGGTAGTAAAGGTCTTTTTCCCTCTAGTGTTGGAGTTATGTTCACCACTGCTCTTCTCAAATTGTGATGGATTATTTATGACGAGTTTCACTAGCGAATACATGAATTTTGACGGCGCAGTTAAAATGCCTAGTTCCGTGAAGAGATACCTACATGATGTCAATGGCTGAACACCACATGTTATTCTTACTGCCCGCTTTTGCACAGTCGGTAGTTTCTTTCTCAATGATAAGTTACCCCAAAAATAATTCTGTTCGACATTAATGAGTGGATGTATGCAAAATATGTCAGGAGACTGATAGGTTTGTTTCCAAGATAAGTAGTTGTATAAAGAACAAAAGTAGCAGAACAATTGTTTGAGATCAGCATTACGTTTCTTCCAGTTCAAGTTTTCATCAATACATACTCCAAAAAATTTGGAGCATTCTACCCTTTTTACTGACTCCTGTTTACATGCTACATCAGTTGTTATTATGGTTCTATTTGTTGTACAGAACTGCATGAAGTGTTTTTTTTTTTTTTTCAAATTCTAGGGAGACTCCATTTTCAGAGAAACAATAATTGTTTGGAAAATATCATTTACCAACTTTTCTGTTGCTTTCTCGCTAATGGGATTTATTATAACAGTAGTATCGTCTGCAAAAAGTACCAATTTCACTTGTTGGATGTTACAGTGGAAGGTCGTTCACATATATAAGGACTAGGAGTGGACAAATAATTGACCCATGTGAAACGCCCTTTGCGATCGTTTCCCCAGTCATTAAAATTTACTTATCTTACCGACATTAACCGAATTATTCAGAGTATCATGATCCACGCAATCAAAAGCCTTGGCAAGATCACAAAAAATACCACTTGGCGATATATTATTACTTAAGGCTTGCACTATTTGAAAAGTGATTGTAAAAATAGCATTCTCAGGCTATTTGATGATTTTAAAAATAGCAATCTCAGTCGAGTAACCCTTCTAGAATCAAAACTTTGATATGATAAGTAAATTGATTCCACATAAGTGTGCAAGTATTCTTGAGTACATTACTTTTTCGAATAATCTGGAAAAAGACGCCAGTAAGGAAAGTCCAACGAAATTTAGATATGCTACCTCACTATGAAACAGACTAATCATATTAAAATGTTGGTCCTGAATGCAGCTAATCTTTATTGTAACCTGGTAAACAATCGCTGTACCAGAACTGAGGTAATTACAGAGCAAATGAACATAAAAATCAACGGATATGACTTTCTGATAAAATTGTTCTACTCTTATATTTCAGTCTTGTATCAACTCTTGTATTAATTCTTATGTTTTATTCTTATGTTTCTTCTTCAGGAATCTCTCTGGACATTCCCTTAGACGATACCGATCGTATAAACATTCGAAACACGGAAATTCTGAACAGCGCGAGCATCGCAAGTTTGCCATAGTGACACTTCTTCATACGAATCTCAATGGGAAAAGAAGCTTCATTAACAGCTTTCACGGGTTGGCGATAATATTGCGGCAAATCGCGCATAACGGATTACATCACAGAAAACTGGCGATTGCAACTGATTATAAATCATGATACACTACAGGACTTTCACCGAAAACGGTTTCAAATAATTATATCATTATATTTTTTAATTCATTCACCAGACATACAATTAGTATACGAATAAAAACAACTTTAATTCAGTACACGTTGGAAAACATTAGTGTAGTAATTTTCTACAGACATGGAGAGATGATAAAAAAATAATCGATCTTTGAACATGGAGCGGAAAAGCGTGAAACCTTAGTCACAGTGCCACCGCTTCAGTTAAACTGTTTACTCGGTAAAAGGTACGTACTCGTAAAATACCTTGAGAATTTTGACTGTCGTTTTCTCAGGGACGGTCGACTGTCTACGGATAAGCTGTGACACGTGTTCACTTATTTTGACCCCTCTTTCACTCAGCGAAGTTTCTGGGAAATAGGATTATGGAACTTGCAGTGACCTCCTATTGAGAGTCAGCCGCAAAGGATTGAGAAAGCTCGCAGACCCCTTACGTTAGTTGGGTTTTATACAGAGGGAGGGAGAAAGAGACATGGCATCACACATACATTTAGCAATTAAAAAAATCCTTGTACAGTTGGAGTAATCGGTAGAGAGCAGTCGTAGGTCCTTAATGTAAAGATTAGGTATATGACAGCATATGCTTTAATAATGGAAAGCCAGCGAATTCTAGAGAGACTTGGTGAGAAGATAGTATTTGGAATTGTAAAAGTATGTGGATGCGTTGTAGAGCTGTGGATGTTAACGCCGCTATAGATGAAGTCACAAGAAGTTTGTTGATACAGTGTAAAAGGTCACTGAGCATAACATGGATAGCATACATTTTATCTACACGACTTAGTTTAGCACATAATACTACTTCTTGGTGTCTGTGTAAATTTTAAAAGAATTTATCCTACATTTAACTATTTTTCTCTTGTTCTCTGCGGCAGCTGTGGGAATTTACAGCTTTCGACATACATGAAACTGAATGTTTTGGTGGAGAGACACGATGAAAGGCGTGGTCACTGCAGACACTCTCCATGTCACATCGCCAAGGTGTGGTAGGTTACGTCTCTCTTTCACAGCTGAATTACCTGGGCCGCCTGATAGCTTTATATACCAGCATGTGACGTCCTGTCCCCATCCTCTGTGTAAGATTTTTACCGTCATGCTTTATTATTATTATTTAAATAAAGAATTACAGTCGTGCTATAGAATTACCCGGGTGACTTGAAAGTGAATTTCCCCCATCAGTATGGGTTTCAAGTAACATAATTCATTCAAAAGAAAATTCGTGCATCCATCTTATCCCTGGCCATGGGGTATCCACGTCAGTCCACACACACACACACACACACACACACACACACACACACACACACACACACACACGCACACACACAAAACTTAGAGGGTACCAGAGGTGCTGCATTGTTGAGTCTTTAGTCAGTTTTATTATTTATTTATTTCTATACATTCTGCGTGGTGTCTGTCTGTTCTATATCGTGTCTCCCTACCACTTTCGCGCAACGACGCTCTGAGCGTGTTTTTTAGGGAATTGACTAGTTTGAACCTGGGACCTGTTGCTGGTAAGGAGACGCCAGACCACACATGACATGTAGAGTTCAGAAGAGTTCAGTGAGACTAGCGATGATATAACCAAATACTTAATGATTTCAGCGTCAGCTCCACTGCACTCCCTGTAAAAGAATCTTAATACTAACTAAATTTAGTGGAAGGGGTTCAAGGCTTTCCTATTTTTAGTTAGCTGGTAAAATAACGTCGAAAAAGCAGTTAAGTTTACCAATGGAAATTTTATTCTACTCACAAAACATCGTTTATAAATTGCGCTATTGATAAAAGGAAATGTTTTAATACAGGATGGTAAAAACCAACTGCGTTCAACAAAAATGTGAATGAATATTCCCTGAATGGGTTTCCAAGTTCTACGATGGATCAAAGGATGACCTATGCCATATCACATCTATAATCTAGGTTTAAATTAAGTTTCACAAAAGAGAAAACTATCAAAATGGTCTACACAGACCCTCAATTATCTTTAATTACTTATCTAACTTGTCGTAAATTACAGTGGCTGATGTGGCTTCTCAATAACTATATAACAGAAAAATCATCGCGTTTCAGATTTTTACTTCAAGTGGCAAATGTGAACACCATGAGCTTTAATTGACGATCGACACTAGTATTACGTAAAGGGGATGTAACAGATGAGACTTCTGCAGTTCTGAGTGAAGCTTTATGCGCTGTTATGCGGCATCGCGTGCATTCATTACCTTGTCTGTGTTCGTCAGGGGGCGGCGGACAGCACAGCTCCGTCCAGCTCGCCCTCTCGGAAGCAACTCTCCAGCAAACTTCTCATTACTACAATTTACCGAAGTTGGTTTAAAAAAACTATCTGGCTGTGTTTTCATCTGACCAATCAGGGTCTCAATGTTAACCTTAAGCTCCGCCTACAAAAATTCTGTCTATCCAATGAGAAACGTTATACTTTTCGTGGTGGGGCAATGTTTTTAAAGTTTGCAACGTAACAGAGACGCGAAAAAGTCTCACGCTAAAACTTGCAGCTGGTGTGGTCCTTTTAGCGTTATCGTAAGATCTATACTGTTCTTGTGGAGGGCTCTATCTTTTAACATGGGCTGGGGGGTGGTCCTAACGTAACAGAGACGCGAAAAAGTCTCACGCTAAAACTTGCGGGTGGTGTGGTCGTAGCGGTTTGCTGGCGACGTGGGTGTCCGTCCGTCCCTTATCGTAGGGTCTTCCAGCTTGACACGGTTCTGCTCTCGGCTTCTGTTCTCGTTTCTCCCCTCGGAACTGCGTCTGTCTCACGGTGGGAAGGTATGACATGCATTTAGGCATTCTTGTGTTAGTCTGTGGTATTCCATTTGCTCACTGGTTACTCGTATTACTTCGGTTAATTTAATGTCACGATTTATTCGGAGCTATGTGACATACTACTGAATTTGCTTATCATGTCAGGGTTTTCATGGAAGGTGTTGGATTTGCCTGACACCTTACATATTTTGCCTACTGATACACATCATTGCTAGTGTTTGACATGTGGATGCCTAATGCAAAATATTATCTGCCTGTCTATAGTTTTAATTATTTCATGTGGAAGTCGATTACGCTAACTCATGCTGTTGTTATGAAGGGGTAAAGTAATGTACTGTGAGACGTTTACTGCTATTACAGAGGGTGTATAAGTGTACGACTGAGGACTTAAATCTAGGATGTACGTATTATTTTATCAAAAGATACATATTAGCCCTACTAAAAACGCTAGATAGTTCAAATGGCTCTAAGCGCTATGGGACTTAACATCTGAGGTCATCAGTCCCCTAGACTTAGAACTACTTAAACCTAACTAACCACCGAGCTAGGTGGCGCAATGGTTAGCACACTGGACTCGTATTCGGGAGGACAACGGTTCAATCCCGCGTCCGGCCACCCTGATTTAGGTTTTCCGTGATTTCCCTAAATCGCTCCAGGCAAATTTCAGGGTGGTTCCTTTGAAAGGGCACGGCCGACTTCCTTCCTCGTCCTCCCCTAACTCGATGAGACCGATGAGCTCGCAGTTTGGTCTCTTCCCCCAAACAACCCAACCCTAACTAACCTTACACGCATCCATGCCTGATGCAGGATTCGAACCTGCGACCGTAGCAGCAGCGCGGTTCCGGACTGAAGCCCCTAGAACCGCTCGGTCACAGCGGCCGGCGAAAACGCTGGAAAAGTCATCTATAGATTATGACAGCCCTCCGTGTAAGGGTACGATTATCACATTTTCCGTATGTTTATCGGGCTTGGGAGTGGGATCTCACATTTTTTTATAGACATTGGGGTTGATACACAAAAAAATATACACCGCAAGTATGTGTTCTTGTTATGTAGAGTCACACTATGAATGGTGCTTATCATTACTAGACCAATAAGCCACCCCATGGAACTGGAGTGGCCATGTTGCAACACCACAAAACACTCTAATGAGGCAGCGCGGAGTAACCACGCGGTCTTAGGAGCATTGCACGGTTTGCGCCGCTCCCCTCCCCCCCCCCCCACCTTCCCCCGTTGGAGGTTCCAGTCCTCCCTCGGGCTTCTGTGTGTGTGTGTGTGTGTGTGTGTGTGTGTGTGTGTGTGTGTGTGTGTTGTCCTTGGCGTAGTAAGTTAGTTAAAGTTAGATTTGGGTAAAATGGTTCAAATGGCTCTGAGCACTATGGGACTCAACTGCTGTGGTCATCAGTCCCCTAGAACTTAGAACTACTTAAACCTAACTAACCTAAGGACATCACACACATCCATGCCCGAGGCAGGATTCGAACCTGCGACCGTAGCAGTCGCACGGTTCCGGACTGCGCGCCTAGATTTGGGTAAGCCTAGGGACCGATGACCTCGGCAATTTGGTCCCACAGAAATTAGCACCACCACATCCACCACCACCACCATTGTAATTAGATTGCAAGTGCAGTCAAATATAGAAGGTATGATCAGAAGATCATGTGACTAAATCTTGTTATCACCATTTTGGTTCAAATGGTTCAAATGGCTCTGAGCACTATGGGACTCAACTGCTGAGGTCATTAGTCCCCTAGAACTTAGAACTAGTTAAACCTAACTAACCTAAGGACATCACAAACATCCATGCCCGAGGCAGGATTCGAACCTGCGACCGTAGCGGTCCTGCGGTTCCAGACTGCAGCGCCTTTAACCGCACGGCCACTTCGGCCGGCTCAATATCACCATTTTACCCGAAAGTTATCTACTTCTAGTAGGAATAATTATTAGTGAAAAGGGTTTGCTGTTTGCTGTTGGAGGTCATTCTAATCACATTGCTGTGCCTACATGCGTTCCGGTATTTGTCCTACACGGCCGGCCGGTGTGGCCAAGCGGTTAAAGGCGCTACAGTCTGGAACCGCGTGACCGCTACGGTCGCAGGTTCGAATCCTGCCTCGGGCATGGATGTGTGTGATGTCCTTAGGTTAGTTAGGTTTAAGTAGTTCTAAGTTCTAGGGGACTGATGACCTTAGAAGTTAAGTCCCATAGTGCTCAGAGCCATTTGAACCATTTGTCCTACACGTTTACGAATACAAAGACAGGCTATGTAGTATCTAAACCAGCATCTTTTGGAATATCAAGGTAAACACTGTTGTGTGGATATACATGCATTCCAGGTAATTAGAACGATAACTGATCAGACAAATACGCTCTGCATGTCTATAGTATTAATTGTTTAACATGGAAAAAATCGACTGCGTGAAGTACCAAACAGCGCTGCTGACAGTTATGCTGTTGTCAGTCTCTTCGTACATGTGGTCTACTCACCGTAAGCAAATCTGTTTTGGATACTGCCCGCGCGGTCTAACATGCTGGTTCCCGTGCGGGTCCCCGGCACGAATCCACCCGGAGGATTATTGTCGAGGTCCGGTGTGCCGGCCAGCCTGTGGATGCTTTTTAAGGCGGTTTTCCATCTACCTCGGCGAATGCGGCTGGTTCCCATTATTACCCCTCAGTTACACCATGTCGGCGATTGTTGCGCAAACACGTACGCGTACACCATAATTTACCGCGCAAAGATTTGGGTTACACTCGTCTGGTGTGAGACGTTCCCCGGGAGGGGCGGGGAGGGGGGGGGGTGGATGCACTGGGGGCCGAACCACACAATAAGCCTGGGTTCGGTATGGGGTGACGGTGGGGTGGGTGGACTGCTGTGACCTGTAGTGGGGTTGTGAACCACTGACGGCTACAGCGGGAACAAGCCTCTCCGTCGTTTCTAGGTCCCCAGTTTAATATACAATACACACAACACACAATACATGCGAATATCTTTATCGATGTGCACTCCGTAGTTTGTAACTAGTTTACGTTTTTTTCGTGTAGTGCAATAACTGTCATGCTGTAAAGTTTCAATGACAACTGACAGGTTTGGAAGTTTGGAAAGCCCAGTCAAACCTCGATAAATAATGATACGAATGACGTTATTCACAATCAGTAATATAGTGAGTCACAGTGTGCCAGACCACTAGAATAATGTACAATTACTCGCCGGACATGCTCTCCACATCACACGTTGCAGGATGGTATTTGTCGTACAGACTTGGAAAACATAAATTGTAAATTCATGAAAATATACGTGGCTTTTTTTTCATTATATTATCTCTCGAATGTGATATACATTATGTCGTATAACAAGTGATGAAAACAAATAGATTAATGATTACGTTTGAGCGGGAGTCGAACTGTCGCCTCATACAGTTTCGCCTTACGAAGTTCGAACTCTAATCGCTTGACTAGCACGAACTCTTGGCTTCCGGCCCCTATGCTCAGATACATAAGGCACATAATAGAAGAGGAAAACATCTCTTGCGATTCTCTCGGAACTGCCAGAGTAGTACACCTTACCGCTACCACATTATGTTGTTTTAATGGCCTAATAAAGGCGTAAAAAGGTTGGAGTAAATCTCTGATCACAGGGTCGTGGCCTGCCCTTGTAAGAAGTATCCCTTGTTTCCTATTTCAAACTGGAGTCAAAAGTTCTGCGGTTTTGTTGCAAATGCATGTATACAGGGTGTTACAAAAAGGTACGGCCAAACTTTCAGGAAACACTCCTCACACACAAATAAAGAAAAGATGTTATGTGGACATGTGTCCGGAAACGCTTAATTTCCATGTTAGAGCTCATTTTAGTTTCGTCAGTATGTACTGTACTTCCTCGATTCTGATGATCAAATTGTAAATTTTCACAATCAACATGTGTCGGCTGACGAGAATCCGCAAGCAATTGTGCGATCACGTGAACGTTTGGGCAGGCATTGTTGGTGATGTCTTGATTGGGCCCCATGTTCTTCCAACTACGCTCAATGGAGCACGTTATCATGATTTCATACGGGATACTCAACCTGTGCTGCTAGAACATGTGCCTTTACAAGTACGACTCAACATGTGGTTCATGCACGATGGAGCTCCTGCACATTTCAATCGAAGTGTTCGTACGCTTCTCAACAACAGATTCGGTAACCGATGGATTGGTAGAGGCGGACCAATTCCATGGCCTCCACGCTCTCCTGAACTCCACCCTCTTGACTTTCATTTATGGGGGCATTTGAAAGTTCTTGTCCACGCAACCCCGGTACCAAATGTAGAGACTCTTCGTACTCGTATTGTAGACGGCTGTGATACAATACGCCATTCTCCAGGGCTGCATCAGCGTATCAGGGATTCCATGCGACGGAGGGTGGATGCATGTATCCTCGCTAACGGAGGACATTTTGAACATTTCCCGTAAAAAAGTGTTTGAAATCACGCTGGTACGTTCAGCTGCTGTGTGTTTCCATTCCATGATTGTGATTTGAAGAGAAGTAATAAAATGAGCTCTAACATGAAAAGTAAGCGTTTCCGGACACTTGTCCACATAACATATTTTCTTTCTTTGTGTGTGAGAATGTTTCCTGAAAGTTTGGCCGTACCTTTTTGTAACATCCTGTATAGCCAAGAAACGTCTACATACAAAATCTCTCGATTGTAAGTAGAGACTGTCTAGATACAAAAATCGTTCGACCTTGTATACTAATGTGCACAATGCCCAAGTGAGTGTGTCTCTCTTCAAGTGCGCTCGAGGCGTAGTTCGCCGCAGCGCGCCCGCCAAACAGCATTCCGCTGTCGCACCTGCGCTGCTGCGATGTCAGGCAAAGTGCCTGCCTGACCTGCCGCAAGATGTCGCAAGCTATTTGGGTGCTGCCTCCAGAATATCTCGCCGACTTCTGGACGAGCAGGCCGGATTGTTTCCTGAGCTCCGGGGAAGAAAATATTCATTGTAGCAGACACGTTATTAAAATACACTCCTGGAAATGGAAAAAAGAACACATTGACACCGGTGTGTCAGACCCACCATACTTGCTCCGGACACTGCGAGAGGGCTGTACAAGCAATGATCACACGCACGGCACAGCGGACACACCAGGAACCGCGGTGTTGGCCGTCGAATGGCGCTAGCTGCGCAGCATTTGTGCACCGCCGCCGTCAGTGTCAGCCAGTTTGCCGTGGCATACGGAGCTCCATCGCAGTCTTTAACACTGGTAGCATGCCGCGACAGCGTGGACGTGAACCGTATGTGCAGTTGACGGACTTTGAGCGAGGGCGTATAGTGGGCATGCGGGAGGCCGGGTGGACGTACCGCCAAATTGCTCAACACGTGGGGCGTGAGGTCTCCACAGTACATCGATGTTGTCGCCAGTGGTCGGCGGAAGGTGCACGTGCCCGTCGACCTGGGACCGGACCGCAGCGACGCACGGATGCACGCCAAGACCGTAGGATCCTACGCAGTGCCGTAGAGGACCGCACCGCCACTTCCCAGCAAATTAGGGACACTGTTGCTCCTGGGGTATCGGCGAGGACCATTCGCAACCGTCTCCATTAAGCTGGGCTACGGTCCCGCACACCGTTAGGCCGTCTTCCGCTCACGCCCCAACATCGTGCAGCCCGCCTCCAGTGGTGTCGCGACAGGCGTGAATGGAGGGACGAATGGAGACGTCTCGTCTTCAGCGATGAGAGTCGCTTCTGCCTTGGTGCCAATGACGGTCGTATGCGTGTTTGGCGCCGTGCAGGTGAGCGCCACAATCAGGACTGCATACGACCGAGGCACACAGGGCCAACACCCGGCATCATGGTGTGGGGAGCGATCTCCTACACTGGCCGTACACCACTGGTGATCGTCGAGGGGACACTGAATAGTGCACGGTACATCCAAACCGTCATCGAACCCATCGTTCTACCATTCCTAGACCGGCAAGGGAACTTGCTGTTCCAACAGGACAATGCTCGTCCGCATGTATCCCGTGCCACCCAACGTGCTCTAGAAGGTGTAAGTCAACTACCCTGGCCAGCAAGATCTCCGGATCTGTCCCCCATTGAGCATGTTTGGGACTGGATGAAGCGTCGTCTCACGCGGTCTGCACGTCCAGCACGAACGCTGGTCCAACTGAGGCGTCAGGTGGAAATGGCATGGCAAGCCGTTCCACAGGACTACATCCAGCATCTCTACGATCGTCTCCATGGGAGAATAGCAGCCTGCATTGCTGCGAAAGGTGGATATACACTGTACTAGTGCCGACATTGTGCATGCTCTGTTGCCTGTGTCTATGTGCCTGTGGTTCTGTCAGTGTGATCATGTGATGTATCTGACCCCAGGAATGTGTCAATAAAGTTTCCCCTTCCTGGGACAATGAATTCACGGTGTTCTTATTTCAATTTCCAGGAGTGTATTAGCGCCTCAGGGCGTAAGACTGAAACACTTACGAGCCCTCATTTCTGTGTCCTCTCTCTCTCTTTCGAGTGTGCGTGTGTGTGTGTGTGTGTGTGTGTGTTTGTGTGTGTGTGTTTTTGTAGCTTACAGGTACCCTTACACATGAAGCCAACGGCCTTGCCGCAGTGGTAACACCAGTTCCCGTCATATCACCGAAGTTGAGCGCTGTCGGGCTGGGCTAGCACTTGGGTGGGTGACCATCCGGTCTGCCGAGCGCTGTTGGCAAGCGGGGTGCACTCAGCCCTTGTGAGGCAAACTGAGGAGCTACTTGATTGAGAAGTAGCAGCTCCGGTCTCGGAAACTGACATACGGCCGGGAGAGCAGTGTGCTGACCACATGCCCCTCCATATCCGCATCCAGTGACGCCTGTGGTCTGAGGATGACACGGCGACCGGTCGGTACCGTTGGGCCTTAACGGCCTGTTGGGGAGGAGTTTCGTTTTTTACACATATTAAAAGAGACGAATGTAGATAAAAATGACATAGTGAGGAAGAAAACTATTAATGTCTCACAATCTGTGACATTGTTGCGAACTGAACAGTGTCCCATATATAGATTAAATTTCCTTTACTTCACATCCTTGTCAGAAATTATTGTCATCATACTACCGGTTTAGGTCTATAATGACGATTTTCAGATCTGTCTTATAAAAACATGTCCTAATACACTGAAGCCATAGCGGAATCGCCAAATGCTAAACACTAAATCAGCATCAGCATCGTCAAATGTCTGTAAAACAGATCTGAAGATGGTCATTATAGACCGAAACCGGTGCCCGCATCTCGTGGTCGTGCGGTAGCGTTCTCGCTTCCCACGCCCGGGTTCCCGGGTTCGATTCCCGGCGGGGTCAGGGATTTTCTCTGCCTCGTGATGGCTGGGTGTTGTGTGATGTCCTTAGGTTAGTTAGGTTTAAGTAGTTCTGTTCTAGGTGACTGATGACCATAGCTGTTAAGTCGCATAGTGCTCAGAGCCATTTGAACCATTTTTTGAACCGAAACCGGTAGTCTGATGACAATTATTTGTGACCATAGACGTGAAGTGAAGGAAATTTAACGTATAATGTGACACTCATTCACTCACTCCCACCCCAGACAATCTTTTTCACAGGCTTTAACGCAGCAGAGGAGGATGAAAGGTGCTGCACATGGAATTAAAATGGAAGGAAAAAAACTGGAGAGCTAAAAGAAAGACACATGGAAATGTGACTGGCTGACGACTTGTCCCACAGTTACGCAGGGTCAGCCGTCGTTAATCGGATTTGGCATGTTAATGTTTAAGGGGTGGCCGGATGCCCTTCCTGCCGCCACCCCATACCCCCCAGGATGCAATCAGTGTACCCCAACTGTCTGCGTCGAGTGCAATCCGTGGAATAGTGCAAATGTGTTCAGACGTCTGCGAGCCGTGTAACTGAGGCGGAACATGGGGACCATCCCGGTATTCATCTAGTGGGATGTGGAAAACCGCCTAAAAACCACATCCAGGGTGGCCGGCACATCGGCCCTCGTCGGTAATCCGCCGGGCGCATTCGATCCGGGGCCGGCGCGCCTATCCGAGTCTAGGAAGTAGCGCATTGGCGCTCTCGGCTAGCCTGGCGGGTTGTTAACGCATTAATAACATATCCCTAAAATTCGTCGAAACAAGTTGGACAGATCACAAAACGTTAAAACTCTAACCAAAATCGTTTCAATGCCATTTAAAATAGAAGACAAACCTGCCGCTGACCTCTGGTCCGAAAATACAACACAACTGAAACCTGATACTCAAGGGAAGGCAGGATTCGGTTACGGTTGTGGCCGGGGCCGTAATCAATTACTATTGGTTGCCTTTTACAGTTACACACATTTATTTTTAAAACAGTAATTCCAGACTCAACAAAAATTTTAAAAAATACCACACATTGTTAATGAAGGAATAAACAACTGTGTAAATAATAGTATTTTCAGTGCGTGACAATACAGATACAAAAAAAAAAATGGCTCTGAGCACTATGGGACTTAACATCTATGGTCATCAGTCCCCTAGAACTTAGAACTACTTAAACCTAACTAACCTAAGGACATCACACAAAACCCAGCCATCACGAGACAGAGAAAATCCCTGACCCCGCCGGGAATCGAACCCGGGAACCGGGGCGTGGGAAACGAGAACGCTACCGCACGACCACGAGATGCGGGAAATACAGATACAGACAATGTTTAAATAAAAAAGAAAAAGAAATCAAGCCATTGTGATCACAGCTGAAGGCCTTACACGCCAAGAATGGCAATAAATTAAGAATGTTTCAGAACTCGCTGCAATTACAGCTCACAGGTACTAAAATATTAAAAGGTAAGTGTCCACGAACACAGCAGAAGTTATCAGACGCCAAGAATGGCAGTAAATAAGGTGTTAAGGCTTACTGCTAAAATACAGGGTGGCGCACGAAATGTGTTACCAATTGTTTCTTTCACAATTTACGGCGCACATTAGATATCCCGCTGGGATCTCTACAGCAGTACCAGCAGAGCTTGGAAAAACAAATGAGTTACGAAATGACGTGTAATTCACGATACTGCCGCTAGGAGACTAGCAGCAATGGCTGACAATGGAAGACTGACGACACATCAACGATCGGAAATTGTGTTACTTTTTCATGAAACGAAAGGCCTTGTTATGACTCAGAGGAGTTTTCGACAACAGTTTAACACACGATGGGTCCCTTGCAAGAAGACCATCCACAGGTTGTACGATAAATTTGTACAGGAAGGAACAGTAGTGGAAGCGAAGCGACCTCGGCCTAAGCCCGTTTGTTCGCCGGAGAAAATTGAAGCGGTACGAGTTGCTGTACACAGAAGTCCCAGGAAATCGTGTAGAAAGGCAGCAGTGCAACTGGGAATATCCAGACGCTCGGTTCAACGCATTCTTAAAAGTGACCTCCATATGTACCCATACATGATGACCTGTGCACAGAAGCTCACTGAAGAACACAAGGAACAGAGACTACTGTTGCTCAGTGGGTGGAGGACAGGGAAGAAACTCTCAACAACGTTTGGTCTTCAGACGAGATGCATTTTCATTTATGCGGTGTGGTTAACAAACAAAATGTATGCTTTTGGGCCACTGAAAACCCACAAGTGCTTCATCAACGACAACATTGTGCTCCGAGGATTACACCGTGGGCAGCAATTTCCAGCCACGGACTTATTGAACCCTTTTTCTTTGAAGAAACTGTGAACAGCGAGCGTTATTTGAGCATGCTTCGCAATAGCTTCATTCCACAGCTTCTTGCTACTGCCTTGCCCTTCAGCACGCAGTGGTTCATGCAAGATGGAGCAAGGCCACATACTGCAAACACTGTGTTGGAGTTTTTACACGAGCATTTCGACATGCGGATCATTTCACTCACGTTTCCAGGTCGCTTCAATGACGGACAAAATTTGCCCCCCCAATAGTCCAGACCTCAATCCATGTGACTTTTTTCTTTGGGGGTACCTAAAGGAAAAGCTTTTCCCGAAACGTCCACCTGATTTAATGGAACTCAGAAGACTTATTCTTCAAGCTTGCAGTGAAATTACGGAAGACGTGTGCCGTATGGTAATCACTAACTTCAGTGTTCGTTTGAAGGAAGTTGGGAAACGAAATGGTGGACATATTGAGCATGTGCTGAGTTAGAACAAATCTCCATGGACGGCTCTTCATTTTAGTATATGTTCCTTTCAGATTGTATTGACAATAAAGTTTATATTCAAAAACAAAATGGTAACACATTTCGTGCGCCACCCTGTACAAACATCGAATTACTTTTTTTAAAGCAAATGACCACAATCACAGCTGAAGGCCTTACACGCCAGGAACGGCAATTATATAAAAAATTTAGAAACCTGCTGTAAAACAGCAAAAACATACAAAGGTTAGTTAAAAGAAACAAGCAACTGACCAACAAACAGGTGAAATAAGATGATGGTAACCTTGTAACATAACCCTTACATTGCTAGATTTATTCGAGCTGACTGGAACTATTAACTAGACATACATAACCTGTAACGTAGGCATTACAAGGTATGGTAATATATAATACAATAATAAAACACAAGGATCAGTCACAGACGGTGCTCCAGGAATCGACATCTGAGAAGTTCCAGCAACAAACACTTTCGTGGGCGATGAAACAGGCAGCCAAGAGTAGCATTCATTTCACAAGATGGTAACTCAGACTGGTGGCAGTCTAACGAATGACTAATGATAATCTTGCTGAAGCTACCTGACGCCCAATAAATGCAAGAATGGAACAACACACCAAAGCTGGAACTAGCAGACTGCACTGTGCTCCCAGAATACTGTGCTTAGAGCGCCCGGAACAAGAAAGGAATCACTACCACCAGAGTAGAAGAATCACAAACGGCCTACAATCAAGAAAGCTGTCAAAACTACACGCCTTACCGGACAGCAACGGCAAGGCGAGGAAACGTACACTGACGTTACATACACTAACTTCCAGGGCAGGTAACTGGGGCGTTGTTGGCCCCCAGGCAGGAAAAATACCGCTAGTTGAACTTAACGAATTGTAACAACCTGAACGCAGTAAATAGTAATAAGAAGTCGAGGACAGCTAATCAGATCCGCTTTCACCAAGCACTCCACTCGCTGCTCTTCGCCTCACCGAGCGAGGTGGCGCAGTGGTTAGCACACTGGACTCGCATTCTGGAGGACGACGGTTCAATCCCGTCTCCAGCCATCCTGATTTAGGTTTTCCGTGATTTCCCTAAATCGTTTCAGGCAAATGCCGGGATGGTTCCTTTGAAAGGGCACGGCCGATTTCCTTCCCAATCCTTCCCTAACCCGAGCTTGCGCTCCGTCTCTAATGACCTCGTTGTCGACGTGACGTTAAACACTAACCACCACCACATCTTCGCCTCGGCGACACTACGAGCAGCAACACGAACCAAAGTGACTGGAGAATCGCGAGATCTCACAATGTTAGAGGTTTCTCTACTTGAATCCAAATTCACTCAACTCAAAACTTACAGGTGACCACAGCCCTTCCATCTGGCAGTCCATGCACGCCACCAGCAGTCCCGGCGTGTTCTCTCACTGTGCAGACCTGGCTCCTCCTGAGCCCCCAACTGAACTGCCACACTCACACGACACGGAAAAGCAACGGCGTCGCCCCAAAGATAGGGCAACATTTACTACATATCGACAACCACCACTGCTGCCACTAGCGGAGAGGGAACGCTAGCGAAACGTGTGGCGCCAGTCAAGACGAGAAGAAGACAAAAAACCGCAACCATGCCAACTAAAGGATATGGTCTGGCCTCCAACAGAGGGCGGAAACCTACAAACAGCACCAACGTGAGCTGCAACATGGCTCAAAAATGAAGTAAAATGTGGCGCACAGTGATGTGTACGCCACAAGCACCACACATTAGAGGGTCGTCGCGCCAGCAAGAAGCCATGTGTCACAGGGCGGTGGCCTATGAGAAGTCGGGTTACGAGGACGTTATCCCCTCTTCGCAGCTGAAAGGGGGCAGGACATGGCCGCGCAGTGGGCTTTACTAGAGGCAGCTGTCACTTTTCGCTGCTCGTCTTCCCATCGACGCATGACTCTGTACCTGCACAGTGTGGAGATAGCACGCAGGGGTATGGCACACTGAACTAACTGAGGATCACAACAGTCATCCTTGGCTGTTACAGCAGCAACGCCCATGTGGCCTGGTAGACAGCCGTTGTTGTTGGAGGAGAGTTCCTGGATATTGTGGACTACTTTCTGCTGGGTACCAGCGTTGTAGAGATTGAAGGGCACTCAGAGAACGAGAAAAGCCAAGGAATTCTGCTCTAGAAGGACATCTCATTTACTCCAGTGCCACAAGGTCGCAAGGCCGTCGGACCCTGAAGACATGGTCAGAGAAAACAAGAGAGCAAACGACGGTCCTCCTTTTTGACTCATCTGTAAAGACAGCTGTAGAGAAGTGGTTCTCAGCTAAAATGTCATGAAATAATGTCTCAGCACAGGAATCACACAGCCAATCAGTTGCAAATAACTATTTGCTACATCGACACCTCTAAGGATGTCTTCATCAGAACCATTGCGGTTACATTGCGGTAAGTCAGTGGTCAAAGTTTCGAGCAGATATGCTGAAGTCCCGGCAACGTATATGTGCCAAAGGTTGGAACGCTTTTAATTTTAATTTCTGACTTGCGCATATCTGCTCGTAACGTTGACCATTGCGTTCTGACAATGTAACTTTACGATTTCTTAAAGTTTCATTCGGATGAAGACATCCTTAGATATGTCGAAACCTACGTCAGTGTACAAAACAGTTATTTACAGCCGGTTGGCTGTGTGATTCTTATGTTGAAACTTATATACGGTTCGCGAGACACAGCCGTGTTTAAAACAATAAAATAATGTATTGAAAACATGTGCAGGACTGAGTACGTTCCACCTCCGACACAGTCAGCCCCGATAGCTGAGTGACGGATTGCCGCCTTACGGGCTCGGGTTGGATTCCCGGCTGTGTCGGAGATTTTCTCCGCTCAGGTACTAGGTGTTGTGTTGTCTTCATCATCCTTTCGTTTCCATCCTGCGCGCAAGTCGCCCAATGTGGGGTCGAATGTAATAAGACCTGCACCAAGGCGGCCGGACCTGCCCCGCAAGGGGCCTCCCGGCCAATTACGCCAAACGCTCATTTCCATTACCTCCGACACATAACTTCACCGCCCCAGCTGTCTAACCTCGACGCTTACTGACCACCTGACCTGAGCGGCGACCGTTGCATTTGGTGGTAAGAAGAGGTCTTCATGACACGCTGCACCATAAAACTGGCGTTGCAGTGGTCTACAGAGGTGGTTGGCCTCGTAGCAGTTGGTCGTCACGTTGACATCGCTGCAATCAGCTTCGCTCGTCTTGCAGTCTGCATTTCAAAATGAAGGATGGTGAGTGAGGATTATTTTCGTACCTTGTACTCGTAGTTGGCCCTTTTGTTTCATTGTATAATTTCCTTGCCATGGTCGAGGACAGAGATACTCATTTCAATCCGAGATTAAGTCTGGTGCAGCACTGTGAACCTCCAGACGTGTCTGAGTTCGGAGGCAGTTGTCGCGAAACAAATTTGACACCTGTCGGATGCGCAGTTTCAAATCTCTCTGGGCACGAGCTATGTCAGTCACATGTTTCACTTGCCGACGGCGTTCAGTGAGTAGTACAACGCAGTTTTTCTCTGCTAGTTCCGGCTAAAAATTAAAAAAAACCGCGGAATTTGGTGTGAGACATTGTGGAATATTCGCGCTTCAGCCCCTATAGTTTCATGTAGTGCCGATAGGTAGCTGTGTTATGATGACGACGACTCAGTCGTTGCCAATGTTGACGTGGCCAATGCTAAATAGAAACATACACTACTGGCCATTAAAATTGCTACACCAAGAAGAAACGGAGATGATAAACGGGTATTCATTGGACAAATACACTCCTGGAAATGGAAAAAAGAACACATTGACACCGGTGTGTCAGACCCACCATACTTGCTCCGGACACTGCGAGAGGGCTGTACAAGCAATGATCACACGCACGGCACAGCGAACACACCAGGAACCGCGGTGTTGGCCGTCGAATGGCGCTAGCTGCGCAGCATTTGTGCACCGCCGCCGTCAGTGTCAGCCAGTTTGCCGTGGCATACGGAGCTCCATCGCAGTCTTTAACACTGGTAGCATGCCGCGACAGCGTGGACGTGAACCGTATGTGCAGTTGACGGACTTTGAGCGAGGGCGTATAGTGGGCATGCGGGAGGCCGGGTGGACGTACCGTCGAATTGCTCAACACGTGGGGCGTGAGGTCTCCACAGTACATCGATGTTGTCGCCAGTGGTCGGCGGAAGGTGCACGTGCCCGTCGACCTGGGACCGGACCGCAGCGACGCACGGATGCACGCCGTGACCGTAGGATCCTACGCAGTGCCGTAGGGGACCGCACCGCCACTTCCCAGCAAATTAGGGACACTGTTGCTCCTGGGGTATCGGCGAGGACCATTCGCAACCGTCTCCATGAAGCTGGGCTACGGTCCCGCACAACGTTAGGCCGTCTTCCGCTCACGCCCCAACATCGTGCAGCCCGCCTCCAGTGGTGTCGCGACAGGCGTGAATGGAGGGACGAATGGAGACGTGTCGTCTTCAGCGATGAGAGTCGCTTCTGCCTTGGTGCCAATGATGGTCGTATGCGTGTTTGGCGCCGTGCAGGTGAGCGCCACAATCAGGACTGCATACGACCGAGGTACACAGGGCCAACACCCGGCATCATGGTGTGGGGAGCGATCTCCTACACTGGCCGTACACCACTGGTGATCGTCGAGGGGACACTGAATAGTGCACGGTACATCCAAACCGTCATCGAACCCATCGTTCTACCATTCCTAGACCGGCAAGGGAACTTGCTGTTCCAACAGGACAATGCACGTCCGCATGTATCCCGTGCCACCCAACGTGCTCTAGAAGGTGTAAGTCAACTACCCTGGCCAGCAAGATCTCCGGATCTGTCCCCCATTGAGCATGTTTGGGACTGGATGAAGCGTCGTCTCACGCGGTCTGCACGTCCAGCACGAACGCTGGTCCAACTGAGGCGCCAGGTGGAAATGGCATGGCAAGCCGTTCCACAGGACTACATCCAGCATCTCTACGATCGTCTCCATGGGAGAATAGCAGCCTGCATTGCTGCGAAAGGTGGATATACACTGTACTAGTGCCGACATTGTGCATGCTCTGTTGCCTGTGTCTATGTGCCTGTGGTTCTGTCAGTGTGATCATGTGATGTATCTGACCCCAGGAATGTGTCAATAAAGTTTCCCCTTCCTGGGACAATGAATTCACGGTGTTCTTATTTCAATTTCCAGGAGTGTATATTATACTAGAACTGACATGTCATTACATTTTCACACAATTTGGGTGCATAGATCCTGAGAAATCAGTACCCAGAACAACCACCTCTGGCCGTAACAACAGAGCTTGGATGGCGTGTACTGGTACACCTGCCCATGCAGCTTCAACACGATACCACAGTTCATCGAGAGTAGTGACTGGCGTACTGTGAGAGCCAGTTGCTCGGCCACCATTGACCAGACGTTTTCAATTGGTGAGAGATCTGGAGAATGTGCTGGCCAGGGCAGCAGTCGAATACTTTCTGTTTCCAGAAAGGCCCGTACAGGACCTGCAACATGCGGTCGTGCATTATCCTACTGAAATGTAGGGTTTCGCAGGGATGGCACCCCATACCATCCCGCCTGGTGATACGCCAGTATGGCGATGACGACTACACGCTTCCAATGTGCGTTGACGGCGATGTCGCCAAACACGGATGCGACCATCATGATGCTGTAAACAGAACCTGGATTCATGCGAAAAAATGACGTTTTGCCATTTGTGCACTTAGGTTCGTCGTTGAGTACACCATCACAGGCGCTCCTGTCTGTGATGCAGCGTCAGTGGTAACCGCAGCCATGGTCTCCGAGCTGATAGTCCATGCTGCTGCAAACGTCGTCGAACTGTTCGTGCAGATTGTTGTTGTCTTGCAAACGTTCCCATCCGTTACTCAGGGATCGAGACGTGGCTGCACGATCCGTTTCAGACATGCGGATAAGATGCCTGTCATCTCGACTGCTAGTGATACGAGGCCGTTGGGATCCAGCCCGGCGTTCCGTATTACCCTCCTGAACCCACCGATTCCGTATTCTGCTAACAGTCATCGGATCTCGACCAACGCGAGCAGCAATGTCGCGATACGATAAACCGCAATCGCGATAGGCTACAATCCGACTTTTATCAAAGTCGGAAACGTGATGGTACGCATTTCTCCTCCTTACACGAGGCATCACAACAACGTTTCACCAGGCAACGCCGGTCAACTGCTGTTTGTGTATGAGAAATCGGTTGGAAACTTTCCTCATGTCAGCACGTTGTAGGTGTCGCCACTGGCGCCAACCTTGTGTGAATGCTCTGAAAAGCTAATCATTTGCATATCACAGCATCTTCTTCCTGTCAGTTAAATTTCGCTTCTGTAGCACGTCATCTTCGTGATGTAGCAATTTTAATGGCCAGTGGTATATATATTGTACTTAACTGGCTGTACAGGCCGGCCGAAGTGGCCGTGCGGTTCTAGGCGCTACAGTCTGGAGCCGAGCGACCGCTACGGTCGCAGGTTCGAATCCTGCCTCGGGCATGGATGTGTGTAATGTCCTTAGGTTAGTTAGGTTTAATTAGTCCTAAGTTCTAGGCGACTGATGACCTCAGAAATTAAGTCGCATAGTGCTCAGCGCCATTTGAACCATTTGGCTGTACAGGATTCTTCTCGGCTGCATACATATAATTATAAATAGATAGCTATTGAGGCCTAACTTTTTTAGAGGTTGCTTCCTATCAGCTGAAGGCTATGCTACTTTACTACTGGACGTCCCGAGCAAGAGTGGACGAGAGCTCGCTAGAAACTTGATACAAGATGAACGGCGCTAGCGGCGCTGGTCGCGACTCTCGGGTCCAACGACACTAATACGGACCGCGGTCGATAACTGCAACCCCTAACAAGTGTGGTATCGGTCTTTGATACCACAAGCTGCGCCATATTTAGCCTTCATAATGGGGTCCATAACGGTGGTTTAACGCGGGCCAGAGAGCTGCTATCGAGTTTCTTTCGCCTGAAAAGCAGAGCGTCGCAGATATTCGTAGTCCCTTGAAAATGTCTACGGAGACCTGGCGTTGAACAAAAGCACGGTGAGTCGTTGGGCGAGGCGTCTGTCATCATCCAGCCTACAGTCCGGATCTCGCACCTTCCGACTTCCATCTGCTTGTCCCAATGAAGGAAGCACTTCGTGGAAAGCAGTATGTCGATGACGGGAGGTTATTGACGCAGCAGTAAGTTGGCTCTGACGCCGATCAGTAGAGTGTTACCATCCGGGCATACTGGCCCTCCCAGTAAAGTGGAGTAAGGCTGTCGCATCCAATGGACAACTTGTTACAAAAAACATGGTTTTGTAGCCAAAAGAGTGCGGAATAATATGCTGTATTGGAGTCCTGAATAAAACCAACTTGCTACTGGAAAAAAATTACTTGTTGAATTACTTATTGAATGGCCCTTGTAGTTTAAAATTAGAATAATTCCTTTTGCATCTACACCTACATGTACGTTTATACTCCGCAAGCCACCCAACGGTGTGTGGTGGAGGGCACTTTACGTGCCACTGTCATTACCTCCCTATCCTGTTCCAGTCACGTATGGTTCGCGGGAAGAGCGACTGTCTGAAAGCCTCCGTGTGCGCTCTAATCACTCTAATTTTACATTCGTGATCTCCTCTGGAGATATAAGTAGGGGGAAGCAATATATTCGATACCTCATCCAGAAACGCACCCTCTCGAAACCTGGACAGCAAGCTACACCGCGATGCAGAGCGCCTGTCTTGCAGAGTCTCCCACTTGATTTTGCTAAACATCTCCGTAACGCCATCACGCTTACCGAATAACCCTGAGACGAAACGCGCCGCTCTTCTTTGGATCTTCTCTACCTCCTCTGTCAACCCGACCTGGTACGGATCCCACACTGATGGGAAATACTCAAGTATAGGTCAAACGAGTGTTTTGTAAGCCACCTCCTTTGTTGATGGACTACATTTTCTAAACACTCTCCCAATGAATCTCAACCTGGCACCCGCCTTACCAACAATTAATTTTATATGATCATTCCACTTCAAATCGTTCCGTACGCATACTCCCAAATATTTTACAGAAGTAACTGCTACCAGTGTTTGTTCCGCTATCATATAATCATACAGAAAAGGATCCTTCTTTCTATGTATTCGAAATACATTACATTTGTCTATGTTAAGGGTCAGTTACCACTCCCTACACCAAGTGCCTATCCGCTGCAGATCTTCCTGCATTTCGCTGCAGTTTTCTAATGCTGCAACTTCTCTGTATACTACAGCATCATCCGCAAAAAGCCGCATGGAACTTCCGACACTATCTACTAGGTCATTTGTATATCTTGTGAAAAGCAATGGCCGGCCTGGGTGGCCGAGCGATTCTAGGCGATACAGTCTGGAACCACGCAGCTGCTACGGTCGCAGGTTCGAATCCTGCCTCGGGCATGGGTGTGTAAGGTTTAAGTAGTTCTAAGGGACTGATGACCTCAGAAGTTAAGTCCCATAGTGCTCAGAGACATTTGAACCATTTTTTTGAAAAGCAATGGTCCCAAAACACTCCCCAGTGGCACGCCAGAGATTACTTTAACTTCTCTGGACGTCTCTTCATTGAGAACAACATGCTGTGTTCTGTTTGCTAATAACTCTTCAATCCAGCCACACAGCTGGTCTGATATTCCGTAGGCTCTTACTTTGTTTATCAGGTGACAGTGCGGAACTGTATCGAACGCCTTCCGGAAGTCAAGGAAAATGGAATGTACCTGGGATCATGTATCTAATATTTTCTGGGTCTCATGAACAAATAAAGCGAGTTGCGTCTCACGCGATCGCTGTTTCCGGAATCCATGTTGATTCCTACAGAGTAGATTCTGGGTTTCCAGAAATGACATGATACACAAGCAAAAAACATGTTCTAAAATTCTGCAACAGATCGATGTCAGAGATATAGGCCTATAGTTTTTCGCATCTGCTCGACGACCCTTCTTGAAAACTGGAACTACCTGTGCTCTTTTCCAATCATTTGGAGCCTTCCGTTCCTCTAGAGACTTGCGGTACACGGCTGTTAGAAGGGGGGCAAGTTCTTTCGCGTACTCTGTGTAGAATCGAATTGGTATCCCGTCAAGTCCAGTGGACTTTTTCCTGTTGAGTGATTTCAGTTGCTTTTCTATTTCTTGGACACTTATTTCGACGTTAGCCATTTTTTCGTTCGTGCGAGGATTTAGAGAAGGAACTGCAGTGCGGTCTTCCTCTGTGAAACAGCTTTGGGAAAAGGTGTTTAGTATTTCAGCTTTACGCGTGTCATCCTCTGTTTCACTGCCATTATCATTTCAGAGTGTCTGGATATGCTGTTTCGATCAACTTACTGATTTAACGTAAGACCAGAACTTCCTAGGATTTTCTGTCAAGTCGGTACATAGAATTTTGCTTTCGAATTCACTGAACGCTTCACGCATAGCCCTCCTTACTCTAACTTTGACATCGTTTAGCTCCTGCTTGTCTGAGAGGTTTTGGCTGCGTTTAAATTTGCAGTGAAGCTCTCTTTGCTTTCGCAGTAGTTTCCTAACTTTGTTGTTGAACCACGGTGGGTTTTTCCCGTCCCTCACAGTTTTACTCGGCACGTACCTGTCTAAAACGCTTTTGACGATTGCCTTGAACTTTTTACATAAACACTCAACATTGTCAGTGTCGGAACAGAAATTTTCGTTTTGATCTGTTAGGTAGTCTGAAATCTGCCTCCTATTACTCTTGCTAAACAGATAAACCTTCCTCTCTTTTTTTATATTCCTATTTACTTCCATATTCAGGGATGCTGCAACTGCCTGATGATCACTGATTTCCTGTTCTGCGCTTACAGAGTCGAAAAGTTGCATTGCACATCTTGTAATTGGAACCTGGTTTTCGCTTCCCTTGTATATTTGTTCGGATAGGCAGTTAGTAGAGTACGCGATACGTCGGTGCAAACACGCTCCGCTAACGTGAATGATTCTCTTGTAGCTATGACGGAACAGATTGTTATACAGGGTGATTCAAAAAGAATACCACAACATTAGGAATTTAAAACTCTGCAACGACAAAAGGCAGAGCTAAGCACTATCTGTCGGCGAATTAAGGGAGCTATAAAGTTTCATTTAGTTGTACATTTGTTCGCTTGAGGCGCTGTTGACTAGGCGTCAGCGTCAGTTGATGCTAAGATGGCGACCGCTCAACAGAAAGCTTTTTGTGTTATTGAGTACGGCAGAAGTGAATCGACGACAGTTGTTCAGCGTGCATTTCGAACGAAGTATGGTGTTAAACCTCCTGATAGGTGGTGTATTAAACGTTGGTATAAACAGTTTACAGAGAATGTGTGATTGTGCAAAGGGAAAAGTTCTGGATGGCCGAGAACGAGTGATGAAAATGTAGCACGCATCCAGCAAGCATTTGTTTGCAGCCCAGGAAAATCGACTCGCAGAGCTAGCAGAGAGCTGCAAATTCCACAATCAACTGTAAGGAGAGTCCTACGAAAAAGGTTAGTTATGAAACCTTATCGTCCGAAATTGGTTCAAGCACTGTCTGCAGCTGATAAGATTAAAAGAATCGATTTCTGTGATTTTATCCTTGCTCAAATGGAAACAGATGAATCTTTCGTTTCAGAGATTGTGTTTAGTGATGAAGCAACTTTCCACACTAACGGGAAAGTCAACCGTCACAATGTCTGCAGCCCGTGACGGAGCACTTCATCACTGGCCTCCAAGAAGCCCTGATCTTACCCCCTGCGATTTTTTCTTATGGGGGTATGTTAAGCATATGGTGATTCGGCCACCTCTCCCAGCCACCATTGATGATTTGAAACGATAAATAACAGCAGCTATGCAAACTGTTACGCCTGATATGCTACAGAGAGTGTGGAACGAGTTGTAGTATCGGGTTGATATTGCTCGTGTGTCTGGAGGGGGCTATATTGAACATCTCTGAACTTGTTTTTGAGTGAAAAAAAACCTTTTTAAATACTCTTTGTAATGATGTATAACAGAAGGTTATATTATGTTTCTTTCATTAAATACACATTTTTAAAGTTGTGGTATTCTTTTTGAATCACCCTGTATCACAGGCTGCGCTTGAGCAGAAAAATGGGGAATTAGAACATTACAGAAGCCAGGCAGAATCACTGCAGGCGTATATGAAATAGGTAGTGGGACGATTTCAGGAAGTTAGTGTCCTTCTGTCGACAGAAAATTTCGTTGACTGGTTGATTGATTTTTGGGAGGGGACCAAACAGCGAGGTCATCGGTCCCATCGGAATAGTGAAGGATAGGGCAGTAAGTCGGCCGTGTCCTATCAAAGAAAGGACTTGGGGAAATCGCTGGAAATCTAAATGAGGATGGCCGGACGAGGGTTTGAACCGTCGTCCTCCCGGATCAAGTCCAGTTTGCTAGGCACTCCGCCACCTCGCTTGTCCGTCTTATTTCAGAATACTGCTGCGCGGTGTGGGATCCTTACCGGATAGGACTGACGGAGTACACTGAAAAAGTTCAAAGAAGGGCAGCACGTTTTGTATTATCGCGAAATATGGGAGAGAGTGTCACTGGATTGATACAGGATTTAGGCTGGACTTCATTAAAAGAAGGGTGTTTTTCGTTGCGACGGAATCTTCTCACGAAATTCAAATCACCAACTTTCTCCTCCAAATGCGAAAATATTAGGTCGACATCGACCTACATAGGGTGAAACGATCACCACGATAAAATAAGGGAAATCAGAGCTCGTACGGAAAGATACAGGTGTTCGTTCTTTACGCACTCTATACGAGATTGGAATAATAGAGAATGGTGAATGTTGTTCGATAAACCCTCTGCCAGGAACCTAAATGTGATTTGCAGAGTATCCATGTAGATATAGATGAATAATGACGTGGCCCAAGTACTTGACATGAGTCAGTGCAAAATTACATTTGTCAATATTTAGTGTAAGATGCGCTTGTCTTAATCTATCGAAAACTGCTCTTAACCGTTACAGTTGTTCATCTGATTCTTCTGCAAAAACTACAATATCATTGAGATATACCATGCACATCCTTAGTTTGAGGGCATGCCCACCTCCATCTAGCAATCTTTGAAATGTGGCTGGCACGTTTTTAAACCAGGGTGGTATCTACCCTCGTGGATCTGTAAAAGCTGTTTTATGTCTATTATCTCCAATGGTAGCCACTACACCCCATGGGACGATAAAAGTTGTTTTATATCTTCCTTCTGGTACCTACTACACAAATCCATTGTAGAGAAATGTTTGCATGTCTGTAAATTGTCAAGTGTCTTTGTAATATTCGGTGCTGGATGGGTGTCTGTAGTAGTAGTAGTTGGAATATATATAATGGCAACAAAAGCGATATTTCTTTGTGCCATCCGTTGATTTTTTCGGGATCTGCCCTTCCCCCTCCCTTCTGTCACTGGTTTCTATAATCCTTTTTATTCAAAGTTTATATTCCATTCGTCATATTCATCCTTGTTGTCCTTTACAGTAAATGTTTCTTCAACTAACAGATAGCATCACAAGTCCACGCAGCACTAGTCAACACGTCCATCACCTGCCCCACTTCAACTTAGAGTGTATCAGATTGTGCAGAGGCAAAAACTGAGCCACTACGAGCCCAAAGATTGTTTAACAGTAACTCTTTGACGTGCATATCGATAACATACAAGAATCGAAGTGACATGACCACCTTACAGGGTTTCATGGTACGTGACATTTGCTTAACATTCCCCAGTCAATCGTAAATTGCCCATACAGAGGCACGTTTCGTCAGACTAATCACCCAGCTTGGCTTAGATGTGCCCTTAACTGAGATAAACATTTTTGTTTTTCATTGCCTTCCCAACAAAAAGACGTTATTAGTAGATCTGTTACATTTTCTAAGTGTCCTGCCAATAAAACGCAGTCTATGGTTAGCCTTCCCCACAACATTTTCTATGTGTTCCTTCCAATTTAAGTTGTTCGTAATTGTAATACCTAGGTATTTAGTTGACTGCACGGCTTTTAGATTAGACTGATTTATCGTGTAACCGAAGGTTAACAGTTTCCTTTTACCACTCATGTGGATGACCTCACACTTTTCGTTATTTAGTGTCAGCTTCCAATTTTCGCACCATTTACATATTTTTTCTAAATCGTTTTGCAATTTGTTTTGATCTTATAATCACCTTATTAGTCGATAAACGACAGCGTCATCTGCAAACAACCTAAGACGGCTGTTCAGACTGTCTCCTAAATCGTTTATATAGATAAGAAACGCCAGAAATCACTTCTGTGTTACTCGATGACTTTCCGTCAATTACTACGAACTGTCGCCTCTCTGACAGGAAGTCACGAATCCAGTCACATAACTGAGACGATATTCGATAAGCACGCATTTTCACTATAAGCCGCTTATGTCGTACAGTGTCAAAAGCCTTCTGGAAATCCAGAAATACGGAATCGATCTGAAATCCCTTGTCAGTAACACTCAACACTTCATGCGAATAAAGAGCTAGTTGTGTTTCACAAGAACGATGTTTACGGTTGTATATGTTTGCCAAGGATGGAGCTATTGCATCAGCATACTCTGAAAGGAACCTAATTAGTATACAGTCTGGACCAGAAGACTTGCTTTTATTAAGTGACTTAAGTTGCTTCACTACTCGGAGGATATTTACTTCTACGTTACTCATTTTGGCAGCTGTTCTTGATTCGAATTCTGGAATATTTACTTCTTCTTTTGTGAAATCACTTCGGAAGGCTGTGTTCAGTAATTCTGCTTTGGAGGCACTGTCTTCGATAGTATCTCCATTGCTATCGCGCAGAGAAGGCATTGATTGTTTCTTGCCGCTAACATACTTCACATACGACCAGAATCTCTTTGTATTTTCTGCCAGGTTTCGAGACAAAGTTTCGTTGTGGAAACTGTTATAAGCATCTTGCATTGAAGTCCGCGCTAAATTTCGAGCTTCTGTAAAAGATCGACCAATTTTGGGGATTTTTCGTCTGTTTCAATTTGGCATGTTTGTTTCGTTGTTTCTGCAACAGTGTTTTGACCCGTTTTGTGTACCAAGGAGGATCAGCTCCGTCGTTTGTTAATTTATTTGGTATAAATCTCTCAATTGCTGCCGATACTATTTCTCTGAATTCGAGCCACATCTGGTGAACACTTATATCATTTATTTGGAATGAGTGGAGATTGTGTCTCACGAAGGCGTCAAGTGAATTTTATCTGCTTTTTTGAATAGGTATATTTTTCGTTTATTTTTGGAGGGTTTGGGGGTTACAATATTCAATCTCGCTTCGACAACCCTGTGTTCACTAATCCCTGTATCCGTTTTGATGCTAATTATGAACTCAGGATTATTTGTTGCTAAGAGGTCAAGGCTGTGTTCACAACCGTTTACTGCTCGCGTGGGCTCATGAACTAACTGCTCGAAATAATTTTCAGAGAATGCGCTTAGTACAATTTCGGATGATGTTTTATGCGTACCTCCGGAATTAAACATGTATTTTCGCCAACATATCGAGGGTAAATTAATGTCACCACCAACTATAATCGTATGAGTCGGGTACGGTTTGAAAATGTTCAGATGTTCAAATGTGTGTGAAATCTTATGGGACTTAACTGCTTAGACCGCTCGGCGAGTTGGAAATCAAACTCAAGTTTTCTTTCAACCTTTCAGCAACTGTATCATCTGAATTGGGAGGTCGGTAAAAGGATCCAATTATTATTTTATTCCGGTTGCCAACAATGACCTCTGCCCCTACTAACTCACAGGAACTATCTACTTCAATTTCGCGACAAGATAAACCACTCCCAACAGCAGCCAGGGGTGTGTACCCGTGGTGTAGGGGTAGCGTCTTTGATTCATAATCAAAACGTTTTCGGTCCCGGGTTCGATCCCCACCAATGCCTAAATTTTGATAAATAATCAGCATTGGCGGCCGAAGACTTCCGGCATAAGAAGTCAGCCTCAATCTGCCAACGGCCTTGTCAAAGAGGGCGGAGGAGCGGATACGGTTCAGGGCACCCTCTTGTCCTAGGGGTGGGAAATTGCGCCTAAAGGCGGAAGAATCAGAAATGATCAACGACATGAGGATGCAGAAGGCAATGTAAACCACTGCATTAAAGACACGTAACGTGTATCCACAGGACATGTGGCCTGTAATTGAAGAAGTGTCATGACGATCTCTCCATTGGCAAAAGATTCCGGAATAGTCCCCCATTTGGATCTCCGGGAGGGGACTGCCAAGGGGGAGGTTACCATGAGAAAAAGATTGAATAATCAACGAAAGGATAACGTTCTACGAGTCGGAGCGTGGAATGTCAGAAGCTTGAACGTGGTAGGGAAACTAGAAAATCTGAAAAGGGAAATGCAAAGGCTCAATCTAGATATAGTAGGGGTCAGTGAAGTGAAGTGGAAGGAAGACATGGATTTCTGGTCAGATGAGTATCGGGTAATATCAACAGCAGCAGAAAATGGTATAACAGGTGTAGGATTCGTTATGAATAGGAAGGTAGGGCAGAGGGTATGTTACTGTGAACAGTTCAGTGACCGGGTTGTTCTAATCAGAATCGACAGCAGACCAACACCGACAACGATAGTTCAGGTATACATGCCGACGTCGCAAGCTGAAGATGAACAGATAGAGAAAGTGTATGAGGATATTGAAAGGGTAACGCAGTATGTAAGGGGGAACGAAAATCTAATAGTCATGGGCGACTGGAATGCAGTTGTAGGGGAAGGAGTAGAAGAAAAGGTTACAGGAGAATATGGGCTTGGGACAAGGAATGAAAGAGGAGAAAGACTGAGTTCTGTAACAAGTTTCAGCTAGTAATAGCGAATACCCTGTTCAAGAATCACAAGAGGAGGAGGTATACTTGGAAAAGGCTGGGAGATACGGGAAGATTTCAATTAGATTACATCATGGTCAGACAGAGATTCCGAAATCAGATACTGGATTGTAAGGCGTACCCAGGAGCAGATATGGACTCAGATCACAATATAGTAGTGATGAAGAGTAGGCTGAAGTTCAAGACATTAGTCAGGAAGAATCAATACGCAAAGAAGTGGGATACGGAAGTACTAAGAAATGACGAGATACGTTTGAAGTTCTCTAGCGCTATAGATACAGCAATAAGGAATAGCGCAGTAGGCAGTACAGTTGAAGAGGAATGGACATCTCTAAAAAGGGCCATCACAGAAGTTGGGAAGGAAAACATAGGTACAAAGAAGGTAGCTGCGAAGAAACCATGGGTAACAGAAGAAATACTTCAGTTGATTGATGAAAGGCGGAAGTACAAACATGTACCGGGAAAATCAGGAATACAGAAATACAGGTCGCTGAGGAATCAAATAAATAGGAAGTGCTGGGAAGCTAAGACGAAATAGCTGCAGGAAAAATGTGAAGACATCGAAAAAGGTATGATTGTCGGAAGGACAGACTCAGCATACAGGAAAGTCAAAACAACCTTTGGTGACATTAAAAGCAACGGTGTTAACATTAAGAGTGCAACGGGAATTCCAATGTTAAATGCAGAGGAGAGAGCAGATAGGTGGAAAGAATACATTGAAAGCCTCTATGAGGGTGAAGATTTGTCTGATGTGATAGAAGAACAAACAGGAGTCGATTTAGAAAAGATAGGGGACCCAGTATTAGAATCGGAATTTAAAAGAGCTTTGGAGGACTTACGGTCAAATAAGGCAGAAGGGATGGATAACATTCCATCAGAATTTCTAAAATCATTAGGGGAAGTGGCAACAAAACGACTATTCACGTTGGTGTGTAGAATATATGAGTCTGGCGATATACCATCTGACTTTCGGAAAAGCATCATCCACACAATTCCGAAGACGGCAAGAGCTGACAAGTGCGAGAATTATCGCACAATCAGCTTAACAGCTCATGCATCGAAGCTGCTTACTAGAATAATATACAGAAGAATGGAAAAGAAAATTGAGAATGCGCTAGGTGACGATCAGTTTGGCTTTAGGAAAAGTAAAGGGACGAGAGAGGCAATTCTGACGTTACGGCTAATAATGGAAGCAAGGCTAAAGAAAAATCAAGACACTTTCACAGGATTTGTCGACCTGGAAAAAGCGTTCGACAATATAAAATGGTGCAAGCTGTTCGAGATTCTGAAAAAAGTAGGAGTAAGCTATAGGGAGAGACGGGTCATATACAATATGTACAACAACCAAGAGGGAATAATAAGAGTGGACGATCAAGAACGAAGTGCTCGCATTAAGAAGGGTGTAAGACAAGGCTGTAGCCTTTCGCCCCTACTCTTCAATCTGTACATCGAGGAAGCAATGATGGAAATAAAAGAAAGGTTCAGGAGTGGAATTAAAATACAAGGTGAAAGGATATCAATGATACGATTCGGTGATGACATTGCTATCCTGAGTGAAAGTGAAGAAGAATTAAATGATCTGCTGAACGGAATGAACAGTCTAATGAGTACACAGTATGGTTTGAGAGTAAATCGGAGAAAGACGAAGGTAATGAGAAGTAGTAGAAATGAGAACAGCGAGAAACTTAACATCAGGATTGATGGTCACGAAGTCAATGAAGTTAAGGAATTCTGCTACCTAGGCAGTAAAATAACCAATGACGGACGGAGCAAGGAGGACATCAAAAGCAGACTCGCTATGGCAAAAAAGGCATTTCTGGCCAAGAGAAGTCTACTAATATCAAATACCGGCCTTAATTTGAGGAAGAAATTTCTGAGGATGTACGTCTGGAGTACAGCATTGTATGGTAGTGAAACGTGGACTCTGGGAAAACCGGAACAGAAGAGAATCAAAGCATTTGAGATGTGGTGCTCTAGACGAATGTTGAAAATTAGGTGGACTGATAAGGTAAGGAATGAGGAGGTTCTACGCAGAATCGGAGAGGAGAGGAATATGTGGAATACACTGATAAGGAGAAGGGACAGGATGATAGGACACCTGCTAAGACGTGAGGGAATGACTTCCATGGTACTAGAGGGAGTTTTTAGAGGGCAAAAACTGTAGAGGAAGACAGAGATTGGAATACGTCAAGCAAATAATTGAGGACGTAGGTTGCAAGTGCTACTCTGAGATGAAGAGGTTAGCACAGGAAAGGAATCCGTGGCGGGCCGCGTCAAACCAGTCAGTAGACTGATGACCAAAAAAAAAAAAAAACTGCAAAAACATGCCACCGCCAACCGTGTTCAGCCTATCCGTTCGGAACACCGTTAGGTTCTTCGCAAAAATTTCGGCTGAACTTACATCCGGCTTTATCCAGCTTTCAGTGCCTATAACGGTTTGAGCATCAGTGCTTTTTATTAGCGTTTGGAGCTCTGGTACTTTCCCAACACAGCTACGACAATTTACAACTGCTATACCGATGGTTCCTGTATCTACGTTCTTCCTGTGTTCGGCCTGCACGCTTTGTAACTGAAGCCCTTCTTCTGTTTTCCCGAGACCCTCTAACCTAAAAAGCAACCCAGCCCACGCCACACAGCCCCTGCTACCCGTGTAGCCGCCTCCTGCGTATAGTGGACACCTGATCTATTCAGCGGAACCCAACCACTCTTTGGCGCAAGTCGAGGAATCTGCAGCCTACACGGTTGCAGAACCGACTGAGCGTCTGATTCAGAGCATCCATTCGACTCTGTACCAGAGGTCGGCAATCGGTCCTGTCGACTATGCTGCAAATGGTCAGCTCTGCTTTCATCTTGCAAGCAAGACTGGCAGCCTTTACCACTTCTGTTAGCCGCTCGAAACCAGAGAGAATCTCTTCTGATCCAAAGTGACACACTTCATTGTTACCGACGTGAACAACCACCTGCAGTTGGCTGCACCCTGTGCTCTCCATGGCATCCGGGAGAACCCTTTCCACATCTGGAATGACTCCACCCGGTATACACACGGAGTGCACATTGGTTTTCTTTCCTTTCTTGGCAGCCATGTCCCTAAGCGGCCGCATAACGCGCCTAACGCTAGAGCTCCCAACTATCAATAATCCCACCCTCTGCGATAGTCCGGATCTTGCAGGCTGAGAGGTTTCCTCTGAAACAAGACAGGCGACAGCATCTGGCTCAGCGACAGCGTCAACCACAGACGGCGCCTGGAACCTGTTTGTGCGGCCGCCTGGGAAGTCTTTCGCCGCCTGCTTCGCCCTGGGGCGACCTCCCACTCGACCACAGGTGAGGGGTCAGCCTCAGTGCGAGCAGTAACTGGGTTGGCCACCAGTGAGGACCAATAGGAGGACTCTGGCGTGCTGGAAGTCCGTTGGATCCCCACGGCCGGCCCACAACAGTGGTGCCCAACCACTGCAGCCTCAAGCTTTGTAACTGAAGCCATCACAGCCTGAGGCTGAGAGAGAAGTGTCAACTACTCGCATCCGCACACAACAATCGCAGTCCTTGTCCGTACTACAGACTGTGGAAAACTAAACTATGCAGGTAAACGGACTATCGGCACGTGCTGCGGAACTCTACTGTAGACTCTGGCGAAAACGCAGGAACTGTGTCTAATAATGCGCAGATATTCAAAAACCTAACTATCGAAGCACTCAGGTGAAACTAAATTATTCGCCCCTGAGTAGGAACTTTTAAGATGTCACAAATTGATTTACCTTCCGGCGCAAACGAAAACGCGAGAATGTTGGCTATTAGATATTAAACAAACATACAGAAACTCAAGAAACTGAACTATTAAAGCACACAGATGGTGTTATAGAATTCGCTCCTGGTTAGGAACTCGTAAAATTCACGAAACCGGTTACTTCCCTGCTGCTGCTTGTGTCGCCGCCGGCTACTGCTGTAAACATACATTTTTTTGGATGGTACAATGCCCACTGACATTAACAAACTGAAAGTAGGGCAAATTAGAATGTCAGTGGTGTTTGTTGCAGGAAACTAATGAGAGTCGTTTGCGAGATACCGTGTAAGTAGGCTGTTTATGTTTTCTTATTGGCAACGTTTCGTAGTGCTCTGTATGAAAATCACTGGCTGTGCTGTGTGCAGTCTGTGGCTAGTTTCCACTGTTGTCTGCCATTGTAGTGTTGGGCAGCTGGATGTGAACAGCGCGTAGCGTTGCGCAGTTGGAGGTGAGCCGCCAGCAGTGATGGATGTGGGGAGAGAGATGGCTAAGTTTTGAAATTTGTAAGACTGGATGTCATGAACTGCTATATACATTATGACTTTTGAACACTATTGAGGTAAATACATTGTTTGTTCTGTATCAAAATCTTTCATTTGCTAACTATGCCTATTATTAGTTAGTGCCTTCAGTAGTTTGAATCTTTTATTTAGCTGGCAGTAGTGGCGCTCGCTGTATTGCAGTAGTTCGAGTAACGAAGATTTTTGGTGAGGTAAGTGATTTGTGAAAGGTATAGGTTAATGTTAGTCAGAGCCATTCTTTTGTAGGGATTTTTGAAAGTCAGACTGCGTTGCGCTAAAAATATTGTGTGTCAGTTTAAACACAGTCATGTATAATTTTTCTAAGGGGGCGTTTCATATGTCGACCCTTAGCCGAGGATACCTCACTGGAATCTTCTGATTTTTTCTTGTAGTTTGTGTAATTAGTGTAGATTTTGTTTATTGCTAGCGCGTAATTGTAGAGAGAATCTCCTTTGTAGTTGCAGTCTTTCATTGTTGTACAGTAAAACAGGTGTGGCACGTACGTAAATTTGCACCAAGTATTTCGCAGCTGCGCTTGCAATTAACTAGATATTATTTTCAGTGCTATGTTAATGTGTTATCTTATTTTGCTCTTCAAATTGTGTTTTTCTGTGTTGTCGTGTGAAATATTGTGACAATAATGACGTGTGAAAAACGTAATACTAGGCTCCAAAGTAAACTGAGAAATGACAGTGAAGACGAAGGCAGTGTGTTAGCGCCACCATGTAATGAATTAACTAATGTTCAAAGTAGTAATTTGGTAACTGTGCATAGGGAAATGGAGCGGGCTGCAAATAATGGTCTAGGCAGTGAAACAATTAGTGAACAGGGAAGCATTATCGATCGACCGGCCGGCAACAGCTCGCCTCAGGATTCCGAAATGACAGGACACAATCTTGCAAATACTGTAGATTCAGGTTTTGCGTCCTCACCGTTTTCTCAAACAAATCAAGACACATTTTCTGCTTTTCAAAATGCGAATATTGCCAGTTCAAATGCACTGCCGAATAGCACTGAGGAACATGTTTCAGACACCAGTGCACTGTTATTACAGTTAATGCCACAAATGGGACAAAGGCTACAAAAGTTAGACAAACGCTTGAACAAAATCAGAAACAAATGGGACAAAATCTTCAAAAGTTAGACACAATGGAACAAAATCAGAGACAAACACAGTAAAAGCTTCAAAAGTTAGACGCAATGGAACAAAATCTTCAAAAGTTAGACACAATGGAACAAAATCTTCGGAAGTTAGACACCACACTCGAACAAACACGTGAAGATTTAACTACTGAGTTACATAACATTGAATCGAAATGTCAAAAAGTCTGTAACGACGTAAAAACACAAATTTGTGAGCATTTTCAACCTATTTTTTCGCGGCATGAAAATGCATTACAGAATTACGAAGCAGCCATAAAAGAACTGCAAACCATTGTTCATGAAAACCACAAGAGCTTGTGGGCTAAAATTGACTCAGTTGCATCTACCGATTCGGTTACGCAACTTGCAAAAACTCAGGAAAACTTAAAGGACACAGTAGATTCGATTTCAACACAAATGGACACTCTGAAACTTGGTTTAGAAAAACACACTGAGGAAATGTGTTCACTATCGGAGAAAGTAGCCGAACTTTCGGATCAGTTCACTAACTTATCTACAAAGGTAGATGATGATCTGAATGACACAAGACCCATAGCCTTCACTGACACAGAAGAGTATGAACAAAGGAAAATTCAAACAAAATCAAAATCAAATCAATACACAGTACAAAAGAGAAATTCGGGAAGTACAAGATCAGTTGACGCAGGTAATACAAGAATTACATATTTCAGAGGACACTCGCGCTCCAGTACGGGAAGAGGGACATAGAAATACGGAACAACCACAAAATAATAACACAGGACACTTCGGAAATTATGAAAGAAATTGGCAAGGCGCATTGGATTTTGAGATGGAACCGCCGAAACGAAGTAACAATGAGCGATGTGCGACTCGCCGACACGATGATTTCGACTATAAGCTGTTCATTACTACACGTAAATTCAAAACATTTAAGAATTATGACAACGACATTCATCCACAAGCATGGCTTCATCAATTCTCTCATTGTTTTCCTCCCAACTGGTCATTGGAGCACAGGCTAGAATTTATGTGTAGCTACTTGGAGAATGAACCAGCTGTAAGAATGCGATCGGTCATTCACGATTGTCACAGTGAAGGAGAATTTTATCATGCCTTCCTCTCAGCGTATTGGTCTCAAGCTACACAAGACCGAGTAAAACATAGCATCATAATGATGAAACGTTTCGAACAATCTGAATTTTCCAGTCTTATGAAATATTTTGAAGACATATTGCATAAGAATCAGCATCTTTCAAACCCATACAGCCCCTCAGAACTCATCCGCATTTGCTTAATCAAACTGCCTGAAGATTTACGACATATTATTTTAGCAGTACGTTGCAAAGACGACATTGATGCTTTTCAGGGACTGTTACAAGAACTGGAAATTGACACTGACAATCGCGGAACGCGAAAACAGGAGCACAACAATTACAGGTCACATTTGTCACAATTCCGCGATGACAGAAATAATACACGACAAGGCTATTCTTACAACGTAAATCGTGACCAAAAAAACACACACACAGATTCGGCATTATTATCTGGTTAGAAACAACATACTGTTCAAACGCTGCACTGTTGATGACAAGCTATGGGTACTTTGCATTCCTGACGATTTTGTTAATAAGCTCATTTGGTACATTCATTTCAGCTATGCACATTTTGGCCCACGAAAATGTTATCATATTCTTCGAACGACTTGTTGTTTTAACAATATGGAAAAGAGAATTCGAAGAGTCTTGTCTATTTGTAAATTTTGTCAAAAGGCGAAACCATCTACTATCTCCCATCGTGCTCCGCTGTTTCCTATCATTCCTTCTAAATTAAAAGAATTTGCTGCTGTTGATCTCTTGTGACCGCTTGTCAGAACATCTAATGGATTTTCGTACGTTCTAGTCGCTGTTGAACTTACTTCAAAATTTGTTTCTTTCACACCGTTACGTAAAGCCACTGGACGGTCTGTATCCAACGCCTTTATTAAAAATTTCTTACGTGAAGTTGGACACGTTAGTAAAGTCATTTCAGATAACGGAACGCAATTCAGATCTGCTGTTTGGTCACGCATGCTTCGGAATCATAAAATCAAACCTGTTTTTATTTCATTGTACTCACCACATTGTAACCCCTCCGAACGGATTATGAAAGAAATCAATAAGCTTTGCAGACTTTATTGTCACAGAAAGCATCAGCATTGGGACAGATATTTACACTTATTTCAAAACGTGCTGAATGAAATGCCCCATGACTCCACTGCTTTACCACCTACTCTTGTACTGAAGAATGAAGAACCACCGAACAGAATCAGAGAGCTTGTACCTTCCCCGAATACACGTAAACTTCGACACAAAGACATAATTGATTTGGCTATTATAAATATAAAATCTGCAGCAGACAAAAGGAGAAAACTACACGGTAAAGCAAATGCAAAGAAATTATATATTGGTCAGAAAGTTCTCATTAAAGCTCATTCATTGTCACATAAGAAGAAACACTTGAGTCACAAACTCTTTCTAGTTTACAATGGACCTTACAGAATCCGACGTATACCACATGATAATTGCGTTGAAGTTGAAACTTTGCGTACTAGGAAGAGTAAAGGTTTACACCACATTTCACATGTAAAACCGTTTATTGAAAGATAATCTGCTTTTTAACTTTGTCTTTGCCATAAAACTTTTCACTTCACATTTCTAGTATGCATTGTCAGACTTAGAAACTGTTACCATGCAACAATGTTTGAAGTTAAATATCCACTCAAGAACCAAGAGAACTTATTTAAACAGAAATTACGAATGCATTGTTATTGCGAACAGACGACACAGTGTTATTGTGTGTGTACATTCTTGCTTGTTAGTTGCACGATTACGTAACGAGTAAAAGGCTCACATACTTAGAACATTTACCAGTACTGCTAATGAGTACTGCTAATGAGATTTTAATGCAACATTTTGGTTTACTTGAAAATATATTCTGGATTTAAAGTACTTTCTGTGAGATACCAGATGACACAGTGGTTAGTTTATGTGACAGCTACACGATTTTATCACGACGCTACTAATGAGTGACAATTTACAATGTTGCTTTTGCGGTGTATCTGTTTCATATCTGCACAGTTTTTCTGAATTCTTCTGTAAAGTAAAACATGTTTTAGTAGTAACTTTTGTGGTATAGCTACAAGGAGACAGCCTTTTCCGTAGGACAACAATACGTTACAGCACAGTACTTTCTTCATCACGGCAATAAGCGTAATAACTAAGATATCTATACGCAAACATTTCACTTTTGTGTATCATGACGTAAGTACATTGACTCCTGCAGAACTTAGCTTTCAGAGAACGATAACTACGACACTTCCACAGAGATTATATTACAACAAGACGCACAGTTTAGCGCTACAGTACACGTATTTGAGTGATTAATTTTGTACTTAAAACATTTATTTTTAAAGATATTTGAAGTACAATGATACAAAGGTTTTCCGTGATAGATTTCATTCCATTGTTGTAATCTGTAACACCTGAGGGTATAATTACATTAATCCTCAAGGAGTACACGCCTACTTTGTGTACCATGTGTTTGGCAAGCACAAGGAGCCCTAGTTAATATGGTATTGGCTTATACAACTTTACACATCGGTACTATATTTCTCTAACACATAAATTACACAGCTATCTGATCATTTAACTGGAAGAGACAAACATTTATTTTACTACATCAGTGACAGATGTTTACGTAATTACATAGTTGAATAACTTCACACTTATGAAACTGTATTTTGTCTGTACTTTGTGAACTGTTCATATTTTTTTTTTCGGAACCATTGTGATACTATGAGAGCTCTGAATGATGTATTTGGTAAGGGCGCATGATTTTAAAGTACGTTTGAAGTAGATGACACTATTGAAATGGGCAGAGAATTTTTTTTAGGTTTTGAAGTTATTGGAGTAAGCTACGACAATTTTGAGAATTGACTGAGATGTTATGATATTTTTACGACGACGATGTGTATTATGCTGTTGAGGTATGTTTATGATCAATAAGCTGATGTTATATGAGGAATCTGATTATGCTATGTAGTTATTATGATGAAATATTGAAGACGTGTTGATGAATATGAATATGTACATGTGTAATAATGTAAGGAATAAGGAGTAGTGGTTAGGGACTCTGATTTATGAAAGCGATGTTGGAAACCAAGAATCGTACTTTAAGAGTTATGAAATGTGTGTAAATGCGTGAATGTATCACAATGCCGGCGAAAATTTTTTGCACACTGTTATGTTCATAGGATTTTGTTTCTACACATTTGCAATGCAAATTCTCGACCTGTGAAATTTTTTATATGAGACTGTCACTGTAATGCAAACTGGTGTCGTAAATATTTCAATAAGAAAGTGACCACCTTCACGTAATTAGTCGTGGGCACCCAGCTGCGTGACTGTTGCCTGGAAAAAAGCCATTAGTGTGTGCCTTTCAGAGGCACAGGGGGAGAAAAAAAAGAGGCCATTATCCTCGCTATTGACATTCCATTGTAGAAAGCATCGCAAATACGACACGCTCATTACTTGGAAACATATCGTACTTTGTGCTACTTACTGAAATGCTTATGAATTGATGGGAAATATTCTTACATCTGCAAACCTGATTATGACAAGTGTCTTTCTACGAGAGTTGAGAGCTACTGACTTACAAAATGCCACATAGCTATTGAATGATGTTTTTATGCTTTGGTTTGCGTAATTGCTTATTTCATTTGATATCTGTTTTCCAGCTGTGTTGCAGCATTGGTTTTATAAAATAAACTTAAATGCATCTGCTAATGTGAACACTTTCTGTCAACAGATCTATTAAATAATTATTTTCTGATCCACATTCTTCGAAAAAGGAGCTCTTGGAATGGAGAGAACAATAAGAAGGGACTAATAACAGTAACTGCATTATAATTTTCTTTTCAAGTACTTGGTAATTTTTTGTAGAATTAGTTTTTGTGGTGCACCACTTTAATTACATAGACATTAAGATGTGAATATACATTTCCCTTGTCTGCATTGTTGTCTTTAGTGTAATATTTTTTCTGCTTGAGCTATGTCATGTTTAGGTATAAGTTATTGCATTTGTTGCTGCTGTGTGCCAGGCATAGTGCTACTAAATTTAACTTCGTATTACTCTGTTAAGCCAGTTTTACTAGTGATTTATTTTTCTTGTTGCTGCACATTGGCTCATATTAGTTGTAATTTTGCATTTTATCTGTTAATTTAGATTTACTGCTGCCTGCTTTGCCAGTTTGCATTTTTTGTCATTGCTGTTTGTGTTAATTGTTTTGTGCTGCTGCATTGCCTCGTCCCTTAGTTTAGCATCTGAGCTCAGTAGATTTAAGTTAGCTCAAGAGGGGGTAGGCTATATAAGAGAATGAGTTGCAATGAATTGGAAGAAATGCATTGAGAAGCTATAAGAAAATGGTTTGCCAAAAAAAGTATTTTTGAAAGAGGATATGAACAAAAAAGTAGGGTTTAGGGACAACAGGTTTAGGTAGGATTTTCTTGGAAATAAATGATGAGGTAAGATAATGGAAAATAAATAATGAGGTAAGAAAGATGTGAACAAAATACAGAAAGCATGCTTGGATAGGATTTTTTTGGTGGAAACAAATGTTGAAATAAGACGAAAGATCTATGGAATGAAGTTTTGGGTTGGACTGCAGTATCAAATGTAACACTGAAAACGAACCCTGTCTTTCCTTTTGTATTATTCCGCTATGTGTTTATGTACCCTTGTGTATTTGTCTTTTTCGTGTCTTTATATGTTTAGCTGATGAGAGTTATGTTGTAGAATTTTTCTAATACTATGTTATTTACTTTGTAAAGATGTTTAGACATTATTTATTCTGTTTTGTTTTAATGCTCATGTGTGAAGTTGATGTTTCAAAAGTTATTCTGACCTTTTATGTACGTACTCACGTCATAATTCCTGTAACACTGATGTATATGTTATTTCGATTCTTTTGTAAAGCGTGTACTACAAATGTTATCTGTATTGTTATGTTCTTTAATGATGTATTTTGTACCTTTGTAATTGTATTCTTATGTTATAAAATTGTAATTGACACCAGTTCATCATATTATTAACTTGTAAGTTCCATTTCACTGCACACGTTTCTGTTGGTCATAGTATATGGACAATATGTGAGAAGTTGGGACTGTTAGTGTTTGCACATGTGTTAATAATTCAGCAAGGGACTGGATAACAGCATTGCTGGTTCTAAGGACAATTCCAAAAACTTTGTGAGTGCACAAGTGGTGGTTATGGACTTGCTATATTATTGGCAAGACTCGTAAATGGTGATTGTGCACCTGCACAGTCACAACAGATGGCTGCTGGCCATCTCTACATGGACTACAGTGGGTCTGCAGCTTTGATGACCCAGCAATACCATTATTTCTACAGGGACTACAGTGGGTCTACACCTTTGCTGACTCACCAGTACCATTATTTCTACAAGGACTGCAGTGGGTCTGCACCTCTGGTGGCCCACCAATACCACAATCTCTACCAGGACTACAGTGGGTCTGCTCTGTGATGACCTACCTACCAATATTCTTCAAAACTTCGATTGACTCTGCTGTGGGTTTGCTCTGTTGTGGCCCATTACCTGTCTGCATGTCAAGAGTCAGCACTGTCTTTCCATTGGAAGGACAACACTACTTCAAGGGTGCATGGAAATCCACTACTTCCATGTGCGTTCTCTCTTACTGATCAGACTTTGAGAAAAAAAAAACACTGCAATTTTACTGTGATGAATGATCAGGACTGTCTTTATGGACTGTGAGAAAATTTTAGCTTTTGACCAACATTGTATCAATAAGTGTGTGCATTTGATTTCTTTGTTATTATAATTATGAAAATTTTTTTCAAATCTGTATTGGCCACTGCCCAAAACAATTTGTAAAATTTTTTGTGGGGAGATTGGGGGCTGTGAAAGTACGCCGGTCAACTGCTGTTTGTGTATGAGAAATCGATTAGAAACTTTCCTTATGTCTGCACGTAGTAGGTGTCGCCACCGGCGCCAACCTTGTGTGAATGCTCTGAAAAGCTAATTATTTGCATATCACAGCATCTTCTTCCCGTCGGTTAAATTTCGCGTCTGTAGCACGTCATCTTCGTGGTGTAGCAATTTTAATGGCCAGTAGTGTATGTCAATAGGAAATGCGTAGGACACCTCCCTGACTCATGCCACTTCCTCGTGCTATTGCGAGGGATCTAACGTGCGATTCAACTGCAACAGCAGCAGGAACATTAATTTCCTCCTCCTCTGCCGTCTTTTCTATTGCGTTCTCTAGGTAATACTCCACCACTTTCACGTAACTGGTTGAAGAGGTTGATAAATAATTGCCGAAATGACTGACCTGTATTGAGTTATCATGCATCATACAGCGTTCACGAACGAACTGCATCCATCTTACACTCCCTATACACCATCAGCATACAGCATTTTTCTGCATTGGTAAATCCCATCGCCCACTCACGCTTGGACTATTACACACTGGCTGATTAGCAAGTTGAAGTGCACTCAAGGAACACACGAGCACACGGTGAGCAAACATAAAAACACTCTACCTAGCACTTTCGCTAGCTGGATGGCACAAACAAGTGACGGAGTAAAAAAATTTCAAAATACGATGTCTCATGAACGACAAGCATTAGAACCTTCCAACGAACACCGCTGACATTTACCCTACTTTCAGTTTGTTAATGTCGGTAGGCATTGGTCCATGCAAAAAATGTATGTTTGCACAAAAAATACACGTTTTAAATATTATTATAATAAATTTACTGGTTAATAATACGAGCACCTGATCATCATTCTATCCTGTGAAAACCGCACATCAATAACACTTTTCATTTCCACAATATTTGCGGTGCAAGTTTTAAGTGATTCGCCTTGCATATCTGCCACTATATTATAATTTCTGAGCTCATGTGGATGAATTCTCTGTTTCTGGCTTACTTTGATCACTGGTCATTGTTATCTAAGGATTAAAGACACACAATTTACTGAGCAATGTTAATGCCGATGATAGTGTGGAACTAAGGAATACGAACATTAACGATCACTATACAGACGAAGGCTCATTTGTAGTCGTTAATATGCCTACGACTAAGAAAAACAAATGTCAGTCATATACTGCCCAAACTGCAAGCTATTGTGGTTCAGGCAGTAATTCAGGTATGGTATATAATGTCCAATATCTCCAGAAACAAGGACTGAAGTTCATTTGGCCACAAGTGCCAGATATTGACTCGATAAATGAAGAACGGATTGAAATGTGGTTTTTTTTATATAATTAATAGAATATGCCCCAATCGTTTAATTAAACCTCAAATACATTAAGAATAAATTTTCTCTTTGTACATGAATCCGTAAAGTAGGGAGAAAAGGACATCACACACAACCACGCCCGAGGCAGGATTCGAACCTGCGACCGTAGCAGCCGCTTGGTTCCGGACTGAAGCGCCTAGAACCGCTTTTTTTTATCCATCTTTTTTTTTTATTAGTCATAACATTCCACAGTAGTACATAATTTTCAACTGACATTTACAAGTAATAAAACAAACTAAAATTAATTACAGGTTCGTTGGCATTTTAGAAAAAAAATCCAAGTCTAAACCAGTTCGTCACTTGATCGTATTTGTTTTTCAAAGATCAAATTGTCTCTCGTTTCTTCATGTTCTGAATAGCATCATCGAAAATGGAGTTCACATGACTGTTCTTCTGAGGAAGTTGGCGTATGCCATTCAACGAAAATATTTATATTCATGCGTAGTAGCTTGTGATGCTGGTCGGAAATATACGTCCAAAAATCTCCTTCGCTCCTTTCTTTACTGGACAGCAGGTAAAGTACCGCGTGTCCCTTCAACCAGTTGACGGCATTTTTCTTCCAGGTGGGGTATAGCTCTTCTTCCGGGTATGAAAGGCACGCTGGCGTTATCAAATACGGCGGTTTTCTCTGCATAGTTGCTAATTTTTTTCTGATTGACAACCATATATTATTCGCATTTCCACAGACAAATTGATGTTCATCTGTATCAATCAGGTTGCAATTGGTACACAGAGGGGAATCAGCCAGGTGAATGGAATGTAGTCTGGAGTTCGTTGGAAATTTCCTATTCACAAAGTAGTACCACAATGACCGCACTTTTGTTGGTAAATACGGGTGGTGTATGTTCCTCCAGGTATCATGCCAAGAGTGACCGACGTATTTTTGTTCTATGATGTTCTTGGTCTGTACCACAGCGGCCGGCTCCCGATGTATAACCATTACTGCTGCCACTTATTGTCCACAAGTGAGACGTCTTGCATACGCAGTCCAAGAACAACGACCAGGAAGACTGCGTGATGTGGTGCTACTGACTCCACGATAATGTCCGGCCACTTTCGAAAAAGCACTATTCAGGAGATGGGTTGGGGAGTCATTTCGCACCCACGTTAGTCACCTGATCCTGCGCCCTAAATTTTCACCTTTTGGGCTCGCTATCGAACAACTTTCAGAGAACTTCCTTTCTGGATGAACATGCGCTCCGAAAATGGCCTGACGCGTTCTTCGCCTCTAACCATGTGTTTCTTCAGTCGTGGAATCTAAAAGTTACCCCAGCGGTGGCTGGCTGTTTTAAATAGTGATGCTAAGTCTATCTGTTGCATTTATTAAAATTATGGACAGCCGCTGCGAACTTATACACCAACCCAATAACAAGAAAACGACAGCTAAAAAACGGAAATAACGACGTAACCATCTTCACATAGCACGACAACGGGAACTAAAAAAAAAAATATTATTGTCAGTTTCGAATTCAACGTGCGAATCCATAAGGCTGGGTATTTTTCCTTCATGTTTCATCGTTGAACAGAATAGTTAATCCACTAGCCTATACAGCCGGCTCACAACGGGTCGCACGTTTCTAAGTCCGTTTAAAATAACTTCCGGGAATTCAGCCAGGTAACACTTTCAGCGACCGCCGATATTTCGGCGGGAGAACACCCCGCCATTTTCAAGGCAAACTGTAACGGACAGGCGGCGTACATGCAAATTTAAAACCTCGGTTCTCAGACTGATGCATAAAGATAACACAAACATTGAACCATGGAGGTAAGAATAGGGGGAGACGCCGTGACGTCACAGCTGTGAAGCTATGTGAAGCCGAGGGTAGCCATCTCAATCCGACCAAAACATTGCTGCTGTAAGCTTGTGTGCATAGGCTTGTCGCTCGCTTTTGGAAGGATTTTGCGCTATTACGGTGACTTGTGTGGTGTTCGGATGTACGAATCGTTCTGATTGTGATGCGAAATCGAAGGGAATAACATTTCATGTGTAAGTTGTCTCGTTAGGTGTGATTTTACAACTTCATTGTGAATGAACGTGTGCTACATCGGTACTTGTACTATAGCGTGTTTTTCTCCTGTATGATTTTAGATTTCCTAAAAACGAAAGTCGGAAAGCTCTGTGGGAGAATGCTGTGAGGAGGAAGAATTGACGTGCGTCGAAATGGAGCACTATATGTTCTCAGCATTTCCGAGAAGAGGACATGACCGAACTTCCCTTTCAACAGTAAGGCTCCGAGAAAACGCTGTACCATCAGTTTTCCCTACACACCCAAAACATTTGCAAAAGGTATGTTAATTCAAAGAATTAAATTCTTAGTTTTCAAGTTCACGTTTCAGTATAATACGTACGTATCATCGCTAATCGAAGTATTGAGTAACTCACTTTGTCTTCATCATGTACCAAATTAAAAGCTAACACTACATTAACTGGCGTAAAGTATAGGCCTAAACCGGACACTTTGTAGATTTGCCATTCTATGTACCGTATTTCAGCAAATATTGGTGGTAATGAACAGTGTTTCCCAGTAGTGTAACGTAAGTGAAATGTCCCAGTACGTATTACAAACAAGATGTATTTATGGGGCTTTGGAGGGAGGGTATAGCTAACTTAGTTTTCAGTTTCTATTATTTAGTTTGTGATACACGTTTATTACTGAATTAACAAAATTGTATCGTTTACATTGAAGGCTAGCTATTCGTAATATTACATTAAAAACTATTTTTAATCAGAAGAAACGCGGAATTTCGCCTTTACGAGATTTTATTTTAAACAAAAACTTTGAAACAACCAATCTGATGACGTTACATGCGTATATTGTGCAATTAGCGACTGTAATACACGCAGTGCTATAGCACACTGGCAATGTTTTGGTCAGAGTGTCATGGCAGCGAGCCACGCCCCCAAGGCTTGAAAACGTAGTACGGCTGCGCCATCTCCCCTTATTCTTACCTCTATGCATTGAACACTAGTGCCACCAAAGATGACTCGCGAGTTCGTAGTCTTACTATCGATACCTATGACTTTTGTCATCTTTGGGAGCACTAGTATTCAGTGTTCGTGTGTTATCTTTCCTGCTTCAGTCCGAGAACCGAGGTTTTAAATTTGCATGTACGTCGCCTGCCCGTTGCAGTTTGCCTTGAAAATGGCGGGGTGTTCTCCCGCCGAAATATCGGCGGTTGATGAAAGTGTTACCTGGCTGAATTCCCGGAACTTATTTTAAAGTTGTAGACGCCAGGAGAAACTCAGGTTTCTAGTCCGTTAGTACACTACTGGCAGTGAGACGGACACGGCAGCTATCGCTGTGTTCCTTCTCTGTTAATGAATGGCACGCCATGTTATATACCACTGAGTGCTAAGAAATCGATCTATGTGTATAATACATTCGATTTCTTTCGATATTTTTCGAGATAACGGCAATCGTTTCCAGGTTTTTCTAGCATCCCCTTCCCCACAATCCCATCAAGGAAACACCCTCTAGAAATTGTGTAGTGTGAAGGAAGAAACTGATACACGGCGTGAGTGTGAGAAATGTCTCGTGGTGTTATACATGCCTGTATTTTTTTGGTTTTACCACACCAGCAAAAACTTCTAAAAGTATACTATCTTCACTTTTCATGAATTCAACAAATAGTAAGGATATATTTATAAAGAATCCCTATCAAAAAAATTATATAATTTTGAGAAAAGTGTGTAAGGCAATTAACGATGATCTAAGCCCTCGGTCACAATTTTTAGTCTTTTTGACCAGGTTTCAACACTTCTAAGAGTGCCTTTATCAGAAATTAAATATTTAAAGTGGCCTATAACAATTTTATGGGAATTTTTTTTGTGTGAAAGTGTAATTACTGACTAACAGTGCAAGAAAGATGGTGGTGGTGGTTAGTGTTTAACGTCCCGTCGACAACGAGGTCATTAGAGACGGAGCGCAAGCTCGGGTTAAGGAAGGATTGGGAAGGAAATCGGCCGTGCCCTTTCAAAGGAACCATCCCGGCATTTGCCTGAAACGATTTAGGGAAATCACGGAAAACCTAAATCAGGATGGCCGGAGACGGGATTGAACCGTCGTCCTACCGAATGCGAGTCCATGCAAGAAAGAGACAGTACTTACGTGTCACGTATAAAATAAATATCAAGCCAGAAAGGCTTTAGTCACAAAAATTTTATAAAGAATACATGAAAGGCGAGTCACTGTGGGCTGCTCATTACCTTTATAGCCACAGGTAGCAACAGACTGAGGCGCCCGCGTTAGGAATTGCGGGCAGGTGAACATTCCACCAAGAGTGCCATCTAGAAGCCGTAAATGTAAGTAGGCTACTTAACATTTAAAATATAGACAGCTGAACGTTAAAATGAACAGTATTTAGTACATGAACTCACAGGCAAAGTTTTGACAACAGCAGACATAGTAACGTTTTGATTATGTAAAAGCACAGAAATACAGAATGAGATTTTCACTCTGCAGCGGAGTGTGCGCTGGTATGAAACTTCCTGGCAGATTAAAACTGTGTGCCCGACCGAGACTCGAACTCGGGACCTTTGTCTTTCGCGGGCAAGTGCTCTACCATCTGAGCTACCGAAGCACGACTCACGCCCGGTACTCACAGATTTACTTCTGCCAGTATCTCGTCTCCTACCTTCCAAACTTTACAGAAGCTCTCCTGCGAACCTTACAGAACTAGCACTCCTGAAAGAAAGGATATAGCGGAGACATGGCTTAGCCACAGCCTGGGGGATGTTTCCAGAATGAGATTTTCACTCTGCAACGGAGTGTGCGCTGGTATGAATCTTCCTGGCAGATTAAAACTGTGTGCCCGACCGAGACTCGAACTCGGGACCTTTGCCTTTCGCGGGCAAGTGCTCTACCATCTGAGCTACCGAAGCACGACTCACGCCCGGTCCTCACAGCTTTACTTCTGCCAGTATCTCGTCTTCTACCTTCCAAACTTTACAGAAGCTCTCCTGCGAAACTTGCAGAACTAGCACTCCTGAAAGAAAGGATATAGCGGAGACATGGCTTAGCCACAGCCTGGGGGATGTTTCCAGAATGAGATTTTCACTCTGCAGCGGAGTGTGCGCTGATATGAAACTTCCTGGCAGATTAAAACTGTGTGCCCGACCAAGCTTCAAAGTAGAATGACGCGCGGGGGTCAGCTCACTCACCGTGCAGACTCGCTCGCGAACTGGGCACGCAGACTGCGACGGCAGGCAGGCACAGAAAGCTACTGAATGGAGGATCGCCTTATGCACTCTCCACGTTACGGGTTACGCGATGTCTGTAGGCGTGGTTTAGTTTGGCGCAGACACGAATCCCATCAGACCGGTTTGCCACGCCTGAGTTCGCCTCTAGCTACAGACCGCCAGAGGCGCTGGGTAATTTGCAGAAAATGAAAGTAGCAAATTCCCGGTGTGCGAAGGAGAAATATTTCAGTTGACCGACGAAAAATGGAAATACAAATATGTTCAGGGATATTCAGGAATACAGAAATATACGTCACTTAGGAATAAAATAAATAGCAAGTGCATGGAGGCTAAGGTGAAATGGCTGCATGAAAAATGTGAAGAAATCGAAAAGAAATGATTGGCTGAAGGACAGACTCAGCATATAGAAAAGTCAAAACAGCCTTCAGTGAAATTAAAAGCAAGGGTGGTAACATTAAGAGTACAATAGTTATTGTTGTTGCTGTGGTTGTCAGTCCAGAGACTGGTTTGATGCAGCTCTCCTTGCTATTCTATCCTGTGCAAGCTGCTTCATCTCCCAGTACCTACTGCAACCTACATCCTCCTGAATCTGCTTAGTGTATTTGTCTCTTGGCCTCCCTCTACGACTTTTGCCCTCCACGCTGCCCTCCAGTACTAACATGTCCTACCAACCGATCCCTTCTTCTGGTCAAGTTGTGCCACAAATTTCTCATCTCCCCAATTCTATTCAGTACCACCTCTTTAGTTACATGCTCTACCCATCTAATCTTCAGCATTCTTCTGTAGCACCGCATTTCGAAAGCTTCTATTCTCTTCTTGTCCAAACTATTTATCGTCCACGTTTCACTTCCATACATGGCTACACTCCATACAAATATTTTCAGAAACGACTTCCTGACACTTAAATCTATACTCGATGTTACAAAACAAATTTCCCTTCTTCAGAAACGCTCTTCTTGCCATTGCCAGTCTACATTTTATATCCTCTCTACTTCGGCCATCATCAGTTATTTTGCTCCCCAAATAGCAAAACTCCTTTACTACTTTAAGTGTCTCATTTCCTAATCTAATTCCCCTAGCATCACCCGACTTAATTCGACTACATTCCATTATCCTCGTTCTGCTTTTGTTGATGTTCATCTCTATCCTCCTTCCTAGACGCTGTCCATTTCGTTCAGCTGCTCCTCCAAGTCCCTTGCTGTCTCTGACAGAATTACAATGTCATCGGCGAACCTCAAAGTTTTTATTTCTTCTCCATGGATTTTAATTCCAACTCCGAATATTTCTTTTGTTTCCCTTACTGCTTGCTCAATATACAGATTGAATAACATCGGGTATACCCTGTCTCCCTCCCTTTCCAACCACTGCTTCCCCTTTCATGTCCCTCGACTCTTAGCTATTCCACTAACAAACGCAGAGAATGGATAGGCGGAAAGAGTGCGTCGAAGGCTTCTATGGGCGGAAGACTACTCTGATGATGTGACAGAAGAAGACCTGGAATCGCCAGGGAAGAGAAGGGGATACAGTATCAGAATCAGAATATATAAGAGCTTTTGAAGTCTTAAGATTGAATAAGGCAGAAGGGATAGATACCATTGCATCAGAATTTCTGAAATAATTGTGGGATGGGGGGGGGGGGGGGGGGAGAAGTGGCAACAAAACGACTATTCACGTTGTGAAGAATGTACGAATCTCGTGATATGCCATCTGACTTTCGGAAAAACATCATCCACACAGCTCCGAAGACTGGAAGAGCCGACAAGTGCGAGAATCATCGCACAATCAGCTTAACAGTTCTTGCATCCAAGTTGCTGGCAAGAATAATATACAGTAGAACGGAAAAAAAATTGAGGATGGGTTAGATGACGTCCAGTTTGGCGCTGGGAAAGGTAATGGAAGCAAGGATAGAGAAAAATCAAGACACATTTGTCGGAAAAATCGTTCGACAATGTCAAACGGTGTAAGGTGTTCGAAACTCTGAGGAAAATAGGGGTAAGCTACAGGGAGCAACAGGTAATATGCAATATGTACAAGAGGGAATAATAAGACGACCAAGAACGAAGTTCTCGGTTTAAAAAGGGTGTAAGACAAGGGTGTAATCTTTCGCCCCTGCTATTCAATTTACACATCGAAGAAGCGACGACGGAAATAACAGAGAGGTTCGAGAGTGGAATTAAAATTCAAAGGGAAAGGCAATCAATGTTAAGAGTCGCTGATGAGACTGCTATGCTCAGTGAAAGTGAAGAAGAATTACATGATCTGCTGAATAGAATGAACAGTCAAACGAGTAAAGTATGTGGACTGAGAGTAAATCGAAGAAAAATGGTAGTAATAAGAAGTAGCACAAATGAGAACAATGAGAAATTTAACATTAAGATTGGTGGTCATGAAGTAGATGAAGTTAAGGAAATCTGATACCGATGTCCGACGGAGCAAGGAGGACATAAAAAGCAGACCAGCACTGGAAAAAAGGGCATTCCTGATCAAGATTGATCGACTAGTATCCATATAGGCATTAATTTGAGGAAGAAATTTCTTAGATTATATGTTTGAAGCAAATCATTGTATGGTAGTGAAACATGGACTGTGGAAAAACCGGAAAAGAGAAGAATCGGAGTGTTTGCGATGTGGTGCTACAGAGGAATGTTGAAAATTTGGTGCATTGATAAGGTGTGGAATGAGGAGGTTCTGTGCAGAATCGGAGAGGAAAGGAATGTGTGGAAAACTCTGACAAGGAGAAGGGACAGGAAGACAGGACATCTGTTAAGACTTCAGGGAATGACTTCCATGGTACTAGAGGGAGCTGTAGAGGGCAAAAACTGTAGAGAATAACAGAGACTGGCGTACAGCCAGCAAATAATTGAGGACGTAGGACGCAAGTGCTACTCTGAGATTAAAAAGCTGGCACAGGAGAATACTATGTGATGGGCCGCATCAAACCAGTCACAAGACTTATGCTAAAAAGAAAGAAAAAGAGGCAGGACTATAAAACTGGTTTCCGACGGTGCTGTTGTCATCACCGGGTAAATATCGTCTTTAGACGATCGCGAATAAATGCAGACAGTTTGCACAATTTTTCTATGTAATGAATGGCAGTTCTCTTTAAATGTGAATAAATGCAAGACAATCGCCTATAATAATGTGGCCGTGCCCGACAATATCCTAGTATGATGTCATCGGCTAACCTCAAGGTTTTAATTTCTTCTCCCTGTACTTCATTTCCCTCTCCAAATGTAATCTACATTTTCTTCACTCCTTGGTGGAGCTGCGCTCTACCAACGCCAAGGTACCGTAGTTTTGGTACCCTACACAGATGAACACAGCATTACCGGTGGTATTAACAGAACTGGTAAGAAAAGAAACACAAATGAATGCGTAAGAGAGAAAATGGGAGCCGACGATTTCTCTTTTTTTTTTGTCTTGCATATAATTAGACCGCACGTCATTCAGTTTTAGCTCATTATGTACTTCACTTGCCTTGCCGCAGTGGCTACACCGGTTCCCGTGAGATCACCGAAGTTAAGCGCTGTCGGGCGTGGTCGGCACTTGGATGGGTGACCATCCAGGCCGCCATGCGCTGTTGCCATTTTTCGGGGTGCACTCAGCCTCGTGATGCCAATTTAGGAGCTACTCGACCGAATAGTAGCAGCTTCGGTCAAGAATACCATCATAACGACCGGGAGAGCGGTGTGCTGACCCCATGACCCTTCTATCCGCATTCTCCACTGAGGATGACACGGCGGTCGGATGGTCCCGGTAGGCCACTCGCGGCCTGAAGACGGAGTGCTTTTTTCTGTACTTTACTTGAGGTGAGAAAAATTATGGCATAGCGATATGCATATATTCAGATGGCGGTAGTGTCGCGAACACAGCCGGCCGGGGTGGCCGAGCGGTTCTAGGCGCTACAGTCTTGAGAACCGCGCGACCGCTACGGTCGCAGGTTCGAATCCTGCCTCGGGCATGGATGTGTGTGATGTCCTTAGGGTAGTTATGTTTCAGTAGTTCTAAGTTCTAGGCAACCGACGACCTCAGAAGTTAATTCCCATAGTGCTAAGAGCCATTTGAACCATTTGTCGCGAACACGAGGTATACAAAACCGAGCGAGGTGCCGCAGTGGTTAGCACACTGGACTCGCATTGCATTCGGGAGGACGACGGTTCAATCCTGCGTCTGGCCATCCTGATTTAGGTTCTCCGTGATTTCCCTAAATCCCTCCAGGCAAATGCCAGGATGGTTCCTTTGAAAGAGCATGGCCGACTTCCCCAATCCAATGAGACCGATGACCTCGCTGCTTGGTCTCTTCCCCCGAACAAAAATAGTTCAAAAAATGGTTCAAATGGCTCTGAGCACTATGGGACACAACATCTTAGGTCATAAGTCCCCTAGAACTTAGAACTACTTAAACCTAACTAACCTAAGGACATCACATACACCCATGCCCAAGGCAGGATTCGAACCTGCGACCGTAGCAGTCACGCGGTTCCGGACTGCAGTGCCAGAACCGCACGGCCACCGCGGCCGGCAACGGCTCAAACACTATGGCTCTGAACACTATGGGACTTAACATCTATGGTCATCAGTCCCCTAGAACTTAGAACTACTTAAACCTAAATAAGGACATCACACAACATCCAGTCATCACGAGGCAGAGAAAATCCCTGACCCCACCAGGAATCGAAACCGGGAACCCGGGCGTGGGAAGAGAGAACGCTACCGTACGACCACGAGCTGCGGACCTCCCCCAAACAACCCAACCCCAACCCAACAAGGTATACAAGGGCCGTGCATTGGCGGAGCCTGGCATTTGTATTCAGGCGCTTGGTGTGAAAAAGGTCCCTACGTGATTACGGCCGCAGGACGGGAATTAAAAGACTTTGAACACGGAATGATAGTTGGAGCTAGATACATGAGGCTTTGCATTTCGGAAGTCGTTAGGAGTTCAATATTCCAAAATTCACAGTGTCAAGAGTGTGCGGAGAATACCAAATATCAGGCATTACCTCTCACCACAGACAAAGCAGTGGCCAACGACCTTCACTTAACGGCCGAGAGCAGCAACGTTTACGCAGAGTTGTTAGGGTTAACAAACAAGCAACACTGCGTGACATAACAGCAAAAATCAATGTGAGACGTAAGACGAACGTATCCATTGGGACAGTGCGCTGAAATTAAAGGGCTATGGCAGCAGACGACCGACGCTAGTGCCTTTGATAACAGCTCCGCATCGTGTGCTGCGCCTGTCCTGGGCTCGTGACAATGTCGATTGGACCCTGGACATGTTCAGATGAGTCCCAATTTCAGATGCTAAGAGCCGATGGTGCAGACCCCACGAAGCCATGGATCCAGGTTGTCGACAAGGCACTGTGCAATCTGGTGGTGGCTCCATAATGACTGGGCTGTGTTTACATGGAATCGACTGTGTCCTCTGGTCCAACTGAACCAATCATTTACTGGAAACTATTATGTTCGGCTACTTGGAGACTAGTTGCAGCCATTTGTGGACTTCATGCACCCAAACAACGATAGAAATTTTATGGATGACAATGCGCCCTGTCGGCGGGACACAATTGTTCATCTACGTCTACATACACTCCTGGAAATTGAAATAAGAACACCGTGAATTCATTGTCCCAGGAAGGGGAAACTTTATTGACACATTCCTGGGGTCAGATACATTACATGATCACACTGACAGAACCACAGGCACATAGACACGGGCAACAGAGCATGCACAATGTCGGCACTAGTACAGTGTACATCCACCTTTCGCAGCAATGCAGGCTGCTATTCTCCCATGGAGACGATCGTAGAGATGCTGGATGTAGTCCTGTGGAACGGCTTGCCATGCCATTTCCACCTGGCGCCTCAGTTGGACCAGCGTTCGTGCTGGACGTGCAGACGGCGTGAGACGACGCTTCATCCAGTCCCAAACATGCTCAATGGGGGACACATCCGGAGATCTTGCTGGCCAGGGTAGTTGACTTACACCTTCTAGAGCACGTTGGGTGGCACGGGATACATGCAGACGTGCATTGTCCTGTTGGAACAGCAAGTTCCCTTGCCGGTCTAGGAATGGTAGAACGATGGGTTCGATGACGGTTTGGATGTACCGTGCACTATTCAGTGTCCCCTCGACGATCACCAGTGGTGTACGGCCAGTGTAGGAGATCTCTCCCCACACCATGATGCCGGGTGTTGGCCCTGTGTGCCTCGGTCGTATGCAGTCCTGATTGTGGCGCTCACCTGCACGGCGCCAAACACGCATACGACCATCATTGGCACCAAGGCAGAAGCGACTCTCATCGCTGAAGACGACACGTCTCCATTCGTCCCTCCATTCACGCCTGTCGCGACACCACTGGAGGCGGGCTGCACGATGTTGGGGCGTTAGCGGAAGACGGCCTAACGGTGTGCGGGACCGTAGCCCAGCTTCATGGAGACGGTTGCGAATGGTCCTCGCCGGTACCCCAGGAGCAACAGTGTCCCTAATTTGCTGTGAAGTGGCGGTGCGGTCCCCTACGGCACTGCGTGGGATCCTACGGTCTTGGCGTGCATCCGCGCGTCGCTGCGGTCCGGTCCCAGGTCGACGGGCACGTTCACCTTCCGCCGACCACTGGCGACAACATCGATGTACTGTGGAGACCTCACGCCCCACGTGTTGAGCAATTCGGCGGTACGTCCACCCGGCCTCCCGCATGCCCACTATACGCCCTCGCTCAAAGTCCGTCAACTGCACATACGGTTCACGTCCACGCTGTCGCGGCATGCTACCACTGTTAAAGACTGCGATGGAGCTCCGTATGCCACGGCAAACTGGCTGACACTGACGGCGGCGGTGCACAAATGCTGCGCAGCTAGCGCCATTCGACGGCCAACACCGCGGTTCCTGGTGTGTCCGCTGTGCCGTGCGTGTGATCATTGCTTGTACAGCCCTCTCGCAGTGTCCGGAGCAAGTATGGTGGGTCTGACACACCGGTGTCAATGTGTTCTTTTTTCCATTTCCAGGAGTGTACATACTCCGCTAGCAACCAAGCGGTGTGTGGCGGAAGGCACAAATCGCGCCATATTTCCCCTCCCCCCCCCCCCTTCTGTTCCATTTGGGGACCTCAGTACGAGCTTTAATTTCCCTTTTCTTTGAATGGAGATCATTGCGCGATTTGAAAGTTGGTGGTTGTTCACGTCTGGTTTGAAGAACGTTCTGGACAATTTAAGCGAAAGATCTGGCCAGATCACTCGACATGAAACCCATCGAACACTTATAGGCCACAATCGAGAGGTCAGTTCGTGCCCAAAATTCTGCACCGGCAACACTTTCCAAATTGTGGACGGCTATAGAGGCAGAATGGCTCAATATTTCTGCACTGGACTTCCAAAGACTTTTGAGTCCATGCCACGCCGAGTTGCTACAGTACGCCAGAAAAAAGCAGTTCGTTTATTTTACCTTTTGTTAAGGAAATTGCGTTTACCAGCGCTGTATGACAAATCTTTAGTGTTTTCTTTACTTTTACTGCAAGATCCCTCTTCTTCACCAATTCAACAATTTTCGCATAAAATCTTAATTAAACATTTACAATTTCAGGTTTGCTATAAATACTGTTTATTATTGAGTAACAGATAGGAGGATAGCTACGTAGAACAAAAGTGTTCCGTAGGTTACCTGGCCTTTTATATACGCTCATTCAGTTTCTAGGCAGTTCACCTCGTCCGGTTTTTAGAGGAATCCAGTAAGAGACTGATCACATGAGCTGGCCGAAGTGGCCGTGCGGTTAAAGGCGCTGCAGTCTGGAACCGCGAGACCGCTACGGTCGCAGGTTCGAATCCTGCCTCGGGCATGGATGTTTGTGATGTCCTTAGGTTAGTTAGGTTTAACTAGTTCTAAGTTCTAGGGGACTAATGACCTCAGCAGTTGAGTCCCATAGTGCTCAGAGCCATTTGAACCACTTTTTTGACTGATCACATGAGTAAACAAAGCGTTCGTTATGAGGTAGGGACCGATAGGAATGTAACACGCCTAACGAATACGTAATGGGGATACAACCAAACTCACGAAAGCTACTAGGGAAACTACCGTAATCTACACTTATTGATGTTTGGTGGTAGTCTACGGTAGTTTACAACTCTACTCCTAGCTCAGTGTCATCATCACATACTATTTTGCCATAGGCCAGCCAGAGCTAACCAAGTACATTGTTAATATTTAAGAATCTTCAAACTGTATTTTACTCAAAAAAGGTGTTATGAATTAATGGGATTCACAGTGGATGAATAATCTTCAACCCGCTTTTGCTGTTACGTTTATTTGCTCAAGCCCTGGCCTACCGCACACAACCTACAATAGCTGTGCCGTGGATGTTTCTCGTACTGGTTCCACGCCTGCCAGAGCAAACACTTATTGTAGGGGTGCTTTTACTTATTTTAGGCTTTTATGAAGACGTCTCTGCGAAAACTCTAGCGCATCGCTTGATTTATGGCATCAAACTGGGGATGAATGTTGGCCCATATGAGCTATGAGCCGTGGCTGGCTCATGCTATGCGTTGGATTAAACCTTGGTTTCTATTCTGTGTTTAGTCTCGCGCGATTATAGCGATTATGCTGTTATCCTCTATTTCTGCAGGTGACAGAAGTGGTGTGTATCGATATTCGCACCTTGGACTATCTTTGGCCTGGCGCTTATAGTTTCGGGCTGGGCGGTGTGCAGGGAGTTGGTCGGTTGGCGTGGAGCAGCGAGGAATCCTCCACAGTGCATGGTTTGGCCGGACCCGCTGGCAGCCTCAATGCGGTGCCAGAGTGTGTGGTGGTGTTCCCATTGCTACGAGGTTCGTGGCCCACCGATCGTGGACATGAAAGTTGAGTTTTGACTTAATCTACCAGCAAGTCACGACTGTTCACATTGTGTCGTTTGAAATTCACTGTCGGCTGTTGGGATACTCCTGAGAGCAACAACGTGTGTTTTCAAGTTGGCAAATTTTAGCCATCCTCTGGTGGAGTGTAAATGTACTTGGTTATTGAATTTAAGTGTACCAGCGGAATCTTCTGCCTTGTGGCCGTTAACGTTCCGGTTACCTGCCCTGGCCGTTGACGTAAATTCAGGCAGTGTATTTTCCTCATCGTGTTGTTGCTGTCGAGCACGGTGTGTAGTTTGACAGCTCAATGTACAGGGTGATTTAAAAAGAATACCACAACTTTAAAAATGTGTATTTAATGAAAGAAACATAATATAACCTTCTGTTATACATCATTACAAAGAGTATTTAAAAAGGTTTTTTTTTCACTCAAAAACAAGTTCAGAGATGTTCAATATGGCCCCCTCCAGACACTCGAGCAATATCAACCCGATACTCCAACTCGTTCCACACTCTCTGTAGCATATCAGGCGTAACAGTTTGGATAGCTGCTGTTATTTCTCGTTTCAAATCATCAATGGTGGCTGGGAGAGGTGTGGAATTTGCAGTTCTCTGCTAGCTCTGCGAGTCGATTTTCCTGGGCTGCGAACAAATGCTTGCTGGATGTGTGCTACATTTTCATCACTCGTTCTCGGCCGTCCAGAACTTTTCCCTTTGCACAAACACCCATTCTCTGTAAACTGTTTATACCAACGTTTAATACACCACCTATCAGGAGGTTTAACACCATACTTCGTTCGAAATGCACGCTGAACAACTGTCGTCGATTCACTTCTGCCGTACTCAATAACACGAAAAGCTTTCTGTTGAGCGGTCGCCATCTTAGCATCAACTGACGCTGACGCCTAGTCAACAGCGCCTCAAGCGAACAAATGTACAACTAAATGAAACTTTATAGCTCCCTTAATTCGCCGACAGATAGTGCTTAGCTCTGCCTTTTGTCGTTGCAGAGTTTTAAATTCCTTAAGTTGTGGTATTCTTTTTGAATCACCCTGTATAACTGATTGTGGGCGCCAATACTTTCTGCGTTGTCCCATTGAACTCCCTGTTGTGTGCTGGTCGGGTGGAGTGGAAGTTATCTTGTCGGTGGGTCCGTTGACTGACTGTCGGTTGGGTTGTCGTCGGATCGACAATGGTTGGGCCGGCTGCCTGTCTCACTGAAGCGAGCGTTAGTGTTTGAATTCCAGGCCGACCCTCAGAGCTTATGACCGGCCTTGGGTGTACTGCCTTTTCTTGTTTGTACTTGTTGTTTGTACTCGTATGGCTTCTAGCCGATTAAGAACTGTTTTACGTAAAGCCTTTGTCATTTTTAAAATTAATGTTATTCACTCTTAAGTGTTGCACCTTCGGCCGATTTTGAATTTAAGTTGTTTGGTCTTAGAGTGTCAGATTCTTTGGGCGTTCAGCCTAATTAAGGAACTGTTTTAAGATAAGGCTTTGCCTTTTAAATTTCTGATTTTGGTTGAGCTTTAAGTTATTGGCTTTCAGCCGTTTTTAAATTAAAGTGGCCTTGCCCTTAAGACATGAGATTGTATGGCGCATTCAGCCGCTAATTAAGTGGTTTTTTTTTTAATTTTTCTTGGCTCTTGTATTGTTTGATCAAATAAAAGGTTCTATGTTCTAATGTAACTGAGAGCTGCTTATTTTGGCCCCTTTCCACAACTTAAACTACCTGTCCTGTCCTAAGGGTTTACCAGGGCGTCTCATGCTCCTAGTACCACGTCTCCAGTTACTAGTCTTTATCAGTGAAATAACAGACAGTCGCCATTTTCACATTTGCTTAATGGTCTTATCACCCCATGTGTACAGTTTGACATTCACCTACAGGAGCTTAATGCCAGATTTACTAATGATAACAGCCTATAATGGATTACCATTTTCGGAGGTACGGAACCGGTTGTGTTCAAAATAAGGGATTACAAAAAAGCTGAAGTGGCTTGAAGATTATTCATTCCCTATCAATCCCGTCAGTTCTTAAGATCTTTTTATTAAAGAACAGTTTGAAGATTGTTAAATGTTAACGTTGTTTTTATTGCTGAGTGTCGTGACCCCTTGAACCAAGGGTCTCCAACATGGAAGGCTACCAGCTGCTCTTAGAGCCTGCTGAAACAGTAGACCATAGATCTTCTTGATCTGATCCATCCACTTGCTCACTGCTCTTCCCATTGTTCTCTTGCCTTCAACCTTCCCTTCCGTGATTTTTGACTCTAGATTTTCTCCGTCTCTCCTCACAGACTTCTTGAGTAGCAGAACCTAGTACGTTGCCCTCGTCGGCGATAATTCATAACACACAAGGGTGTCGTTGGGAGTGCCCGAGGCAAGTGTGACAGAATTCTTATTTCTGAATTCAGAATTCTTATTCTCTATAAAAGGTAAACTAGCTTAGCGCCTGCTGCTTCTCTCGCGTAGACCGTATGGCCTGCAGAGATGTTTTTTTGTTTTTCGTTTTTATTTAATTGTTCGCAGATTGCAACACCTTCTAAGCTTTTCACCTTAATTAACGCCATATAATCATCGTATTTTGTAAATGTAGTTGTGACCAAACAACGATTCTGGTAGCTGGAGTCGAAAGTTTTCGTTAATCATACCTTTTATGTTCCTGTGGAGATATTTACATAGCAACTCCTGACAAATATGTCTTTGCATCTAACCGAGAAGCGAAATACCAATTTTTGTAAACTTAGCTCTAAAGTTTTTTAATGTAACAAAATATTTTCTTAAACTATTTCATCCCCTAGTGCACTATTTTGGTGGTTGCATTTGCAGAAACACTGAAACACGTATTTTTTTTAAATTACTGACGGAGAAATCAAAAACCAATTGTTATGTGTGCTTATAAAGTCTTTAGTAGTCTTTTAGTAATTACTTGTTTAAAAAAAACTTGCACCCACTATTTTACCCCCTTAGCGGTTGAGTTTACAAAAATGCTGAAACACGTATTTCTTATTTTCTGATTGAGAAACGAAATACCAGTTTTCGTGTATAGCTTCAAAATACTCATGCCAGCGATATACTTTCAAAGTCTTTCATCCCCTGTTTCGCCCCCTTACACGGCCGCTGTGGCCAAGCAGTTCTCGGCTCTTCAGTCCGGAACCACGCGGCTGCTACGGTCGCAGGTTCGAATCCTGCATCGGGCATGGATGTGTGTGATGTCCTTAGGTCAGTTAGGTTTAAGTAGTTCTAAGTTCTAGGGCACTGATGACCTCAGATGTTAAGTCCCATAGTGCTCAGAGCCATTTGGAGCATCTGAAATACTCAAAGAGTTTATAAATCAGATACTAGTCGCTGAGTGCACCCACTTTCCTACTGGAAGGCTGACTGAATCTCCTGTTTCACCCCCTTAGGGGTTCAGTCTCCAAAAACACTGAAACTCGTATTTTTTAATTTGTAACCGAGAAGGCAAATACCAATGTTCACAGACGTATCTTTAAAAATACTCGAGTAATTCTCTAATAAAGATCTAATTACAGAAAAGCTTTAACCCACTATCTCACACCGTAGGGTTAAATTTAAAAAAGAATGCTGTAACTCATATTTCTTTAGTTCTGACCGAGAAACCAAATACCGGTTCTCGTACGTCTCGCTTCAAAATTGCCTTAGCAGCAACTTGAAGGACAAGGTGAGCAACATCCTGCGGCTGTTTGCAGTTAATGCTGTGGTGTGCGGGAAGGTGTCATGTCTGAGTGGCTGTAGAAGGACACAGGATGACTTGACACTATTTATGGTTGGTGTGATGAATGGCAGCTAGACCTAACTGTAGAGAAACGTGACTTAACGCAGGTGAGTAGGATGAAGAAACCCCAAATGATCGAATACAGCATTAGTAGTAAGCTGATTGACAGAGTCACGCCAATTAAATATCCAGACGTAACGTTGCAAAGTACACTACTGGCCATTAAAATTTCTACACCACGAAGATGACGTGGTTGGTTGGTTGGTTTGGGGAAGGAGACCACACAGCGTGGTCATCGGTCTCATCGGATTAGGGAAGGATGGGGAAGGAAGTCGGCCGTGCCCTTTCAGAGGAACCATCCCGGCATTTGCCTGGAGTGATTTAGGGAAATCACGGAAAACCTAAATCAGGATGGCCGGACGCGGAATTGAACCGTCGTCCTCCCGAATGCCAGTGTCTAACCACTGCGCCACCTCGCTCGGTGAAGATGACGTGCGACAGACAAGAAATTTAGCCGACAGGAGGAAGATGCTGTGATATGGAAATGATTAGCTTTACAGAGCATTCACACAAGATTGGAGCCGGTGGCGACGACTACAACGTGCTGACATGAGGAAAGTTTCCAACCGATTTCTCATACACAGTTAACCGGCGTTCCCTGGTGTAACGTTGTTGTGATGCTGGTGTAAGGAGGAGAAGTCGAGAAGACAGGCATCTTATCCGCATGGCTGTAACGGATCGTGCAGCCTCGTCTCGACCCCTGAGTCAACAGATGGGGACGTTTGCAAGACAACGACCATCTGCACGAACAGTTCGACGACGTTTGCAGCAGCATTGACTATCAGCTCGGCGACCATGGCTACGGTTACCCTTGACGCCGCATCACAGACAGGAGCGCCTGCGATGGTGTACTCAACGACGAACCTGGGTGCACGAATGGAAAAACATCATTTTTTCGGATGAATCCAGGTTCTGTTTACAGCATCATGATAGTCGCATCCGTGTTTGGCGACACCGCAGTGAACGCATATTGGAAGCGTGTATTGATCATCGCCATAGTTGCGTATCACCTGGCGTGATGATATGGGGTGCCATTGGTTACACGTCTCGGTCACCTCTTGTTCGCATTGACAGCACTTTGAACACTGGACGTTACATTTCAGATGTATTACGACCCGTGGCTCTACTCTTTATTCGATCCCTGTGAAACCCTACATTTCAGTAGGATAATGCACGACCGCATGTTGCAGGTCCTGTACGGGCCTTTCTGGAAACAGAAAGTGTTCGACTGCTGCCCTGGCTAGCACACTCCCCAGATCTCTCAACAATTTGAAACGTATGGTGGCCGAGCAATTGGCTTGTCACAATACGCCAGTCACTACTCTTGATGAACTGTGGTATCGTGCTGAAGCTGCATGGGCAGCTGTACCTGTACACGACATCTAAGCTCTGTTTGACTCAATGCTCAGGTGTATCTAGGCCGTTATTATGGCCAGAGGTGGTTGTTCTGGGTACTGATTTCTCAGGAAGTATGCACCCAAATTGCGTGAAAATGTAATCACATGTCAGTTGTAGTATAATATATTTCTCCAATGAATACCCGTTTATCATCTGCATTTCTTCTTGGTGTAGTAATTTTAATGGCCAGTAGTGTAATATGAGATGGAACGAGCATGTAAAGATTGTAGTAGGGAAGGAGAATAGTCGACGTCGGCTCATTTCAAGAGTTTCAAGAATTATTCGTCTCTAAAGGAGACAGCTTAGAGAACACTGGTTCGACTTATTGCCAAGTGTTTGTGTTCCCCACGAGGTCGGATTAAGGGAAGATATCGAATCAGTTCAGAGGCGAGCTCTTAGATTTGTTATCAGTAGGTTTGATGAACACGCAATTATTACAGGGACGCTTCGGGAATTCAAATCTACATGGATACTCTGCAAATCACATTTAACTGCCTGATAGAGGTGTCATGGAACCACCTTCACAACCTTCTATTATTCCAGTCTCGCATAGCGCGTGGAAGGAACGAACACCTATATCTTTCCGTAAGAGCTCTGATTTCCCCTATTTTATCGTGGTGATCGTTTCTCCCTATGTAGGTCGGTGTCAACAAAATATTTTCGCATTTGTGATTCGAATTTAGTCAGAAGATTTCGTCGAAGCGATAATCGCCTTTCTCTTAATGATGTCCAGCCCAAATCCTGTGTCATTTCCGTGGCACTCTTTGCCATATTTCGCGATAACACGAAACGTGTTTCCCTTCTTTGAACTTTTTCGGTGTACTCCGTCAGTCCTATCAGGTAAGTATCCCACACCGCGCAGCAGTATTGTAAAAGAGGACGGACAAGCGTAGTGTAGGCAGTCTCCTTAGTATATCTGTTACATTTTCTAAGTGTCCTGCCAATAAAACGCAGTCTTTGGTTACCCTTCCCCAAACATTTTCTATGTGTTCCTTCCAATTTAAGTTGTTTGTAATTGTAATACCTAGGTATTTAGTTGACTGTACGGCTTTTAGATTACACTGATTTATCGTGTAACCGGTTTAACGGTTTCCTTTTAGCACTCATGTGGATGACCTCACACTTTTCATTATTTAGTGTCAACTGCCAATTTTCGCACCATTCAGATATCTTTTCTAAATCGTTTTTCAATTTGTTTTGATCTTCTGATGACTTTATTAGTCGATAAACGACAGCGTCATCTGCAAACAACCTAAGACGGTTGCTCAGGTTGTCTCCCAAGTCGTTTATATAGATAAGGAAAAACAAAGGGCCTATATGACTACCTTGCGGAACGTCAGAAATCACTTCTGTTTTACTCGATGACTTTCCGTCAATTACTAGGACCTGTGACCTCTCTGACAGGAAGTCACAAGCCCAGCCACATAACTAAGACGCTATTCCATAAGCACGCAATTTCACTACAAGCCGCTTGTGTAGTACAGTGTCAAAAGCCTTCTGAAAAACCAGAAACACGAAATCGATCTGAAATCCCTTGTCAATAGTACTCAACACTTCATGAGAATAAACAGTTAGTTGTGTTTCACAAGAACGATGTTTCATAAACCCATGTTGACTGTGTGTCACTAGACAATATTCTTCAAGGTAATTCATAATATTTGAACGCAATATATATTCGAAAATCCTGCTGCATATCGGCGTTAACATTTTACAGAAAACAGGCAGCAGTTGCAACAGTCCAGTGACACACAACAATCATCTCGCAGTTCTGAAGGCAAGTCCTGGCATCTCTGACTTCTTCAGTGTGTCATAATGTGTCAGGTAGGGTTGTGTTCTGTCCGCCAAACAGAACAACATCTGGTAATTACATGTCATTATGAGTGCTTTTGATGCTTGCACTAAAGGCATCTCAACTGGTGGTAGAACTGTAAATAGGTCCAAACCACAGGAAGATTAAAAGAACTGCAATTCGTGCATTCTTTCCTCTAATTCGAGTGAACCACCTGCGGCACAGGTAGATGTGAAGATGAGATAAGAAGGCAGATCACGCTAGGTTGACCGGCTACACTACCCTTGTCCGTCCTCTTTTAGAATACTGCTGCGCGGTGTGGGATCCGTACCAGATAAGACTGTCGGAGTACAACGAAAAAGTTCAAGGAAGGGCAGCAAGTTTTGTATTATAGCGAAATATGGGAGATGATACACGATTTGGGCTGGGCATAATTAAAAGAAAGGCGTTTTTCGTTGCGACCGAATCTTCTCACGAAATTCCAATCGCCAACTTTCTCCTCCGAATGCGATGATATTTTGTTGACACAGACCTACAAAGAGAGATGCGATCACCACGATAAAATAAGGGAAATCAGAGCTCTTACGGAAAGATGTAGGTGTTCGTTCTTTCCGCGCCCTATACGAGATTATAATAACAGAGGATTGTGAAGGTGGCTCGATGAAACCTCTGCCGGGCACTTAAATGTGATTTGCAGAGTATCCATGTAGATGTAGATGTAGATGTCACGAATTATGAAGTGGAATCTTCCGAAACCAAAAATTTTGTGTACAATAACGAGTTGTTTTCACGGCCATATATCGAAGTCATCGAAATTCATAAACATGGGGAAAGTTTTAAGAGAAAAAAAAACGAAAGCAACGAAATTCGCTGCTATATGACAGTAGCTCCACAGAACCGATTGTTTTATCTTTGACAGACGACAGTTCGATTCTTAAGTTTTACCTGTGACAACGTTTGTTGTTTGCCCGATCAGGTGCCAACTTGTGTCATCTTCCTTTGCACTACTCTTATGTCGCACTCCGACGGCCGTACCATGAGTCAGTGACATTCAGTGAAATCAACGCCGGCTCTGAAAAGGGGCAACGCAGCTGTGGACGAAACGTCAGAAATGAGAAAGTCTCTAGGACTACGATCATTCCTTTCGTGACCTTTCCCCTTAACGAAGGTAAACTACTGGCCACGAAGATGACGTGCTACAGACGCGAAATTTAACCGACAGGAAGAAGATGCAGTGATTTACAAATGATTAGCTTTTCAGAGCATTCACACAAGGTTAGCGCCGGTGGGGACACCAATAACGTGCTGACATGAGGAAAGTTCCCAACCGATTTCTCATACACAGACAGCAGTTGACTGGCGTTGCCTGGTGAAACGTTATTGTGATGCCTCGTGTAAGGAGGAGAAATGCGTAGCATCACGTTTCCAACTTTGATAAAGGTCGGATTGTAGCCTATCGCGATTGCGGTTTATCGTATCGCGACATTGCTGCTCGCGTTGGTCGAGATCCAATGACTGTTAGCGGTGGGTTCAGGAGGGTAATACGGAACGCCCTGCTGGATCGCAACGGCCTCGTATCACTAGCAGTCCAGATGACAGATTACTGAAAATTTTCTCACATGCTGGAGCAGTGTTTTCAACACAAACTTAACCTGACGAGAAATATTTAAGTCATTAATTCGATTAAGCGAGTTTCTCAGCGAATTTCAATGTCTGTATTATGAATATCTACATCTGCATCTGCATCTACATATATGCAAACCACAGTGAAGCGCATGGCAGAGGGTACGTCCCATTGTACCAGTTATTAGGTTTTCTTCCCGTTCCATGGAGCGCCGGAAGAATGATTGTTTGAATGCCTCTGTGTGTGCAGTTATTATTCTAATCTTATCATCACTATCCCTATATGAGAGATACGTAAGGAGTCGTAGCATAGTCCTAGAGCTGGTTCTTGAAACTTCGTTACTGGATTTTCTCGGGATAGGTTGCGTCTATTTTCCAGAGTCGTCCAGTTCAGTTCCTTTAGTATCTCTGTGGCACTCTCCCAAACAAACCTGAAACCATTCGTGCTGCTGTTCTCTGTGTACGTTCAATATCCCCTGTTAGTCCCACACACTTGGGACACATTCTACAATCGTATGCGTGAGTGATATGCAAGTAAGCTCTTTTGTTGACTGACTGCACTTCCCCACTATTCTACCAATAAATCGAAGTGTACCACCTGATATTTCACGTCTCAGCAATGACGATCGTTGCCGTGATTGAATCTCGGTAAAGCACGAAAGCTTTGCTTGGTTACCAGTGGCTGTTGGTGCTGGATTTCAATCCACGTAGAGAACGAAAGAGTTCGTCATGTCGTTAAAGATCAACCACGTGCACAAATAGCTGTTCAAGGATTGTGGGTGAGTGAAATCACTGGTGATATGGCTGTTAATGTTGATATTTATAAAGAGTGCTTGGTGCTGTTAATCGTGTCCTCTTTTACTGTTTACTTCAGCACCCTGTTTATGCAAATCCACTCGTCCCAGAAACGGCTTTTAGCAGGTGTGGCAGCAAGATGTGGGAATATGTGGTGCTGTGGTGTAACGGGAAGCTGTCATAGTTGAGCGGCTGTAGACGGATGCTACATGACTTACACAAAACTCAAGTCGATATCTGGGTGTCACGTTGAGAAGCGTTATGAAACGAAACGAGCACGTCAAGATTGTGACAGGGAAGGCGAACGGTCAACTTCGCTTTATTGGGAGAATTTTAGGAAAGTGTGGTTCACTTAGAAAGGAAACCGCATATACGAGAGGCATTTGAAAAGTCCGTGCAAAAATAGAAACTACTTAACGTTTTTGGGGTAAACCTGTTTTATTTTTCGACATAGTCTCCTTTTAGACTTACACACTTCGTCCAACGCTCTTCTAATTTGTTGATCCCTTCCGAATAATAGGAATTGTCCAAGTCTGCAAAATAGCTATTAGTTGCGGCAATCACCTCCTCGTTTGAAAAAAATCTTTGTCCCACCAGCCATTTCTTCAAATTGGGGAACAAATAGTAGTCCGAGGGAGCCAAGTCTGGAGAATAGGGGAGATGTGAAACGAGTTGGAATCCTATTTTCATTAATTTTGTGACCACAACTGCTGAGGTGTGTGCTGGTACATTGTCGTGATGGAAAAGGACTTTTTTGCGGTCGCGGTCCAATCGCCGGCGTTTATCTTGGAGCTCGGTTTTGAAACGGTCCAATAACCATTTTCCAGACAGGCGATGATGATTATCCCTTGCGTAGCAAAAAAGACAGTCTCCATAACCTTTCTGACCGAAGGACTGGTCTTCGCCTTTTTTGGTGCAGTTTCTCCCTTGGTAACCGATTGTTTAGATTGTTGTTTGGTCTCAGGAGTATTATAATGTATCCATGTTTAATCCACAATGACGAAACGACGCTTAGAGTCCTGCGGATTGTTCCTGAACAGCTGCAAACCGTCCTTGCAACACTTCACACGATTCCGTTTTTGGTCAATCGTGAGCAATCGCGGGATCCATCTTGAGGATAGGTTTCTCGTGTCCAAATGTTTTTGCAAAATATTATGTACCCGTTCATTCGAGATGCCCACAGCACTAGCAATCTCACGCACCTTAACTCTTCTGTCCTCCATCACCATATCATGGATTTTATCAATGATTTCTGGAGTCGTAACCTCCACAGGGCGTCCAGAACGTTCAGCATCACTTGTGCCTGATGTGTCGGCAGCTGGGCCAACACCTTGTAGATAGAGGTGGCTTAATGCACGCTAGACTAACGCAGACGGGCGTGAATTACTGGAACAGGATACGTAATTAATGCTATGAAGAAAAGAACGGAGCTTCTAATATACTTATCTTTAATGTCTTCTTGTACATCTCTATGGTGAACACAAGTGAGACTCTAATTACAATCACTGTAAGGCTAATGGCGCCTTGCTAGTTCGTAGCCATTAACTTAGCTGAAGGCTATTCTGTCTCTCGGCTATTGAGAGAGAAAGGCTTCGTACGTCTAGTCGCTAGCACTGTCGTCCGTACCACTGGGATGAGTTCGAGTCAGTCTCTCGAGACCTGCCTTGTAGTGGCGCTAGGTTTGCGATCACACAGTGGCGACACGCGGGTCCGACATGTACTACAGGACCGCGGCCAATTTAAGCTACCTCCTAGGACGTGTGGTGTCTGGCTGTGACACCACAGTGCCCATATGGCCACTCCGAAAATTATAAAACCAGTTATAAACTGTTGTAATCGAAGGAGCAGAGTCACTGTAATGTTTATCATGCTTCTCTTTAGTCTCCTGAGGCATTTTGCCTTTCATAAAGTAATATTTAATCACCACAGGATGTTTTTCTTCGTCCATTTTTTGACAATCACTCGACTTCCTTGATTCACACGAATGCCAAACACAAAGAAATAGACCAAAATGGCTGAAACTTGGTGTGCGTTCTTTACAGATGCTACTACTAAACATGACCTTGATACGCGCTGCTGGTGCCATCTCTCGGATTTTCCACGGACTTTTCAAACGTCCCTCGTATGATGCTAGTGAGATCTATTCTTGAGTACTGCGCGAGTGTTTGGGATCCGCACCAGGTCGGATTCCAGGAAGACATCAAAGACATTTTTAAAGAACAAAACTACAAGACCGAACTGGTACCAACAGACGGAAAAAAACCTGAGAGAATTAGGGTCTCTAAATCTACATGACAGAAATGAAATCAGAAAAATCACAAACACATGAGGTTTTGAGGAAGAAGAGAGAAAAACCAACCGACATACGTGGTCTACGCAACCAAAGCTAGTCCATTCGTTGTTTATGAAGGAATACTGGGCGAAATGGAAGACCAAAAAATGTTAATTACGCGTGGTCCTAAGTGATCCATCCACGAAGAAGAAGAAGAAATAATAATAATTATACAAACTTAACCCACTTCCTTAAATGATTAGTGGGTCCTAATTTTATCCATACATTAGTTACAGCTAGATACAGATTTGATTAACTTGTGAGCTACAACTTTAACTAAATAACAATGTGCAACTAAAATTATTAATATTAAATGTATCTTACCTACGCTTAGCTAGACTCTATTGCCTGCAGCGTCACAGTTGTGTCAATATAGTTTATAAAACTACTTGTAGAGCCCTGCCCATCGAACTAATCTCGATGGGCGTTCCCCTGACACTGGGCAGGCCAAGAATGTTTTTCCCTGCAGGTTCCTAAATAGCTAATTTCCTATTCTAAGTCGTACTAAATAGTTCTAACCTAAGTCAAGTCCGGTGTATTGTCTTGTATCGGAAATGTTGTACCCCACTAACCCTAATCCTGTACGTGGCGGATTCCAGACTATGAGGAAAGTCGGCCTGTCCACGCACAGGCGGAATGGGAATAGGGCGCAAAATTCAGTTTTTGGTGTGTCTCAAATTGTTAAATTAGTTTATGTCCCTCAGGTATTCCTATAACACTTTTCGTTATACCTCATCTGCCAATTGGTTAAGAGTTTGAAAAGTGTCTTCCTGTCTTAGTAGGTGGTATGTGTCATGGTCGGGTAGTTGGTCACGTAATGTAGATGCTACGTCATTGAAAAGGGGGCATTCGTAGACCACATGATCGGGAGTACCCTCTGATACACCACATTCACACGCGGGTGTGGCCCTTTTCCCGAACCGACATAAATATGTCGGGTATGGCCCATGACCAGTGAGAAAATGGGTCGTCCTCGAGTAGGTTCAAAGTATCCAGAATCGGGACCTTTGCCTTTCGCGGGCAAGTGCTCTACCAACTGAGCTACCCAAGCACGACTCATGGCCCCTCGTCACAGCTTTACTTCTACCAGTACCTCGTCTCCTACCTTCCAAACTTAACAGAAGCTCTCCTGCTGCAGAGTGAAAATCTGATTCTGGAAAAATCCCCAAGGCTGTGGCTAAGCCATGTCTCCGCAATATCCTAGTGCTAGTTCTACAAGGTTCGCAGGACAGACGAGGTACTGGCAGAAGTAAAGCTGTGACGACGGGGCGTGAGTCGTGCTTGGGTAGCTCAGTTGGTAGAGCACTTGCCCGCGAAAGGCAAAGGTCCCGAGTTCGAGTCCAGGTCCGGCACACGATTTTAATCTGCCAGGAAGTTTCAGGTTCAAAGTATCTCATGTCCAGTCGTTCCCCGACGCTGGCAAGAAATTCAAAAGCTCTACGCCCTGTTTCTTCAGCTTCCCATAGTTCTTGCCACAATCGCTTACCTGTTGCATGGGGGCTTAATTAAATAATAATGCAAATAATTTTACTGTCTGTCCGGTTACGCTGTCTCGTAAACGGTTGGCCCTGACTAGTAATAGTACGCAATCTGACTGCATAGAACAACAACAAAGAATGAAACGAAATTTCCGTTAACACAATTAATTAATTAAGTCCCCAGCAACTATAAAACCTAGAAAACAACAAAACACAAGTGTAGCTGTTCTGTGTGTGGAAGTGTGATTCAACGTACACATCTGGCACGGTTCTTCCTCAATAAGACCAGATATTTTAAACACCATTTATACTGAAGTAATTTAAAAAAGCCACAAATACTATAATTGCACATAGAAACCAGAAATACAGTCTAATACAAGAACACGACCCAGATGCTTTGTTGACTGAACCTGTGACCAAGAGGCATTATTCTTTAAGACATTGAAATAATAAAAAAGAGGAATTTTTTACCTTCATATATATTGACGAAAAGCACACTCTGATCATTACAGCATCCCCAATCCAACAATATCTGGTGTCTAGCCCATCAAAACAATATGACAACATCTGAACAAGCACTCTCCATGGGAACTTCTCAACAACGACTCACCACTGCTACATCTCAACAAGCACTGCCTACTGCTACTTCTCAATAAGCACTCTCCACTACGACTTCTCAGCAAGCACTGCCAGTGGAGGCGGCTGAATACTACTCTTTGGCGCAATCTCTGGCGCTGTGACTCAGTGTAGCCACCTTTCACTGTTTGCCTTATCTCGCCCTTATCCTCAACCCCAATGCCTTATATATCTTCTGTCTTCGCGGTATTCCCTTTCTTAACCCAGAACCAGCGCCTGTTCTCGAATTTTGATGTCCAAGGGGCAGAGCCCCATTATGACTAATAGCCCCCCCACCCCCCCGGAAAAGTTCTATAGGCCCCTACAGATCTCAATACCATATTTCTCTGAACCCTTCTCACATTTCCTCGAAGACCCATGTCACTGTGCGGTGGTTCCATGGAAACGACAGGCTCGTGCACTCAATGCGCTGACAAACTAACGTCAGCGGCGGCGTGCCAGAGGACCTCTTGGAACCAGTTCTGCGCCATCCTGCACAATGTACAGAGATCCAAAGCGGGCATTGTGCTCTTTATTGGGGCGACCAATGTCTGGCGTGGTCATCAACAAGTACTGAAAGGTGTCAGTCAGCTTGTCTCTAGTATAATTTTGCTGGTTTTGGCTCATCAAGTTCTGCTGAGTATTTCTTCTTTGCCCGCGTCAGTTCACATTTCCCACGCTCACAGTTTCCGTGGCCAACGGCCTTGACGCAGTGGTCACACCGGTTCCCTTCAGATCACCGAGGTCGTGCGCTGTCACGCTTGGCTGGCTCCCCACCTGTCTAACTGACCATGCAGCCACAAGTTTACATCGGCGTCCGCCGACCTGTGGCTTCCTGGAAGCGACTCCGCTGCGCTCAGCTGCATTCGCCAGATCTGGGTGATTTTTTTTGGAAAATCGCTGAGCGAAACGGCTGCGAACGCTTGTAGGAATTCTACGGTGCAATGCGCTTTCCACACGGACGCGATATCCACGTTTGGATAGGAGATGTTTTGTGTTTACCAAGCGGCGTATTAGTAGGCAAGGAGTTAAGACTTCACCTGTGTTCCTGTTCCCTTAGCAAACCACGATATCTGTGAAAGGTGGTGAACCCGAGCCGCGCGGGATTAGCCGAGCGGTCTGAGGCGCTACAAATATGTGTGAAATCTTATGGAACTTAACTGCTGAAGTCATCAGTCCCTAAGCTTACACACTACTTGACCTAAATTATCCTAAGGACAAACACACACACTCATGCCCTAGGGAGGACTCGAACCTCCCCCGGGACCACCCTAAGGCGCTGAATCATGGACTGTGTGGCTGCTCCCGGCGGAGGTTCGAGTCCTCCCTAGGGCGTGAGTGTGTGTGTTTGTCCTTAGGATAATTCAGGTTAAGTAGCGTGTAAGCTTAGGGACAGATGACCTTAGCAGTTAAGTCCCATAAGATTTCACACACATTTGAACTTTTTTTTTTTGTTTTTTTTTTTGGTGAACCCGAAAATTCAAGCACGTTGACGGCAGCGTTAGTGACGTTACTGCACAGCTCGCCGGTTATGGCCTTCGAACTGTACGAGTTTCCAAAGTATCTTTCGAATATCCGAACCGCGAAGTAGCTAATGCTTTACATTCATACGGACATGTTATCAGTGTGACAAATGAATAGTGGTCCAGGGGATATCACAGCCTAAAATAACAGTCAATGCACTCCGTCTCGTATCTTGTTACCCACGGTGATAACAGCGCCCCAAGCGGCCAGCAAGCTACACTTCTGAATATGATATCGGATGAGCACAAATACTAAAGTTTATACTGATTTGCAACATATTTTTTTTACAATAAGGAGTGTGTGCAGTGCCATAAAAGTCTACAATAACTAAAAAAAATGACACCGCATTTGTCATTATTTAGTTTCCTAAGGATCCTGGGAGTACATACAGAAAAGTTGATTTACTATTCTCTTGTACACTGCCGATATTTGCTCAATAATGTCGTTTTCCTTTAATATCAAAAAATTGCTAGCCTTTTCCAGGAAGATGTCGTATATCTACCCAACAAAGCAGAGTCCTGTTCGCAATACTTTCAGACAAATCAGTGGAAGTGGAACGTAGGAAAATTATATGGCATGCAAGACGTCCGTTACCTAACGCACCAAATAAGACACCAAATTGCAGCTGAAGGAAAAACCGCACAGACGTGATAATAAGGCGTCAAAACCAATGAAACTGCTCCGCAGCACAGAAGAAACCTATTCCCCAATTGTTGCTAAATCTGAGCGAAGAACGGCAAGACTCTTCAACACATTCGCTGGTGAAGCAAAAGTAATTACATTTACAAATATATTCGTGCATTAGAAAGTCGAGTGAAGTGTAAGAAAGCGCGAGTCATTGAAGTCCATAAAAAGCTTTTATGTGTCAAGCAAAGTGTCTATGATAATAACAACAGACAATAACAGAATTACATGCTTCTCAGACATGAAATATCCATTGTATATTCTCCGCTTTCAGCAGAATAAGGAGAAAATGTAAACATATCTTCATGAATAAGTTGTAGCTTACATTACTGAATCAGTTGTTGTTGTGGTCTTCAGTCCTGAGACTGGTTTGATGCAGCTCTCCATGCTACTCTATCCTGTGCAAGCTTCTTCATCTCCCAGTACCTACTGCAACCTACATCCTTCTGAATCTGCTTAGTGTATTCATCTCTTGGTCTTCCTCTACGATTTTTACCCTCCACGCTGCCCTCCAATACTAAACTGGTGATCCCTTGATGCCTCAGAACATGTCCTACCAACCGGACCCTTCTTCTAGTCAAGTTGTGCTACAAACTTCTCTTCTCCCCAATCCTATTCAATACTTCCTCATTAGTTATGTGATCTACCCATCTAATCTTCAGCATTCTTCTGTAGCACCACATTTCGAAAGCTTCTATTCTCTTCTCGTCCAAACTATTTATCGTCCATGTTTCACTTCCATACATGGCTACGCTCCATACAAATACTTTCAGAAACGACTTCCTGACACTTAAACCTATACTCGATGTTAACAAATTTCTCTTCTTCAGAAATGCTTTCCTTGCCATTGCCAGTCTACATTTTATATCCTCTCTACTTCGACCATCATCAGTTATTTTGCTCCCCAAATAGCAAAACTCCTTTACTACTTTAAGTCTCTCATTTCCTAATCTGATTCCCTCAGCATCACCCGATTTAATTCGACTACATTCCATTATCCTCGTTTTGCTTTTGTTGATGTTCATCTTATATCCTCCTTTCAAGACACTATGCATTCCGTTCAACTGCTCTTCCAAGTCCTTTGCTGTCTCTGACAGAATTACAATATCGGCGAACCTCAAAGTTTTTATTTCTTCTCCATGGATTTTAAAACCTACCCCAAATTTTTCTTTTGTTTCCTTTACTGCTTGCTCAATATAGAGATTGAATAACATCGGGGAGAGGCTACAACCCTGTCTCACTCCCTTCCCAACCACTGCATCCCTTTCATGTCCGTCGAATCTTATAACTGCCATCTGGTTTCTGTACAAATTGTAAATAGCTTTTCGCTCCCTGTATTTTACCCCCGCCACCTTCAGAATTTGAATCAGTATGGGTCGACATTTTCTCAATGTATTTCACAATAATTCTGGTCTCTTATTAATGTACTAACGTCTGGATGCCAAAAACAGAACAACTATTTCGTAACTTAAGTAGAAAATAATTAAAAACAAACATTATCTGAGCTGTGCTGCGGCTTGCATTGGTGCTGTTTGTAGGTTTTCGCCCTCTGTTGGAGGCCAGACCGTATCCTTTAGTTAGCATGGTTGCAGTTGTTAGTCTTCTCCTGGTCTTGACTGGCGCCACTCTTTTCGCAAGCTCTCCCTGTCTGCTAGTGACAGCAGCGGCGGTTCTCGATATGTAGCAACTGTTGCCCTATCTTTGGGGCGACGTCGTTGTTTTGCCGGGTTGTGTGAGTGGGCCAGGTCAGTTGGGGGCTCAGGAGGAGCACTGCATAGTGCAAGCACAAGCCGGGACACGCATGGACTGCCACATGAAAGGGCTGTGGTCACGAGGGTGCACGACCTCGTCGTAAACCGGATCCAGCAGGCTTGAAGATGACTGCATTTCAATTCAAGCAGAGAAACCCCTACCACTGTGACATCTCGCGATTCTCCAGTGACTTGGGTTCGTGTTGCTGGTTGTAGTGTCTCCGAGGCGAAGAGCAGCGAGTGGAGTGCTTGGAGAAAGTGGGTCTGATTATCTTCCTCGACTTCTTATTACTATTTACTGATCAGCTTGTTACAATTTGTTAAGTTCAACCAGCAGAATTTTTCCTGCCTGGTGGCCGCTAGCGCCCCAGTTACCTGCCCTGGGGGTTAGTGTATGTAACGGCAGTGTACGTTTCTTCGCCTTGAAGCTGCTGTACGGTAAGGCGTGCAGTTTTGACAGCTTTCTTGATTGCAGGCCGTTTTTGATTCTTCTACTCGGGTGTGCAGTGATTCTTTTCTCGTTCTGGGCGCTCTGAGCACAGTATTCTGGGGGTGTAGTGCAGTCCGCCAGGTCCGGCTTTGATGTGTTGTTCCATTCTTGCATTTGGTTGATCGGACGTCAGGTAGCCTCAGCAAGATTGTCATTAGTCATTCGTTAGACTATCACTAGTTTGAGTTACCATTTTGTGAAGTGAATGCAACTCTTGGCTGTCTATCTCATCGCTCGCGAAAGTTGCCAGACCTTCTCAGAGATCGATTACTGGAGCACCGTCTGTGACTGGTCCTTGCATTTTATTATTGTATTATTTATTACTATACCTTGTAATGCTTACATTCAAGGTTATGTACAGGGTGTTTAAAAAATGACCGGTATATTTGAAACGGCAATAAAAACTAAACGAGCAGCGATAGAAATACACCGTTTGTTGCAATATGCTTGGGACAACAGTACATTTTCAGGCGGACAAACTTTCGAAATTACAGTAGTTACAATTTTCAACAACAGATGGCGCTGCAAGTGATGTGAACGATATCGAAGACAACGCAGTCTGTGGGTGCGCCATTCTGTACGTCGTCTTTCTGCTGTAAGCGTGTGCTGTTCACAACGTGCAAGTGTGCTGTAGACAACATGGTTTATTCCTTAGAACAGAGGATTTTTCTGGTGTTGGAATTCCACCGCCTAGAACACAGTGTTGTTGCAACAAGACGAAGTTTTCAACGGAGGTTTAATGTAACCAAAGGACCGAAAAGCGATACAATAAAGGATCTGTTTGAAAAATTTCAACGGACTGGGAACGTGACGGATGAACGTGCTGGAAAGGTAGGGCGACCGCGTACGGCAACCACAGAGGGCAACGCGCAGCTAGTGCAGCAGGTGATCCGACAGCGGCCTCGGGTTTCCGTTCGCCGTGTTGCAGCTGCGGTCCAAATGACGCCAACGTCCACGTATCGTCTCATGCGCCAGAGTTTACACCTCTATCCATACAAAATTCAAACGCGGCAACCCCTCAGCGCCGCTACCATCGCTGCACGAGAGACATTCGCTAACGATATAGTGCACAGGATTGATGACGGCGATATGCATGTGGGCAGCATTTGGTTTACTGACGAAGCTTATTTTTACCTGGACGGCTTCGTCAATAAACAGAACTGGCGCATATGGGGAACCGAAAAGCCCCATGTTGCAGTCCCATCGTCCCTGCATCCTCAAAAAGTACTGGTCTGGGCCGCCATTTCTTCCAAAGGAATCATTGGCCCATTTTTCAGATCCGAAACGATTACTGCATCACGCTATCTGGACATTCTTCGTGAATTTATGGCGGTACAAACTGCCTTAGACGACACTGCGAACACCTCGTGGTTTATCCAAGATGGTGCCCGGCCGCATCGCACGGCCGACGTCTTTAATTTCCTGAATGAATATTTCGATGATCGTGTGATTGCTTTGGGCTATCCGAAACATACAGGAGGCGGCGTGGATTGGCCTCCCTATTCGCCAGACATGAACCCCTGTGACTTCTTTCTGTGGGGACACTTGAAAGACCAGGTGTACCGCCAGAATCCAGAAACAATTGAACAGCTGAAGCAGTACATCTCATCTGCATGTGAAGCCATTCCGCCAGACACGTTGTCAAAGGTTTCGGGTAATTTCATTCAGAGACTACGCCATATTATTGCTACGCATGGTGGATATGTGGAAAATATCGTACTATAGAGTTTTCCAGACCGCAGCGCCATCTGTTGTTGAAAATTGTAACTACTGTAATTTCGAAAGTTTGTCCGCCTGAAAATGTACTGTTGTCCCAAGCATATTGCAACAAACGGTGTATTTCTATCGCTGCTCGTTTAGTTTTTATTGCCGTTTCAAATATACCGGTCATTTTTGAAACACCCTGTATGTCTATTAATAGTTCCGCTCGCCTTCTGGAATAAATCTAGGAGTGCAAGGTTTTGTTACAAGATTACCATCATCTTATTTCACCTGTTTGGCGGTCACTTGCTTGTTTGCTTTAATTAACCTTTGCCTGGCTGCTTACAGCAGGTTTCTAAATTTTTTATGTAATTGCCGCTCCTGGCGTATAAGGCCTTCAGCCGTGATTGTGGTCATTTGCTTGGAAAAAATAATTCGATACTTGTATTTTAGCAGTAAGCCTTAAAACCTTATTTACTGCCATTCCTGGAGTCTGATAGCTTCTACGGTGTTTGTGGCCACTTTTTAATATTTCAGTATCTGTGAGTTGTAATTGCAGCGAGTTCTTAAACATTCTTAATTTATTGCCATTCTTGGCGTGAAAGGCCTTCAGCCGTGATCACAGTGGCTTGTTTTCTTTTTAAACATTATCTGTATCTGTATTTTATCGTGATTTGCTAAATTGTAAGGCACTGAAAACACTGTTATTAACACAGTTGTTTATTCCTTCATTAATAATGTGTGGTATTTTTTTATTTATTGTTGAGTCTGGAATTACTGTTTTAAAAATAAATGTGTGTAACTGTAAAAGGCAACCAAAAGTAACTGACTGCCTTCCCTTGCCTTCCCTTGACTATCAGGTTTCAATGGTAGCAGAGCATGGTTACGATTGTATCGTAATATCGTAATATCGCCATTTCAGTTACTGTTGGTTTGATTTGTTAAACTCTCTTAGTGTTGTATGATTTCTGTCTTTGTTCTTTGGTTCTGTTTTAGGGGATCAACTCTGTAATGGCGGTCAGGCAGTGCCCTGGGATCCGCCTATTGAGGAAGAACCACCTCATGTACGAGGTGCGGCTAGAAAAAAACCGGACTGATGCTGGAAAAAACATTTATTTACAATTATTTACAATTTCATGTTATCTCCTTCAATGTACTCTCCTCCTCGGTCTCTACACCGCTCCATACGAATTTTCCACTGTTCATAGCAATGCTGCAGATCATTTTCGGTAAGTCCATACATTACTTCCGTCGCTTTTTCTTTTACTGCTTCAACAGTCTCAAATCTAGTTCCTTTCAAAGCTGACTTGACTTTAGGGAAAAGAAAAATGTCACAGGGGGCCAAATCAGGTGAGTAGGGTGGATGATCTAAGATGGGAATGTTGTGTTTTGCCAAAAACGTCTTCACTGACAACGCACTGTGAGCTGGGGCATTACTTGGTGAAGGATCCATGACTTTTTTCTCCACAAATCGTTCCGTTTTCTCCGTACTCGCTCACGTAGGGTAGCCAGGACGCTAATGTAGTAATGCTGATTCACTGTTTGTCCCTCTGGTACCCAATCAATGTGCACAATCCCTTTGATGTCAAAAAAAACAATCATCATTGCCTTGAATTTCGATTTTGACATTCGTGCTTTTTTTTGTCGTGGAGAACCAGGAGTTTTCCAATGCATCGATTGGCGTTTAGTTTCGGGATCGTAAGTAAAAAACCACGATTCATCGCAAGTAATAACATTTTGTAAGAAGGTGGGATCACTTTCAATGTTTTCCAGGATGTCAGAACAAATCATTCTTCGGCGTTCCTTCTGTTCAATTGTGAGACACTTTGGAACCATTTTTGAACACACTTTGTTCATGTTGAAACTTTCATGAAGAATCTGCCTAACACTTTCCTTGTCAACTCCTGTTAACTCAGAAACTGCTCTGATTGTTAAACGGTGATCTTGTCGAACAAGTTTACCGATTTTTTCAATGTTTGCATCAGTTTTTGCTGACAATGGTCTGCCAGTGCGAGTGTCATCACTGGTGTCTTCGCGGCCATCTTTAAATCGTTTAAACCACTCAAACACTTGTGTTCGCGATAAACAATCATCGCCGTACACTTGTTGTAACATTACAAACGTTTCACTTGCAGATTTTCCTAGTTTGAAACAAAATTTGATGTTAACACGCTGTTCTTTCTGTACACTCAACATTTTCCGACGCACAGACAAAACGTCAACTACTTAAAACAGACGCCACGGGCAGACTGAGTGCAGCAGGCAGATGAAACTCGAGCAGTAGGCGGAGCGAGAGTCACGTGACAGGCCACGCGACTTTCAGCCTTATTGCATTCGTTTTATTGTTTCACCAGTACTAGTCCGGTTTTTTTCTAGCCACACCTCGTATGAGCTGGCGATACGATGCCAGCCTATTGCGCGCTACCGTTCTTCAGCCGGTTGACGTCACGCCGGATCTTGTGGATAATGTACAGGCAGCCATTGAGTTTTTGTTTAAAGCTTTTGTCTTGAGGACAACATCGGCTTTTTAGAGGGCACTCAACCTAATGGCAGTCAGTTAGACAGAGTGCGGGCACAGTTGATACATTTATCGAAACAAATATCTCGTTTAAGGGCATTAGGATTGTGATAAGGAATCAACCGCTGAATTGGGAACCTTCGTTAGTAAATTGCAGTTTAAGGTCACGTTTTTGGAGCTTGATGGGAAGAGGATGGGGAGCAGGATTTGTTATCTACCGGGCAGTGTGCTAGTGGGCCCGGGAGTAACGCCCTTATTATATCCTCCAAGAGTTTAGCCGGGGCGCTTGCTAAATTGCCTAATCCCCTGGTGCATCTGCTTCGAGACATCACAGATTTAGCTACAGACAAACTCGAGCAAATTGAAAGGTTGTTATGGTTGTTGGTTCGCTTTGAGCAACATGCTGATGCGTTTGGTGTTTCGCATCAGGTAATTTTGTCTCTATTGTATCCTTTAACTAGGGGCGAATTGAGTGGTATCCCGGGCTGTGGCAGAAGGGTTTTCATTGCAACAGTTGAGGGAGCTTGTGGTCAGTGAAAGATTGACAACGGAAGTTCGTAAACAGCTCGAGTGTCGCTATATTTGGCAGATGCAGCAAGATAGGGAGGAGTCACATCAATACGTTGAAAGGGTTAAGATGGGCTGCTTAGCCTTGTTAGTCGACTTGCCAGAACGGGAGTTAGTTTCAATTGTTCTGAGGGGAATGCGAGAGGCAGATAGGTCGCATTTTGTTTTTCGTGGTCGTCCCTCCAATTGGGAAGAAGTTCGTGCCACCGTTGTAGCGATATCCGCGTTGCTGCTCTCAGACGATAGACACCGTGAGTTAAAATTCAGCCCGTGGGCGTCACCGAGGGGAACTCCGGATTACCAACATCAGCTGAGTCTGCTAAAGGGGAATCGCGGCGTTGTTTCAGGTGCGCTCGTACAGGGCATTTAGTTCATACTTGCGTTCAGCTGCAGACACCCAGAGTCAATAAATGCCGTCCATCTGGGCAGCGACCCCAGGGTGGAGCCTTTAAACCCTGGTGTGCCCGTGTCGCTGCTCGATCATCACCCCCACTGCCTTATATTTGTTCTCGAGTAGGTGGTGAGCTTTTTTGTGCCCTTTTGGATTCTGGTAGCTCCTTTTCATTGTTGAGCTTGGAATGGTTTCTTGAATTTGGTCATCTTGCGAGATTTGGGCCGGTCCCCTCTTCAGTGCAAAGATGTCGGGTTGCCAACGGGCAGGTGATGCTTCAGCATGGTTGGGTCCGAGGGAGTATCTCGGTTGGGGATTACTCCTGGCCTTGTCTTTGGCCTTGGTTAAGGAGCTGCCGGTCGAGTTGATTTTGGGGTGTGATTTTATTGTAAAAGTGGTCTTGTCTTGGATGTCGGGTTGCCAATGCGCAGGTGATGCTTCAGCATGGTTGGGTCCGAGGGAGTATCTCGGTTGGGGATTACTCCTGGCCTTGTCTTTGGCCTTGGTTAAGGAGCTGCCGGTCGAGTTGATTTTGGGGTGTGATTTTATTGTAAAAGTGGTCTTGTCTTGGATGTCGGGTTGCCAATGCGCAGGTGATGCTTCAGCATGGTTGGGTCCGAGGGAGTATCTCGGTTGAGGATTACTCCTGGCCTTGTCTTTGGCCTTGGTTAAGGAGCTGCCGGTCGAGTTGATTTTGGGGTGTGATTTTATTGTAAAAGTGGTCTTGTCTTGGATTATTCAGGTTACACCTTTTTCTTTAAGTTCACTTCTGCTCAGAAATTTGGGTTTTGTGGGTGCGCTAAACATAAGGTGCATCGAGATGCGGGGAAGCTGGCTGTTGATGCTAAGGTTAGTGAGTTTGATCTCACCCATCTTTCTTCCCAGCAGGCAACTAGGGGGTTAGTTGGAGAGGTTCCCAGAGCTTCTCTGTGATAGACTAGGGGGTTACTAATGATCTTGACTACAATATTCGTCTGTCTGACCATATTCCCATCAGGCAGTCCCTATATCGTCTCTCACCGCATAAGATGGAGATACTAAGGGGAAAGATCCCCACAATGCTTGAGCTGGGAGTTATTAGGCCTTCTACATCCGTTATGCCTCCCCTACATTCCTCGTCCCTAAGGATCAGGGGCGGGACTTACAGCCTGTTGCTGACTACCGTCGCCTAAATAACAAGGTTTTCCTCGAATCGGTTCCTTTACCTGATCTTCATAACTCTTTTACTTGGTTTGCCGGGGATAATTGGTTTACTGTGCTCGACCTGAATCAAGCGTATTATCAGATTCCCTCCGAAGAATATAAACACGTTAGAGCATTTTGTACTGATTGGGATCTGTTTGAATTTAACAGGGTCCACTTTGGTTTGGCTACTGGCGCAGCCGTCATTACTCGTTTGCTGGATAATATTCTCGGAGACTTGAAATTAGTCTGTGTTTACAATTACCTGGACGATATGGTAATTTATCGTCGTTCGTTTCAAGAGCATTTGGAACATATCCTGCATGTTTTTGCTAGGTTGCAGGGGGCCGGTTTGACTGTTAAAACCAGTAAGGTGACATTCACCAGGCACCAGGTATACTTCTTAGGTCACCTACTATCAGGCGAGAGTGTTCGCATTGATCAGGAGCGGTCTAAGGCCTTGAGATCCAGCCACTGATAAGCGAGGGATTACCAAGTTCATAGGGATGGCGAATTATTTTAGGCATTGTGTCCCTAATTGTGCTCAGTTGGCGGCTCTTTTAAATGAACTGCGCCGAAAAGGGGTGCGTTTTGAGTGGGGACCTGCTCAAGAGGCCGCGTTTGAGCACATTAAGGCGGCTATAGCCAAGCCTCCGGTTCTCGGAGTGCCTGATTTTAATAAGAAATTTATTGTCCAAACTGACGCACCTAATGCGAGAATTTCGGTAGTCCTCCCACATGAGTTCAAGGGTCAAAGGTAGCCATTAGCATACGCGTCTCGTCGGTTAACCAGCGCCAAGCTTAAATATTCTGTTTACGAATGTGAGGCATTGGCTGTCTTGTTCGCGCTGGATAAGTACCGGTTTTATCTCGAACATAATTTCAGCTATAGACCGACAATCAAGCCTTAAGCGCGTGCTACTATCCAGGACGCGTAAACTGGTTCAACTGGCTCTGAGCACTATGGGACTTGACATCTGAGGTCATCAGTCCCCTAGAACTTAGAACTACTTAAACCTAACTAACCTATGGACGAAACTTCCTGGCAGATTAAAACTGTGTGCCCGACCGAGACTCGAACTCGGGACCTTTGCCTTTCGCGGGCAAGTGCTCTACCAACTGCCACGAAGTTTCATATCAGCGCACACTCCACTGCAGAGTGAAAATCTCATTCTGGTAACCTAAGGACATCACACACATCCATGCCCGAGGCAGGATTCGAACCTGCGACTGAGGCCGCGTAAAACTGGCCGTATCGCGAGGTGAGCAGTACGTATTTCGGCGTTTCAGTTCGAGGTCAAGCACATTAGAGGCACTGAGAGTGTGTTCGCGGACGTCCTCAGCCGTATGTTTATCGAACAACCATCTAGTGAGGGCGCCCAAGAAGTTTCGGAAGCCAATCTTAGTTGTGTCGTGTTAGGCGGTATTCCTCATTTGTTTAGTGACATTGCCGACCATCAGGATCAGGAACCCACTTGGTGACCCGTTAAGAAACGGCTTTCGGCGGGGGAGCGTTTGAATGAATACATTATCAGGAAAGGCATTTTGTGTCAAAGGGTGGGACGTACCACGGAGATTAAGATCTGTCTAGCAGGCACCCTAGTGCGCCCCATTTTCCATTATTTTCACAACTCACTGATTGGCGGGCATTTAGGAATCTATAAGACCTTGCCGAAGATTAAAGAGCATCTGACTTGGCCGTCTATTAACCAAGACGTTAGAGAAATGGTTTTTCGGTGTCAGTTGTGTCATGTGGCCAAACCGAAAAACTCTCTTCAACAGGTGTTCCTTAGTCCTGAGCGTGAATCTTGCCCCATGGACAAACTCTATATTGATTATGTGAGCCTCTTACATCGCACCAAAAGAGGCCATCGGTATGTATTAGTTATTATTGACGCGTTTTGTAGGCTTATCTGGCTTCTTCCGAGTCGTAATATGACTGCTGCCACCAGCATTGCGCATTTAACTAATGTAATTAGTGTTTTTGGACCTCCTAAGCCAATCGTTAGTGATAATGCACTGGCCTTTCTGTCGGCTCCTTTCAAAACGGTGTTAATCATGTAACTACCACTCCGTATTATCCGCACGGATCGTTTGCGGAAAGGGTCAATCCTTAAATCCGCACTGATGATCTTTCATCAGAAGCCTCCAAGTAAGTGGGTTTCTAGTCTGCCTTGGCTTAGCTTTGCCTTCAGTAACGCCAGCCATGAGGCTTTAAAGGCTACTCTGGTTTCCTTGATGTTTGCTTATCCTGTTAATTCCCCCCTTTTGAACTTATGGGGGATTCAAGATCTAATCCCTGCGGAGATAACCTGTCAGGTCGTCAAAGAAAACTGGAATCGTGCGAGGCGCAATATTCTCAGGGCCCACAATAGACAAGTTGGTCGTTATAACCGTAATCGGGGAGCCTTCAAGGGTAAGCCGGGACATCAGGTAATTTTCCCAGGAGGGAGGTGCACGTTGGCAACCTTGGTAAGCTTGCTCGCCGTTTTCTGGGTCCGTGCACGATTATGCGGATTTTAGGCCCAGTTAATCTTCTGGTGAAGGATAACCATACCGGTAAGCAATACCGGGTCCACCTTAATCAAACTAGATTTGGTTAGGCCGCTAGGTGGGTCTCTCCTTGAGAGGGGGAGGGTGAGCCGTGGTGCGGCTCGCGTTGGTGCTGTTTGTAGGTTTCCACCCTCTGTTGGAGGCCAGACCGTATCCTTTAGTTATCATGGTTGTGGTTGTTTGTCTTCTTCTTGTCTTGACTGGCTCCACTCATTTCACAAGAGTTGCCGTTCTGCTAGTGGCAGCAGCGGCGATTATCGATATGTAATAATTACTATTAAAAACAGTCTTGATCGCGATTTATTTAACAAGGTGACCGGTTTCGACCACTACTGTGGTCATCTTCAGACCTACAAGTTGTATACAAAGCTCTAATTAGAGGGCTACAAACATTAAAGAAAATACATAAAGTTATAAAGCTATAAAACGTTGAATTACCATTGAGCAGGAACCTCTTTCTGTTGGAGAATCACTACTGGAGAAACCAGTGCACGTCTTACTATATATAATGGAGGCCCCACCCACTTCTGACTGCATGATGTCATTACTAACCAATGAGTTATAAGTCGAATTACAATTTAAAATTTCTTAGTTAAAAGAACATTGTCAAGAATTAGAAATAAATACACACTAAACTTAGCTTATTAAACAGCTATTGTCAATTAAGAAGCGTTAAAAATATTTAAATATGTAGGAAAATGAACTTCGGTTTGACAGTACATGGGTTGCCCTCTCAAGGCCTGTCAGTGAACCATTTGGAACCACTTGTTGCTATGAAGCTAGACGCCGTTCCAAAGATGAAGCAGCAGGCTTTTTTCACTGAAGTTGTTGTAAACTCGATAGTCGAACTAGTGGTTGCCATGGTGAGGACAAACGCCAGTGCAAAGATGTGGCAGCAGGCTTCTTTCCAACGAAGTTGTTGCGAAGTGGAATGGCAAAGACTGTGGCGTCAGACGATGTATTATTGAGCAGCAACTTGTCTTTATTGAAACGAAAAGAGTAAGCTACAATAATCTGTAGCTGACATGTATACTACATGCTGCACAAATACGATACGAAGTAGTTGTCCGTATATATGAAATATTATCTATGAAGTTGATATGTAGATTACATGTGCCAATTTTTTTTAAGGCATTGCTATTCCTCAAGTTATATGCCAGTCATATAAGCAAATAAAAATGAAAGAATTTAAAATTATAAAATTATGAGCCAGTGTCAAAAATAAAACGATGTGAATTAGCAATATGCAGTCTAAAAGCATAAAAGCAAAAATTCTAAAACAGATATAAAATAATGTTTGGTAAAATACAATTACAATGTAAAGATAAAATATTTGCTAATAGCTGTTGCCCTACTTTTGTGGCGACGCCGTTGTTTTTCCGTGTCGTGTGAGTGTGGCAGTTCGGTTGGGGACTCAGGAGGAGCCAGGTCTCCGCAGAGTGAGAACACGGCGGGACCGCTGGGTGCGCACGTGGACTGCCGGATGGAAGGGCTGTGGTCACGAGGGTGCATGACCTCATCGTAAACCAGATCCTGCAAGCTTTAAGAAGAAAAAGGAAATAAAAATAATTCAATATTTATATTCCAGCAGTAAGCCTTAAAACATTATTTACTGTCGTTCCTGGTGTCTGATACCTTCTGCTGTGTTTGTGGACACTTACTTTTTAATATTTCAATACCTGTAAGTTGTAATTGCAGCGAGTTCTTGAACATTCTTAATTTATTGTCATTCTGGGAGGGCAACGCCTTCAGCCGTGATTACAGTGGCTTGTTCTCTTTTTTATAAATGCACGCATGCAAGAGAGCAGAGGATCCACTGTCATCAACCAAAGTCACGGTAGCGTCCTCTGCTGGCCACAGTGTGAACTAAGCTAGTTTGGCTGTGGAGCTCGCGCTGTTTGTGGCCATCTAGAATACCGGTAATTGCGTCATCACCTGGTGTCACGGTGGCCTCCTCTGGTGGCACCAATACGAACTAAGCCAGTTGCGCTCTGGAGCTCGTGGTGGATACACTGGGTGCAGCCATCTTGAATTACGGTACTTTCGTCATCACCTGACATCAGGAGAGCGCCCTCTGGTGGCACCGATATGAACTAAGTCAGTTGGAGCCAGACCCAGTGGAGAACACACATGTTTGAAATTGATGAAATAATAAAGCCAAGTCAATTTTTCCCGCCATTTTCTTTGCTTAGTAGAGATAAGTGTGGTGTATGGATTATCATGTTGGAATTTGAACTTCGGCCAAAATTCAAACTTCCCGCCATAATTCGCCATCTTTATTGACGTCACGGCCTCCATCTTAGATTGCGTCATCTTGGATAACGGTACTTTGGGGTGGAACCAGCCTAGCTCCAATACTATTATAAACCCCAGGCTTCCGAAGCACCAAATCATCTTTAACGGAACCCAGGAGTGCTGCAGTCTTTGGTGGAGGGCGAAAAATCGCTTTCACTTTGTGTTTCCTGATGATGCGTCCTATTTTTGACGAAAGGCTTCCCACATATGGCAGGAAAGCCATAGATTTAAGACTTTCTGAATCTTCTTCCGCTTTTCTTGTGCCCTCTGTTGATTTCATTTGTAGTGCCCTACGTATGTGCTGTGGAGAGTACCCGTTGGCTTCAAAAACTCTTCTCAGGTGTAGAAGCTCGTCCTCCAGACTGCTCTTGTCAGCAATGACTTGTGCTCTGTGCACTAGATTTCTGTGGGCACCCATCGTCGGCGAAGAATGGTGGCAGCTATTTCCAGGCAAATAAAAATCAGTATGTGTCGGTTTTCGATAACTTCATGTCCCAAAGTGCCATCGTCTTTGCACCATACCAACACATCCAAAAATGAAAGGCATACATCTTTATCGATTTCCATCGTGAACTGAATTCGTGTCTTCACCATAGGGCCGCACTACAAACGTGTCATCAACATACCTGCAAAACACCGTGTGTTTCAAGCTAGCAGATTCCAGCGCTTTCTCCCTGAAGTCCTCCATAAAAAAGTTGGCCACCAAAGGCGGCAAGGGCTACACATGGCGACACCGTTAGTCTGTTCATAAAATTCGTTACTGAATAAAAAGTACGTCGAGATCAAAACATGTTCAAATAAAGCTGAAATCTTTTTATCGAAATTCTTTCCAATGAAAGACAATGATTCCGAAAGAGAAACCTTTGTGAACAACGACATACATCCAAACTGACAAACAAATCAGAATTTTTCAGTTTGATTGATTTCAGTTTGTCAATGAAGTCCACAGACTTACGTATGTGATGAGCGCATTTTCCCACCAGAGGTCTTAATAACGACGCTAAGTGTTTGTCACAATCATAGGTTGGAGAGCCTGTGTTACTCACGTAGAGGAACACCGTTCTTGTGGATCTTTGGAAGTCCATAAAGCCTTGGAGGATCGGCACCACCTGGTTTCAATCTTCGCACAACTTCTGGTGGAAGGCGTTCAGAAGTGAAGCAGTCTTCCTTACCACCTGGTAGGCGGGGTCTTTACTGATATTCCAGCACGTGCTGTCACTCAGTGAACTGTTCATTTTTTCATGATAGTCGTCACGAGACTTTAAGACAGTGAGTGGCATTACCTTCATCAGCTGGAAGAATACATCAAGTATGTACATTGATGTCACCACAGAGAATGAAGTCAACAAAACTGTTAAAAAACTAAAAAGTAAAAAGTCATTAGGCTTAGATGAGTACCAATGTATGTACTAAAACAATGCATAGAGATTATACAAGGCCCCTTAACAAATATAATAAATGGATTCTTCATTTCAGGGACATTTCCAGAGCAGTTAAAACAAGCAAGAGTTGTACCTTTACTTAAGAAAGGTAACGCAGATGACATAGAAAATTACCGTCCCATTTCCCTGATGTCACCATTTTCAAAAATAATAGAAGCAATTATGAAAGACAGATTAATGAATTACCTGAATAAACATAATCTTTTAAGTGGGTCACAGTTTGGTTTCCGAAGTGACAAAAATACGGAGTCAGCCACAATAGAATTCACAAAAGTGGTACTTGATGCTCTTGACAAAGAGCAAAACTAACAGATAAGGTATAAAGAATAGAGATAACACGTACTTCAGATAGATCTAAACATTCAGTAAAACATTAGCACAACCAAAATACATAGGGGTTTCGCAATGCAGCATATTAGAACCAGTACTATTCACGATATACATCAATGACTTTCCCAGCAGTGTTACTCATGATGAAAAAATTGCTGATGACAGCAGTATTATAGTCACTGAGAAAACGAGAGAATTCCATGCAAAGAAAGCAAATGAAACTCTCAAGGAAGTTTACGATTAGTCAATAAGCAATAAAGTGACATTGAACATAAAGAAAACTAATGCCAGAATTTCAGTTTGAAGAGGGAAAATGACGATGTTAAATTAAATGTAGATGGCACCTCTATAGACTGGGAACAAATGCAAAATTTCTAGGGATGGATATTGATTCTCAGTTGAATGTCATCAGCATGTTGTACCCTTAGAATCCTGTCATCAGTCTGTAACATGCAGTGTCTTTTAGTTACATACTATCCATCTGTACACTCTATTCTTAGCTATGGCATTCTTTTTTGGGGAACAAATGCACAAATTATGAACGCAATTTTCAAACTCCAGAAGAGAGCCATACGAATAACAACCAAAAATAGTAGTCGAGCTCATTGTCAAGATCTGTTCAAAACACTGGGGATTTTAACTGCTCTGTGTGAACACATTTACCAGTCAGTTGTACACATCAAAAATAACATTGGTAATTACTGCACAAAAAGCTCTGTCCATGACCATGGAACCAGAGCTAGAATCAACTTATATTTAACAAGAAAAAATAAACATAAAACTCAAAACAGCATTTTCTACCAAGGAATAAAACTGTACAATAAATTGCCGAAAGAGATTAAAGAAATTGCAAAAATAAAGCTATTTAAAAAGCCATGTAGAAAGTGCCTGTTACGCAACACATTTTATACATTGAAGAATTACTTATACAAAACAGAGTAGGAGTTTGGCAAATAAAAGTTATACAAATAAATAGTAATAATGATTATAAAACATCCAACATTCTACATAACACCTTCGCACTATGTTTTTTCCTTCTTTTTTCTTTTTCTAGAACAACTTACCGCCAAGATGTGTATAGCACAGTACGAACACCTCTTCCTCTTTCTGAGCTCAACATCTCACTCATTATAAAGGGATGCTGACTCAGTTTTTCAGGATAGCAAATGGGAAGTTGCGGTACAGAAAATGGTCCAGAGTGGACCAGAGTGTGTGTGTTTGCGTGTGTGGTGAGTTAAGTGTTATGAAACAATGTATGTATAGTGTGTGCAGTGACTGATAGTGAGATATGAGTGAACAGCATGGCATTACATTATTTAATAAGTTATTTGTAAAAAAAGTATTGTATTCCAGGAGTAAATCTAATGATTGTCTCTAACTAGAAGTTCGTAAATGTGTGTGTATACGAATTAGCTTATTTTAAATTGATCTAAATTTGTAAACATTTTAACATGTCCTACATCCTTACAAAAAGAGATCTACTGATGAATAAAGCTACTACTACTATCTCTGTAGTATCGATATAACCATATTATTTGTAAGTCTGTTCCTGAGATTGCAGATCTTGGTCAGAGAGGTTACCTTTTTTTAATAGAGTATCAGGCAGTCTGTGTTGGACAGTTTGGCTATGTAGTCTGTTTGAAAAGGATGGAAGTTGCCCTGCCGTGTTTTGAGTAAAGGAAACGAGTTATATCAGTAGGAGAACGTTAAGGGGAAATTACAAGGTAATTCATTATGTATATACATATATATAAGTTGAAGTTTACTGTAGAAATATTGTAATGCAACATATTTTTCGTGTTATAACTGAAACAAGTGTCAAGGAAAGTAATTGTACACAAGAAAATTATTAAGAAATTTTTCTAACTTGTCTCCGTGTGTGAACTTAATGAACATGTGTATTGTTTTCATGGCTTAATGAAGCTTAATTTAAAGTGAAATCTTTGTTCTAATCGTTATCTTTAGTTCCTCATTTTACATTCTTTACGTTTATCAAAGTGTCGTATACTCGCATTGCACATCACGAGTTGTGTGCTGCGGTAGCATTTTTTTGAAAAGTGATGATACTGTCTTACATTGAACATCGCGTGTTCGGCAATAAAATTTCATTTTTGATAGTTTCATCGTTATCTTTATAGTGACAGGTTGTCACAAAACGTCACGTAACCTGACATTTCGAGAAAAATTAAAAGGGTTTTTTGTGTGTTAAAAAATATGAAAGACTACGTCTGTGTGGGCGATTAATATCAAATAGTTAAAAGTTTAGTTTATTATCTGTAAAGCTCGCAAGCAGCGATACGTTTAACAAATAGCCTTTTTGTATATAGTATATAGTAGATGAAGAAGAACAGAGATAATGTTTTTTGGGTTAGATTTTTTTCCTAGCTTGTTTCGTCTAACGGAAGGCCGCCATTGTATCAAGTCTGATATTTAATATAAGTCTGTAAGTTATCAGAATATATGTCCAATTGTTATTAGAAAATGTTGGTTATTGAAGTAGTAAGCACCTCTCATAATAGCCACCATTAATTTTTATGTACCAAAGTTATGTACATAAATATTGAGTACATGAAGAATAACTGAGATATAGCTGTGTTTATGAGAAAAATTTTCAAAGATATTAGTTAAATATATTTCTGTGTATGTGATAATGTGCCTGGCGCAAGAACTAATCCTGTATATGTAACATTCTTCCATGCACCCCAACATAAACACTTGCGCCTGAACGAGAACTGTACGAGACCGGTGCAGTGAAGATTTTGAATCTACAGCTGACTCAATATATATAATTGCCTCAACCGAGATATACGCAGCAGCTCGCAATACCAGTTACTAAAGGTAAGGGTGTGAGTGCATGGGCTTGGGGGCTGGAACCAAGAAGAGGGAGCAATTCGGGGACCATGCACTGTGCTGACGGTGTTGGCACTAATTTGTCATAAATTACATTCTTTTGCCACAGTGAATTTTAGTCAGATTAATTTGCTATAATTTGGTAGAGGCTTGCGTGCCTCAGCGATACAGATGGTCGTACCGTAGGTGCAACCACAACGGAGGGGTATCTGTTGAGAGGCCAGACAAACATGTGGTTCCTGAAGAGGGGCAGCAGCCTTTTCAGTAGTTGCAGGGGCAACAGTCTGGATGATTGACTGATCTGGCCTTGTAACATTAACCAAAACGGCCTTGCTGTGCTGGTACTGCAAACGGCTGAAAGCAAGAGGAAACTACAGCCGTAATTTTTCCCGAGGACATGCAGCTTTACTGTATGATTAAATGATGATGGCGTCCTCTTGGGTAAAATATTCCGGAGGTAAAATAGTCCCCCATTCGGATCTCCGGGCGGGGACTACTCAAGAGGACGTCATTATCAGGAGAAAGAAAACTGGCATTCTACGGATCGGAGCGTGGAATGTCAGATCCCTTAATCGGGCAGGTAGGTTAGAAAATTTAAAAAGGGAAATGGATAGGTTAAAGTTAGATATAGTGGGAATTAGTGAAGTTCGGTGGCAGGAGGAACAAGACTTTTGGTCAGGTGATTACAGGGTTATAAATACAAAATCAAATAGGGGTAATGCAGGAGTAGGTTTAATAATGAATAAAAAACTAGGAGTGCGGGTTAGCTACTACAAACAGCATAGTGAACGCATTATTGTGGCCAAGATAGACACGAAGCCCATGCCTACTACAGTAGTACAAGTTTATATGCCAACTAGCTCTGCAGATGATGAAGAAATTGATGAAATGTATGACGAGATAAAAGAAATTATTCAGGTAGTGAAGGGAGACGAAAATGTAATAGTCATGGGTGACTGGAATTCGTCAGTAGGAAAAGGGAGAGAAGGAAACATAGTAGGTGAATATGGATTGGGGGGAAGAAATGAGAGAGGAAGCCGCCTTGTAGAATATTGCACAGAGCATAACTTAATCATAGCTAACACTTGGTTCAAGAATCATAAAAGAAGGTTGTAAACCTGGAAGAATCCTGGAGATACTAATAGGTATCAGATAGATTATATAATGGTAAGACAGAGATTTAGGAACCAGGTTTTAAATTGTAAGACATTTCCAGGGGCAGATGTGGATTCTGATCACAATCTATTGGTTATGAACTGCAGATTGAAACTGAAGAAACTCCAAAAAGGTGGGAATTTAAGGAGATGGGACCTGGATAAACTGAAAGAACCAGAGGTTGTAGAGAGTTTCAGGGAGAGCATAAGGGAACAATTGACAGGAATGGGGGAAAGAAATACAGTAGAAGAAGAATGGGTAGCTCTGAGGGATGCAGTAGTGAAGGCAGCAGAGGATCAAGTAGGTAAGAAGACGAGGGCTAGTAGAAATCCTTGGGTAACAGAAGAAATATTGAATTTAATTGATGAAAGGAGAAAATATAAAAATGCAGTAAATGAAGCAGGCAAAAGGGAATACAAACGTCTCAAAAATGAGATCGACAGAAAGTGCAAAATGGCTAAGCAGGGATGGCTAGAGGACAAATGTAAGTATGTAGAGGCTTCTCTCACTAGGGGTAAGATAGATACTGCCTACAGGAAAATTAAAGAGACCTTTGGAGAGAAGAAAACCACTTGTATGAATATCAAGAGCTCAGATGGCAACCCAGTTCTAAGCAAAGAAGGGAAGGCAGAAAGGTGGAAGGAGTATATAGAGGCTTTATACAAGGGCGATGTACTTGAGGACAATATTATGGAAATGGAAGAGGATGTAGATGAAGATGAAATGGGAGATAAGATACTGCGTGAAGAGTTTGACAGAGCACTGAAAGACCTGAGTCGAAACAAGGCCCCGGGAGTAGACAACATTCCATTAGAACTACTGATGGCCTTGGGAGAGCCAGTTATGACAAAACTCTACCATCTGGTGAGCAAGATGTATGAGACAAGCGAAATACCCACAGACTTCAAGAAGAATATAGTAATTCCAATCCCAAAGAAAGCAGGTGTTGACAGATGTGAAAATTACCGAACTATCAGTTTAATAAGTCACAGCTGCAAAATACTAACGCGAATTCTTTACAGACGAATGGAAAAACTGGTAGAAGCAGACCTCGGGGAAGATCAGTTTGGATTCCGTAGAAATGTTGGAACACGTGAGGCAATACTAACCTTACGACTTATCTTAGAAGAAAGATTAAGAAAAGGCAAACCGACGTTTCTAGCATTTGTAGACTTAGAGAAAGCTTTTGACAACGTTAACTGGAATACTCTCTTTCAAATTCTGAAGGTGGCAGGGGTAAAATACAGGGAGCGAAAGGCTATTTACAATTTGTACAGAAACCGGATGGCAGTTATAAGAGTCGAGGGGCATGAAAGGGAAGCAGTGGTTGGGAAAGGAGTGAGACAGGGTTGTAGCCTCTCCCCGAAGTTATTCAATCTGTATATTGAGCAAGCAGTAAAGGAAACAAAAGAAAAATTCGGAGTAGGTATTAAAATTCATGGAGAAGAAGTAAAAACTTTGAGGTTCGCCGATGACATTGTAATTCTGTCAGAGACAGCAAAGGACTTGGAAGAGCAGTTGAACGGAATGGACAGTGTCTTGAAAGGAGGATATAAGATGAACATCAACAAAAGCAAAACGAGGATAATGGAATGTAGTCTAATTAAATCGGGCGATGCTGAGGGGATTAGATTAGGAAATGAGACACTTAAAGTAGTAAAAGAGTTTTGCTATTTAGGGAGTAAAATAACTGATGATAGTCGAAGTAGAGAGGATATAAAATGTAGACTGGCAATGGCAAGGAAATCGTTTCTGAAGAAGAGAAATTTGTTAACATCGAGTATAGATTTAAGTGTCAGGAAGTCGTTTCTGAAAGTATTTGTATGGAGTGTAGCCATGTATGGAAGTGAAACATGGACGATAACCAGTTTGGACAAGAAGAGAATAGAAGCTTTCGAAATGTGGTGCTACAGAAGAATGCTGAAGATAAGGTGGGTAGATCACGTAACTAATGAGGAGGTATTGAATAGGATTGGGGAGAGGAGAAGTTTGTGGCACAACTTGACTAGAAGAAGGGATCGGTTGGTAGGACATGTTTTGAGGCATCAAGGGATGACAAATTTAGCACTGGAGGGCAGCGTGGAAGGTAAAAATCGTAGAGGGAGACCAAGAGATCAATACACTAAGCAGATTCAGAAGGATGTAGGTTGCAGTAGGTACTGGGAGATGAAGAAGTTTGCACAAGATAGAGTAGCGTGGAGAGCTGCATCAAACCAGTCTCAGGACTGAAGACCACAACAACAACAACAATTTGGTAGAGCTCTTGCCCGCGAAAGGCAAAGGTCCCGAGTTCGAGTCTCGGTCCGGCACACAGTTTTAATCTGCCAGGAAGTTTCATATCGGCGCACACTCCGCTGCAGAGTAAAAATCTCATTCCCTTAATTTGCTATAACTTGATACCTGTGAGTGAATCAGTTTTAAAAATTGGTTCAAATGGCTCTGAGCACTATGGGACTCAACTTCTGAGGTCATTAGTCCCCTAGAACTTAGAACTAGTTAAACCTAGCTAACCTAAGGACATGACACACATCCATGCCCGAGGCAGGATTCGAAAGTGCGACCGTAGCGGTATCGGGTTCCAGACTGCAGCGCCTAGAACCGCACGGCCTCTTCGGCCGGCAATCAGTTTTAGAATTTGCTAAACAGTGAATAGTGTTTGAGACATAGGTCACAAATCAGCTGTGTGTAATTCAAATAAAGTCAAGTGCAATTAATGACAGGTTCACTTGTGTGTGTACTGCTGTCAAAGTAATATTTCTGCAGAGATAGATTTTTAGCAGTACACTATAGCAGTATTGTTGAAGGTTTACACTATAAAGTCAGTGCAAAAGGGTAGGTTATAGCTTCATTTGAAGTGATAGGATTTTCTTAGGTTGTTTCAATATTTTGTGTGCGTTTTGTATATTTTGTGTATTTTTTGTGTGTGTGACATTTTGGGGGATCCGGATTTCTTTCTATACTTGTGTCCAGATAGTGATAGTGGATTTCTGCAAACATGGTTAAGACATGCAAAGAAAAGCTAGCAGAGAGCGAGGATATGTCTGGGTACGATACAGATGAAAATGTACAGGAATTTCCAGTAACTAATCAATCCGAAACGTCATGCTCTCAAATTCCTAGACAGGAAGGTGAGCAGCATGTGACCAATAATATATCTGGCAATGCTGATGAACCGCTTCAAATGAGCAAGGAAGTTTACTCGGCTGCTAGGATAGGTAAAGGTGATGCAACAGCATCAACAGCTGATGTTTTACAAGCATCAGCACCAACAGCTGATTTCTTGACTGCACTTACTGCACAATTAGATCTCAGAGAGAAGCAACGCGAAGACAAATTAGATCGCCTTGCTCGGGAAGAGAAAGAAAGGCAAGAGCGCTTGATTCGCGAGCAAGCTCCGATTTCGCAAGTTAAAGCTGTAGAACGAGCGGAGCGTGAGGAGAGAGAGAAAGTAGAACGCCTTGCTCGCGAAGAAAAGGAAAGACAGGAATGCCTAGATCGCGAACGCAGGGTACAGGAGCGTGATGCTCAGTTTCTGGCAAAATTGAACGAAATTTTAGACCAACGTTAGAAGGTGATAATACATTCGCACGGCATAAGTTAATAAGAGGCGTGACTGATCCACCATGGTACACAAAACACGTCAGAACACTGTTGCAGAAGCAACGAAAAAAGTATGCCAAATTCAGAAGAACGCAAAATCCCCAAGACAGGCTAAGTTTCACGGAAGCTCGAAATTTAGTACGGACGTCAGTGCGAGATGCTTTTTTTTGAAACATTGTCTCAAAATATGATAGAAACCCACAGTGATTCTGGTCGTATACAAAGTACTCCAGTGGCAAAAAACAGTCAATAGCGTCACTGCGCGATAGTGATGGAAATGTTACCGACGATGGTGCCACTAAAGCGGAGTTACCAAATACAGTTTTCCGTAATTCCTTCACGAAAGAAGACGAAGTAAATATTGCAGAACAGCTGTTAGCATGAGTGACATAAAAGTAGATAGGTGTTGCGAAACAACTCAAATCACTTAAGAAACGCAAGTCTTCCGGTCCAGATGGTATACCAATAGATTCCTTTCAGAACATGCAGACACAATAGCGCCTTTCTTAGCAATCATATACAACCGCTCACTTGATGAAAGGTCTGTTCCTAAAGACTGGAAAGTAGCACAGGTCACATCAATATTCAAGAAGGGAAATAGGAGTAACCCATATCACTGCCCTCTGTACTTGAACATTATGAATCACCTTGAAGAAAATTTCATACATAACCAACATGAATTCAGAAAATATCGTTCTTGTACAACGCAGCTAGCTCTTTATACCCATGAAGTGCTGTCAGCAAGGGATCTCAGATCGATTCCATTTTCGCAGATTTCCAGAAGGCTTTTGATACCGTTCCTCACATGCGACTATTAATCAAATTGCGTGTATACTGAGTCTCGTCTCAGTTTGTGACTGGATTCGTGATTTCTTCTCAGAGAGGTCACATTTCGTAGTGATACACGGTAAATCATCGAGTAGAACAGAAGTGATATCTGGCGTTGCGCAAGGTACTTCCATAGGCCCACTGCTGTTCCTGATTTACATAAATGATTTAGGTGATAATCTGAGCAGCCCCCTTAGATTGTTTGCAAATGACGCTGTAATTTACCGTCTAGTAAAATCATCAGACGATCAATTCCAATTACAAAATGATCCAGAGAGAATTTCTGTATGGTGCGAAAAGTGGCAATTGGCACTAAACAAAGAAAAGTGCGAGGTCATTCACATGGGTACTAAAAGAAATCCGATAAATTTTGGGTATGCGATAAATCGCACAAATCCAAGGGCTGTCAATTAGACTAAATGCCTAGGAATTACGATCAACTTAAACTGGAAAGACCACAGAGATAATATTGTGGGCAAGGCGAAACAGACTGCGCTTTGTAGACAAAACACTTAGAAGATGCGACAAACCCACTAAAGAGACAGTCTACATTACACTTGTCCGTCCTCTGCTGGATTTTGCTGCTCGGTGTGGCATCCTTACCAGGTAGGATTGACGGAGGATATCGAAAAAGAGAAAAGGAGAGCAGCTCGTTTCTTATCAACGCGCAATAGGGGTGAGAGTATCACTGATATGATACACGAGTTGGGGTGGCAGTCACTGAAACATAGGTGGTTTTCTTTGCGGCGAGATCTATTTACGTAGTTTCAATCACCAACTTTCTCTTCCGAATGCGAAAACATTTTGTTGATACCCACCTACGTAGGGGGAAATGATCATCATCATAAAATGAGAGAAATCAGAGCTCGAACGGAAAGATTTAGGTGTTCCTTTTACCCGCGCGCTATTCAAGAGTGGAATGGTAGAGAAGTAGTATGAAAATGGTTCGAAGAACCCTCTGCCAGGCACTTAAGTGTGAACTGAAGAGTCACCATGTAGATGTAGATGTACAAAGAAACCCTTCAGAAGACCGCCGCCATGACTTTGTCGACTGAGGGTGCAGCTTTGAACTTTTTCTTCGGAGGAGAGGTGGTGTGTGGTGTCACTCTATGGACTGTCGTTTTGTTTCCAGTTCGAAGTGATGAACCCATGTTTCATCGCCTGTGGCGATATCCGACATAAAATTGTCTCTGGTTCTTCCACCAGAAGAAAATAACGGCTGTCTGCTTGGAACACACCTTCGTTAAAAACACCAGTTTGAGTGCTATGTACAGCGCTGACACCTATCGGAACCTCGAATCGAGGTTGAAGTGGAAATATTCCAGAGTGTCCCACAACAAATTCCGCTTCTTTTTCAACCGAAAGTGGCCTAGAAAAAATTTTGTTGCATTACCTATTGAACAACCCACGTACAATGTTGTGTAACACGCCAACGATAAAAGTTGAACCGCCGTTAGTGTTGCATTGTCTCTTCCTTTATGTACTTGTCTATTTAGTTTTTCCTCGTTATTTTGTATCATTGTAATGCTCAAAAAGAATGTAGACAAATTAATAACAACAGAATAAAAGTGGTTAAGTGTAGTATTACATTATACAGGGTGGTCCATTGATAGTGACTGAGCCAAATATCTCACGAAATAAGCATCAAACGAAACAACTACAAAGAACGAAACTCGTCTAGCTTGAAGGAGGAAACCAGATAGTGCTATGGTTGGCCCGCTAGATGGCGCTGCCATGGGTCAAACGGATATCAACTGCGTTTTTTTTTTAAATAGGAACCCCTATTTTTTATTACATATTCGTGTAGTACGTAAAGAAATATGAATATTTTAGTTGGACCACTTTTTTCGCTTTGTAATAGATGGCGCTATAATAGTCACAGACGTATAAGTACGTGGTATCACGTAACATTCCGCCAGTGCGGACGGTATTTACTTCGTGATGCATTACCCGTGTTAAAATGGACCGTTTACCAATTGCGGAAAAAGTCGATTTCATCCAAGTGTCGGGACCGTTCGCCGGATAGTTACGTTATTTAAGGAAACAGCAAGTGTTCAGCCACATGTGAAACGTCAACTACAACCTGCAACAAGTGATGATGTCCAAGTAGGTGTTTTAGCTGCCGTCGCGCCTAATCCGCACATCAGTAGCAGACAAATTGCGCGAGAATCGGGAATCTCAAAAACGTCGGTGTTGAAAATGCTACAGTAACATCGATTACATCCGTACCATGTTTCTATGCACCAGGAATTGCATGGCGACGACTTTGAACGTCGTGTACAGTTCTGCCACTGGGCACAAGAGAAATTACGGGACGATGACAGAGTTTTTGCAGACGTTCTATTTAGCGACGAAGCGTCATTCACCGACAGCGGTAACGTAAACCAGCATAGTATGCACTATTGGGCAAGGGAAAATCCACGATGGTTGCGACAAGTGGAACATCAGCGACCTTGGCGAGTTAATCTGTGGTGCGGCATTATGGGAGGAAGGATAATTGGCACCCATTTTATCGATAGCAATCTAAATGGTGCAATGTATGCTCATTTCCTACGTAATGTTCTACCGAGGTTACCACAAGATGTTTCACTGCATGACAGAATGGCGATGTACATCCAACATGATGGATGTCGGCACATAGCTCGCATGCGGTTGAAGCGGTGTTGAATAGCATATTTCATGACTGGTGGATTGGTCGTCGAAGCACCATACCATGGCCCGCACGTTCACCGGATCTGACGTCCCCGGATTTACTTCTGTGGGGAAAGTTGAAGGATATTTGCTATCGTGATCCGCCGACAACGCCTGACAACATGCGTCAGCCCATTGTCAATGCATGTGCGAACATTACGGAAGGCGAACTACTCGCTGTTGAGAGGAATGTCGTTACATGAATTCCCAAATGCACTGAGGTTGACGGACATCATTTTGAGCATTTATTGCATTAATGTGGTATTTACAGGTAATCACGCTGTAACAGCATGAGTTCTCAGAAATGATAAGTTCGCAAAGTTACATGCATCACATTGGAACAAACGAAATAAAATGTTCAAACGTACCTACGTTCTGTATTTTAATTACAAAACCCTACCTGTTACCAACTGTTCGTCTAAAATTGTGAGCCATATGCTTGTGACTATTACAGCGCCATCTGTCACAAAGCGAAAAACGTGGTCCAACTAAAACATTCATATTTCTTTACGAACTACACGAATATGTAATAAAAAATGGGGGTTCCTATTTTAAAAAAACGCAGTTGATATCCATTTGACTTATGGCAGCGCCATCTAGCGGGCAAACCATAGCGCCATCTGGTTTCCCCCTTCAAGCTAAGCGAGTTTCGTTCTTTGTAGTTTTTTCGTTTGATGCTTATTTCGTGAGATATTTTGCCCGGTCACTATCAATGGACCACCCTGTATATAAAAATTAAAAAAATTCTAGACAGCATAATAAAAAAGTCCTATTCATTTTATAACGTGTACTTGATACTAAAAAAAAAAAAAAATTCGGTCGAGAAACTTATACATTTACACTATGTGAAAAATTACAAGTTATAATTCTTGTGTTTCTTATAGTTGCTTTTTAAATTTAAATTGAAAAAAGAGGTGGTGTCTAGGAATGGCATTAGTTGCCTGTTGTTGAAGTCTTGGTTCGATTTACATATCAGGCAGTCATTTTTAAAAGCGCGAAGAAACACTCGTCACATCTCTTACGCAAGTTGAGGAACGTATTGTGGTTCCAAATGCACATTAAATATGACGCCCGTTCGCTGTCTTCTGGTGGAAACCTGGTGTATCTTAGGCCCTGGGAGAGGTGGAAGCTGCGACAGGTTGAAACTCTGCCAGCAGTAAGCTTCCTTATACGAGAATTTTTATTGATGCACTAGTCATATCGTAAGGTCGCAGTGCACATATTTGTATTTGATCTTGAGATGCTGCAAATTTTGAATTCAGATCTCCCTATTCGCCGCGTTTGACCTCTTTGAGACGATACACCTCCACTGTTTCGTTGATTTCCCAATATTTCAAATTCCTCAAACTATCAAAATGGTTCAATGCCTCTAAGCACTATGGGACTTAACATCTGAGGTCATAAGTCCCCCAGACTTAGAACTACTTAAACCTAACGAGCCTAAGGACATCACAGACATCCATGCCCGAGGCAGAATTCGAACCTGCGACCGTAGCAGCAGCGCGGTTCCGGACTGAAGCGCCTAGAAACGCTCGGCCACAGCGGCCAGCTCAAGCTATCCATGAAAGGCGCGTGTCTGGCTTTGAAGCCTGGTCTGGCACAAAAGGTTTTGGTCCAGCTATTTCAACTTGTAGCATGCTCACACCGATTTATAGGTCAGAAATAAATACGACTTTACGTCCCTTCGGGCGTTGTCAATAATAACGACTGGTGCCAGTTTCGACTCCCAGTCACACACACATCTTTTCATTATATTCTTTCGTGTTCAAATATGCCATTACTAACTGGCGACGAAGAGTTCGATAGAACGTCTCTTCGGGCGAAGTCAACAACGAAGATATCTGCCTGATTCGACTTCTAATCAGCAGAGAACTTTTCGTCACATTTTTGTCATTTCAGACAGATTAAAATCCCGCTACCGGTGAAATATTCTAAATTTAACTGCTATTCGTGGCTACAAAAGAAGACGATAGCTGCTGGGTTCGAATACTGGTGTGGCGGCACCTTTTCTTATCGTCAGTTACAGTCATATAACTTCGGGTGCAAAAAATTGGATATGTAACATTTAACTGTTCTTCGTTAACAATTTGATTAGGTGCTGGGTTTGAATCCCTGACCAACACAGAGCCTCGCGCCACTTCATTTAAAATTTAAACATGTGCACATTTTGTTCCATATTTAAGATCTTTCGGATTGGGGTCTCTGGTCACTGTTTAGTAGAAAAATTTTCGTAGTGTAATTTCAAGCTGAAACTTACTTTTTTAAATGCGGTTTATTGTAATATATATGGTGACGTGGGTGTGCCTAATTTATCAAGAAATACGGTGCAATGCTTCTCCGGACATCCATGCATGTGGGAAGGAACATTCCGTCGTACTTCTTAATAGCACGGGCACTGCTATTGTGTCTTTATTTGCCAATACCAGACACTCGACTCTCTCAACTGATAAATCTTTCCTGGGCAGGAATATACGTAACGTACGAGTATCAATCATGACATTCGCTGTTGATATTGGTATCCTCAGCGAAACTGAAGAAGAATTACATGATCTGCTCAATGGAATGAACAGTTTAATGAGTACAGAATATGAACTGAGAGTATATCGAAGAAAGACGAAAGTAATGAGAAGTAGCAGAAATGAGAACAGCGAGAAACTTAACATCAGGATTGACATAAAATAGATGAAGTTAAGGGATTCTGCTACCTAGGCAGCAAAAAACCAATGATGGACGGAGCAAGTAGGACATCAAAAGCAGACTCGCTATGGCAAAAAGGGCATTCCTGGCAGATAAGTCTACTAGTATCAAACATAGGACTTAATTTGAGAAAGAAATTTCTGAGAATGTCCGTTTTGAGCACAGCATTGTGTGGGAGTGAAACATGGACTGTGGGAAAACCGGAACAGAAGAGAATCGAAGCAGTTGAGATGTGGTACTACAGACGAATGTAGAAAATTTGGTTGACTGATAAGGTAAGGAATGAGGAGGTTCCATGCAGAGACAGAGAGGAAAGGAATATGTGGGAAACACTGAGAAGGAGAAGAGACATGATGATAGGACATACGTTAAGACATGAGGGAATGACTTTCATGGTACTAGAGGAAGCTGCAGAGGGCAAAAACTGTAGAGGAAGACAGAGATTGGAATGCATCCAACAAATAATTGAGGATGTAGGTTGCAAGTGCTACTCTAAGATGAAAAGAGAGCACAGGAGAGAAATTCGTGGCAGGCTTCATCAAAACTGTCAGAAGGCTGATTAAAATAAACGTGGAGGAAGAGATATGGAAGTTTCGGTCTCGCCGTGATTTGTGCACGGGTAGCCGAAAGGCTCAAAGCGACAGCTCGTGTAAAGAGGGAACCCGGGCTCGAGTGCCGATCAGGCACAAACTTTCATTGTCATTTTAACATATTTGCAATTGCGAATATATTGCCTGTAATAAATATGAGTTTACAGGCGTTATACTCTATGTCAACTCTAATATTGTGTTTACTGATGCTTCGATTATTCTGATATCAATTTGCATGTGGTTTGGTAGCCATTCAAAGCAGTTGTCTCTAGTGGTATTTTGCAGTAAATACTTTGTGTAGTCAGACGACTGTACCGAAAAGACAGCAGAGCACCTGCAAGACAGTTACGTTATGTCGGCTGCATACAAACGAAGCAGGTGACAATTCAAGCTCATACTTTAGTGCACGATAGTGCATTTTATAGGAGACCCGCCAGGGTAGCAGAGAGCGCTCATGAGCTGCTTCCTGGACTCGGGTAGGCGCGCCGGCCCCCGATCGAATCCGCCCAGCGGATTAACGAGGAGGGCCGGTATGCCGGCCAGACTGGATGTGGTTTTTTGGCGGTTTTCCACATCTCGCTAGATGAATACCGGGCTGGTCCCCAAGATCCGCCTCAGTTACACGACTGACAGACATCTGAAACGTTCACACTATTTCATGACTTACACTAGACGCAGACAGCTGGGGTACACTCATTCCGTCCCAGGGTGTATGGGGTGGCGGCAGGAAGGGCATCTGGCGACCCTCTGCAATTAACACTGCCAAATCCGTAATAACATAGCCGACCCCGCGTTGGTACGGGACAAAGGCCCCGAGAAAGAAAGAAAGTACATTTTACTCGAAAAAATTATTTTTCATATTATACAAAACACTAGCAAGCCTTTTACACCGTTAAAAGTCTGAGTTGCCTGATTTAACTGTTTCTTCTGCTGCAGGTTGTGAGCCGGCCAGCGACACACCACTGATTTCAGCAGTGTTGGAATGTGGGGACACTTCAGAGCGTCCGTCGTCACAAAAGTGCCGACGAACTTCTCCTCCTCCGCGACAACGCAAGGGCTCACGCAAGTCAGCGCACCCGAGAAGAGCTCATAAAACTTGATTGGTTTGTTCTTCCTTATCCACCTCACAGCTCGGAACTCGCTCCTTCAGATTTCCATCTGTCTGAGCCAACGAAGGATGTACTCTGCATGAAACAGATGGGGAGGTTATTGATGAATCAAGATCTGGTTCTGACGTCGACCAGTAGCATGGTATCACCCATGCGGGCATACAGGCCCACACAGTAAAGTTGCGAAAGGTCGTCGCCTTAAACGGAGATTATGTTAAAAATTGGGTTTTGCAGCCAGAAGAGTGGGGAATGCGGTATAATGGAGTCCTGAGTCAAAATTACGCTACTGGACATTAAAATTGCTACATCAAGAAGAAATGCAGGTGATAAACGGGCATTCATTGGACAAATATATTATACTAGAACTGACATGTCATTACATTTTCACGCAATATGGGTGCATAGATCCTGAGAAATCAGTACCCAGAACAGCCACCCATGGCCGTAATAACGGCCTTGATACTCTTGGGCATAGTGTCAACCAACGCGAGCAGCAATGGCGTGTACAGGTACAACTGCCCATGCAGCTTCAACACGATACCATAGTTCATCAAGAGTAGTGACTGGCGTATTGTGACGAGCCAGTTGCTCGGCCACCATTGACCAGACGTTTCCAATTGGAAAGAGATCTGGAGAATGTGCTGGCCAGGGCAGCAGTGGAACATTTTCTGTATCCAGAAAGGCCCGCACAGGACCTGCAACATGCGGTCGTGCATTATCCTGCTGAAATGTAGGGTTTCGCGGGGATCGAATGAGGGGTAGAGCCATGGGTCGTAACACACCTTAAATGTAATGTCCACTGTTCAAAGTGCCGTCAATGCGAACAAGAGCTGACCGTGACGTGTAACCAATGGCCCCCCGTACCATCACTCCGGGTGATACGTCAGTATAGCGATGACGAATACACGCTTCCAATGTGCGTTCACCGCGATGTCGCGAAACACGGATGCGACCATCGTGATGCTGTAAACAGAACCTGGATTCGTCCGAAAAAATAACGTTTTGCCATTCGTGCACCCAGGTTCGTCGTTGAGTACACCATCGCAGGCGTTCCTGTGTGTGATGCAGCGTCACGGATAACCGCAGCCATGGTCTCCGAGCTGATAGTACATGCTGCTGCAAACGTCGTCGAACTGTTCGTGCAGATAATTGTTGTCTTGCAAACTTCCCCATCTGTTGACTCAGGGATCGAGACGTGGCTGCACGATCCGTTACAGCCATGCGGATAAGATGCCTGTCATCTCTACTGCTAATGATACGAGGCCGTTGGGATCCAGCACGGCGTTCCGTATTACCCTCCTGAACCCACCGATTCCATATTCTGCTAACAGTCATTGGATCTCTACCAACGCGAGCAGCAATGTCGCAATGCGATAAACCGCAATCGTGATAGGCTACAATCCGACCTTTATTTGAGTCGGAAACGTGATGGTACGCATTTCTCCTCCTTACACGAGGCATCACAACAACGTTTCACCAGGCGACGCCGGTCAACTGCTGGTGGCGTATGAGAAATCGGTTGGAAACTTTCCTCATGTCAGCACGTTGTAGGTGTCGCCACCGGCGCCACCTTTGTGTGAATGCTCTGAAAAGCTCCTGTCGGTTAAATTTCGCGTCTGTAGCACGTCATCTTCGTGGTGTAGCAATTTTAATGGCCAGTAGTGTATCTGCTTTCAGAAAGAAAATGTTGCATTACTTACTGAACGCCTCTAGTGATATGGGAAAAAGAATAGAAACACTGACAATATGGGGAGGCTGAACTCTTTGGGAGTGGAGTAATAGCTTGAACTGAGAGCGAAAACGGCACGCAAGAGCGTGTGCCTTTTGCGTGCCGCAGACGAGGTCAGCGAGTTTTTCTGTTGTTGAGGATTGCGTCTGTGCACATTGAGTACCAGAAACATTTCCATCGCGAAACGAGCCATCATAATATCGCGGGAGAATGATGGAACCCTATTGCCGCCGAAATTGAAATTCGCACCTTGTGATGAGTCTCGCCTCGTCGGCACATTCGCACGTTAAGCGAAATTTTCTATTCCGTGTAAACTTTGGCCGGACTCGGGTTAATTTTCTTACTTTCATACATATTCCGCATCTGAACGTATGTGATCACCAAAATCCTAATTTTCTTATAATATATTTTATATTCTCAAATGATTTAAAAACAAATTGACGGCAAGTATAGTGTTATTATGCTTAGTTTTCATGTAAACAAAAGTTGTGTCTCTATTATTTTCCTAATTTTACTATCGATAATGAAGTCGATTCTATACAAGAACAAGAGGCTTTTATTTTCCTTGCTGTCAAAATTTTGCAGCTGTTGTTATACCATTAGTCCTATAAATATTTCGTCTGCATCTACATGGATACTCTGCTAATCACATTTAAGTGCCTGGCAGAGGGTTCTTCGAACCGTTTTCACTATAATCCTCTATCATTCCACTCTCCAACAGCGTGCGGAAAAAACGATCTTTCCGTGCGAGCTCTGATTTCCCGAATTTTATTACGAAGATTGTTTCTGCCTATGTAGATCGGCCTCATCAAAATATTTTCTCATTCGGAGGAGTAAGTTGGTGACTGAAATTTCGTGAGAAGATCTCGCCGCAACGAGGAACGCCTTTGTTTTAATGATGCCCACCCCAAATCCTCTGTCATATTTTTCTGTGTTTACTCGTTACTCGATTGTAATTATGGTAACTAGAGGCGCCGGTCACCTATGCCAACACTTCAACAGCATTTTAATATTTTCCTTCAATGTCTTTACTATACTTTCAATCCAGCATTTGTACGTAATTTTGTTATGACAACAATCTCTTGATAATGATGACAACGCACGATCTTCTAGAACATTCCAGACGCCTTCATCTACTTCTACATAGCTACTCTGCAATTCACACTTTAGTGCCCGGCAGAGGTTTCATCGAATCATTTTCATTCTACATCTCTACCATTCAACTCTCGAATGGCGTGTGGGAAAAAGGAACACCTAAATCTTTACGTTGGCGCTCTGATTTCTCGTATTTTATTATGATGATCATTTCTCCCTACCTAGGAGGGTGTAAAAAAAATATTTTCGCATTCTGAAGAGAAAGTTGGTGATTGAAATTTCGTAAATAGATCTCGCCGCAAAGAAAACCGCCTTTGTTTCTGTGACTGCCACCCCAACTCGCGTATCATATCAGTGATACTCTCACCCCTATTGCGCGATAACACGAAACGAGCTGCCATTCTTCGCACTTTTTCGATGTCCTCCGTCAATCCTACCTGGTAAGGATCCCATACCGCGCAGCAGTATTCCAGCAGAAGACGGACAAGTGTAATGTAACCCCTGATATCACTTCTGTTCTACTCGATGATTTACCGTCCATCACTACGAACTGTGACCTCTCTGAGAGGAAATCACGAATCCAGTCACACAGCTGAGACGATCATATGCACTCAATTTGATTAATAGTCGCTTGTGAGGAACGGTATCAAAATCCTTCTGGAAATCTAGGAACATGGAATCGATCTGAGATCCCTTGTTGACGGCACTAATTACTTCATAGGAATAAAGAGCTAGCTGTGTTGTTCAAGAACGACGTTTTTTGAATCCGTGTTGGTTATATATCAATAAGTCATTTTCTTCAAGGTGATGCATAATATTCGAGTACAGTATATGCTCCAAAATCCTACTGCAAATTGAGGTCAGTGGTATGGGTCTGTAATTCAGTGGGTTACTCCTATTTCCCTTCTTGAATGTTGGTGTGACCTGTGCTACTTTCCAGTCTTTAGGAACAGACCTTTCGTCAAGTGAGCGGTTGTATATGATTGCTAAGAAAGGCGCTATTGTGTCTGCATACTTTGAGAGGAACCTGACTGGTATACTATCTGGACCGGAAGACTTGCCTTTCTTAAGTGATCTGAGCTGTTTCGCAACATCTAAGATATTTACTTCCGCTTTAGTGGCACCATCATCGGTAACATGTCCATCGCTATCGTGCGGTGACGGTATTGACTGTTTTTTTGCCACTGATGTATATATATACGAATAGAATCTCTTTGGGTTTTCAACCGTAATTTGAGACAATATTTGATTGTGGAAACTATTAAAAACATCTCGCACTGATGTCCGCACTAAATTTCGAGCTTCGGTGAAACTTTGCTAGTCTTGGGGATTTTGCGTTCTTCTGAACCTGGCATGCTTTTTTCGTTGCTTCTGCAACGCAGTGAATATCAAGTTTTTCATCAGATAGGACAGAATGATATATACGAATATCAAGTTTTTTATGAAATAGAACAGAATGATATATATAGAGATATACATACAAGGCCTTAGGAAGCACTGAATTGTCCGATAACTATCCGGATGCATATGAAAAGAAGTTGGAATCAGACATTTCATATGAATTTTGGGGAAGGCTGTACCGTTACAAGCGCCAGTACAAAGTCCCAATTTTCACACAGTGCAATTTTTACCCAGTCCAATCTAGTCATTGTCTCGGATGACGACTAGAAAAGGACAACACAAACACCCAGTTCCCAGGCAGAGAAAATCCCCAATCTGCCCGGGAATCGAATCCGGGACTCCGAGATGTCTCGCTTGACAGATGCTCCTTGGGTAAGCAGATAACGAATGGCACTCAATAAGCAATGCAACGCATACTTTTCTGGCAGCAGGGTAGTTTTATTCAAGATTCCAATACACCATATCATTCCCCACTTTTTCGGCTACAAAACCCTATTTTTGAACATAGTTTCCGTTCAGTGCGACGGCCTTACTGGGAAGACCTGTATGCCCGCATGGTACCGTCCTACTGCTCGATGTCGGAGCGATGTCTTGCAACATCACCCACATACTTCTTCCCACGGAGTGCGTTCTTCATTGGGCCAGACAGAAGGGAGAGGAAAGTGCGAGATCCGGGCTATAGAGTGGATAAAAAAGAACAGTCCAGTGATGTTTTGTGAGCTCCTCTCAGGTGCACTGTCGTGTGTGAGGCTTTGGGTTGTCGTGGAGAAAGAGTTCTTTGACATTTTCGCAGAGGTCACAAATGTGTGCGGCCGGAAGGTATACGGGAGATTGTACAGGATTGCGCGACCGTGTTGCGACGATGAAAGATACTCGTCAAGCGACTCAGTACCCTTCGTTCATGGCCAGGTCGCCGCAGCCATTCTGCAACAGGCCTATGAATACCTGCGACGCGCAGTGCTTTCCCATCGAAAGAAACTTGGAACGCCCCTCTATTACATAAGACATTCTGAAGGCTACGTATAGCGAGGCCACCTATTCCTACTTCATGAAGTTACGGAGGCTGAAGCGGCAATATTCCACGGTGTCACGCCCGGCCAGTCTGGCCGACCGGTTCTAGGCGCTTCAGTCTGGAACCGCGCGACCGCTACGGTCGCAGGTTCGAATCCTGGACGTGTGTGATGTCCTTAGGTTAGTTAGGTTTAAGTAGTTCTAGGTTCTAGGGGACTAATGACCTCAGAAGTTAAGTCCCATAGTGCTCAGAGCCATTTTTTTCCACGGTGTCCCACAACGAGTTGCACATTTTTTCAACCGAAACTGCCCGAGAAAAAAATTTATTCATTACTTACTGAACGCAACCTAGAAGATTTAATGCCAGTTCCGCCACCATAAATTATATAAAATGACACTTTACCCCCACGAAGTAAATAAGGCTACTTGAAAACTCGACTGCCGCGCACAGTGCAGACACCATTAATTAATTTCCTCAACTTACCGCGCGAGTCGCATACTGCTTATGGTCAGACCACCTGGGCTCTCAGTTGGGTAAACTACCTTATTACTTGCGGAATCAAATGGTTTCCTCTAGTAAATATGAGATTTATTACAAAAACACAAGAATTAAGACAACAAGTTAAAATTCGGATTTGTAACGAGTGTATAATGACTTTACTTCAACAGAGTAGAGCAGTAACCGAAAATACACTACTGGCCATTAAAATTGCTACACCACGAAGATGACGTGCTACAGACGCGAACATTAACCGACAGGAACAAAATGTTGTGATATGCAAATGATTAGCTTTTCAGAGCATTCATACAAGGTTTGCGCCGGTGGTGACACCATCAACGTGCTGACATCAGGAAAGTTTCCAACCGATTTATCATAGACAAACAACAGTTGACCGGCGTTGCCTGGTGAAACGTTGTTGTGCCTCGTGTAAGGAGGAGAAATGCGTACCATCACATTTCCGACTTTGATAAAGGTCGGATTGTAGCCTATCGCGATTGCGGTTTATCGTATCGCGACACTGCTGCTCGCGTTGGTCTAGATACAATGACTGTTAGCAGAATAGGGAATCCATGGGTTCAGGAGCGTAATACGGAACGCCGTACTGGATCCCAAAGGCCTCGTATCACTAGCAGTCGAAATGACAAGCATCTTATCCGCATGGCTGTAACGGATCGGATCGTGCAGCCACGTCTTGATCCCTGACTCAACAGATGGGGACGTTTGCAAGACAACAACCATCTGCACCAACAGTTCGACGACGTTTGCAGCAGCATGGACTATCAGCTCGAAGACCATGGCTGCGGTACGCATTGACGCTGCATCACAGACAGGAGCGCCTGAAATGGTGTACTCAACGACGAACCTGGATGCACGAATGGCAAAACTTCATTTTTTCGGATGAATCCAGGTTCTGTTTACAGCATCATGGTGGTCGCATCTGTGTTTGGCGACATCGCGGTGAACGCACATTGGAAGCGTGTATTCGTCATCGCCATACTGGCGTATCACCAGGCCTGATGGTATGGGGTGCCATTGGTTACACGTCTCGGTCACCTCTTGTTCGCATTGACGGCACTTTGAACAGTGGACGTTACATTTCAGATGTGTTACAACCCGTGGCTTTACCCTTCATTCGCCGGCCGAAGTGGCCGAGCGGTTCTGGGCGCTACAGTCTGGAACCGCGCGACCGCTACGGTCGCAGGTTCGAATCCTGCCTCGGGCATGGGTGTGTGTGATGTCCTTAGGTTAGTTAGGTTTAAGTAGTTCTAAGTTCTAGGGGACTGATGACCTCAGAAGTTAAGTCCCTTAGTGCTCAGAACCATTTGAACCATCTACCCTTCATTCGATCCCTGCGAAACCCTACATTTCAGCAGGATAATGCACGACCGCATGTTGAAGGTCCTGTACGGGCCTTTCTGCATACAGAAAATGTTCGACTGCTGCCCTGGCCAGCACATTCTCCAGATCTCTCTCCAATTGAAAACGTCTGGTCAATGGTGGCCGAGCAACTGGCTCGTCACAATACGCCAGTCACTACTCTTGATGAAGTGTGGTATCGTGTTGAAGCTGCATGGGCAGCTGTACCTGTACACGCCATCCAAGCTCTGTTTGACTCTATGCCCAGGCGTATCAAGGTCGTTATTACGGCCAGAGGTGGTTGTTCTGGGTACTGATTTCTCAGGATCTATGCACCCAAATTGCGTGAAAATGTAATCACATGTCAGTTCTAGTATAATATATTTGTCGAATGAATAGCCGTTTATCATCTGCATTTCTTCTTGGTGTAGCATTTTAATGGCCAGTAGTGTATGAATTCTTATTAGGGTCACCCCCAGCATGATTTTCCAAAATTTCGGATGAAGTATTGCGAGACAAAGAACACCAACTGTGGCTATACCCATGGGCTAGCGGTAGCGTATTTGATTAATAATCAAAACATCCTCGGTCCCGGGATCGAAACCGCCACCGGTTAAATTTCGATTAATAACGGGCATTGGACGCCTAAAACTTCCAGCATAATAAGTCACCCTCATTCTGCCAACGGCCTTGTCAGACAGGGCAGAGGAGCAGACAGTCTGGGCACTCTCTTCTCCTTGGTGTCTGAAACTGCCCCTAAAGGCGGAAGAATCAGCAATGATCTACAGGGGGGGGGGGGGGGGGGAAGCAGCCGGCAATGGAAACCACTGCATTACCGACACATAACGTGTGTCCTCAGGACATGTAGCCTGTAATTGAAAAGGTTTCATGATTTGTCCACTGGCAAAAGATTCCCGAATAGTCCCCCATTCGGATCTCCGGAAGGGGACTGCCAAGGGTGGGTTACCATGGGAAGAAGATTGAATAATCAACAAAAGCATAACTTCTACGAGTAGTAGCGTCCAAGATCAGAGTCTTGAATCTGACAGGGACGCTAGAAAATTCTGAAAAGGGAAATGCAAGGGCTCGATCTAGATATTTTAGGGGTCAGCGAAGTTAAATGGAAAGAAGACAAGGATTTATGGTCAGATGAGTATATAGTGATATTAACAGCAGCTGAAAATGGTATAACGGGAGCGGGATTCGTTATGAATAGAAAGATAGGGCAGAGAGTGTATTACTGTGAACAGTTCTGTGACACTGTTGTTCTTATCAAAATCGACAGCAAACCAACGCCGACGTCGCAAGCTGAAGATAAAGAGCTAGAGAAAGTACAAGAGAATATTGAAAGGTTAATACAGTACGTAAAGGGAGATGAAAATCTAGTAGTTATGACGCACTGGATTGCAGTTGTAGGGGAAGGAGTAGAAGATGGGTTACAGGAGAATATGAGCTTGGGGCAAGGAATGAGAGAGGAGAAAGACTAATTGAGTCCTTGATAAATTTTAGCCAGTACTAGCAAATACTCTGTTCAAGAATCACAAAAGGAGGATGTATACTTGTAATTACGAAATCAGATATCAGAGTGTAGTAGTGACGAAGAGGAGGGTGAAGATAAGAGATTAGTCAGGAAGAATCAGTACGCAAAGAAGTGGGATACACAAGTACTAAGGATTGACGAGAAACGCTTGAAGTGCTTTAAGGCTGTAGATACAGCAGTTAATAATAGTTCAGTACGCAGTACACCTGAAGGGGAATGGACATCTCTAAAAACGGCTGTCACAGAAGTTGGAAAGGAAACCATAGGTACAAAGAAGGGAATTGGGAAGAAAGCATGGGTAATAGAGAGACACTACAGCAGATCGATGAAAGAAGGAAGTACGAAAATGTCCACTGAAATTCAGGAATACAGAAATACAAGTCACTGTGGAATGAAGTAAATAGGAAGTGCAGAGAACCTAAGATGAAATGGTTGCATGAAAAATGTGAAGAAATTATTAAAGAAATTTTTCTCGGAAGGACTCACTCAAAATGTAGGAAAGTCAAAACAACCTTCGATGAAATTAAAGGCAAGGATGCTAACATTAAGACTGCAATGAGAATTCCACTGTTAATGTAGAGGAGAGTGTGCATAGGTGGAAAGAGGACATTGAAGGCCTCTACGAGGGGAAAGATTTGTCTGATGTGATAGAAGAAAAAACAGGAGTCCATTTAAGATAGGGAATCTATTATTAGATTTCAGAATTTAAGAGAGTTTTGGAGGACTTAAGATCAAATAAACCAAAGGAATACTCAGCACTCCATCAGAATTTCTAAAATCACTGGGGGAAATGGCAACAAAAAGAATATTCACATTGGTGTGCAGAATGTATGAGTCTGGCGATATACCATCTGACTTTCGGAAAAATATCAACACAATATTCCGAAGATTGCAAGAGCTGATAAATGCGAGAGTCAGCTTAAGAGCTGATTCATCCGAGTTGCTGACAAAAATAAGAATAGAACAGAAAATTAAGGATGTGTTAGATGACGATCAGTTTTGCGTTAGGAAAGGCGCCAGAGAGGAAAGTCCGGCGTTGCGGTTGATAAAGGATGCAAGGCTAAAAAAAAATAAAGACACGTTCATAAGATTTGGCGACCTAGAAAATGCGCTCGACAATGCAGAATGATGCATGATGTTCGAAATTCTGAGAAACATGGGCGTAAGCTATAGGGTGAGACGGATAATATATAATACGTAGAAGTACCAAGAGGGAATAATATGAGTGGCGGACTAAGAACGAAGTGCTCGGATTAAAAATGGTGTAAGACAGGGATGTAGTTTTTCGCCCCTACTGTTCCATCTACATATGGAAGTAGCAATGCTGGAAATAAAAGGAAGGTGAGTATAGAATATGGACTGAGACTAAATCGAAGAAGGACGAAGGTAATGAGAAGTAGCCGATACGAGAACAACGAGAAACTTAACATCAGAATTCATGTTCATGAAGTAGATGAACTTAAAGGATTAGGCTACTGTAGCAGCAAAATAACCAATGACAGACGGAGCAAGGAGGACAGAAGAAAAAGACGAGCAGTCGCAAAAAGGGCATTCCTGGCCAATAGAAGTCTACTACTATCAATTATAGGCCTTAATTTGAGGAAACAATTTCTGAGAATGCACATTTGGAGAAGCGTTGCATGGTAGTAAAACATTGAATGTTGGAAAACCAGAACAGAAGAGTATCGAAGCATTTGAGATGTAGTGCTACGGACGAATGTTGAATATTAGGTTAACTGATAAGATAAGGAATGAAGATGTTCTGCGGAGACTCGGAGAGGAAAGGATTATGTGGAAAACATTCAGAAGGAGAAGGGACAGGATGATAGCACATCTAAAAACATCAGGGAACGACTTCCACGGTACTAGATGGAGCAGTTGTTGTTGTGGTCTTCAGTCCACATACTGGTTTGTTGCAGCTCTCCATGCTACTCAATCCTGTGCAAGCTTCTTCATCTCCAGTATCTACTGCAACCTACAACCTTCTGAATCTGCTTAGTGTATTCATCTCTTGGTCTCCCTCTACGATTTTTACCCCTCACGCTGAACTCCAATACTAAACTGGTGATCCCTTGATTCCTCAGAACATGTCCTATCAACCGATCCCTTCTTCTAGTCAAGTTGTGCCACAAATTTCTCTTCTCCCCAGTTCTATTCAGTACATCCTCATTAGTTAAGTAATCTACCCATCTAACCTTCAGCATTCTTCTGTAGCACCATATATCGAAAGCTTCTATTCTCTTCTTGACTAAACTATTTATCGTCCATGTTTTACTTACAGACAGGGCTACATTCCATACAAATACTTCCAGAAAAGACTTCTTGCCACTTAAATCTACACTCGATGTTAACAAATTTCTCCTCTGCAGAAACGCTTTCCTACATTTTATATCCTCTCTCCTTCGAAATTCGTCAGTTTATTTTTTAATTTTTTTTATTTTTTTATTTTTTATTTATTTATTTATTTATTTTTTTTTTTGCTCCCCAAATAGTGAAACTCACCTACTACTTTAAGTGTCTCATTTCCTAATCTAATTCCCGCAGCATCACCTGATTTAATTCGACTTCAGTTCATTATCCTCGTTTTTCTTTTGTTGATGTTCATCTTATATCCTCCTTTCAAGACACTGTCCATTCCATTCAACTGCTCTTCCAGGTGCTTCGCTGTCTCTGACAGAATTACAATGTCATTGGCAACCTCGAAGTTTTTATTTCTTCTCCATGAATTTTAATTCCTACTCAAGATTTTTCTTTTGTTTCCTTTACTGCTTGCTCAATATACAGATGCCCCTCGACTTGTATAACTGCCATCTGGTTTCTGTAGAAACAGTAAATAGCCCTTCGCTCAATGTATTTCACCCCTGCCACCTTCATAATTCGAAAGAGAGTATTCCAGTCAACATTGTCAAAAGCTTTCTCTACAAATGCTAGAAACGTGGGTTTGCCTTTCCTTAATTTCCCTTCTAAGATACTCGTAGAGTCAGTATTGCCTCACGTGTTCCAACATTTCTGCGGAATCCAAACTGATCTTCCCCGAGGTCTACTTCCACCATTTTTTCTATTCGCTTGTAAGGAATTCGTGCTATTATTTTTCAGCAGTGACTTATTAAACTGATAGTTCGGTAATTTTCACTTCTGTCAACACCTGCTCCTTTGGGATTGGAATTATTATATCCATCTTGAAGTCTGAAGGTATTTCGCCTGCTCACCTTGCTCACCAGATGATAGTTTTGTCATGGCTGACTCTCCCAACGCTATCAGTAGCTCTAACGGAATGTTGTCTACTCCCGGAGCCTTGTTTCGACTTAGGTCTTTCAGTGCTCCGTCAAACTCTTCACGCAATATCATATCTCCAATTTCATCTTAATCTACGTCCTCTTCCATTTCCATAATATTGCCCTCAAGTACATCGAGCTTGTATAAACCCTCTATATGTTCCTTCCACATTTCTGCTTTCCCATCTTTGCTTATAACTGGGTTTACAACTGATCTCTTGATATTCATACATGTGGTTCTCTTTTCTCCGAAGGTCTCTTTAATTTTCTTGTAGGCAGTATCTATCATAACCCTAGTGATATACGCCTCTACATCCTTACATTTCTCCTCTAACCATCCCTGCTTAGCTATTTTGCGCTTCCTGTCGATCTCATTTTTGAGACATTTGTATTCCTTTTTGCCTGCTTCATGTACTACATTTTTATATTTTCTCCTTTCATCATCAATTCAGTTCAATATTTCTTGTGTTAACCAACGATTTCTACTAGCCCTCGTCTTTTTACGTACTGGATCCTGTGCTGCCTTTACTATTTCATCTCTCAAAGCTACCCATTCTACTTCTACTGTATTTCTTTCCCTGTTCTTGTCAATTGTTCCTAATGCTCTCCCTGGAACTGTCTAAAAACTCTGGTTCTTTCAGTTTATCCAGTTCCTGTCTACTTAAATTCCCACCTTTTCGCAGATTCTTCAGTTCTAATCTACAATTCATAACCAACTGATTTTCAGGGTCCACATCTTCCCCTGGATATGTCTTACAATTTAAAACCTGGTTCCTAAATCTCTGTCTTATATAATCTATCTCAAACCTTCCAGTGTCTCCGCGGCTCTTCCATGTATACAACCTTCTTTCATGATTCTTGAACCAAGTGTTACTCTGTGCAAAATTGTACCACGCGGCTTCCTCTTTCATTCCTTAACCTCCAGTCCATATTCAGCTATTAGTCCTTCCCTTCCGTTTCCTACTGTCGAATTCCAGTCCCCTGTGACTATTGAATTTTCGTCTCCCCCAGTATCTGAATATTTTCTTTTAACTCATCACACATTTCTTCAATCTCTTCGTCATCTGCGGAGGTATATAAACTTGTACTACTGTGGAAATCGTGAAGTTCGTGTCTATCTTGGGCGTAATGTCTGGAAAGCGGGGTAGCCAGGGTGGTGGGCCGTTCCTTCGAATCCACCGATCCGGACATTACTCGCCTCTCCAGGCTATATCAAGGACGGAGTCTTCGTCACACCAGTTGCTGACGTCCACGAACTAAAGGCTAGGATACAAGCCGTTGTGCGTACTGTGACAGAATACATGTTACGAAACACCTGGCGGGAACTAGAATACCGCCTCGACATTCTCCGAGCTACCAAGGGAGGTTTACTAATGTAAGTTGTCGTAAAAAACTAGTGACACTAACCTATGTAACGGCATGAAATGTAACTTATTATGTCAGGCGGTTATTCTGTAATAAATTGCTATAAGTAGGGCAAGACTTTGTGCTCACCCTGTATATCTAACTTTAACCTGTCTATTCCCGTTTTTAAATTTTCTAACCTACCTGCCCGAGTAGGGGATGTGACATTCCACGCTCCGATGCGTAGAACGTCAGGTTCCTTTCTCCTGATAATGACGTCTCGTGAGTAGTCCCAGCCCGGAGATCCGAATAGGGGACTATTTTACCTCCGGAATTACCCAAGAGGACGCCATCATAATTTAATCATATACACTCCTGGAAATTGAAATAAGAACACCGTGAATTCATTGTCCCAGGAAGGGGAAACTTTATTGACACATTCCTGGGGTCAGATACATCACATGATCACACTGACAGAACCACAGGCACATAGACACAGGCAACAGAGCATGCACAATGTCGGCACTAGTACAGTGTATATCCACCTTTCGCAGCTATGCAGGCTGCTATTCTCCCATGGAGACGATCGTAGAGATGCTGGATGTAGTCCTGTGGAACGGCTTGCCATGCCATTTCCACCTGGCGCCTCAGTTGGACCAGCGTTCGTGCTGGACGTGCAGACCGCGTGAGACGACGCTTCATCCAGTCCCAAACATGCTCAATGGGCGACAGATCCGGAGATCTTGCTGGTCAGGGTAGTTGACTTACACCTTCTAGAGCACGTTGGGTGGCACGGGATACATGCGGACGTGCATTGTCCTGTTGGAACAGCAAGTTCCCTTGCCGGTCTAGGAGTGGTAGAACGATGGGTTCGATGACGGTTTGGATGTACCGTGCACTATTCAGTGTCCCCTCGACGATCACCAGTGGTGTACGGCCAGTGTAGGAGATCGCTCCCCACACCATGATGCCGGGTGTTGGCCCTGTGTGCCTCGGTCGTATGCAGTCCTGATTGTGGCGCTCACCTGCACGGCGCCAAACACGCATACGACCATCATTGGCACCAAGGCAGAAGCGACTCTCATCGCTGAAGACGACACGTCTCCATTCGTGCCTCCATTCACGCCTGTCGCGACACCACTGGAGGCGGGCTGCACGATGTTGGGGCGTGAGCGGAAGACGGCCTAACGGTGTGCGGGACCGTAGCCCAGCTTCATGGAGACGGTTGCGAATGGTCCTCGCCGATACCGCAGGAGCAACAGTGTCCCTAATTTGCTGGGAAGTGGCGGTGCGGTCCCCTACGGCACTGCGTAGGATCCTACGGTCTTGGCGTGCATCCGTGCGTCGCTGCGGTCCGGTCCCAGGTCGACGGGCACGTGCACCTTCCGCCGACCACTGGCGACAACATCGATGTACTGTGGAGACCTCACGCCCCACGTGTTGCGCAATTCGGCGGTACGTCCACCCGGCCTCCCGCATGCCCACTATACGCCCTCGCTCAAAGTCCGTCAACTGCACATACGGTTCACGTCCACGCTGTCGCGGCATGCTACCAGTGTTAAAGACTGCGATGGAGCTCCGTATGCCACGGCAAACTGGCTGACACTGACGGCGGCGGTGCACAAATGCTGCGCAGCTAGCGCCATTCGACGGCCAACACCGCGGTTCCTGGTGTGTCCGCTGTGCCGTGCGTGTGATCATTGCTTGTACAGCCCTCTCGCAGTGTCCGGAGCAAGTATGGTGGGTCTGACACACCGGTGTCAATGTGTTCTTTTTTCCATTTCCAGGATTGTAGTAAAGTTGCATGCCCTCGGGAAAAATTACGGCTGTAGAGTCCCCTTGCTTTTCGCCGTTCGCAGTACCAGCGAAGCGAGGCCGTTTTGGTTAATGTTACAAGGCCAGATCAGTCAATCATGAAGACTGTTGGCCCTGCAGCTACTGAAAAGGCTGCTGCCCCTCTTCAGGAACCACACGTCTGTCTGGCCTCTCAACAGATACCTGTGGTTGCACCTGCGGTACGACTATCTGTATCACTGAGACACGCAAGGCTCTCCGCCAACTGCAAAGTCCATGGTTCGTGGGGGAGGATGGAGTTATAGAGGGCAAAAACTGTAGAGGAAGGCAGAAACAGAAATACATATAGCAAATAATTGCGGACGTAGGTTGCAAGTGCTGTTGTTAGATGATGAGGTTGTCACAGGAGAGGAATTAGTATAGGACCACATCAAACCAGTCAGAAGACTGATAAAAGAAAGTACGAATCAATACAGAATACACATTAGATAAAAGAATAAGTGTCTCTTAAAACAAGAATTAATCCGTAGAAAGCATACAAGTGTCTGAGGCGCGTGGAGCACATGACATGCAGACTGAGACCAGAAGTCAGCAATGAACTTTTCTCTCCTTACTCTGTCGCGATTTCCGAAATCTGATGAGCGCATTGCAATCGCGGGCTTACCATGGTTGCGAGTGAGATGGTTGCTGACGGGTGCCCATGTATTTTACTGCAGCAGCTGCTAGATGTGGCCGGTGTGGGCTGGAATGTTGTCACTGCGTGCTGCAGACACCATCATGATTACCAATTGGAAACTAAGCAGAAGGAAGAAGTCAAGAAAACGCGGAAGAGTGCGGAAGCATGAGTCACTTAAAGACATAGAGTTCCAAGCTAGAATGTTTTGCAATTTTCGATAATCTTCCAACAAACCTCGGAAGGCATCCGCCACAATCTTTCCAGCCAATCGCAGGAAGAGCGTAACTCCACTAAGACACCTGGGAGTCAGTTCGTTAGCTACCACGAACAGGTTAATGCTGTATCTGCCAATGAGCTTCGTGTTTTCGGAAAAGAGAACAGAACGTCACCATTTTGCCACGGCTGGGCTACTTTGTACGAAATTCTTAACTTTGGGCTTTGCACACTGTTCCCATGGAAGGGGCAGTGTTAGGGAAGTTTAACAGTCTACGTGTGGCTGGGCTACTTTGTACGAAATTCTTAACTTTGGGCTTTGCACACTGTTCCCATGGAAAGGGCAGTGTTAGGGAAGTTTAACAGTCTACGTGTGGCCATATACCTGGCTTTTGGAATGGGGTATGAAACGGTCAGCGGAAGACTCCACCGAAAGCTGACCAACAGATGGAATTCGCACTCCTACCTGCTGCTATTTGAAGGGGCTGCGCGCTCCTTCGGTCACCCAGCAGTCCATTCCCCTGGTTACGGGAGGATTACCACTGAAAAGCTCGCTCGTCTGCTTGTGCGGTCCTTTGCCATAAAGCCATACCTGGAATGCAAACAGTGTGCAAAATCTCCACCTGTAGCTCGCTCCAAGTGAAGGTGAGGTGTGAGCCCTGCGCGGCTCGTGTTCATCCCGTTTATTGTTTGTCATCTTTTCTTACCGTACTAACGCTTCGTTTCTTATTCCATTTACTGGCGTCACTAACTTCCTGCCTTACCTGCCCGTGAGTGGCAGCAGCAGCGCTTATCGATAAGTTGGGTTGGGTTGGGTTGTTTGGGGAAGGAGACCGGACAGCGAGGTCATCGGTCTCATCGGATTAGGGAAGGATGGGGAAGGAAGTCGGTCGTGCCCTTCCAAAGGAACCATCCCGGAATTTGCCTGGAGCGATTTAGGGAAATCACGGAAAACCTAAATCAGGATGGCCGGACGCGGGATTGAACCGTCGTCCTCCCGAATGCGAGTCCAGTGTCTAACCACTGCGCCACCTCGCTCGGTATATCGTATCGATAAGTACTCTGTCGTACTACTTCTGGAGCGACCGATAGTATTTCCGGGATGATGGCTCCCCTACTCATTTCAGTGCCGGTCATGGTACCTTTTCTGCCATTGATCTTTCTCTTTCTTCTCCCTCTCTCCTCCCTTCATTACTCTGGTCGCCACACGACGACCTTTGTGATAGTGACCATTTCCCGTTGATTATCACGCTCCCTTCCCGCTCCCCGATCGACAGGTTACCTTGTTGGTCTTTGCACCGCGCCGATTGGCCTCTCTACACTGCACAGGTCGAGTTTTCTCCCTCTTTGTCGGGTTGTATTGATGACGTCCTACGTGACGTGTCTGACGCGATTGTTCGTGCTGCTAACCTTGCTGTCCCACGCTCATCTGGACCATTTCGTCGCCGGCAAGTCCCGTGGTGGAGTACGGCCATTGCCGTTGCCATCCGTGATCGCCGTCGAGCTTTGCAACACTTTAAGAGGCAACCATCCGTCGCCAGCCTTACTACCTTTAAACGCCTTCGCGCTAAAGCCCGTTATTTAATCAAACAGAGCAAGCGGATACGTTGGGAACGATTCGTTTCTTCCCTTGGTTCCACTGTCCCTCTGTCACGGGTATGGGCTACACTTCGCTCTCTCCAAGGTTGCCATCGACAGTCCACCCTCCCAGGCCTTCGCCTCCCAGATGGCGTTTGTACGGACCCATTAGTTATCGCAGAACATCTTGCGACCCATTTTGCAGTGGCATCAGCGTCAGCCTCCTATCCAGCTGCTTTCCTTCATCAAAAACAGCAGGCTGAAGCTCTCACCTTATGTTTCACCACTTGTGAGTCAGAATCTTATAACGAACCTTTTACTGAATGGAAATTTCTTTCTGCTATATCTTCTTCTCATGATACGGCCCCTGGCCCATATTACATTCATAACCAACTGCTTCAACATCTCAGTGCTCCACAACGGCAACATCTTCTTTGGGTGTTTAACCGTATCTGGCTCCAGGGTGACTTCCCTTCTCAGTGGAGGGATAGCATTGTGGTTCCTGTCCTTAAGCCTGGTAAGAACCCCCTATCTGTTGACAGCTATCGGCCAATTAGTTTGACCAATGTTGTTTGTAAGTTACTTGAACGGATCGTAGCCCGTCGGCTCACTTGGGTCCTCGAATCTCTGGATCTATTGTCCCCTTACCAGTGTGGCTTTCGAGAGGGACGATCTCCAATCGATCATTTACTTCGCTTGGAATCCGCAGTTCGGCAGGCTTTTTCCCAGCGCCGCCATTTGGTTGCAGTGTTTTTTGACCTTCGCAAGGCCTATGACACGGCCTGGCGCCATCACATCTTACTAACCCTTCATCAGTGGGGTCTTCGGGGCCCACTCCCGATTTTTATCCGCCAGTTCCTGATCCATCGGTCATTCAGAGTTCGAGTTGGTACTGCTTTTAGTTCTCCACGGACCCAGGAGACGGGCATCCCACAGGGTTCTGTCCTGAGTGTCCTTCTTTTCCTCATTGCTATCGATGGACTTGTGGCCTCTGTCGGTCCCTTGGTCACCCCTGCCCTGTATGTGGATGATTTCTGCATTTGGGTTAGTTCCTCCTCGATGGCATCTGCAGAACGGCAGCTCCAGGTGGCTATACGGCGTGCCTCTGCATGGACCCTCTCACACGGGTTTCAATTCTCTCCTTTAAAATCGCGGGTGGTCCACTTCTGTCGCCGTACTACGGTCCACCCTGATCCAGAGCTCTATCTCGCTGCACAACGATTGCCTGTGGTTTCACAGTTTCGTTTCCTGGGTCTTCTTTTCGACAACAAGCTCACTTGGCTGCCCCATATCAGACTCCTGCAGGTAGGATGTTTCCATAAACTCAATGTCCTTCGCTTCCTTGCCCACTCCTCTTGGGGTGCGGACCGTTCCCTCCTCCTCCGTCTTTATCGTGCTCTAGTTCTGTCTCGTTTGGACTATGGTTGTCAAGTTTATGATTCAGCTGCTCCTTCCACACTGCACGTACTGGATCCAGTCCACCATCGTGGTATCCATTTGGCCACCGGTGCCTTCTCTACTAGCCCTGTTGATAGTCTTCTGGTTGAAGCTGGGATCCCCCCCCCCCCTTTCTGTTCGGCGGTCCCAGCTTCTGGTGTCTTATGCCCTCACTATCCGTTCTTCTCCCACTCATCCTTCCTATTCTATCCTGTTCCCAGACCATGGACGTCGCCCACCCGACTCCCGCCCTCGGGCGGGTTTACCGGTTGGGCTGCGCCTTGCGTCTCTTTACCGTGATTTTCAGCTTCCTTCTTTGTCCTGTCTTCCTCGCTCCCTCCGCTCCACCCCTCCTTGGTTAGTTCCTCGGCCTCGAATTCGGATGGATCTCCGCCGCGGTCCGAAAGATTCCATCCCCCCGGTGATGTTCCGTTCTTTTTTCCGCCAAATGTTATGGGAGTTTCGGGATGCTGTTGTTTTTTACACTGATGGCTCTAAATCTGCTGATCATGTTGGGTATGCCTTCACGTCCTCTGTTGGAACGGAAAATCATCTGCTGCCACCTACATGTGGGGTGTTTACTGCGGAATTGATGGCAATTTCCCGGGCCCTTACCTTTATTAAACAATCCCAACACAACCGCGTTTTGTTATGTACGGACTCGATGAGTGGCCTTCTCGCTATTGACCGGTGTTTTTCGCGCCATCCCTTGGTCTCTGCCATCCATGACCATCTCGCTGATATTCACCGTGCTGCTTGTTCCATTGACTTCCTATGGGTCCCTGGCCATGTGGGTATCCCGGGAAATGAGCTCGCTGATAGTTTGGCTGGGGGAGCAGTTACTTACCCCCCGTTTTCTGTAACCCCTCCTGCAGCGGATTTACGGCTTCACATCAAATCCCACTTCGCACAGTCATGGGCCAATTCTTGGGAGGCTACTCCACTGTCTAATAAAGTTCGTGCAATTAAGGTGACACCAGGCCCATGGCGTTCTTCCTTTCGCCTCTCCCGAAAGGACCATACTGTGTCGTCTCCGCATTGGCCATACCAGGCTGACCCATGGTTTTCTTTTGCGTGATGAGCCACCCCCGCTATGTGGTTGTGGAGCCTTCCAGTCAGTGGCCCACATTTTGGTTGAATGCCCCCTTCTTTTGGCTCTGCGTGCTAAGTACCGACTCCCCCATACTTTACCTTTGATGTTGGCTGACGATTCCCGGATGGTCTCTCTGGTTCTCGGTTTCCTCCGGGAGAGTGGTTTTTATTCTCAGTTTTAAGGTTTTTAATCTCTCTCTGGTGTTGGGGCATGGCGGTGAGTGTTTGGGTGTCTCCCACTGTAGGCAGTGTTCAGAGATTCCCGATTCACCTCCCTGACCGGAATCCTCTTTTCTTCCCCTTTTACTCTGTTTTCACCCCTTTTTTTTTAAGGCTTGGTTAGTCTTTCTCTTCCCATACGTACTTTCTACATTCTAGCAGTTGTACCTTTTACGTCACAGGTGGTCTTGCCTATGCTGCTTCAGCATAGTGTTGGGTTCGTTCTCTTTCCGACTTCCCTCATTTTGTTTTTTACCAATGACAACGACTGCCCTTTTACGTACTTACCTTTTTCCGTTTTATTCTTCTGACTTTACTGAGATGTCCCATTAGCAGAATGGAGTATATTTGAAACAAGGGACTGATGACCTTGCTGTTTGGTCCCTTAAACCTCAAACAACCAACCATCCAACCAATATTTCCGGGTCATCGTGTGTCTGGAAGAGAGTCGGCACGGAGTTCAGTCGGGGGACGGAGCAGAGTCGAGGACGAAGCGCCAATAAGGCGCGGACAGTCAGTTATCGCAGACCGCTGGCGACACACACATGAACTGTCCGACGGAGCCGGCCGGAGTGGCCGTTTGTGTGATGTCCTTCGGTTAGTTAGGTTTAAGTAGTTCTAATTTCTAGGGGACTGATGACCGCAGCAGTTGAGTCCCATAGTGCTCAGAGCCATTTCAACCATTTAAGGTTAGTTAGGTTTAAGTTGTTCTAGGGGACTAATGACCTCAGAAGATAAGTCCCATAGTGGTCAGAGCCATTTGAACCATTTTTTTGTCCGACGGAAGGAGATTGGAACGACCGCTGGTTGGTCGTTCGGTTGGCTCTCTCATTGGGCGACATGTGTTGGTCTTTTGACCGTTTCTGGGCCTCATCAGCCGGTCATCTTGCAGGACGTGGGTCGGTTTCTTCCTCGTGCAGAAATGTCGTCACCGATGGGCGAGACTTACCTCTGTATGGTTGCGTCCGAGCCATTGTGCCCGGGTCGCCGTGGCGCCGAGTTCGGAAGAGACATCGAGTTGACTCGAATTGCAGCTGCTGTGAGCTCCGGACAGCCAAGACTCGCCCGACTGTTGCAGACACTCATAACTTGAGTGGGGTCGACCTTGGTTGGTCGTTCGGTCGGTCGTCTCATCGAACGGGGTTGCGGTTGTTTTGGGGAAGGAGACCAGGCAGCGAGGTCATCGGTCTCGTTGGATTAGGGAAGGACGGGGAAGGAAGTCGGCCGTGAAGGAAGTCGTCCGTGCCCTTTGAAAGGAACCATCCCGGCATTTGCCTGGAGCGATTTAGGGAAATGACAGAAAACCTAAATCAAGATGGCCGGACGCGGAATTGAGCCGTCGTCCTCCCGAATGCGAGTGCAGTGTTTAACCACTGCGCCACCTCGCTCGGTACGTCTCATCGAACGACGTGTACTTGTCCGCTGACCGCATATGGAAACCCTGTGTGTGTGTGACTTGTCATTTCTCCTTGTTGTTCCACAGTGATTGGTTTTAGGATTGTCAGAGCTCAAGTGTCTACGAGGAACTGTGGGTAGCTTCTGTGATTTCCAATGAGCAGACGAATGTCGTCTGCGTACTGGAGTAGCCAGTTTGTCGGTTGCTGCAGAGCAGCGAGGAAGTCTCCGTAGTGTGTGATCAGGCCGGAGTCGCTGGTGGCGTGCACGGGCGGTCGGAGTTGTGTGGCACCAGCTGTGAGAACTGCTAAGTTCGTCGCCCACCGCACCTGCATACTGGAGTTCAGTAATCAGTGAACCTGTCATCGAAGCTCAACCATTGTGACATCTCTTCGTTGATTGCTGGTTGTTGCATCCTGGGCTGTCCTCACAAGCAGCAACGCGATGGTGTGTTGGACTCGGCAAAATTTTGCAGCCGTCTCCCTGTATGGTGCTTAACCTTTGAAATGATTATAATTTATTAGTGAAGTGCACCAGAGGTATCTTCTGCCTTGTGGCCGTTAATGTTCCGGTTACCTGCCCTGGTCGTTAGCGTAGTTTCGCGGCAGAGTGTTTTCCTCGCCGTGTTGATGCTGTCCAGCGTGGCGTGTAGTTCGACAGCTTGGTGTTGTTCTCCTTTTCTCTTTGAGTGTCTTGACTGTGTTTATACGCCAATTATTAAGACATAATCCTGCTGCGATCTTCGTCTTCGCTGGTACTTTTGGTTGTCATGCTGCTGGTTGGGTGGAAGGGAACTGATTAGGCGGTTGGTTGGTTCGTCAGCCATCTGTAGGTCGTGCTGCAATCCGATTGTTTAGTGTTTCGCTTGGCTGCCTGTCTCACCGAAGGTTCAAATGGTTCAAATGGCTCTGAGCACTATGGGACTCAACATCTTAGGCCATAAGTCCCCTAGAACTTAGAACTACTTAAACCTAACTAACCTAAGGACATCACACACACCCATGCCCGAGGCAGGATTCGAACCTGCGACCGTAGCAGTCCCGCGGTTCCGGACTGCAGCGCCAGAACCGCTAGACCACCGCGGCCGGCAGTGTCTCACCGAAGCCGCGCGGGATTAGCCGAGCGGTCTAGGGTGCTGCAGTCATGGACTGTGCGGCTGGTCCCGGCGGAGATTCGAGTCCTCCCTCGGGCATGGGTGTGTGTGTTTGTCCTTAGGATAATTTAGGTTAAGTAGTGTGTAAGCTTAGGGACTGATGACCTTAGCAGTTAAGTCTCATAAGATTTCACACACATTTGAACATTTTTTGTCTCACCTAAACTGTGGTTAGAGTTTCCTCCCCAGGCCAACCCTTGGAACACTTCGGAACACCACTGTTGTTGTTAGTGATTGTCATTTTGTTTGGTCGCAGGTACTGTGCCAGACCTTCAGCCATGTATTAATATTGTCTGTTTTATGTTCAGTATATGGTCTTCAGCCGAGCTTCATAACAACTCTAAGATTAAGCCTTCAGCTGTGTTTCATTTAAAATTCTTGTTGCTCTGCATTTGGGCCTTCAGCCACATTTGTTTCACAGTCTGAGGATTTAATGTGTAAATCCCTGTCTGTAAGATTTCTCTTTAATTATCTTGAATTCTTGAAACGTCCTTCAGCCGTGTTCTGTAAATGTTTATCTTAAGGTTGTCTTTAATTATTCTTGAGTAATTTTTTGGACCTTCAGCCGATAAGATGCTTTAAGTTTTCTTAAGATGTTTTTTTGTTGTACTGTGTAAAGGCTTACCTTTAAAGTCTCTCTTTTATTACGTAATTTTTTTTAAATTGGGCTTTCAGCCGAAGAATTAACTTGAATTTTCCTTATTATAGCCTTTAGCCGGAATTTGTAAATGCTTGCCTTTAAAGAATTTCGTTAGCTGATCTGAAATATTATTTCGGCCTTTAACCGGGAATATATTGTAGTTTTGCTTAAGTAAGGCCTTCAGCCGTTAATCTAAATCCTGGTGTTTTAAAAGCAATAATTTAAACTTATTCTGGAGAAGTTACTTCGGCCCTCAGCCTGAACTGATCTCTGTTGTTTTAAAGAGAAAACTGTGCATTGGTTTGAGGAATAAAGTTACGTGTTTTCTGGCATAACTAACAGTTATTGACCTTGGCCCCTTTCCAGAACCTGATCCGCTCTGTCCTGCGAAACCAGATTTCGAGGTGTGTTCCTGAGAACAAGTTGCCATCACAAAGTTGGTACCCCGTGACGCAACCAGAAGTGAGCATAGTCGCTGCCAGACAGCGATGAATGAGTGAAGCCGGTATAGACGAGACGTCATCGCTGCAGCGTGCGTACTTATGTGGGAGGGCATGCTGGCCAGTCGGCAATCCTCGCCAAAGACGACAACGTTATTCATTACTGTCGGCTGCGAGAGTTGTATTAGACTGAACTATGTAGTAAAGTTTCTAGTCAGTTCCACTTTGAGAGACTATTTTTTTGTACTTCATGGTTTGTTAAGTATTTCATACTGTTTATGTTATAATAAACTGATCTAACATTTTGCTGTTGTAGTACCCAATCGGTCTGCTCGAGAAGTAAACCCAAGAACCCACCACTGTGCTGACCAGTGTCCGGCACAACGGGAGGGAGTTCCTGAACCCCAAATACTCATACATTAAGGACAATGGCTACTATAAGTATGCATTGTCACATTAAGCACAGAGAGATGGAATAGCTACACTGCTACAAGCTATATGCTAACCTACCATGTAATCCGCGTACAAGAAAGTATCTACAATGGCGGATGTAGGTTTGCTTCCTTTGGGGCACAGCAGACGACTTGAAATATTCCTCCCTGTGTGTTGTACGACACAAGTTTGGGGAGCAAGCAGCATCTACATCTACATTGATGCTCTGCAAATCACATTGAAGTGCCTGGCAGAGGGTTCATCGAACCACCTTCACAATTCTCTATTATTCCAATCTCGTATAGCACGCGGAAAGAACGAAAACCTATATCTTTCCGTACGAACTCTGATTTCCGTTATTTTATCGTGGTGATCGTTTCTCCCTATGTAGATCGGTGTCAACAAAATATTTTCCCATTCGGAGGAGAAAGTTTGTGACTGAAATTTCGTAACAAGATTCCGTCGCAACGAAACACGCCTTTATTTTAATGATGTCTAGCCCTAATCCTGTATCATTTCAGTGACACTCTCTCCCATATTTCGCGATAATACAAAACGTGCTGCCCTTCTTTCAACTTTTTCGATGTACTCCATCAGTCCTATCTGGTAAGGATCCCACACCGCGCAGCAGTATTCCAAAAGACGAAGGACAAGGGTAGTGTAGGCAGTCTCCTTAGTACGTCTGTTACATTTTCTAAGTGTCCTGCCAGTAAAACGCAGTCTCTGGTTAGCCTTCCCCACAACATTTTCTATGCGTTCCCTCCAATTTAAGTTGTTCGTATTGTAATTCCTTGGTGTTTAGTTGAATTTACAGCCTTTAAATTGGACCGATTTATCGTGTAACCGAAGTTTAACGCATTCCTTTTACCACTCATGTGGGTGACCTCACACTTCCCGTTATTTAGGGTAAATTGCCAATTTTAGCTCCATATTGTTATCTTTTCTTAATCGTTTTGATCTTCTGATGACTTTACTAGCCGATAAACAACAGTGTCACCTGCAAACAACCTAAGACTGCTGCTCAGATTGTCTCCCAAATCGTTTATATAGATAAGAAACAGCAAAGGGCCTATAACACCACCTTAGGGAAGGCCAGAAATCAATTCCTTTTTAATGACTTTTCGTCAGTTACTACGAACTGTGACATCTCTGACAGGAAATCATGAACCATGTCACGTAACAGAGACGTTGTTCCATAAGCACGCAATTTCACTACCAGCCGCTTGTGTGGTACAGTGTCAAAAGCCTTCCGGAAATCCAGAAATACTGAATCAATATGAAATCCTTTGTCAATAGCGCTCAACACTTCAGGCGAGTAAAGAGTTAGTTGTGTTTCACAGGAACGATGTTTTCAAAACCCGTGTTCACTGTGTTTCAATAGACCGTTTTCTTCGAGGTAATTGATAATGTTCTAGCACAATATATGTTCCAAAACCCTGGTGCATATCGACGTTAAGGATATGGGCCTGTAATTTAGTGGATTACTCCTACTACCTTTCCTGAATATTGGTGTGACCTGTGCAGCTTTCCAGTCTTTGGGTATGTATCTTTTGCAGAGTGAACGGTTGTATATGGTAGTTAAGTAGGGAGCTATTGCACGAAAGTACTCTGAAAAGAAACTTATTGGTATACTGTCTGGACCAGAAGACTTGCTTTTATTGTGTGATTTAAGTTGCTTCACTACTCCGAGGACATCTGCTTCTACGTCATTCATGTTCTTGATGCGAATTCTGGAATATTTACTTCGTCTTCTCTGGCGAAAGAATTTCGGAAGGCTGTGTTTAGTAACTCTGCTTCGGCGGGGCTGTCTTCGATAGTATCTCCATTGCTGGCACGGGGAGAAGGCATTGATTGTTTCTTGTCGCTAGCATACTTCACATAGGACCAAAAACTGTTTGGATTATCTGCCAGGTTTCGAGGCAAAGTTTCGTTGGAAACTATTAGAAGCATCTCGCATTGAAGTCCACGTGAAATTTTCAGTTTCTGGTAAAGATCGCCAATCTTGGAGATTTTGCGTCTTTTTAAATTCGGCATGTTTTTTCGTTGTTTCTGCAACAGTGTACCAAGGGGGATCAGCTCCGTCGTTTGTTAAGTTATTTGGTATAAATCTCTCAGTAGCTGCCGATACTATTTCTTTCAATTCAAGCCACATCTTCTCTACACCTATGTGGTTAATTTCGAAGGAGTGGAGATTGTCTCTCATGAAGGCGTCAAGTGAATTTTTATCTGCTTTTTTTGAGTAGGTATATGTTTCGTTTATTTTTGGAGGATTTGGGGGTTACAATATTGAATCTCGCTACGACAACCTTGTGTTCACTAATCCCTGTATCGGTTTTGATGCTTATTATTAACTCAGGATTATTTGCTGCTAATCGAAACATGACTGCGTCGCGTCGTTTCATGATTCGAGGGTCAGCAACTGATAAAAAAAAAGGGGGCCCCCGGGTCCCAAGGTCGCGATGGCGGCTGTCCATGTCCCGCTGAGATAATTTGTCCTTTTAGGACAATTATCTGGGCAAGCACCCACGCCAGCAAAAGGTTGCCCGACACGTGCTGTTCGATAACGTCATGTTTCGAGTTTGTGATCCCGGGCTCAAAGCCAATGTTGTGCTATGTAATTAAAAACGTTGTGTTTCAGTGAATGGTACACTGTGATACATTTTTGAATAGGTCTTTAGGAGAGGAAATGAATTACCGAATAAAAAATACAGGGTTCCATTTAAAAAAGTCATACCGCTATTCTTATCTTTGTAGAAAACAAAGCTACAACTAAGGCAATCATGCTGATTGATGTCCCCCCTGACGGCTAATGAACATTTGCTTGAAACATTTTGTAATTTGCATCCGGACCAACAGCTATTTAGGGTGGTCAAGATAAATGGGACAGGCTGTATATATAATCACAAAAAAGCTGCTGAAAAATTAATATTCTGATACCTTGCCATATAAAATTTTTCAAATTTTACATTCTAATTTGGAATCTTATCCCTAGATTATACAGTTGATCATATCAGCATGACACATCCTTTCTTTCTGTTCCGAGTCCGTTTTACATTACGTTATCGAACAGCACGTGTCGGGCAACCTTTTGCTGGCGTGGGTGCTTGCCCAGATAATTGTCCTAAAAGGACAAATTATCTCAGCGGGACATGGACAGCCGCCATCGCGACCTTGGGACCCGGGGGGTCCCTTTTTTTTTATCAGTTGCTGACCCTCGAACCATGAAACGACGCGACGCAGTCATGTTTCGATTCATGTGTGTTTCCACAATTGTTTACTGTTCGCGTGGGCTCATGAATTAACTGCTCGAAATAATTTTCAGGGAACGGGTTTAGCACAATTTCGGATGAAAGTACCCCCTGTTGGTCGAGCAATAGGACAGAAATACGTACTGGTGTCGAATCGCGTTCGTCCCATTGTGAATCTGTTAAGCAGCTTCAACTACTTTCTTAAGCGCCCCGCCGATACAATTTTTTTTTATTGCATCGTATTGCATGTCACTTTCTATATAGTGTTACACATCGGATCGCCTCAGTGAGAAACACGCCTAACAGTGATAGGCCTGCCCTCTGCCAGTGTTTCCATATACATAATACGTCGCACCCAGTCAAACTCCTCAGATAGAACATTAATAATACCAACAAGCTGAAGGAATTTTTTTTCCTTTATTGTATTTTCCCTTTATATAAAGGTGGGGCGGCAGCGGCGTACAGATGCCGCTCTTCGGCCAACAGTAAAAACGTATAGCGAATATGGAGACATAGAAACAGAAATGCGTGAATGTTAACAACAGAAGACACACACAAGAATAGTGATGAAGGCGTTCGTCAGAAGGCACTGGGTTCAAAAACTTCGTCCACAGTGAGTACAAACGAACGTAATCAGTATGACACTCGAATGAAGGGGCACACTGAAGATAACATGCACAGAGACGAAGAAAACACCATTGCACTAAACACTTGTCACGATCTTTGGCACAGAAAACACTGAACACACTTGATGAGATTTGGGGGGGGGGGATTGCCACTGGGCGTAGGGGACAGGCAGTAGTGGAAGGAGGGGGGCAAGAACCCAGTGGGAAGACAGAAGGGAGTGGGGAGGAGAGGGTAGGGTGGAGTGTGGAAGCCTGGGGAGGGGGGAGGAAGTGGGTAAAATGGGAGAGGGGAGGGAGGAGGAAGAAAGAATGGCGAGAAAAAAGAGAGAGGGAGCCCTGGAGGAAAGGAGGGAAGGGGGAGAGAAAGGGGAGGATTAGAACTGGTACGAGGGGTATATGGAAGAAACGAGGACATCGGCAGGGGGGGGGAGTAGGGGGAAGCTACCTTGGGCAAGGGTGAGAACAAACTGCAGAAATGGAATTCTGACTCGAAATGGAGGAAAAGAGGACCTACGAACATTGGGTCTGCCGAATGGACGGTGTGCGTGCAACGACAACAAATTGTCAGTGCAGTGCTGCATCGCATCCACGTCACAACAGATGTTCAAAGTTGCCTCCATGAGATTGCAGGTGATAGAGATCATAGTGGTTGTCATGCAGGGTACACGTAACCATACTTTGTCTTACATCATCTTGATGGGCCACCTGCCTGGAGCCTGTACTACGGTGTACTCAGTGTTCTCCAAATCTGGGGTAGGCACAGTCCGCCAGCTCCCTGCACCTTTGTCTGTCTGAGAGGACCCGTGATCACTCAGACGCCCAAATAGGGCTTGAAATGTTTGTGATGTGGTTCGTGTCTGTGGGGGTACTTGTTTTGGTATAACCGTGGTGCCTCTCAACTGTTCGGTCTCCAAGCCATCCCGGCTTGTTCTCGACGCGAATACTGGACTATTCTGCTGCTCATAGTACTCTGCGTCTACCACACAGCCTGAAACACACAAGGACCACACAGCACGTGGTCAGAGGAACTGTCATTCGTCAACGCCATCTACCATGGCAACGCTACATCTCTGGACACTTGTTCGTAAGACTTATTTTCCTCCCCTGTCAGAAATGCGTCCCTGCAGTTTGTGGGTTTTATTTATGTTCTCACTGTATATACGGCTGTTGTAAGCACTAAAACTGGTTGCACTGCAACAAGATATGTATAGACACTGTTTTTTGTCCAGCTCGGTAGGAGAGTGGTTAGTGCGGCAGCATGATAAGTGAAAGGGTCCAGGTGCAATTCCCGTCCATGTCGGAGATTTTTCTCTACCCAGTGACTTGGTGTTATTGTCCTTACTTTCGTATCGCCATAACTGAAACATGGAACTTAGGGAAGGCAGGAAAAGGTGTTGTGGGGCCTTGCTCATTTACCATTGGTTAGTTTTTTTTTTTTTAAAAAAGCATGTACACTTTATTTGGAATCAATTGCAAATGAGATTGACAATAAGGAACAATTTTCAAATTTTACTGTGAAGACACAATGTCTAGTAAAAATTTCTTAAACACGTTGCACTCACGGCTGAAGGTCTTGTCGACCAGATATTCAAATTCCAGAATGAGATTTTCACTCTGCAGCGGAGTGTGCGCTGATATGAAACTTCCTGGCAGATTAAAACTGTGTGCCCGACCGAGACTCGAACTCGGGACCTCTGCCTTTCGCGGGCAAGTGCTCTACCATCTGAGCTACCGAAGCACGACTCACGCCCGGTACTCACAGCTTTACTTCTGCCAGTATCTCGTCTCCTACCTTCCAAACTTTACAGAAGGTAGGAGACGGATACTGGCAGAAGTAAAGCTGTGAGTACCGGGCGTGAGTCGTGCTTCGGTAGCTCAGATGGTAGAGCACTTGCCCGCGAAAGGCAGAGGTCCCGAGTTCGAGTCTCGGTCGGGCACACAGTTTTAATCTGCCAGGAAGTTTCATATCAGCGCACACTCCGCTGCAGAGTGAAAATCTCATTCTGGAAACATCCCCCAGGCTGTGGCTAAGCCATGTCTCCGCAGTATCCTTTCTTTCAGGAGTGCTAGTTCTGCAAGGTTCGCAGGAGAGCTTCTGTAAAGTTTGGAAGGTAGGAGCGGAACCAGCGGACAGCACTGCGCCTTCAGAATCCGGTGTTTAGAACATCCAGAAGTAGAAAGAACCACTAGGACCAAAGTAGTCCAAAAGAAACAATCAAGGAGGCTGTCGAACTACACGCCTCACCAGACAGCAGCAGCAAGACGAGGAAAGGTACACTACCGCGAAAATACTCTAACCTCCAGGGCAAGTAACTGGGGCGTTAGCGGCAACTAGGCAAGGAATTCAATGATTAACAATAAGAAGTGGAGGATAGCTAATTAATTTCGCTAACTCCAAGCACTCCACTCGTTGTTCTTCATCTCAGCGACCCTGTGAGCAGCAATGCATGAACAAACACTGTGATCTCAAATAGTGGAGGTTTCACTACTGGGTTAATGTTCACTCAACTCACACGTCCTGGGTACAGAGGACAACGAGGCCGTGGCCCTCGCCACTACAGCCCCTCGATCCGGCAATGCCTGCATGCCGCCAGCGCTTCCGTCATGTCTCCGCGCTGCCGGACCTCTCTGCTGCTCCGTCCCAACTGAACTGCCGACACACCCGACCCGGAAAACACTTCCCGTCCTTCCGAAGATAGTACCACGGTACTAGAAATCGATAACGCTGCTGCTGCCACTCGCGGACAGACAACGCTAGCAAACGTAATGGTGCCAGTAAACACAAGAAGAAAACGAGACGCCACTATCCCTATTACACGATGCCAACCTACCAACGGACAAACGCGAGCCGCACATGGCTCAATAATTGACGTTATTTATTGAGATAGCTGGATGGGCACAGTCCCAAAGCCAATAAATTTAAAAACAAAATATGTTGTGCTCTTTGCAGCCGGCCGAAGTGGCCGAGCGGTTCTAGGCGCTACAGTCTGGAGCCACGTGACCGCTTGAAAGGTGGCTACACTGAGCCACAGCGCCAGAGATCGCTAGAGAGCATTGTTCGCCCGCCTCCACTGGCAGAGTGATTATTGAGATGTCGTAGTAGTAGAGTGCTTGTCGAGGACTCGTGGTAGTCAGTTCGTGTTCAGATGTGCTAGTAGGGAGTGCTTGCTGAGATGTGATGCTGAAAGGTTCTTGTTGAGATGTGGTAATAGCGAGTCGGTGTGGAGATATATTGTAATTATGAGAGTGATTTTGGTCAATATATGAAGGTAACGAAACTTGATTTATTTTTCATTATTTCCATGTTTTAAATAATGTGTCATTACAGGTTCAGTCAACAAAGCATCTGGCTTGTGTTCTTGGATTAGAGTGTAATTGTGGTTCTCTTGAGTAATTATGGTATTTGTATTTTCTTTAATTAATTCAGTATAAATGGTATTTGAAATTCTTGTCTTTTGAAGAAGAACCGTGCCAGATGTGTACGTTGAGTCACACTCCCACACACAGAACAGTGATACTTGTGCTTTGGTTTCGTAGGTTTTATAGTTGCTGGGGACTTAATTAATTAATTAATTAATTGTGTTAATGAAAATTTCCATTTCATTCCTTGTTGTTGTTCTATGCAGTCAGATAGCGTAATAATACTAGTCAGGGCCAACCGTTACGAGACTTCGTAAACGGACAGACAGCTACTAAAGCAAAAAAAATTAAAATTATTTGCATTCAACTTTTATTAAGCCCCCATGCACTTGGCGACCCTGCCAGGATCGTCCCTTGGAATCTTCTGATTGTAAAAATAGTAGACAGTAGCATTGTTGTAGTAACTTGTAGTTTAGTAATTATAGTCTGTTTTGCATGTGTAGATTTGGTAATTGTCATTCTTATAATGGTATTTTTTCTCTGAATTTGATTTGTTGTCTTGTATACGCGTTTGACGATTTAGTGCAATTATTTCAATTGTTCGTTAATCGTGTTTGAGGGAAACATTTCGAGTGAATGGTATTGTTGATGATAAAGAGTCATTGTGTGTAATTTTCGTACAGTGACGAGTTTTGTTTGTTTTGTAAATGATTACGCGATCAATGAAAAAGGCAAAAATGATGAATAGTGAGAATGATGAAATTGTTGACATGGCGAACTCGCCAACACAAGAGAACAGTATGTTGAATAATGAAATGGAAATTTTCATTAACACAATTAATTAATTAATTAATTAAGTCCCCAGCAACTATAAAACCTACGAAACCAAAGCACAAGTATCACTGTTCTGTGTGTGGGAGTGTGACTCAACGTACACATCTGGCACGGTTCTTCTTCAAAAGACAAGAATTTCAAATACCATTTATACTGAATTAATTAAAGAAAATACAAATACCATAATTACTCAAGAGAACCACAATTACACTCTAATCCAAGAACACAAGCCAGATGCTTTGTTGACTGAACCTGTAATGACACATTATTTAAAACATGGAAATAATGAAAAATAAATCAAGTTTCGTTACCTTCATATATTGACCAAAATCACTCTCATAATTACAATATATCTCCACACCGACTCGCTATTACCACATCTCAACAAGAACCTTTCAGCATCACATCTCAGCAAGCACTCCCTACTAGCACATCTGAACACGAACTGACTACCACGAGTCCTCGACAAGCACTCTACTACTACGACATCTCAATAATCACTCTGCCAGTGGAGGCGGGCGAACAATGCTCTCTAGCGATCTCTGGCGCTGTGGCTCAGTGTAGCCACCTTTCATATTGCTAAACATTCTTGGAGTGAGCACAACAAAATTTTGGATTCATTATTACGTATTTTTGCACGAGTTGGCATGACAGTGAACTTGAAAAAATCTGAATTTGGTCGTTCTGAGGTGAAATTTCTCGGTCACATTATTTCTACAGAAGGTATTCTCCCTGATCCAGAGAAATTAGACGCTATTCGTAATTATGCTGTTCCTACCACAAAACGTGATGTTCGTAGTTTCCTTGGAGTCTGTAATTTTCTTAGACGCTTTGTTAGATTGGATGATTTGGCCACACCTCGTTTACACATTTCAGTTATGCGCACTTTGGTCCCAGAAAATGCTTTCGTAAATTACGAGAAAATTGTTACTTCAGTAATATGGAAAAACGTATTCGATCAGTTCTTGCCAAATGCAAATTATGTCAATAGGCTAAGCCGCCAACGATTTCTCACAGAGCACCGTTGTTTCCTATCATGCCAGCGAAATTAAAGGAGATGGCTGCAGTCGATTTGTTCGGTCCAGTGGTTCGTTCTACTAATGGTTTTGCGTACATTTTCGTAGCAGTGGAACTGACATCAAAATATGTGTGTTTTACACCGTTACGCAAGGCAACAGCTCGTTCAGTATCTAACGCTTTCATCAAACATTTTCTTAAAGAAGTTGGTCATGTTGACAAGGTTATATCAGATAATGGATCACAGTTTCGCTCTAAAATTTGGCTTCGTACTCTACGGCGTCGTAAAATTAAACCAATCTTCATTTCACTTTTTCACCCTCAATCTAATGCTTCAGAGAGATGGATGAAGGAAATCAATAAATTGTGCCGTCTTTATTGTCATCAGAATCACAGAACTTGGGATCAGTATCTTCATCTTTTTCAAAACATTCTGAATGAACTTCCTAATGATTCAACTTCTTTACCGCCTACACTGATATTAAAGAATAAAGCACCAACAAATCGCATTTCTGAAATCGTTCCTTTTCCGCCTTCACGGAAACTGCGGCATTCTGAAGTTGTCAACCTGGCTCTACGAAATATTGCGTCTGCGGCTGCAAGAAGAGAGAAATCAGCTAAACGTCCTGGTCGTTTAAAAATCTTGTCAGTTGGTCAAAAGGTATTAATTAAGTCCCACCGTTTATCTCATAAAGGAAAAGGCTTATGTCGCAAATTTTTTCTGCTTTATAACGGTCCGTATAGAGTTCGCAAAATTATTCATGATAACACTGTTGAAGTAGAAACTCTTAAATCTCGGCGCTCTAAGGGAATACATCATATATCGAACGTAAAAATTTTTGTAGAATGACATACTTTAGAGAAACTAACAGCTACGTAAACATGCGGAGAATGCAAGAGTACCGCGCTGTGTTTTGGCGGCGGCACATACTCAAAGCAACAGTCAGTCTGCGCGCCGCACAAGGCAGTCGTTGACCGCAAACAATCACTTCCTATGTCACGCGCCTACAGCTGATCGAGCGCTCAGTGCGAATGCACTGACAGCCGTAAACAAATACACAGTCTAATTTCTCCGAATAAATTCTGTATAAAGCTATGATGACTTCATAAATTATGTTATTAACGTTCAGTATTTTTCAGGATACGGTTGTATAAAGTATTTAAAACCTTCAGGTAAATTCTGTGCGTGTCCGACGTTAAGACGACTTGCTTTGGAGAAAATTTTCAGGAAGAAGGTCATTTCGAAGAAGAAAGTAATAAACAAAAAAAGGTAACGGTTAATTGAGTTTATTTTTCAGGTAACATAATTCCACTTAGGTACGTACTTCAGACGTAATTTGCTGCTTGCGATTACATGATTCATACTTTGTGCTAATTTCATGTTCTATGAATTTACTAGTGAAGCGACGTGCTTGCGCACATTAACTCATTTCTAAAATGATTGACTAATGAACAGGGTTGTTATTTGTATATATTATGCATTGCTTGGCTGCACTGCTTTTTCACTGATGTCATATTTTTCTATTATGTGCCTGCTGTGCTTATTTATTTAAATTATAATTGTCACCTGATTAATTGTGCTGATGTGGTTAGATATGTAAGTTATACTTTGTGATTTATCTGCTTGCGCCTTCATGTTTACTTATTAAGATTACATATAAACATTTATTTGCTTATGCTGATATGATGCTAATGACCTGTTTATTATGATAGATAACATATTTGCTGCCTTGCTTATGGATTGCATATTTACACATTTCTGTTTTGTTGTCATAACTACTCTTCAATTTAGTATATAGAAATGCTGATATACTGTGTACAAACATAGAGACTAGGTTACACTATGGTATTAATTGTAGATTGTTCGCTTGGCAGAGCCTTGTTATAGGGATTGTGCTGCATCCACTTGTTGACATTCTGTTCTCTACTGGTATATTTACTCGCTATTGCTTGTTTTGCTTACGCTCAGTGCCTTATATTTTTAAGATAGGAAAATGAACTGCTATAATTCGACGAACGACATTAGTACAAGAAACTTCATAGAAGTCACATGAGCTGAGGTTTTAGGGAAGCTGTATAAATTTATGTTACTAGGAAGGAAGCTAACGACATGACAGACCAAAACTAGGTTTAGACCATTGACAGTATTACACTGCATTTTCGTGAGCAATTGAAATAGGAAGTGACACTTGACACAAAAAATACTCCACATGTTTGCTTCTGCTATGATTCTTGAAGTGGTGTACACACTGTGAAATATTATGATCATTAACACTTCGTAATCGTACTTAATTACTGAAAGTTATTCGAACTAAGTCTGTTAGAGGTCATGTATGCATTTCTTTTATTTAATGATGGACAAGGAACCAAAATGTATCTTATAATTTATAATGAGTAGAAAATTTGGGTCAGATGGATTACACAGAGATTGTGTGTGGACACTGTGTCTTCGGATTGTATGGGATGATGAATTGAAGTTGCACTAGGATTTTGTCTGTACTTGTTCAAGGAGACTGACTAGAGGAAAGAGTTGTTATGGAAGTGAAATGATATTGGTGCTGAGGTTTATATGTATCGACGTATTATTGAGGTATTGAGATTAGGTGAAGTAGATGATTATTGGAGTTTTCGTGGACAAAAGGTAAGATAAATGATATTGATATCGACGTAGTGAAGAGGTATTAGTGAAGTATTGAGATTATGCTGATGATTATTGGAGTTTTGGTGGATAAGAGGTAAAGTAAATGAGGAGCATATTTTTTTTTGTTGGTTTATATGGAACAAGGAGGATGAAGATGGCAGACTAGAACACTAAAGTAGAAAGAAGATTGCCTACACACACACTTTGTTAAATCAATAAGCAGTATACACTTTTTTTTGAAGAGAGGAAGTATTTGCATATCTTGGCTCACTGTCAGTTGTTCAGCAACAGTACAATTTGATCTGGCTTGGCAAACATTGGTCTAGACATGATGACTATGACGTTGACTAACTATTATTGACTGTTATACATTGCTGCCACTACTACTTGATACACATAATGAACATAAAATTTCGACAGAATTGCATTTACACAGTTAACACTATTCAATAACACAGTAGCACTAATGTGGATGAAAGATGAGTGAGTGTGTTTTGTGTGTTTTCCTTTTATAATTCCAGAGAAGTGATCCCAACCTATCTCCTAAATATTATTTCACTTGTTTGTTGTGGCTTGCACTGACACCCATAAATATTATAGGTTAACTGTTATTGTGTACTGTAATAGTTAATGTGACAATTACCTGATATCATTTGTGTGTTTATTATGATTTGTATGTTTAGTGTAAGAGCATTGATTATATTTTGTTAAAGAAATTGTATGTGCATTCAAACTATTGTTCATGACTGAACTGTCTCAGTACTTATGGTGAATAGTATGGACTGTTACTTGCACTTTTTCTACATGATTGGTGCCACAAGGACATGTTTAATTTCTGCTGATGAACTGTGTGATCAGTGATTGTAAAAAAAATTATGGACTGTTACTTGTACTTTTTCTACATGATTGGTGCCACAAGGACATGTTTAATTTCTGCTGATGAACTGTGTGATCAGTGATTGTAAAAAAATTATGGACTGTTACTTGTACCTTTTCTACAATATTGGTGCCACTAGGACATGTTTAATTTCTGCTTATAAACTCTGATGAACAGTGTGATCAGTGACAGTGTATTTTATGGAACTGCTTCTGCTGAGAAATGTGACTTGTTGCTGTGTGTACCTGCTCAGCTTTGCTGGTGCCACTCATGGACTGCTTCTACTGAAATGGTGTTACTTGTTGGTGTCTGCACCTACTCAACATTGCGGGTGCCACTGATGGATTGCTTCTACTGAAATGAAGTCACCTGTTGCTGTGTGCACCTGATCAACATTGCTGGTGCCACTGATGGACTGCTTCTATTGAAAAAATGTTACTTATTGATTTTTGCACCTGTTGACCATTGCTGGGTGCTATTGCTGGAACTGTCAACTGCTTATTCATGGGCTATGGAAAGCGTTTATGTGAATATTTGTATAAACTGATTTTTTTGTGTATTACTGTTTGTGGAAAGTTATGAGACTCTTACCTGCACATATTCGTCATTGCTGACGCTATTGATTGAACTGTTTAACCACATAATACTTGTGTAAACTATTATGTAAAGTCACATGCATGAAAGAATTTGTATTGCTTACTGTATTCTATATAATAGGTTATTGAAAGGTCAGTGCAAAGCCAAAATTTTATCTAGTTATATGGTATTTACGTATTAATATTATCTTTTATTTTTGTCTGTATTTTTTTGACGAATTTGGTGGTATTTTCACCACCAATGCTGGCAAAAATACCATCAAATTCTAGCCGTGGAGGAAGGGCATATGAAAGGTGGCTACACTGAGCCACAGCGCCAGAGATCGCTAGAGAGCATTGTTCGCCCGCCTCCACTGGCAGAGTGATTATTGAGATGTCGTAGTAGTAGAGTGCTTGTCGAGGACTCGTGGTAGTCAGTTCGTGTTCAGATGTGCTAGTAGGGAGTGCTTGCTGAGATGTGATGCTGAAAGGTTCTTGTTGAGATGTGGTAATAGCGAGTCGGTGTGGAGATATATTGTAATTATGAGAGTGATTTTGGTCAATATATGAAGGTAACGAAACTTGATTTATTTTTCATTATTTCCATGTTTTAAATAATGTGTCATTACAGGTTCAGTCAACAAAGCATCTGGCTTGTGTTCTTGGATTAGAGTGTAATTGTGGTTCTCTTGAGTAATTATGGTATTTGTATTTTCTTTAATTAATTCAGTATAAATGGTATTTGAAATTCTTGTCTTTTGAAGAAGAACCGTGCCAGATGTGTACGTTGAGTCACACTCCCACACACAGAACAGTGATACTTGTGCTTTGGTTTCGTAGGTTTTATAGTTGCTGGGGACTTAATTAATTAATTAATTAATTGTGTTAATGAAAATTTCCATTTCATTCCTTGTTGTTGTTCTATGCAGTCAGATAGCGTAATAATACTAGTCAGGGCCAACCGTTACGAGACTTCGTAAACGGACAGACAGCTACTAAAGCAAAAAAAATTAAAATTATTTGCATTCAACTTTTATTAAGCCCCCATGCACGCTACGGTCGCAGGTGCGAATCCTACCTCGGGCATGGATGTGTGTGATGTCCTTAGGTTAGTTAGGTTTAAGTAGTTCTAAGTTCTAGGGGACTGATGACCTCAGAAGTTAAGTCCCATAGCGCTCAGAGCCATTTGAACCATTTTGTGCTCTTTGCGGGAAATAAACTTCCTGTATAAATGTTGAGTTGTTTATATTCGTGCTTCCATACAAATACAACTGTAATTTCCTTACATGAGTAGACTGAAAGGTCGCTTTGTACCAGTCCACAGTTTCCCTGGTCCAAGCAGAATACAAAAGATCATACCTTGTTAAAAGCACCATTTCATGTATGTGTTGTTGACAGGTTTCAAAGTACCTTCGAATAAAACGGACGCGATTCCAGTTGTTAATGCCGGCCGGTGTGGCCGTGCGGTCTGGCCGCTTCAGTCTGGAACCGCGTGACCGCTCCGGTCGCAGGTTCGAATCCTGCCTCGGGCCTGGATGTGTGTGATGTCCTTAGGTTAGTTAGGTTTAAGTAGTTCTAAGTTCTAGGGGATTGATGACCACAGATGTTAAGTCCCATAGTGCTCAGAGCCATTTGAACCATTTTGAACCAGTTGTTAATGAGAAAGTGTCTCTATCACTTTCTACTACAATCCACACGATCTTGCGCATTCGGTTTTTATTTTCGTCTGCTGGTCTGAGTTTCTGACGACGTCATAAATGCGTCACGTCTGTGAATGTAGGTGTCTCATATACACCACAATAACGCCCATGAGCAGTATGGTACTCAAAAGCACCTGTAGTATTTATCAGTCAATGGAAATTTAGCGATGACAGCACCGCTAAAGCGATTAAACACAGTTTTCCGAAAATCCTTCACCGAAGAAGAAGCAGTAAATATTCCAGAAACTTAATCTAGAACAACTGCCAACATGAGCCACTTAGAAGTAGGTATCGTCCATGTAGCGAAGCAGCTTAAAGCAAAAAAGGCAAGTCCTGTGGTCCAAATAGCATACCAATAAGGCCAATATGGGTCCTTTCAATGCTGATATAATAGACCCACACTTACCAATCATGTAAAACTGCTCTCTCGACGAAAGATGCATACCAGATGGCTGGGACGTTGCACAGGTCACACCAATACCCCAGAAACGAAATAGAAGTAATCCGCTAAATTACAGACCCATATCGCTGACGTCGATTAGCAGTAGGATTTCGGAACATATACTGCGTTCCAACATTATGATCTACCTCCAAGGTAACAGTCTACTGACACACAGTCAGCAAGCATTCAGAAGATATCGTTCTTGTGAAGCACAACTAGCTACTTTTTCGCACAAAGTAATGAGAGTGCTATCAACCGGAGGTTTCAAACTGATTCTATATTTCTGGATTTCCGGAAGGCTTCTGACACCATTCCTCACAAGAGACTTCTAAGCAGTTTGTATGCCTATGGCGTATTGCTTCCGTTCTGCGAGTGGATCCGTGATTTCCTCTCAGAAAGGTCACGGTACGTACTAATCGACGGAAAACTGTGGAGTACACCAGAAGTGATATCCGCTGTTACCCAAGGAAGTGTTATAGGCCATCTGCTGTTCCTAAGCTACATGAACAACTTAGGTGACAATCTGAGCAGTCCTGTTAAATTGTTAGCAAATGATGTCATTTACCGTCGAGTGAAGCCATGAAAACACCAAAAAACATTGCAAAATGAATTGGGCGTGATATCTGAAGGGTGCGGAAAGTGGCAATCGTCTCTCAGTACGAAAAAATGTGAGGTCATCCACAAGTGTATAAAGAGAAATCCGTTAAATTTCAATTACATCATAAACCACAAAAATTTAAAGGCTTTTAGGTAGACTAAATACCCAGGCATTACAATTACGAATGTCTTAAATTGGAACTTTCGCACAAATAATGTTGTGGGAAGAACAAACAAAAGACTGCGTTTTATTGGCAGAACACTTAGAAGGTGCAGCAGGTCTGCTAAGAAACTGCCTACACTACGCTTGGCCGGCCTGTGTGGCCGTGCGGTTCTAGGCGCTTCAGTCTGGAACCGCGTGACCGCTACGGTCGCTGGTTCGAATCCTGCCTCTGGCATGGATGTGTGTGATGTCCTTAGGTTAGTTAGGTTTAGGTAGTTCTAAGTTCTAGGGGACTGATGACCACAGATGTTAAGTCCCATAGTGCTCAGAGCCATTTTTGAACTACGCTTGTTTGTCCTCTGTTAGAGTTCTGATGTGCTGTTTGGGATCCTTCCTGAATACTGGAGGACATCGAAAAATTAGAAAAAGGGCAGTTATTTCGTATTATCGCGAAATAGGGGAGAAGGTATCACCGATGTGATAAGCGAATTGGGATGGCAATCATTTAAAAAAAGCATTTCTCGTTATGGATAGGTCTTTTCACCAAATTTCAGTCACCAACTCTCTCCTCTGAATGTAAAATATTTTAGTGTCGCCAATCTACCAAGGGAGAAGTTATTATCATAATAATGCAAGTGAAATCAGAGCTCGTACACAAAGATTTAAGTGGTCATTTTTTCCACACGCAGTTAGAGAGAAGGACGGTAGAGAAATAGTCTGAAGATGGTTCGAAGAAACCTCGGCCAAGCACTTAAGTGTGGATTGCCGAGTCGTTACGTAGTTGTAGATGTAGATGAAGATGTAGATGAGACCTCTGCCCTGTAGTGAGTACTTTGACAGTGTGAAAAAAAGACTTCAGAGCACAGCCTGGAAAGAAAACGTCACTCGACTGGTAACAACATGAGTCTAAAAGTGGTTACACCACAGTTGCGTCTGCTGTATATAGGCCTACTTCGAGCAATATGTCAATATGTTCTTCATTCTATCTCAGAACTGGGGTATTTGTTATAAGAACCACACATTAATTTTATTTTGTCGATAAAAAATGTACCTGAACAGTGCAACGATGTCTCACGCAAATCGATGTAACGTCACGTCAACGTTCGTAAAAAATTCAGTGGTCAAAAGCTCCTTAGTATTTATCAGCCATTCGACGCCCCTCTACTGTAGTGAGAAACGAAGCACTATCCTCTTAGAGTATAAAATAATGACGTCAAGAAGGTAAGAAACGAGTTCTACTATTCTTCCAGCAAAATGACATGGGAAACAACCATTTTTCTTTTTGTGCTTGGCGTAGTTGTAACGTGTGAGCGTGGCATGACCCTGTGACGATCTCTCCATGTTGTATCAATGAATAAGTATCCTATGGAACAGTTTCTGTGTGTCGTTGTAATCTGCCAGAGAGTCTTAGCTCCATCATAATGATTTGTATTGAGCATGCAGCGCAACCCGTCCTACAGGTGTTACTGGAATTTTTTTTTCCGTTTGTTGCGGCTCGTCACGAATTCCTCTCCGTGCCGACTTCTTCATCTCACTGTAACACTAGCAACCAACATCGGCCATTATTTGCTGTATGTATTCCAATATTTGTCTTCCTCTACATTTTTAGCCCTCTAAAGCTCCCTCTAGAACCATGGATGTTATTCTCTGATGTCTGTACAGATGTTTTACCATCCTGTCCTTTCTTCTTGCCGGGGTTCCGCATATTCCTTTCCTCTTCGATTCTGCTTGGAACTTCCTCATTCCTTACCTTATCAATTCACCAAATTTTCATCATTCTCTTATAGCACCACATCTCAAGTAATCTTTTCCAGTGGTTCATGCCCTGCAATGATCTGCTCCAGAGTTATATTCTAAGAAATTTCTTAATACGATTGATACCAGTAGATTTGTCTTGGCCAGGGATGGCCTTTTTGCCAGTGATCGCCTGCTTTTTATGTCTTCCTTGCTCCGTCTGTCCTGGCTTATTTTGCTGCCTAGGCAGCAGAATTCCTGAAATTCATCTAATTCGTGGCCATCAATTCTGATGTTAAGTTTCCCCCCTGTTCTCATTTCTGCTACTTCTCATTACTTTCGACCATATTCTGTACTCATTAGACTGTTAATTCTTTTCAGTGCATCCTGTAATTCGTCTTTACTTTCACTCAGCAATGTCATCAGCGAATCTTCACATTGATACACATTCACCTTGAATTTTAATTCCGTTCGTGAATCTTTCTTTTATTTTCGTCATTGCTTCTTCTCCATACGGACCGAACACGCTTTTTAATCCCAGCACTTCGTTCTTCGTCTCTCACTCTTATTGTGCACTCTTGGCTCTTGTACATTTTGCGCTGGCCGCTGTGGCTCTTCAGGTTCTAGGCGCTTCAGTCCGGAACCGCGTCGCTGCTACGGTCGCAGGTTCGAATCCTGCCTCGGGCATGGACGTGTGTGATGTCCTTAGGTTAGGTTTAAGTAGTTCTAAGTCTAGGGGAATGATGACCTCAGATCCATAGTGCTTAGAGCCATTTGTACATTTTGCGTATTACCCGTCTATCCCTACGGCTTACCCCCATTTTTCGCAGAATTTCAAACATCTTGCGTCAATTTGCCGAACGCTTTCTCCAATTCGACAGATCCTATGAACGTGTATTGATTTTCCTTTAGTCTTGCTTCCATTATCGACGGCAACGTCAGGACTGCCTTTCTGGAACCTTTATCTTTCCTCGAGACAAACTGATCGTCATGTAAGCTATCCTCAGTTTTCTTTTCCAGAACGTACAATCAATACATGGCTATTACAAATGATTGAAGCGATTTCATAAATTCACTGTAGCTCCATTCATTGACATGTGGTCACGACACACTACAGATACGTAGAAAAACTCGTAAAGTTTTGTTCGGCTGAAGCCGCACTTCAGGTTTCTGCCGCCAGAGCGCTCGAGAGCGCAGTGAGACAACATGGCGACAGGAGCCGAGAAAGAGTATGTCGTGCTTGAAATGCACTCACATCAGTCAGTCATAACAGTGCAACGACACTTTAGGACGAAGTTCAACAAAGATCCACCAACTGCTAACTCCATTCGGCGATGGTATACGCAGTTTAAAGCTTCTGGATGCCTCTGTAAGGGGAAATCAACGGGTCGGCCTGCTGTAAGCGAAGAAACGATTGAACGCGTGCGGGCAAGTTTTACGCGTAGCCCGCGGAAGACGACGAATAAAGCAAGCAGGGAGCTAAACGTACCACAGCCGACGGTTTGGAAAATCTTACGGAAACGGCTAAAGCAGAAGCCTTACCGTTTACAATTGCTACAAGCCCTGACACCCGATGACAAAGTCAAACGCTTTGAATTTTCGGCGCGGTTGCAACAGCTCATGGAAGAGGATGCGTTCAGTGCGAAACTTGTTTTCAGTGATGAAGCAACATTTTTTCTTAATGGTGAAGTGAACAGACACAATGTGCCAGAACTGCGAGCTCGCATCAACGATGCTTTCGAACTCATTGATGGGGACATGCTGTGCCGAGTGTGGGAGGAACCTGATTATCAGCTTGATGTCTGCCGAATCACTAAAGGGCCACATATCGAACATTTGTGAATGCCTAAAAAAACTTTTTGAGTTTTTGTATGTGTGTGCAAAGCATTGTGAAAATATCTCAAATAATAAAGTTATTGTAGAGCTGTGAAATCGCTTCAATCATTTGTAATAACCCTGTATTTTAGACTTTTTCGGTCGGAGAAGAACCGCACGCATACGGTGCATCTGGAATGTGACCTGTGTTGTAGCAAGCATGTTCGTATACACACGATCGGATCTCCACGTCGATCCACCAACATACGATAGAATCGGCAGTCTATGGAAATTCTAAGTAAGGAGAGAGAGAGAGAGAGAGAGAGAGAGAGAGAGAGAGAGTATCAGATTGTGACAGTTAATACAGTGAAAGTATACTGTATGAGCCCTAACGAGAGAGAGAGAGAGAATCGTTGTAACAAGTTCCAGTAAAAAACTTAATAACCCAGTCCTGCCAAGCAGCAGATCGAGGTCGGGCAACCCCCCCCCTCCCGCTCCCCCCGCGTTACACACAAACGAAGATTCGCCACGAACACTCCCGAGGACACACAGCGTCGAGCGGCTCTGGAATGCTACGGTCAGAAAGAGGTGTTATTCTGGAACTTTAATTGCAGTGACCTACACCACTTCATCTCGCATAACCAGTATAATAATATAATGTCGTGTGACTAGGGCCACCTGTCGGGTAGACCGTTCGCCGGGTGCAAGTCTTTCGATTCGACACCACTTCGGCGACTTGCGCCTCGATGGGGATGAAATGATGATGATCGGGACAACACAACACCCAGTCCCTGAACGGAGAAAGTCTCAGACCCAGCCGGGAATCGAACCCGGGCCCTTACGATTGACATTCAGTCGCGCTGACCACTCAGCTACTGGGGGCGGACCCATAACCAGTAGGACTGTTTAACAACCATTTGCCGTAGATGACTCAAATAATGAAGACTGCACCAGTTACTTGTTTTTTGCTGCTTATCACAGCTCGTTTCGAGAACTTATTCTCATTTTAAAATGCAATTTGTCCATTTGCTTACATGAATATGTTTGGTGATGTTTGCATGTGTGATTTTCTGCCTCTCTAGCGTCTTTTTGAAGTTAAACTGTGGTGTCACCGCTAGACACCACACTTGCTAGGTGGTAACTTAAATCGGCCGCGGTCCTGTAGTACATGTCGGACCCGCGTGTCGCCACTGTGTAATCGCAATCCTAGCGCCACCACATGGCAGGTCACAAGACACGGACTAGACCTCGCCCCAGTTGTACGGACGACATAGCTTGCGACCAGACCTACCAAGTCTTCCTCTCATTTGCCGAGAGACTGATAGAATAGCCTTCAGCTTATTCCATAGCTACTACCTAGCAAGGCGCCATTTGTATCAGTGCTTATAGCTTACTACTATTCAAGAGATGTATTCCAACAAGAGAATAAAGTTAAGTATATTATTCCAGCTACGTACTGTTCTTCTTATTCATTAATAAGTCACATGTTCCAGTACTTCACGCCCGTCTGCGTTAGTTTAGCGTGCACTTTCAGCCACTTCGATCTACAAGGTGTTGGCCCAGCTGCCGACACATCACATGGCGACGAGAGAAAGTGTTTTTTCTGCTTTGGACTGATTTGTTCTTTTTCCCTTTTTGTGCTCTGATTTGCTTGTGTCATGGCTTCGCCACAATCTCCAGATGTACTGTCCGAATTTTTTCGCTTGCAGAATCAGCAGACGCAGGCGTTATTGGAAGCCCTTGGACAGCTCGTCCAGGGTCAACGTGCGCTGCAAACCGATGCGGCAGCCGCCGCTTCATCGCTACCGCAGCCACACAACGCTGTCGCACCGCCATTTAGGCCCTTTGAGGCCGAGTGCGAAACCTGGACTGAGTGGGCCAGCCAGTTCCAGTTTCATCTCGCCGCGTACAGAATACAAGGTAAAGAGCGGCAGCCGTTTTTGCTTTCTTGTGTCGGTGTGTCTACCTACCGTGTGATAGTGAAATTGTTTCCCCGACGCGACGTAGCAACTCTGTCCTACGAAGAAATTTTGTCTGCTTTAGATGCCTATTTCAAAGAAACAGTCAATGTAGTTGCAAAACGGTATACGTTCTTTCGTACAAAACGTACGGCCGGTCAGACTAATAGGGAGTGGGTTGCAACTTTGCAAGGACTTACTAGGGAGTGCGCCTTTGAATGTGAATGTGGCCTCCCATATTCAGATACTATGGTGCGTGATGCAATAGCACAGAACGTTTCTGATGTTCGCATATGGGAACAGATTTTGAAACTCGTAAATCCCTCCCTTCAACAAGTGATAGACATATTGGATAGGCAAGACACACTTTACTTTGCTCAGGACTCATTTGAAACTTCGCCAGCAGTGTGTCACATTAATCGGCCCGCCGGGCCCGCTGCACGGGACGCTAAGCGGCCCTCGCGCCCGTCGCAGCCGCGCTCGCAAACACGTGCGCCGCGTACGCAAGCAACTGCAGTGAAATCATGCCCGCGGTGTGCAACTAGACATTCGCGTGAAAATTGCCCGTCACGCCAAGCTATTTGCTTTTACTGTCAAAAGAAAGGACATGTACAAAGTGTTTGCCAGAAAAAGCTTAGATCAGACAATCGCAATAATTCCAGGCCTTTTGCTTCGCGCCGGAATCGAACCCAGGACAATCAGGCTCGTGGACCTTCGCCCTTGGACATTAATGTAGTTCATTCCCACCCGTCCAGTGACACTTTAGCTAACAGTGACTGTGTTCGTCCCACCCAAAGTGTGTGTCGACGTCGCAGGAAATCCCGTAAAGTCGCAAGTGCTTCTGTACCTGTATCAGTTCAATTTGCACGTGACAGTCGCTCTTGTCGTCAGCAGGACAATAAACTTTTTGTGGACTTAGACTTTGAAGGCAAAGTGATCCCATTCCAGCTCGATACCGGAGCTGCAGTTTCATTGCTCAATCACGAGACGTACAAACAACTGGGCAAACCGCCATTGCGTGCCGCAAATGTTAAGTTAACTAGTTACTCAGGACAGCCGATCCCTGTGTTAGGACAGTGCAGCCTTATTGCAACATACAAGGGACAAACAAAACTTGTATCATTTTACGTTCTTCGTTCTTCTAGTGCAGTGAACTTGTTTGGCTTAGATTTGTTTCAATTGTTTAATTTGTCTATAGTAAATCAGGTCCTATCAGTGAATCAGACTGTGCCTTCCGCCAGTGTTTCTAGTCTTTGTGAAGAATTTGCAGACATTTTTGCACCGGGCCTTGGTTGCGCTAAGAACTATGCTGCACATTTGGAATTGAAAGACAACGCGCAACCGACATTTTTCAGAGCGCGCAATGTTCCCCACGCATTGCGTGATGAGGTCGCCAGAACATTGGCCGATTTAGAATCTCAAGGTGTAATTGAACGAGTGCAGGCTTCTCTCTGGGCCTCGCCCTTAGTAATTTTGCCAAAACCTTCCGGAAAACTGAGGCTTTGTGTGGACTTCAAGGCAACTGTGAATCCACAACTTGTGACTGCTACTTTTCCTTTGCCCCGCCCGGAAGATCTTTTTGACAAACTGTGCCCGGGAAAATATTTTTCCAAATTGGACCTTGCAGATGCGTACTTGCAAATACCTGTGGACGACGAATCCCAGCGCGTCTTGGTGGTAAACACGCATCTTGGCTTGTATCGCTTCAAAAGACTGCCATTCGGGTGTGCATCCGCCCCTGCTTTGTTTCAGCAATATTTACAAACTGTGTGTGCGTCGGTCCCTACTGCTGCGAACTATCTGGACGATATTGTAATCTCCGGGAAGACAGAAGCAGAACATTTGCAAAATCTCCGAACATTATTTCAGGTCTTGCGTCAGAATGGTCTTCGCTTGAGGAAGGACAAATGTGTTTTTTTTGCTCGGGACTTACCCTACCTGGGGCATGTCTTAAATGCCCAAGGTATACATCCGAGTCCAGAGCACCTCCGTGCCATACAGGACTTACCTGCTCCGCAGAATTTGAAACAGCTACAGAGTGTGTTGGGTAAAATAAATTATTATCATAAATTTTTGCGCAATGCTTCTTCCATTTCAGCTCCGCTTCATCGCTTACGCCGTAAAGGTGTTCCGTTCGTCTGGACGACGGAATGCGAACGCGCCTTTCGCCAGTTGAAATCGGCGTTACTTTCAAATACTTGCCTTACGCCATTCGATCCCCGAAAACCCCTTTTGTTGATGGTTGATGCATCGGATTTCGGGATCGGTGCTGTGCTTGCGCACAAAGATGGCTCGCATGATCGCCCTATTGCCTTTGCGTCGAAATTGCTCTCATCTGCGCAAAGAAATTATTCACAAATAGAGAAAGAAGCTTTAGCTCTCGTGTTTGGTGTTACCAAGTTCCATGACTTCTTGTATGGTCGTCACTTTACCATCATCACAGACCACAAACCGTTGACATCGCTTTTTCATCCGAACAAGCCTGTACCTCCGCGTACAGCGCAGAAATTCATTCGCTGGTCTCTTTTCCTCTCGCAGTACCGCTACGATATCTTGTATCGGTCCACTGCTAAGCACGGAAACGCTGATGCGTTGTCCCGTTTGCCTGTTGCTGAGGATAAAGCATTCGATTCTTCCGAACTTGCTTGCATGTTCATTGATTCGGAAGCCGATGACGTGGTCGCATCGTTTCCGATTGATTTTCGTCGTGTAGCTACAGCCACAGCTGCTGACCCTGTCCTTGCTACTGTTTTGCGTTTTGTTGCTACGCAATGGCCCTTGTCAAAGTCACGGATCGCGGATCCTTTGGTTCGCCGTTTTTTTGCTCACAGGGGGAGACTTTTTGTACGACGTGGTGTTTTGTTGTTGCGTTCTGATAATGATCAATCCCGAGTCGTGGTCCCACGTTCGTTGCAGTCCTCTGTCTTAAAGCTTCTTCACCAAGGACATTGGGGTATAGTGCGTACGAAACAACTTGCTCGTCGGCACTGTACTTGGTTCGGAATCGATGCTGCGATTACGAATATGTGCTCGTCTTGCGTGGCGTGTGCCGAACACCAATCCGCACCGCCGCGTAAATTCTTTGCATGGCCGAACGCCACTTCCCCTTGGCAACGCTTGCACATCGATTTTGCTGGTCCATTCTCGAATGCTCGATGGTTGGTTGTGGTCGATGCTTTCAGTAATTTTCCTTTTGTTGTCCGGATGTCTTCCACGACGTCTTCTGCCACAATCCAAGCCTTGTCTGCTATCTTTTGCATTGAAGGTCTTCCGCAGACTCTTGTTTCCGACAATGGCCCACAATTCATGTCCGCAGAATTTCAGTCATTCTGCAAGGCCAATGGTATTCAACATCTGACGTCCGCGCCGTTTTCGCCTCAGTCAAACGGTGCCGCTGAACGATTGGTCCGGACTTTAAAGTCCCAGATGTTGAAATTGAAAGAGTCGCATTCTCGGGAGGACGCTTTGTTGCTCTTTTTGTCTTCGTATCGCTCTCAGCCCCGCGATGGTCGCTCGCCGGCTGAATTGCTCCATGGTCGATCTCATCGCACCCTGATGTCTTTGCTACATCCGCCGCATCAGGTTCCTGTGCAGCGGCAGGCTCCTGCTTTTGCTCTTGGCGACGTTGTCTATTATCGCAATTATCGCGGTTCACGGCGTTGGCTCGCAGGGCGCATTCTTCGCTGCCTCGGCCGCGCGATGTATTTGGTTTTGGGGGCCTCTGGTGAGGTGCGTCGGCATCTCAATCAGCTGCGCCTCTGTCGTCGCCTGGGTTCTGCCGCTCCCCGTCTGCTTTCAGCGACGGAGCCGTCAGGTCAGCGCCTTGGGGACCCATCTACTGGCTCGCCTCATCCCCAGGTGTTGCCGACGCTGCCTTCCATTTTGCCCCATGGCGTCGCGCCGCCGCCGCAGCCGCCGCCGGCGCCGCCCGCAGTGGACGCGTCGCTGCAACCGCCTGGCGCCTCCCTGGGTCACGCGCCGCCGCTCGCTTCCCGTGACCAGCCGTCCTCCGCCATGGACCTCTTGCCCGCTCCGGACCAGATGTCGTCTTCGCCCGTCGGGTGCTCCGACCACATGGAGGTCGACCCTTCTGTCTCATTATGTGCGCATACACCTCATGTTGACGTGCACCCTGGACTAGGTTTGCAGGCGTTTCCTAGCTCCCCTCGGACCGAATGGCCGGGTGCGGGTGGCACAGCCTCGCCTGTTGTTAGGCTCCCCACCTCATCACATACGTCAACATGGGGTCCTCCCCACGGTGGGCGGAAGCCTTATCTCACGACCGTTCGCCGATTTGCGGGGGAGGAATGTGGTGTCACCGCTAGACACCACACTTGCTAGGTGGTAACTTAAATCGGCCGCGGTCCTGTAGTACATGTCGGACCCGCGTGTCGCCACTGTGTAATCGCAATCCTAGCGCCACCACATGGCAGGTCACAAGACACGGACTAGACCTCGCCCCAGTTGTACGGACGACATAGCTTGCGACCAGACCTACCAAGTCTTCCTCTCATTTGCCGAGAGACTGATAGAATAGCCTTCAGCTTATTCCATAGCTACTACCTAGCAAGTCGCCATTTGTATCAGTGCTTATAGCTTACTACTATTCAAGAGATGTATTCCAACAAGAGAATAAAGTTAAGTATATTATTCCAGCTACGTACTGTTCTTCTTATTCATTAATAAGTCACATGTTCCAGTACTTCACGCCCGTCTGCGTTAGTTTAGCGTGCACTTTCAGCCACTTCGATCTACAAGGTGTTGGCCCAGCTGCCGACACATCATAAACTGCAATCGGAAATCGGAGGAAAAGAATTTTTCAGAGTTTTAGGCGTTATTGCTATAGATGTTACTTTAGTTTGTTTGCTTACAGGTATTATGCCTCCATCATTATATATGATACCACACACACGTAAATTATCACTAGATATTACCACACTAAGGCTTCACAAAGAGTTTCTACACGGTCACCATTGTCAAAGCGTTTTGGGCTACATTATGTACGAGGGTAGAGTCAAATGAAAACGTTAAATTTGTAATAACAAATCGGTATTTCGCGCCGTTATTCTTTAAGTTGGTATGCGTGCTGCAAACAGCGTGCAGAATGGCCTGTAGGTGGCAGCATAGTGCAGATGCACACATACCGTCGCAGTATCAGTATAAAGATGGCCACCCCACCTGCGACTTGCACCAGGGAAGAACAGCATCCTGTTATTCGGTTTTTGCGTAGTGAAGGTGTGAAACCTATTGAAATTCATCGACGAATGAAGGTTCAGTACAGTGATGCATGTTTGTCACAGCGGAAAGTCTACGAATGGAGTAGGAAGTTCGCAAATGGTTTGACTTCAGTGGAAGATGCTCCTCGTCCAGGTGAGGCACAACGAGTTGTGACTCCACAGAACATTGCAGCAGTTGAAGCCATAGTGAAGGAAAACCGCCGAGTGACACTGAATGACATTCCAGCATGTTTACAAATCAGTCAAATGGTTCAAATGGCTCTGAGCAGTATGGGACTTAACATCTGAGGTCATCAGTCCCGCTTGTAAACTATAGCGGGTTCAGTTAGCCGGTGTGGAGACACTGTGCACTTTTTTTTTGCTTTCTGCAGACGAGGCTTTCAGCGGCAAAAAACTGTTTTACACAGATCGCCATATTGCCACGACAATTAAACCTTACAAAGTGCCCTACATATCGTCAAATATGACCCTTACTCAATTACACTGCTCTCCCAATGAGGACAGGAGCTTGAATATTTGAGTGTGAAACCGATCTCCTACCCAGCAATATATCACCATGTACCGTGCCGATGTAGTAAATACACAATTTGTATCCTGTGCCATAGAAAATCACCCCTTTTACATAATTTGTAAATTTACACTGTTAAGACAGACAGCATAAGTACATGCACCATAGGTATACTCGAAGCACTAGTTATGTTCCGCGAGGTCGGACAGTCATCCACTCCCAATGCATGACCAAAGCGCCTTCAGTGGATCAAAGTCACTCTCAGAACTGTCGTGCAAAGACTGACTCGTTTACCCCTCGGCACAAACGTGTTACTTTTTCTGGCTAGGACCTGATTGCTTGCTCGCTTTTCTACACACATCTCCAGACCATGGGATTACAGGAACATATTTAAATACCATCTTTCGCTGGAATATCATACCATTTTCGCAGAACTTATCGATATCAAGCACATAACAACATCACTCTCAAATCAGTATCGCTCACGTGACATAATTCTGAAGACATAGACTGTAAATTAGTTCTCCAGAACCCCGAAACTTTAGCTAGGTGTAGCGTGCTGTAAACCATAGAGTAACTAGAAACTTATCCCGTCTGTGAAGACCTTTACGTGAAAGACCTCAAAAAAGAAAAATAAACTGATATTTCCACTCACTAATTCTGATGTCGGTGATGTAACAGATTCCAAATCATGCTTATGATTTACGAACTCAACAAAGGTGTTTCTCATGTCTAGAGAACCAGCAAACATGTCATCCACCTGTTAAATGCACATAGACAGAATCATCCTACGAAACTGGTCACACATATATTTGGTCGCTATACTTACAATTAACTGTTACAATTGCTGTTTCAGTTGAATGACATTCGACAATGAGCAAAGTATTGGAAATACATCCTGCTGAACACTATGGAAGTAGAAATATCTCTACCATTCTTATCACTTGACATACTCTTCCCTTTGCTGTCACAGTATTCCACAATCATTTCCTTTGTACAGGTCAGAACACAAACACATACTTTATAAGCCTGATGCTCATGGCAAACCTATCACACTGCCCCTACTACTAAGTATGATACTTCGCCCATAACTGATTACCGGCAATACGAGAATACTGACTGAAAATCAGCGATGGGGGACCATGTCTCCTAAGATTTCTTGAGAGTGGTACCACTGTATCTTAGAAAGAGAGGCATAATCGTCTCACTAACCGCCAGATGTTAAAAAACACGACCATATTACCATCACAAACGGTCTTGGGTCTACAGGTGAATACAAGTATCCATGTGAAGAGCTGTACTGGTTTTATAAATTACGTATGGCATTACCTCTGAATGAATCGATTTTTCCAGAGAAATATCGTGACACTGAATATAGACGATGAAAGCCGAAGAGTATAGTATCAGACCAACAGTGCAGTTGCATGTCGCCGACGGTGCAACATCGTAATAAAATTAACCAATTTTATTTGCAACTCCCTCACGCCGCTGCCAGTATTTCTAACGCATTCTGTCTCAACGCCATGTCAGAGGTTCTGTGATACATTCACTGAGTTATAGGCGATGATTGATCGAGAAGGATCACAAACAGTAGTAGATTTTGTGATGATTGAGGTCGTAAGAAATCTACATTAACGTTTCAGATCTCTAGTGCTACGCTTTCGGTGGAAATGATTATGATTTGGAATCAAGTCTTTCCATTCAACCACATACCTGCATTGGATACTATGGCGAAGTCCTTTAAAGATTATAGCCACAAGTTAATCATATTTCTGGCACTCCTATACCTCTTAATGAGCCACATTTCTCAGACCTATCTGCTACAGTAAAATTCCAACATGGTTTTAGGTAGCCCCTATGCATCTTGCAATTACCCCTCAGACTCTGTGCTACCATCCCTGCAGCTTTGAGCATGTGATTGTTCCAATGTAAGTCAGTAGAAGTCAGAGAAAGCTATATGTACCACCTTCTGCAACCTGTGTAGAAAAAGGTGAAGCTGAGTTACTGTGACAGTACTGTGTTTTGACCATTCGACGGAAATGAAACCTGCTCCTGCAACACCAGGTAGTATAAAAGACAGTACGGGAACTGGGGGAAGGACATGGATTTTGCTACTGCATTGTGGTGCTTCTCCAAACTACAAGCAGATACTACAGATCCACATTCCTCAGGGCCCTTTCACGTCTATCACCCCAACATTCTGTCATCATTATTCTGTTCCATCCACCAGAGAAAAATTACGAACTATAAAAGCTTCACTAACTTCATCCGATAGAGATCTCGATAAGATTTTTACCGCATCTCTCTCCTCACATACATTGAAAACAAATACTGCATGCATTGTGGCTTCAAGCACGAGTGACGATGCTATTAAATATACCAGTTTAAAGTTTCACCTATACTGTAGGAGAATGACAATATCCCACAGATTATACACTTAAGTCGCAAGAGACACTTTTTGTGACCCTATGTCAATATTTGAAACATTGTTTTTTCTGCTGTAAAACGCTTCATACACTGCCATACATTTTGTTTTTCCGCCATGACTTCGAGGTCTGTGTCAGGTTCTAAACTGACATTAACACGTTCTGATCCATTGCCTATTGCAGAAAACTAGACGTCACACTGTGTAAATCACGCTGTTACTGCACCTACCATATCACGCCACACACACTGGATGATTTTAAATGTATACATGGGGCTTGCGGTGCCTCACAAGCACCTATCGCTAACTTAGTTATGAAGCTGAAGTCTTGATTTGATTTTACAGCCAAGATACGACAGGGGATGGAGTACATCACATAAATCATAGTTCGTTTAGAGGAATGTGTCACGTTTCATCACACATGAGATGAAAGTCCTCTGATCACCGACAGGTTTACTGTTAACGATCGTTACTAGACAGTACTATAAATCACATTCAGAACACGTGGCTGTATACGAGTCGAACGCAGGCTATGTCACGCTACTGATGCATCCTGACAGGGCAGTGGAAAAATTGGCCAACAGCAACTTCTCCCTCTCTAGAATGCATCATCAGTCTACCACTAAATCGTACCTCGTTACAGTTCCATCGCAATCGATCGCCCTGTCCACTCTCTGTCGTCTTTTAACGCAGATGCATGTAAGTTTAGAGGTGGGTGGTTCTCTGTCTTCCTGAAAACCATCAAATACCGTAGTCAACTCGCGTGTACCACTGGTACCTCAATGGACATACAGTATAATGCTGCCTCGATGGAAAAAAATTGACTGCTTCGCTGATCCCCCTTCGCTTCCGTGTCGATGTTTCCTCGGATTCCTCTTGGTGCCGCATACTTGTTCCCATGTACAAATTGCGGTGCGCCTACCAGAAGATCACAAATACTGCCTCAATTTCCCCGCATTTCAGTGTGTATTCAATCAATTAATACCTATCAACCATCATTTTTCGCAATTCTACCGATTTTAGGGAAGCAGTGGTTGGGAAAGGAGTGAGACAGGGTTGTAGCCTCTCCCCGATGTTATTCAGTCTGTATATTGAGCAAGCAGTAAAGGAAACAAAAGAAAAATTCGGAGTAGGTATTAAAATTCATGGAGAAGAAGTAAAAACTTTGAGGTTCGCCGATGACATTGTAATTCTGTCAGAGACAGCAAAGGACTTGGAAGAGCAGTTGAACGGAATGGACAGTGTCTTGAAAGGAGGATATAAGATGAACATCAACAAAAGCAAAACGAGGATAATGGAATGTAGTCAAATTAAATCGGGTGATGCTGAGGGAATTAGATTAGGAAATGAGACAGTTAAAGTAGTAAAGGAGTTTTTCTATTTAGGGAGTAAAATAACTGATGATGGTCGAAGTAGAGAGGATATAAAATGTAGACTGGCAATGGCAAGGAAATCGTTTCTGAAGAAGAGAAATTTGTTAACATCGAGTATAGATTTACGTGTCAGGAAGTCGTTTCTGAAAGTATTTGTATGGAGTGTAGCCACGTATGGAAGTGAAACATGGACGATAACTAGTTTGGACAAGAAGAGAATAGAAGCTTTCGAAATGTGGTGCTACAGAAGAATGCTGAAGATAAGGTGGGTAGATCACGTAACTAATGAGGAGGTATTGAATAGGATTGGGGAGAAGAGAAGTTTGTGGCACAACTTGACTAGAAGAAGGGATCGGTTGGTAGGACATGTTTTGAGGCGTCAAGGGATCACCAATTTAGCATTGGAGGGCAGCGTGGAGGGTAAAAATCGTAGGGGGAGACCAAGAGATGAATACACAAAGCACATTCAGAAGGATGTAGGTTGCAGTAGGTACTGGGAGATGAAGAAGCTTGCACAGGATAGAGTAGCATGGAGAGCTGCATCAAACCAGTCTCAGGACTGAAGACCACAACAGCAACAACAACAACCGATTTTATGTCATTCCATCCATGTGATCGTTACATAACCTCTCGTTCTGTGTTCTAAAATTGCTTGCTTGTAGTTTGGAGAAGCACCACAATGCAGTAGCAAAATCCACGTCCTTCACCCAGTTTCCGTACTGTCTTTTGTACTAAATCATGATGCAGGAGTAAGCTTCATTCCCGTCGAATAGTCAAAACACAGTTCTGTTGCAGTGACTCAGCTTTGCCTGTATCTACACGGGTTGCATAAGGTGGTAGATACAGCTTTCTCCGACTTCTACTCAGGTCTGACTTACATTGGAACAATGACATGCTCAAAGCTGCAGGGATGGTAGCACAGAGTCTGAGGGGTAGTTGCAAGATGCATAGGGGCTACCTAAAACCATGTTGGAATTTTACTATAGCAGATAGGTTCGAGAAAGGTGCCTCGTTTGGATATATGAGAGTGCCAGAAATATGATTCACTTGTGGCTGTAAAGGACTTCGCCATAGAATCCAATGCAGGTGTGTGGATGAATGGAAAGATTTGATTCCAAATCATAGACATCATTTCCATCGAAAGCGTAGCACTAGAGATCTGAAAAGCTAATTTACATTTCTTACGACCTCAATCATCACACCATCTACTACTGTTTGTGATCCTTCTCAATCAATCATCGCCTGTAACACAGTGAATATATCGCAGAACCTCTGACATGGCGATGAGGCAGAATGCTTTACAAATACTGGAGAAATATCTAGTGGCAGCGGCGTGAGGGAGTGGCAGATACCGGTTTCATACCATGCTCCTTAGCCGAATCACTTTCAAAATTGGTTAATTTTATTATGATGTTGCACGGTCGGCGACCTGTAACCGCACTGTTCAGTGTCATGGTATTTATCTGGAAAAATCAGTTCATTCAGAGATAATGACATATGCAGACTTATCAAGAAAGTACAGCTTTTAACGTGGATACTTGTATGCACCTATAGACCCAAGACCGTTTGTGATGGTAATATGGTCGTGTTTTTTTAACATCTGGCGGTTTGTGAGACGATTACGCCACTCTTTCTAAGATACAGTGGTACCACTCGTAAGAAAACTTAGGAGACATGGTCCCCCAACACAGGTTTTCGATCAGTATTATCTCGTATTGCCAGTAATCAGTTATGGGCGAAGTATTATACTTAGTGGTAGGCGGAGCGTGATAGGTTCGCCATGATTATCAGGCTTATAAAGTATGTGTTTGTGTTCCGACCTGTGCAAAGGAAATGTTTGTGGAATACTGTGATAGCAAAGGGAAGAGTATGTCATGTGATAATAATGATAGAGATATTTGTGGTGTCACCGCCAGACACCACACTTGCTAGGTGGTAGCCTTTAAATCGGCCGCGGTCCGTTAGTATACGTCGGACCCGCGTGTCGCCACTGTCAGTGATTGCAGACCGAGCGCCGCCACACGGCAGGTCTAGAGAGACGTCCTAGCACTCGGCCCAGTTGCACAGCCGACTTTGCTAGCGATGGTTCACTGACAAATTACGTTCTCATTTGCCGAGACGATAGTTAGCATAGCCTTCAGCTACGTCATTTGCTACGACTTAGCAAGGCGCCATTATCAATTGCTATTTATCTTGTGATGCATGTACCGTCAGACCGATGTTTACCAATTATGGATTAAAGTTAAGTATTCCAGAAGCTACGTACCTTTTTTGCTAGTCTCAATTCCTTGTCATTTTCCAGACCTCACGCCAGCCTGCGTGAGCTTAAACGCGTACCTATCGGCTTCCCGTCATAGTGGATTGGCTGTCTTGCCAGTCCACAAAAATATTTCTATTTCCAGAGCCGTCAGCAGGATGTATTTCCGATATTACGCCCATTGTCGAATGTCATTCAACTGAAACCGCATTCATAACATTTAATTATAAGTATAGCGATCAAATATATATGTGACCGATTTCACAGGATGATTCTGTCTATGTGCATTTAGCAGGTGGAAGACACGTTTGCTGATTTTCTAGATATGAGAAACACCTTAGTTGACTTTGTAAATCATAAGCATGATTTGGAATCTGTTACACCACTGACGTTGGTATTAGCGAGTGGAAATATCAGTTTACTCTATTTTTCTTTTTTCGAGTTCTTTCGCGTAAATGTTTTCGCAAACGGGATAAGTTTCTAGTTACTCTATGGTTTACAGCAGGCTACACCTAGCTAAAGTTTCGGATTCCTAGAGAACTAATTTCCAGTCTATATCTTCAGAATTATGTTGCGTGAGCTATACTGCTTTGCTAGCGATATTGGTATGTGCTTGATGTCGAGAAGTACCGTGAAAATGGTAAGATATTCCGGCGAACGATGCGAAATTAGATATGTTCTTGTAATCCCAGGGTCTGGAGATGTCTGTAGAAAAGCGAGCAGAAATCAGGACCACAACAGAAAAAGTAACGCGTTTGTGCCGAGGGGGAAACGAGCCAGTGTTTGCACGACAGTTCTGAGAGTGACTTTGATCCACTGAAGGCGCTTTGGTCACGTGTTGGGAGTGGATGACCACCTGAGCTCGTGGGACATATCTAGTGCTGCGAGTATACCTATGGTATATATACTTATGCTGTCTGTCTTCACGGTATATATGTACAAACGATGTAAAAGGGATGATTTTCTATGGTGCAGGATACGAATTGTATGTTCACTACATCGACACGCTATGTGGTGATATATTGCCGGGTTGGAGATCGGTAGCACACTCTAATATTCAAGCCCCTGTCCTCATTGGGAGAGCAGTGTAATTGAGTAAGAGTCTTTCCATGTTTGACGATATATAGGGCATTTTGCGAGGTTTAATTGTTGGTGCAATATGGCGATCTGTGTAAAATAGTTTTTAGCCTGCCTCATCTGCAGAAAGAAAGAAAAAAGTGGACAGTGCCTCCACACCGGTAAACTGGACCTGCTATAGTGTACAAACATAACGGACAATATGGCTATAACAATACATCCCCTCATCGGCACCCCCTAAGCGTACCCTCTCACTTCCCTTGTTGTTCTATCGATAGTGATGTTGATTACTGTACACCAACCTGCGTCAGTGATGTCTTTCCAAGCATTATGTTCACGGGTGTAGTATGCATTATGACACACTGTTGCAGACTCCTGTCCTTCATAACACCTGTTTGAGAGAATCTTCGCAGGATGCAGCACCTTCCAGAAGCGGTGATTCCAAACGTTTTCAGATAATTTCCAAGGACTGAGGGGAATCGAGACATATAGCCAGTGTGAGTGTAGGCATACTATAATTTTTTTGGGACTGTACAGATATAAAAGATAACTGCACTGTTTGTGTAAAATGTATATATATTGCAGTGTAATGTTACTGTGGCTTATGTTGTGGCATGACCAGAGAAAATGAGTGTGTGTGCTATTGTGAGGGACGTGTAGATTCAGCACATCGATAACCACGAGGTTGTGAGAGAGATTTTTACGTGGAGAATTATGTGTGCTATTAGATACTGAGATTCGTTCCAGAACGACAGCCGTCAAGAGGAGACATTACCTGCACATCCATTGGATGTCAGACTGCAGCAGCAATTGTAATATTTAATTGTAGTTACATTGGTAAATGTGTTCCTGGCTCCCAGTATGCTTCTGAGTCTTGTATGTATTTGATGATCTGTAGACAACTTTTGCGGGATTTATCAAAGCAATTGAGCGATCTGTGCATAATAATTTTGCCGCTGAACGTCTCATCTACAGAAAACAAAGCTCCGACACCGGCAGCAGCAGAAGTTTGATGTGTAAATTCAGTATCGAACAGGCTGTTCCGTTTGGAACAATGCACCCAGTGCTATTCTGGGAAGCACTGGAACATGTCTCTCGGCGCTGGACCTGCACCGCGGCTTTGCTTTATCGCACCAGCAACGGTGCCTAGGTGAACACGTTGAGCCGTGCACGGTTCGTGTTCATGCCATTTATTGTTTCTCATCTTTTATTACAGCACCACCTCCTCGTTTTCTTATTCTATTTACTGGCGTCTGTTGTTACGGCAGAATATTTAAAAGCTATGGCCGTGTACATTGATGAGAAATTCAGTTGGAAGAAATACATTAACGATCTGCTGAAACGGTTAGGTTCAGCTTGTCATGGTATTAGGGTTATTGCAAATTTTGGTGATAAACATATCATTACATTGGCCTACGATGCCTGTGTCCATTCATTGCTTTCATATGGCATCATATTTTGGGGTAATTCAATATTAAGAGATAAAGTCTTCACTGCACAAAAGTGTGTAATGAAAATAATAGCTGGAGCCCACCCAAGATCACCTTGCAGACATTTATTTAAGGAACTCTGTATAGTCATAGTACTTTCGCAATACATATATTCACTCACAAAATTTGTTATTAATCATAGATTCCAATTCTAAAATAATAACGAAGTGCACAGCTACAACACTAGAAGAAAGGACGATCTTCACTAATCTGGGTTAAATCTGTCTTTGGTACGGAAAGGAGTAAATTATGCAGCCACAAAAATCGTTGGTTATTTGCCAAATAGCATTAAAAGTTTGACAGATAGCCAACCAACATTTAAAAACAAATTAAAATAATTTCGGAATGACAGCTCTTTCCACTTAATACGTGAATTTTTAAACATGAAGTAGTAACTGAAAAGCCGGCCGCGGTGGCCGTGCGGTTCTGGCGCTGCAGTCCGCAACCGCAGGACTGCTACGGTCGCATGTTCGAATCCTGCCTCGGGCATGGGTGTGTGTGATGTCCTTAGGTTAGTTAGGTTTAAGTAGTTCTAAGTTCTAGGGGACTTATGACCTAAGATGTTGAGTCCCATAGTGCTCAGAGCCATTTGAACCATTTTGAAGTAACTGAAAAAAAAATTATATTGTGTGATGAAAATATGTTAAACCGACACATTCTACATTATTGTGAAATGTATTCATGATCTATGGAGCAAGTGTTAATGTAATGTAATGTAATGATTCCGCAATACATTGTCATTATCACGAGATCGAGAAGAAAAAAATTGCAGAACGACCTCAGGAGTACATATACAAAAAAATTTAATAGGTAACAGCGTAAGTCTGCTCGACACACATTGACTCCTTTGCATACCAGGAAGCCATAAACTGTTCGATATCTTTGCAAGCAGACGTAGTTACAAATAATAGCTTCTACTGCGATTGCAGTAATAGAATTAGTTTACATAACAGCGCCAACGACAGGTTCTGTTACTTACGTAAGTATTAAAAGGATACAAGCTGAATTTGTGGTAAGTAGAGGCAATTTTTTGCTACTGTCAGACTGTCCTGAGAAACGCAATCACAGAATTATGCCTAGCCGGTGATTGTGAGCTGCCTAATTCCCAGCTTGTCACGACTTGTCGAGAAGGTGAAATACGAAAATACACTCCTGGAAATGGAAAAAAGAACACATTGACACCGGTGTGTCAGACCCACCATACTTCCTCCGGACACTGCGAGAGGGCTGTACAAGCAATGATCACACGCACGGCACAGCGGACACACCAGGAACCGCGGTGTTGGCCGTCGAATGGCGCTAGCTGCGCAGCATTTGTGCACCGCCGCCGTCAGTGTCAGCCAGTTTGCCGTGGCATACGGAGCTCCATCGCAGTCTTTAACACTGGTAGCATGCCGCGACAGCGTGGACGTGAACCGTATGTGCAGTTGACGGACTTTGAGCGAGGGCGTATAGTGGCCATGCGGGAGGCCGGGTGGACGTACCGCCGAATTGCTCAACACGTGGGGCGTGAGGTCTCCACAGTACATCGATGTTGTCGCCAGTGGTCGGCGGAAGGTGCACGTGCCCGTCGACCTGGGACCGTACCGCAGCGACGCACGGATGCACGCCAAGACCGTAGGATCCTACGCAGTGCCGTAGGGGACCGCACCGCCACTTCCCAGCAAATTAGGGACACTGTTGCTCCTGGGGTATCGGCGAGGACCATTCGCAACCGTCTCCATGAAGCTGGGCTACGGTCCCGCACACCGTTAGGCCGTCTTCCGCTCACGCCCCAACATCGTGCAGCCCGCCTCCAGTGGTGTCGCGACAGGCGTGAATGGAGGGACGAATGGAGACGTGTCGTCTTCAGCGATGAGAGTCGCTTCTGCCTTGGTGCCAATGATGGTCGTATGCGTGTTTGGCGCCGTGCAGGTGAGCGCCACAATCAGGACTGCATACGACCGAGGCACACAGGGCCAACACCCGGCATCATGGTGTGGGGAGCGATCTCCTACACTGGCCGTACACCACTGGTGATCGTCGAGGGGACACTGAATAGTGCACGGTACATCCAAACCGTCATCGAACCCGTCGTTCTACCATTCCTAGACCGGCAAGGGAACTTGCTGTTCCAACAGGACAATGCACGTCCGCATGTATCCCGTGCCACCCAACGTGCTCTAGAAGGTGTAAGTCAACTACCCTGGCCAGCAAGATCTCCGGATCTGTCCCCCATTGAGCATGTTTGGGACTGGATGAAGCGTCGTCTCACGCGGTCTGCACGTCCAGCACGAACGCTGGTCCAACTGAGGCGCCAGGTGGAAATGGCATGGCAAGCCGTTCCACAGGACTACATCCAGCATCTCTACGATCGTCTCCATGGGAGAATAGCAGCCTGCATTGCTGCGAAAGGTGGATATACACTGTACTAGTGCCGACATTGTGCATGCTCTGTTGCCTGTGTCTATGTGCCTGTGGTTCTGTCAGTGTGATCATGTGATGTATCTGACCCCAGGAATGTGTCAATAAAGTTTCCCCTTCCTGGGACAATGAATTCACGGTGTTCTTATTTCAATTTCCAGGAGTGTATGTACGTGGAAAAGGCGGCACTGCCGGAATGACATTGCTTGTGGGTAGCGTTCGTAAATTTCACATGTTTCACCTGTTTCGACACAGCACTCCTTTGTCGTAATTGTCGACCCGATCGTAGATTATAAATCTGTATATAGACAGGACACAATTAATAATATATTGTTTGGCGAGATGGCAGCAGTAGACAAATTGCAGAGGTTGTGAAACCTCTGGACAGCAACTGTTCTGTAAGGTATTTTTTAGTTGACACCACATGGAAACACACTGTAAAACGCCGTTTATTAGCATTTAAAACACTTATGGGTTCTAGCACAGAGGCAAACACATGCCGGTGGATAACTTCGTTCACACTGATGCTCGTGACTTGACATGTAAATATGCCATATGTTTGTGGTCTGCAATTGAAGGTCATTCACTTTTGCCATCTCCAGGCGAACATTATGCTCCGTCTAGAAAAGCAAACTGTCTATACCGTAAATTATCTCAGCATGTGCTTACTACGATGTAAGCTGTCATACTGCAATTTTGTAAAGGGATTCATCTACATGACTGTCCAAAGAGCTTTAACATAGTGCTTCTGTGTCTCATTTGTTGTAGTCAGTGTAGTTTTTTTTAAAACTGTATGCGGACAAACACCTACGTAGCGTGCCGAGCACGATGTGCTGTGTGAATATGCTCATAGCCTGTTCAAAATTACTTAAGGGCTGACTGTTTGGCATGAACCTGTGACGGTGTGGGGCAAAGTTGCAACGGCCCACGCGTAATCTAACATTTCATTCATCTCGCTCAAACTCACGAACTACTCACTTTGAAAACATGGAAATGCATCATTGTGTTCTGGAAGAGCTGCACTATGGTTTTACTTTAGTTTTATCTGCGGCAACAAATTATGTCCGGATAGTTTGCGAAAACGCTGCTACTGAATCTTCGACACGTGGGAAACTTTTCTGTTATTGAAGGTAGGTGAACTCATTTAGGAAATACAATCTCAGTAACACATGATATTTTAATCAGCTCCATACAGGAACTCTGTGCGAGTTTTTTTAACATGAAATAATTTCAATTAAATACAATGCGAAATGGTCCACACGCGCGCCAAGTACTAAGAGGTTGCCCATGCCATTTTGTTACGAGAAAGAGGTCGCTAGATTACACATTAATTATTATTAATTTTTCTGACCCGCCTGCTTGTTTCTAACATAATACAAAAAAGATTTTATGTTTGTTTATCATAGTGGGAAGTACGTAAGGCTATTAATATCTGGCAAATAAACCACGCGAGATTTGGTAAGGCTATTACCATCTGGCAAATAAACACAAGAGCGTATGAAGATAATAGTAGGTGTGTAAATATGGACATCTTCGAGAGAATGGGCCAGTCACTCCACAGCGTTGACCAGCAACATACTCGTATGCCAGACAGCCTCTACGAAGTAGGAATGAATGGCAAATATAGTGGTAAAAGCCGCAACTAACACACGGTTTTCGTCTCTGAGGAATGTTAATATGAAGTAATTTTTCATCCTCACCGACATAAGTTATCTTCGATGCTATTAGATCTCACAAAAAATCGAAAGCATCTGATATGATCAAAAGTATCCGGACAACTCAATGAAAATGACTTACAAGTTCGTGGCGCCCTCCATCGGTAATGCTGGAATTCAATATGGTGTTGGCCCACCCTTAGCCTTGATGGCAGCTTCCACTCTCGCAGGCATACGTTCAATCAGGTGCTGGAAGGTTTCTTGGGGAACAGCAACCCATTCTTGACGGAGTGCTGCAGTGAGGAAAGGTATCGAAATCGGTCGGTGAGGCCTGGCACGAAGTCGGCGTTGGAAAATATCCCAATGGTGCTCTGTAGGATTCAGGTCAGGACTCTGTGCAGGCCAGTCGATTACAGCGATGTTACTGTCGTATAACAACTCCGCCACAGGCCGTGCTCGATCGTGTTGAAAGATGCAATCGCCACCCCTAATTGCTCTTCAACAATCGAAAGCAAGAAGGTGCTTCAAACATCACTGTAGGCCTATGCTGTGATAGTGCCACGCAAAACAACAAGAGGTGCAAGCTCCCTCCATGAGACACACGACCACACCATAACACCAACGCCTCCGAATTTTACTGTTGGCACTAAACACGCTGGCAGATGACGTTCACCGGGCATTCGCCACACCCACACCCAGTCATCGGATAGCCACATTGTGTACCGTGATTCGTCACTGCACACAACGTTTTTCTACAATTCAATCATCCAATGTTTACGCTCCTTACACCAAGCGAGGCGTCGTTTAGCATTTACCGGCGTGATGTGTTGCTTATGAGCTGCCACTCGACCATGAAATCCAAGTTTTCTCACCTGTCGTAGTAACTTGCAGTGCATCCTGATGCAGTTTGGAACTCCTGTGTGATGGCCTTGATAGATATCTGCCTATTACACATTACCACCGTCTTCAACTGTCGGCGGTCTCTGTCAGTCAAGTCCGCAGCTCGTGGTCGTGCGGTAGCGTTCTCGCTTCCCGCGCCCGGGTTCCCGGGTTCGATTCCCGGCGGGGTCAGGGATATTCTCTACCTCGTGATGACTGGGTGTTGTGTGATGTCCTTAGGCTAGTTAGGTTTAAGTAGTTCTTAGGAGACTGATGACCATAGCTGTTAAGTGCCATAGTGCTCAGAGCCATTTGAACCATTTTTTTTTTTTTTTTTTTTCTCAGTCAACAGATGAGGTCGGCCTTCATGCTTTTGTGCTGTACGTGTCCCTTCACGTTTCCACTTCACTATCACATCGGAAACAGTGGACCTAGGGATGTTTAAGAGTGTGGAAATGTCGCGAACAGACGTATGACACAAGTGACACCCAATCACCTGACCACGTTCGAAGTCCACGAGTTCCGCGGCGCGCCTCAGTCTGCTCTCTCACGATGTCTAATGACTACTGAGGTCGCTGATATGGGGTACCTGGCTGTATGTGGCAGCACAATGCATCTAAAAAACTTATGTTTTGGGGGACGTCGTATACTTTTGATCACATAGTGTACAGAAAGTCAAGACAGTGACACAAAAATGCGTTAATCTTTCTCTTACGATTGCGAAAACTCATAGTACAATACATTATAGTGGGAATACTAAATAATGCGATACCTCTGGAGAACTGCCAATAATTGATGAGGTATATCATAACGCTGGAGTGTATCGACCAGCCAAAGCAAAGGCACTCGCTACGCTCGTCTCCTGCCACAGCCCATTAACGCCAGATTTCACCGCAGCGCCCTAACGTACACGTTCGTCGTACGTGCGACATATATTTCTACTGTTATTTCACGTAGTGTTGCTTGTCTGTTATCACTGACCGCTCTACGCGAACCCCATTGCTCTCGGTCGTTAAGGCCGTCGGCCATTGCGTTGTCCGTGATGAGAGGCAATGCTTAAATTTGGTGTTCTTGGCACACTTTTGACACTGTGTATCCAGGAATATAGAATCCCCTAACGATTTCCGAAATTAAATCTCCCTTGCGCCTAGCTGCAACTACCATTCTGCGTTAAGGATTTGTTAGTTCGCGTCGTGCGGCCATAATCACGTCGCAAAGCTTTCCACATGAATCACATAATTCTGCTTTTTTTCTTTCTTTCTTTTTTCCTTTCTGGGGTTTCGATTCCCCCTGAAGAGGGCGGGCTGGCAGCAGCTTAGTATGCCGCTCTTCAGCCTACAGAATTTGTTTTCAAAAGATGGAGATAATAAATAATAAAAACAGGCGATAAAATCGGAGACTTAAATGGTAACATGACGGAAAAATCGTGCAACTTAAAAACATAGAACAAAGGGATGATGATGCTAATAAAATACATATGAAGCAGACAGGTAAAATATAATAGACAATTAAAAAACACGGCGACAGTCCAGCTTCTGTTCGCAAGAGACATAAAATTCACACCCAGCGAAAGCATGATTTCTGTTCGCAACACTTTGGAAAGACGAACTACACTGAACATTCACTTGAACACTGCAATAAAAAGTTGGCAAATATGACATACCACAGCCGAAGGCAGGTGGGGGGAATATGGACAGACGATAGGAAAATAAAAAGGGGGGAAGGAGAGGAAAAACGTAGGGGGGGAGGGGGTGGAAGGAGCTGATGGAGAATGAGCACCCATAAGAGGGTGGGGGGGGGGGTGCTTGGCATATGCAACAGGAAGTGGGGAAAGGCAGAGGAGGGGAATACAAAAGGACTTGGCGGGGGGGGGGGGGAGAAGGGAGGTAGGGAGAGGTTAGGTGGGGAGAAAACAGGATGGCAGGGGGGGGAAGAGGGAGCCCGGGGAAGGACAGAGGAAAGGAGGGGGGGTGAGGATCAGAGTTGATAGGAGGGATAAATGGAGGGAGAGAGGGCATCATCCGGGAGGGGAAAGGAGATGAAGGGCGTAGAGATGGAGGGTAGGGGGGAAACAACAGTGAAGGAGTGGCAGGGGGCGGGGATGGGAGAGGAGAGGAGCAACCAGGGGGGTGAGGGGGATACACCTCTACCGACAAATGGCTCTGAGCACTACGGGACATAACAGCTATGGTCATCAGTCCCCTAGAACTTAGAACTACTTAAACCTAACTAACCTAAGGACATCACACAACACCCAGTCGTCACGAGGCAGAGAAAATCCCTGACCCCGCCGGGAATCGAACCCGGGAACCCGGGCGTGGGAAACGAGAACGCTACCGCACGACCACGAGCTGCGGACTCTCTACCAACACTTTGCCCTTTTATACCTTGTGTACGCGATACTGTCGCCGTCTGTATATGTGCAGATCACATCCCATGATCTTTGTCACTTCGGTGTATATCAATAATAATAAAAAAGGTATATATAACTCAGTGCTTCTGCATAAAGATTTACGTTGTGTCTGCTTCAGAAATGACGTGAACAATACAATGCCAGCTAGTGCCACGAAAAGCGACTATCAAGTAGCCACACACACACACACACACACACACACACACACGCGCGCGCGCGCGCGCGCGCGCACACCCACACGTGCGCGGAGATAAGACATGCGCACACTCTCGGCCGCTGAGTAAGGAGACGAGGAGCTCTGAGACGTTTGGAAGCTTACAGCACTGTCTGTTCAGTGGTAGAACCACGGAATGGAGTCACAATTTGTTAATGCCAAACAAACTAGCTGTCTTGACTGAATGAAGCCGATGTCTTGCAACAAAAATTCGAGCAATTTTTCTTCGTGTGTGTGTGTTTCGCCACACAGTAACGATTATATTCGGTTGTTAGGCAACTCTCTTTTGTTTTGGAAAAATAGCCTCACAGTACTTAAACATTCGGTATTATTCTATCGCATCAACGTACAATAGAATGCCCAGAGTAACGCATCAATACAACCATCAATAGTAAAAGGTACACTGCTGGCCATTAAAATTGCTACACCACCAAGATGACGTGCTACAGACGCGAAATTTAACCGACAGGAAGAAGGTTCTATGATATGCAAATGATTAGCTTTTCAGAGCATTCACACAAGGTTGGCGCCGGTGGCGACACCATCAACGTGCTGACATCAGGAAAGTTTCCAACCGATTTCTCATAGACAAACAGCAGTTGACCGGCGTTGCCTGGTGAAACGTTTTTGTGATACCTCTTTTAAGGAGGAGAAATGCGTACCATCACGTTTCCGACTTTGATAAAGGTCGGATTGTAGCCTGTCGCGATTGCGGTTTATCGTATCGCGACATTGCTGCTCGCGTTGGTCTAGATCCAATGACTGTTAGCAAAATATGGAATCGGTGGGTTCAGGAGGGTAATACGGAACGCCGTGCTCGATTCCAACGGCCTCTTATCACTAGCAGTCGAGATGACAGGCATCTTATCTGTATGGCTGTAACGGATCGTGCAGTCACGTCTCGATCCCTGAGTCAACAGATGGGGACGTTTTCAAAACAACCATCTGCACGAACAGTTCGACGACGTTTGTAGCAGCATGGACTATCAGCTCGGAGACAGGAGCGCCTGCGTTGGTGTACTCAACGACGAACCTCGGTGCACGAATGGAAAAACGTTATTCTTTCGGGTGAATCCAGGTTCTGTTTACAGTATCATGATGGTTGCATCCGTGTTTGGTGACATCGCGGTGAACGCACATTGGGAGCGTGTGTTCGTCATCGCCATACGGCCGTATCACCCGGCGTGATGGTATGGGGTGCCATTGGTTACACGTCTCGGTCACCTCTTGTTCGCATTGTCGGTACTTTGAACAGTAGACGTTACATTTCAGATGTGTTACGACCCGTCGCTCTACCCTTCATTCGATTCCTGCGAGACTTTACATTTCAGCACGACCGCATATTGCAGGTCCTGTACGAGCCTTTCTGGATACAGATAATGTTTAACTGCTGCCCTGGGCAGCACATTCTCCAGATCTCTCACCAATTGAAAACCTCTGGTCAATGGTGGACGAGCAACTGGCTCGTCACAATACACCAGTCACTACTCTTGACGAACTGTGGTATCCTGTTGAAGCTGCATGGGCAGCTGTACCTGTACACGCCATCCAAGCTCTGTTTGGCTCAATGCCCAGGCGTAGCAAGGCCGTTATTACGGCCAGAGGTGGTTGTTCTGGGTACTGATTTCTCAGGATGTACGCACTCAAATTTCGTGAAAATGCTATCACATGTCAGTTCTAGTATAATATATTTGTCCAATGAATACCCGTTTATCACCTGCATTTCTTCTTGGTGTAGCAATTTTAATGGCCAGTACTGTAATCCTGAGACAGATCAAATGGCTCTGAGCACTATGGGACTTAACATCTGTGGTCATCAGTCCCCTAGAACTTAGAACTACTTAAACCTAACTAACCTAAGGACATCACACACATCCATGCCCGAGGCAGGATTCGAACCTGCGACCATAGCGGTCACGCGGTTCCAGACTGAAGCGCCTAGAACCGCACGGCCACACCAGCCGGCTGAGACAGATCAAATGATGCTTTGTCTGTACCGACAGGTTGCTGACACGAAGAGTCTGCGTTCGAATTTCGAGTGGTGGACCTGTAGAACAACTCGATTTGATAATCAAACAATAACAGAACTCAGCTTTGTAATTTTTTCACTGTTCATGGAGGGACAGGTATAGAAGGACGGACCAAAGCCGTCAAAGTCAGACGATCTCTAATCAAGGAGAACTTCCGTCTGTTCAAATATTGGTGCAACTTGGTCACACCATAGACAATGGAGAGCGCCTCTTTTTCAAGTTGTTTTAATAGTGCGTTCTTTAATTGCTGAATGCATTGTCACATTCTTGGGACCACACAAAGGTAACGCCTCTTCACTGCAGCCAGTTCAGAGGTGCAGTAATTTGGACGACGATTCGCATAATGACGTAATATGTTTATTTTCCCATGATAGCCTGTAACTCCTTGACGTTATGAGGCAATCGTTCAGAGACAACTGCGAATGACCAGGGTGAACACACGGTGAATTTATGACATATCTTAAAGTTCTTCGCGGAAGAAGATGCACTTTTCCTTGTTACACATTAAGCCAGGCGCAATGAGCACATGAAACAAACCCTCTAAATTTGCTAAATGTTCAGCAGGCGTATGACCAGTGACAACAATTTCATCCAGATAGTCTGTACATGAAGGGACTTCAGCTGTTAATTCTCTGAGGAATCATTGAAAAGTAGCATGTGCTGAATCACTTCAGAATGGTAGTCTTTGAAAGTGGAACAAGTCCCTGTGAGAATTGATCGTAAAATATTGTTTGGACTGTTCGTCCAGTGGTAACTGTAAGGTGTCATAAATCAGTCTTGGAAAAGTCTGCCGTGTCCTAATTTATCCATCAATTGTCCAGCCATGACAGGGGAAACGTATCGATGACAGTTTGTACGTTTATTAAGGTTTTGAAATCAGCAAACAAATGAAAATCTGATGACTTTCTAAGTGTGGATGTCCATTGGGTTGGAGAAACTGGTTGTATCACCCCACGGTCTTCTCATTGTTGCAGATCTGGAACAACGTGCCCACATATACTTTGGGGATCAGGTCTAGCAAAATAAAATTGTGCTTGCCCATTGTATTTAACAGTAACCATTGCGTCAAAATCCTTAGCTATTCCTTATGGTGAAACATTTTATCCTAGACAGAAGACACAAAAAATATTGTGGTCACTCAGACCAGTGGAACACCAAGAGTATCCGCTTAGGTAGGTGAGGGAGTGTTGATTCTGGTTGGAGCATGGGAAGAGACCTTTGCCACTGAGAAGAGATGCAAATGAACTATTTGCTGCACTCGGATTTCTATTATAAATTCCCCCAATTCTCTTAACGACGTCTGACTATGCAATACAGGCCTCTGCTAAGGATCGGATTGCGTGAGCTCGCTTGCCTCATAGGAAGTAGCGATCCATGTTGTGTCCTGACATAGGTGGGAGAGGGAAAAAGGGGTTACTGGTCAGTCTGCGCTCCCGAGCTGTACAGAGCAGAAGGCAGAAGGACAATTCACAGTGAAGGCATTTGATTGTTTTCTTCTATCTGATCCTGCACTGGTACAGGCATTTACCAGAAATTCAGGTGGTGAGACTCGGTAGGGAACTCGTTGTGGGAGACTCTTGGACAAACAGGGATTTGAAATAGTTGTTTATTCCAGACAGGACTAACTAATACACTGGAGGCTAGTTCTAGGGTTAGAAAAAGCATAAATAACACTGTTACAACAGAAGCCACTGCAGAAGTCCCAGGAGTGGATGGTAACAACTGAAGCAAACACTAGCAGCATCTTAAGGCAACAACCTAGTTGCAAAGGAAACATAATGAATGTGACACTGTTCACTGAGGCACTACAAGTGAGAGAGCAGACTTACGCGGAGCTGGACCGAGGCTGGAGTCGACGGACGCGGATTCGGCGCCCAGATGGTCTGACTGAGAACTCTGCCAAAATGCGGAATCTAGAGGCTTTAAAGAGTCGCTTGGGGGCACTGTTTTTCCCACTTAAAGCCACACAGCCAATCCCGCAGGTCTCTTGCAGGTGCCTGCCAATCACGGTCTAGTTAGGTCCCCTCTACTGCTCCTAAGGCGGGGATGTTAATGTAGTTGCACTAACTCCGTATTTGGTATCAACATTGTTCAGCTGAAAGCTAAACGTACCTGCTCTGCCAAATACGACTTGCAACATTACTGTTATACGTCATTTAGCCCCGCCCCTCGGACTCCCCGGAGTATGGACTGCTAGGTCAACAGTTTTTGGCGTTTTCTCTCTCTTTCTGACCCTTGTGAGTCTACTGACGTTGCTGTTGTCAGGGCTGGCATCAAGCTGGCTTTATACGCTATTACGTGCCTGTTGGTTACTAAGTTCTACGGTGACAACCTACTACAGCGCCTCGGCGAAAGAGTAACTAGCGCCCTGGGACCGCGTCTGGGGGCGTCTGGGGGCGTCTGCATTTTCGCAAGGCTCTCCCCTTACGGTTCGCTTCATGCAACAATATCTCTCCTAGTTTCGTCTGCCCTCAGCATCATCTCTGCTTCCGTGCCTTGGAGCGCCTGTCCTCCTTTCTCACAGCTTCAAGATAACACTACAGTAGCAGGGAATAATCAATATACTAGAATGTAAATTATTAACATTAAGTCAACCGTACCATAATTGTTGACTAGGTTGTAGCATACGGTTGGTGAGTCAATACATGTAGTCTGTAATAGAGGTAAAGATAACCCGATTTATTCCATTTCAGAATTTACACATACTCGTAAATCACATTAACTAAGTGAAGCCTCTTGAATGTGAAGATTAATATCTCAGTAAAGAGAAAGAAGTATAACACGAATCTACAACTATACATCCGAGCAAGGTGGATTGGTACCTCCCTTGACTGAAAGAGAGCACTAGATTCCAGGTCATGTTCTTTCCATCAGTATCTAATCACAGTCCATCAGTATCTAATCACAGAAATCATGCGAGAATGTGCTGCGATGCTCAATGGGTCAGTGGCCAGCCGTTTAACTTCTATGAACTGCAAGGCTGATCTTGATACAGCTAAAGCTGTGTATATTACCCATTCTGCTCTTGTGCTCCTCGACAGGATCACCAACTGGCTGTTCTCATGGTGTTGTTATGCCGATCAGGTGTGATGTCGCTGCAAAAACAGTGACGCGCGAATACGACACAATTCGGCGAAATTATCTGGAGCTCTGGATAAGTCGACAGAGGGATAGAGAAACAATTAAAATCGCTCAAAATAGGAAAGGCTGCTGGACCTGATGGGATACCAGTTCTATTTTACACAGAGTACGCGAAGGAATTTGCCGCCCTACTTGCAGCGGTGTACCGTAGATCTCTAGAAGAGCGTAGCGTTCCAAAGGATTGGAAAGGGGCCCAGGTCAGCCCCGTTTTTAAGAAGGGACGTCGAACAGATGTGCAGGACTATAGACCTATATCTCTAACGTCGATCAGTTGTAGAATTTTGGAACATGTATTATGTTCAAGTACAATGACTTTTCTGGAGACTAGAAATCTACTCTGTAGGAATCAGCATGGGTTTCGAAAAAGGCGATCGTGTGAAACTCAGCTCGCGCTATTCGTCCACGAGACTCAGATGGCCATAGACACGGGTTCCCAGGTAGATGCCGTGTTTCTTGACTTTCGTAAGGCGTTTGATACAGCTCCCCACAGTCGCTTAATGAACAAAGCATATGGACTATCAGACCAGTTGTGTGATTGGATTGAAGAGTTCCTAGATAACAGAACGCAACATGTCATTCTCAATGGAGAGAAGCCTTCCGAAGTAAGAGTGACTTCAGGTGTGCCGCAGGGGAGTGTCGTAGGACCGTTACTGTTCGCATTATACACTCCTGGAAATGGAAAAAAGAACACATTGACACCGGTGTGTCAGACCCACCATACTTGCTCCGGACACTGCGAGAGGGCTGTACAAGCAATGATCACACGCACGGCACAGCGGACACACCAGGAACCGCGGTGTTGGCCGTCGAATGGCGCTAGCTGCGCAGCATTTGTGCACCGCCGCCGTCAGTGTCAGCCAGTTTGCCGTGGCATACGGAGCTCCATCGCAGTCTTTAACACTGGTAGCATGCCGCGACAGCGTGGACGTGAACCGTATGTACAGTTGACGGACTTTGAGCGAGGGCGTATAGTGGGCATGTGGGAGGCCGGGTGGACGTACCGCCGAATTGCTCAACACGTGGGGCGTGAGGTCTCCACAGTACATCGATGCTGTCACCAGTGGTCGGCGGAAGGTGCACGTGCCCGTCGACCTGGGACCGGACCGCAGCGACGCACGGATGCACGCCAAGACCGTAGGATCCTACGCAGTGCCGTAGGGGACCGCACCGCCACTTCCCAGCAAATTAGGGACACTGTTGCTCCTGGGGTATCGGCGAGGACCATTCGCAACCGTCTCCATGAAGCTGGGCTACGGTCCCGCACACCGTTAGGCCGTCTTCCGCTCACGCCCCAACATCGTGCAGCCCGCCTCCAGTGGTGTCGCGACAGGCGTGAATGGAGGGACGAATGGAGACGTGTCGTCTTCAGCGATGAGAGTCGCTTCTGCCATGGTGCCAATGATGGTCGTATGCGTGTTTGGCGCCGTGCAGGTGAGCGCCACAATCAGGACTGCATACGACCGAGGCACACAGGGCCAACACCCGGCATCATGGTGTGGGGAGCGATCTCCTACACTGGCCGTACACCACTGGTGATCGTCGAGGGGACACTGAATAGTGCACGGTACATCCAAACCGTCATCGAACCCATCGTTCTACCATTCCTAGACCGGCAAGGGAACTTGCTGTTCCAACAGGACAATGCACGTCCGCATGTATCCCGTGCCACCCAACGTGCTCTAGAAGGTGTAAGTCAACTACCCTGGCCAGCAAGATCTCCGGATCTGTGCCCCATTGAGCATGTTTGGGACTGGATGAAGCGTCGTCTCACGCGGTCTGCACGTCCAGCACGAACGCTGGTCCAACTGAGGCGCCAGGTGGAAATGGCATGGCAAGCCGTTCCACAGGACTACATCCAGCATCTCTACGATCGTCTCCATGGGAGAATAGCAGCCTGCATTGCTGCGAAAGGTGGATATACACTGTACTAGTGCCGACATTGTGCATGCTCTGTTGCCTGTGTCTATGTGCCTGTGGTTCTGTCAGTGTGATCATGTGATGTATCTGACCCCAGGAATGTGTCAATAAAGTTTCCCCTTCCTGGGACAATGAACTCACGGTGTTCTTATTTCAATTTCCAGGAGTGTATATAAATGACCTTGTGGATAACATCGGAAGTTCACTGAGGCTTTTCGCAGATGATGCTGTGGTATATCGAGAGGCTGTAAGAATGGAAAATTGTACTGAAATGCAGGAGGATCTGCAACGAATTGACGCATGGTGCAGGGAATGGCAATTGAATCTCAATGTAGACAAGTGTTATGTGCTACGAATACATAGAAAGAAAGATCCTTTATCATTTAGCTACAACATAGCAGGTCAGCAACTAGAAGCAGTTAATTCCATAAATTAACTGGGAGTAGGCATTAGGGGTGATTTAAAATGGAATGATCATATAAAGTTGATTGTCGGTAAAGCAGATGCCAGACTGAGATTCATTGGAAGAGTCCTAAGGAAATGCAATCCGAAAACAAAGGAAGTAGGTTACAGTATGCTTGTTCGCCCACTGCTTGAATATCGCCCAGCAGTGTGGGATCCGTACCAGATAGGGTTGATAGAGGAGATAGAGAAGATCGGAGAGCAGCGCGCTTCGTTACAGCATCATTTGGTAATCCCTAAAGCGTTACGGAGATGATAGATCAACTCCAGTGGAAGACTTTGCAGGAGAGATGCTCAGTAGCTCGGTACGGGCTTTTGTTGAAGTTTCGAGAACATACCTTCACCGAGGAGTCAAGCAGTATATTGCTCCCTCCTACATATATCTCGCGAAGAGACCACGAGGATAAAATCAGAGAGATTAGAGCCCACACAGAGGCATACCGTCAATCTTTCTCTCCACGAACAATACGAGACTGGAATAGAAGGGAGAACCGATAGAGGTACTCAAGGTACCCTACGCCATACACCGTCGGGTGGCTTGCGGAGTATGGGTCTATATGTAGATGTAGATGTAGAAGGTGTGCAACTACTCCGCAATTGCTCCTTATCGCCCAGTAAAGAGTGCTGCGTCCTTATTAGATGGACACTGAAACGGCTTGTCGCTCCATGCTGTCCAACTGCGACATTTCAACAAGTTTTTCCACCAATGAGAGTTTCGACTGTGAGCTTACCTCACATCGATCTGGCCAGTAGTGGTCGATTGTGGGAGTCGCCGCTCGTCCGAAAAACTTTCCGATCACTTCCTTGGCGCCGGCTTCTAAACGCTCATCTGTGCCACACTCCAAAAATATGGAAAGGGGGATTCGTGGAGGTACGTTCCTGGCTGGCAGTGTCACCCCTTAGACTTACTAAATAAAAACTAGACCGCGTATTGGCGCTAGTGTCGCGTCCCCACCCTGAACGTGATAGAAGCAGCCATTTGCAGGGAAACAGTGCGTAAACATGGTTCGTTCGTGTGCTGCTTTTAATTGTTACAGTAAGAATGGAAGCAAAGACGAAGACAGAAACAATGTTACATTTCACAGGTCAGTCATTTCTGGTTGTTTGTTACCTTCTGTTGCTTGTATATAGTATTTTCATGGAGAAATAATACATCATGAGCGTTTGTTTTTGTTTAGGTTTTCCCTTACAAATGATTTTCTAAATCTGAAATGGATAGCTGTTACTCGAAGAGAGAACTTCCAACCGACAGCAAATCATTTGCTGTGCTCTCTTCATGTAAATAGACGTCATCTGAAGGACGATACTGTAACGACAGTATTTGGATTTCCAACTCATTTTAAATAGGTATAAAGTCCTGGAAATCGTGTAATATGGACCTAGGTTAAGTACTGTGTAAATACAGTCAGTGTGTATAATTTTGAACGTTCCATTTCCAGATTACCAAGGCAAGGAAACCTCCAAAGCCAAAGCCAAGATCATGATAGGTATTTAGAGTTTTATTCAAATAAATATGAAGTATGAATCAGAGGTAGGTCGAATAATTGCGTTTAGATATTTAACATGTGTTGTCAGGTGGTGATTATTGTGGTGTCACCGCCAGACACCACACTTGCTAGGTGGTAGCCTTTGAATCGGCCGTGGTCCATTAGTATACGTCGGACCCGCGTGTCGCCACTATCAGTGATTGCAGACCGAGCGCCGCCACACGGCAGGTCTAGAGAGACTTCCTAGCACTCGCCCCAGTTGTACAGCCTACTTTGCTAGCGATGGTTCACTGACAAATTACGCTCTCATTAGCCGAGACGATAGTTAGCATAGCCTTCAGCTACGTCATTTGCTACGACCTAGCAAGGCGCCATTATCAGTTGCTATTTACCTTGTGATGCATGTACCGTCAGACCGATGTTCACCAATTATGGATTAAAGTTAAGTATTCCAGAAGGTACGCACTTATTTTACTAGTCTCAACTCCGTTAACTGTTCCAGACCTCACGCCAGCCTGCGTGAGTTTAAACGCGTGCCTTTCGGCTTCACCTCCTAGTGGCTTGGCTGTCTTGCCAAGTCACAACAATTATACTTCGTAAATACTCAATTATTTGATCAAATGTTGCAAACCCAACCACTTTCAGAGGTGCTATCAGCGTGAATGAAATTCCTACGGTATTTAAAGTGATATAGGTTATTACAAATAATCATACCGAAATTCGGGTGTAGAGAATACTGTGCTAAACGAAAGTAAGCGTGCAAAATGTACACAGTAGTCAGCAAAAAGCAAACAGGACCTGACAGGAAAATTACGTGAATTAACTAATAATCGTACTGTCTGCTACTTTAAAAGTTTCATGTAATTATCTAAAGCAAATAACTCGATGTGAACTCGCTCCACCTTGTCAGGAAAGAGCCTTACATTCTTAAATTTCTCATCTCTATGCAGACGTATTTCGGAAATTAGGAAACTTCATTCATTTAAGTATACTTTTAAAATAGACTCGAATACTCAGTATTTTTTTTAAACAAACATGTGTTTAATTTGTGCTTAAATTTGCTCTTTTTGCGTCTCATATACTCAAATCACAACCCCCGGTTCTAGGATTCATCCCTGCAAATGGCAGCAATCAGCTGCTTCAATTGGGGGACAGTTGCCTCGCTTCTCCGCTACGGCGTGGTAGGGGCTGGTGTCACCCACAACGCTTTCGTGAGCTCAAGGCAACATGGCTGAGGGGGAAACAGCATCTCCTTACGTCATTCACTTTGGGGAGACGTTCTGCTTGCCTCGCAGCGTTTCGGCTCGCATCAAAGCGCTGCCACTGCAGATCGGCTTGGCGAGACCGCCACCACCTTCTGTGCTGCACGTCTTAAAATTCGACCTGCGGGCAAACGAGCTGCATGCTTCACGCCACCGGCTGGCTCCCTGAGTAAAATCCCATACGGAACTCTAAAATTATTTGCACTTGTAAGTAGGCTGTTAATGTTTTTATATTGGTAACGCCACGTAGCGCTCTGTATGAAAATCACTGGCTGTGCTGTGTGCAGTAGAGTTGTGGCGATTCGTGAATGAGTCGTTCATTTGAACGACTCTAAGTAAAGAATCGTAAGAATCGAATCGTGATACGGACGAATCGTCGTTCAAAAGAATCGTAAGAACGATTGCGTGTTTCCGAGTCGTGACGATTCCAAGTTCCAACGGTTCATCGATTCTTAGTACGCACTACGCTATGCGTCGAAGGCAACTTCCGAATCATGCCGAGTCGTGCCGAATGATTACGACCGCCAGATGGCAGTCAAGTGGAGGATGCGTGTGAACAAAGGAAGCAATTTTGCACCTCCTATCGCACAAATCGACTCCTCTTCCCTGGCATAGCGAAATAAAACAATAGATGCAATCAAATCAAACGTTACCTTTCGTCAATTAAGGCATTACACGTATAAATCGAGAATCACACTTTTAACGTCATACGCACGTTTACTCATAAATAAACTATTTCTGACACAGTTCGTTTCTAACCCCATTGACTATTTCAGACATGTCCTGCCATCTGTGAGTAAGATTGCATTCCGTAAGAATCGTGCCACCGCAGACTAGAATGAATCGTGAAAGAATCGTGAACGGATCGTAGGAATCGATTCGCAATGTGAGATTGAATCGTAGGAATCGAATCGGGAAAAAGAATCGTGTTGCCCAACTCTAGTGTGCAGTCTGTGGCTGGTTACCATTGTTGTAATATTTGCGATTGTAGTGTTGGGCAGTTGGCTGTTAACAGCGCGTAGCGTTGCGCAGTTGGAGGTGAGCCGCCAGCAGTGGTGGATGTGGGGAGAGAGATGGAGTTTTGAGAGCGGATGATCTGGACGTCTGTCCATCAGAGACAGTAAATTTGTAAAACTGGATGTCATGAACTGATATATATATATATATATATATATATATATATATATATATATATATATATATATATATGACTTTTGAACATTATTAAGGTAAATACATTCTTTGTTCTTTATCAAAATCTTTCATTTGCTAACAACGCCTATCAGTAGTTAGTCCCTTCAGTAGTTAGAATTTTTTATTTAGCTGGCAGTAGTGGCGTTCGCTGTACTCCAGTAGTTTGAGTAACGAAGATTTTTGTGAGGTAAGTGATTCATGAACGGTATAGGTTATTGTTAGTCAGGGCCATTCTTTTGTAGGGATTTTTGAAAGTCAGATTTCGTTGCGCTAAAAATATTGTGTCAGTTTAGTGTTGATCGGAATAGGCAAAGAGCGAAATGTCTGAGTACGTTCAGTTCTGCTCAGCTGTTTGAAAATCAAATAATGTAAGAGGTTTATCAGCACAGTAATTCATTAATTTTTCAAAGGGGACGTTTCATATGTGGACCCTTAGCCGAGGATACCTCACTGCAATCTTCTGATTTTTTCTTGTAGTTTGTGTAATTAGTGTAGTTATTGTTTATTCCTAGCGCGTAATTATAGAGAGAATTTCCTTTGTAGTTTTAGTTTTTCATTGTTGTACAGTAAAACAGTTGTGGCATGCATGTAGATTTGCACCAAGTATTTTGCAGCTGCGCTTGCAATTAACTAGATATTATTTTCAATGCTATGTTAATGTGTTTTCTTATTTTGCTTTTCAAATTGTGCTTTTCTGTGTTATCGTGTGAAATATTGTGACCATAATGGCGTGTGAAAAACATAATACTAGGTTCCAAAGTGAACTGAGAAATGACAGTGAAGACGAAAGCAGTGAGTTAGCTCCACCGTGTACTGAATTAACTAATGTTCAAACTAGTAATTTGGTAATTGTGCATAGGGAAATGGAGCGGGCTGCAAATAATGGTGTAGACAGTGAAACAATTAGTGAACAGGGAAGCATTATCGATCGATCGGTCGCCAACAGCTCGCCTCAGGAATCCGAAATGACAGGACACAATCTCGCAAATACTGTAGATTCAGGTTTTGGGTCCTCACCCTTTTTCTCAAATAAGTCAAGACACATCTTCTGCTTGTCAAAATGTGAATTTTGCCGGTGCAAATTCACCGCCGAAAAGCACTGAGGAACATGTTTCAGTCACCAGTGCATTGTTATTACAATTAATACAACAAATGGGACAAAAGCTTCAAAAGTTAGACACGATGGAACAAAATCAGAGACAAACACAGCACAGCCAGTGATTTTCATACAGAGCGCTACGTTGCGTTACCAACATAAAAACCTAAACAGCCTACTTACACACTTAACGCAATGCAGCATATTCTCATTGCTCACACCTTACCCGCATCTGTTAGCATAGTGCGATGAACCACAAATTTGTTCACGTCAGTTATAAAACGACTCTTTTTTTTTAATATGAATATTAATATATGTGTTTGGAGAGAGAGAGAGAGAGAGAAAGACAGAGAGAGAGAGACTGATTTTTGATTGAGATTTTTACTTTAAGTCGTAACTGGTACCTGAATTTTGGTTGCTGCCTCCTTGAATGATCAGCTTCTGCACCAGATGGTGGCGTATTACAATTTGGAGGAAGTTATTGTTCTGTAAGGTTTAAAATACGACCTGTTAGTTTCTTGGCCGTATTACGGATAGCTTTGAGCCCAAGTTTTCGTAGCTTTTCATACCTAAGGGACCACTTTTATAAGTAATAAGATCAAACAGCAATCTGCTTTTCGTGAGAAAAGGAGATTGCTTTGCACACAAACTTCCTTCAAACTACACGTCCTGCTACATCAAAATTGGTCAGTGGAGTTCAGCACCATACTATTGTACAAGAACATAATCCATTTACTGTGATTAAGAAATTATGAGAGGTTGTTACTTATTGAATGAAAACTATAGAGAATGCATTTCTTGTTCTGTATTTTAGTAACCTTTGTACACTTACAATTTTGTCGATTCATAGACGGCGACGACAATAAACTTCACCTCCTTTTCCAAAAACAAGATATTTCTATTCTTCACTTCCAGAAATTTGTATACATAAATGTTTGGCAACTCCTACACATACTTTACTCGGTTTTATCGCTAAAATATCAATTTTCATTAAATGTAACAAGACGTTATGAGCGACGGCCTATCAACACGTCCTCTTTCCACAAGATACAGATTAACAGTTATCTTTTTTTAATAAATAATTATTTTTTAGTCCATACTCAAAGATTTACAACTACTATCGTTGTGGGGATTGCGCGCTAAAGAGTTTGTTGCTGTCCAGCTGCGGTTCACTTCACTTCAAGTACTTTTTGAATCAAATTTACATTTACGATGTTTGCATACATTACTGAGTTTCTCAGAATAAAATCAGACACAAATTAGAAAAAAAGGGGGCGGTGAGGCTCACATAACATTACACAGTGCTGCTACTTGTCATTATTGCCGTGATTAATTATTCAAAAATGGAAATCGGCAATTGATGTGGGCCTTGCACTCCCAGTGCATGGCCCATACAGGTTGCCAACTTCCGAGCATGCCCTAGGATGCACAGGAACAAACTCTCAGACAGACAGAATGGGGAACCACCTCAAATGATTGTGCAAATTAATTTAAAATAAGGATACTGTACTACCCCCATGAACCATGGACCTTCCCGTTGGTGGGGAGGCTTGCGTGCCTCAGCGATACAGATGGCCGTACCGTAGGTGCAACCACAACGGAGGGGTATCTGTTGAGAGGCCAGACAAACGTGTGGTTCCTGAAGAGGGGCAGCAGCCTTTTCAGAAGTTGCAGGGGCAACAGTCTGGATGATTGACTGATCTGGCCTTGCTGTGCTGGTACTGCGAACGGCTGAAAGCAAGGGGAAACTACGGCCGTAATTTTTCCCGAGGGCATGCAGCTTTACTGTATGGTTAAATGATGATGGCGTCCTCTTGGGTAAAACATTCCGGAGGTAAAATAGTCCCCCATTTGGATCTCCGGGCGGGGAATACTCAAGAGGATGTCGTTATCAGGAGAAAGAAAACAGGCGTTCTACGAATTGGAGCGTGGAATGTCAGATCCCTTAATCGGGCAGGTAGGTTAGAAAATTTAAAAAGGGAAATGGATAGGTTAAAGTTAGATATAGTGGGAATTAGTGAAGTTTGGTGGCACGAGGAACAAGACTTCTGGTCAGGTGACTACAGGGTTATAAACACAAAATCAAATAGGGGTAATGCAGGAGTAGGTTTAATAATGAATAGGAACATAGGAATGCGGGTAAGCTAGTACAAACAGCATAGTGAACGCATTATTGTGGCCAAGATAGATACGAAGCCCACGCCTACCACAGTAGTACAAGTTTATATGCCTACTAGCTCAGCAGATGACGAATAAATTGAAGAAATTTATGATGAAATAAAAGAAATTGTTCAGGTAGTGAAGGCAGACGAAAATTTAATAGTCATGGGTGACTGGAATTCGTCAGTAGGAAAAGGGAGAGAAGGAAACGTAGTAGGTGAATATGGATTGGGGGTAAGAAACGAAAGAGGAAGCCGCGTGGTAGACTTTTGCACAGAGCACAACCTAATCATAGCTAACACTTGGTTCAAGAATCATAAAAGAAGATTGTATACATGGAAGAAGCCTGGAGATACTGACAGGTTTCAGATAGATTATATAATGGTAAGACAGAGATTTAGGAACCAGGTTTTAAATTGTAAGACATTTCCGGGGGCAGATGTGGACTCTGAGCACAATCTATTAGTTATGAACTGTAGATTAAAACTGAAGAAACTGCAAAAAGTTGGGAATTTAAGGAGATGGGACCTGGATAAACTGAAAGAACCAGAGGTTGTACAGAGTTTCAGGGATAGCATAAGGGAACAATTGACAGGAATGGGGGAAAGAAATACAGTAGAAGAAGAATGGGTAGCTTTGAGGGATGAAGTAGTGAAGGCAGCAGAGGATCAAGTAGGTAAAAAGACGAGGGCAAGTAGAAATCCTTGGGTAACTGTAACGTTGTTGCTTTAATTTGCTATGAAAGCGGTACTGATAGACAATAAAAGCGGGTTAAAAGCTGTGAGCTATGTGGGGAAGTTAACCTTGCATTACTGAGCAACTGTTTCACCAGGTATCCAGTCTAGCTTACCAAATTCCCAACCAGACTAACATTAATTATAATCTTTTAATAGTCATACGACAACCGGTGATATATATATATAAAAAAGAGAATTTAAATAAAAAGAAATAAATCAGTTTATATTTGGAAATTTATTTTAACATTGATCATTGAAATTTCAGCATATTAAACTCGATTCATAACTAAGCTGGTGCCTTATTTAGGACTGTGAAAATGTGAGTTTGTAATCTTATGGAACACATCAAATATGGAGCCAAGATTGGGAGACTGCATACAACACTGCATTCATAAAATAACACACGAAGAACGTTGAAACATATGCAAGAGGAAATTAACCACAACCAACCGATTCAATTTTCACCCAAAGAAGTTACGTTCATAGCGCAATCCTGTCCGTCATGAAATTACCACACACTGGTATACTAAATTCATACTAACTCTCTGTGAAATCTTCCCGAAAAGAATAGCTGAGGGCTACTTTTATGATTACACCACATGCTTCACGTGTTCAACTTGGTTTAAACAAAGAGTGTAACTCCACAATAATTTTGATAATTAAAATAAATTAGATAGAAAAGCCGTTTCCAAACGAAAAACCTCGAACTGGTTACTATCGTCTTACTATTAACCTGATGGGTCAAACAATTGTATAAGCACGTGGTACTGGTCTCACAAAGTACAGCCCGCGTGGGTTGAACATAAAGAAAAGTTGCTATATTGAAGAATATTGTCAAGACGAGACTTTATAATCTCATGCACATTCACATTTAAGATTAATGATCTTAGTTAGAGTTACTGATCAACACGTGGTTCCACTTTACTCACTAAGTAGTGACAAAGCAACTACCGGAATATATTCTGAACTTCACACTCGAATTTCACTGCGTTGCAATTTAAGATAACATTAGATATTTTAGAGCTAAACCTGAAATGAAGGTGATTAAATTTTCAGTTAGGCTGAACTTAAGAAATCCATTGTCCTACGGACTTAACAGACACACGCTTAGCCAGAGATCTTACCACTTCAGACGCTCGCTGCGGACAGACTGATCTGCGCTCCTACCGAGCGTGCTTCCCAAATGCAAACGGAAGTGACCAGAGAGGCAGCTTCCTATACCAACACGACAATGGACGGACAGGACCATACTAAGCATCGAAACCTCTCTGCTTTTAGAAAGCGTAGCTACCTGTTCCAACGTTGGTCCTACTGTTCTCTAGCAGACAGGCTTGTCTGCTACCATCCAGCATGCAACTAGAAATACATTTGCTCATTCATCCTCTCACACAGAAGGGCAGAGGGATGACAGTATCTTATCATATACAGTATATAAAAGAAAGCAGATGTAGGTTCCGTATGAGACTGTGTGACATGAGTTACATATAAACTGTGTTTTAAAGTGTAGTAATGTGACAGATCGTTCTTGTTTATGTGTAAAAGTAACACGTTTCACTGCTCAGTCTCCTCCCAGATAGTCAGAAACACCACAGTAAATTTAGAAGAGGAATTATTGCCGTAAATGACAACAGATTTAAGAAATTAACATGAAAGGAATCCAACAGAGACCTTTCAATGTTTGCACAAAAATACACTTTCTGCGTGTTATTACACTCTGTTTATTGGCTACCAATACGTAGCTCTGACTACCAATCAATTCTGTGAAAAACACACATCAATAGGACTTTCCATTTCCGCAATATTTGCGGTGCAGGCTTTAGGTGAGTCACACTGTGTATTTGGTACAGCCGCTGTACAACAATAATCCTGTTTATGCTTTAATAGTACAATATGGCCGTCTCGTATCAAAGTATATTTAACTATAAATTTTGATACACATTTCTGACTAATAACTCTAGCACATGGGAGATATGAATTATGATGATGCTGTTCTCACAGTCTGTTATCATGGGGTGGCACCAGTGGTGGGTAACTGTGACGTCAGCAGACATCCAGCGGTGGCGGCGTATGGAACAACATGAACGCGTGTCTTCGCCAACGTCTCTCATTTGTGCATACGGGTGGCACCGACTGTCTTCAGCTTACGGTTCCAACGTGAGGAATAAACTACACTCCTGGAAATTGAAATAAGAACACCGTGAATTCATTGTCCCAGGAAAGGGAAACTTTATTGACACATTCCTGGGGTCAGATACATCACATGATCACACTGACAGAACCACAGGCACATAGACACAGGCAACAGAGCATGCACAATGTCGGCACTAGTACAGTGTATATCCACCTTTCGCAGCAATGCAGGCTGCTATTCTCCCATGGAGACGATCGTAGAGATGCTGGATGTAGTCCTGTGGAACGGCTTGCCATGCCATTTCCACCTGGCGCCTCAGTTGGACCAGCGTTCGTGCTGGACGTGCAGACCGCGTGAGACGACGCTTCATCCAGTCCCAAACATGCTCAATGGGGGACAGATCCGGAGATCTTGCTGGCCAGGGTAGTTGACTTACACCTTCTAGAGCACGTTGGGTGGCACGGGATACATGCGGACGTGCATTGTCCTGTTGGAACAGCAAGTTCCCTTGCCGGTCTAGGAATGGTAGAACGATGGGTTCGATGACGGTTTGGATGTACCGTGCACTATTCAGTGTCCCCTCGACGATCACCAGTGGTGTACGGCCAGTGTAGGAGATCGCTCCCCACACCATGATGCCGGGTGTTGGCCCCGTGTGCCTCGGTCGTATGCAGTCCTGATTGTGGCGCTCACCTGCACGGCGCCAAACACGCATACGACCATCATTGGCACCAAGGCAGAAGCGACTCTCATCGCTGAAGACGACACGTCTCCATTCGTCCCTCCATTCACGCCTGTCGCGACACCACTGGAGGCGGGCTGCACGATGTTGGGGCGTGAGCGGAAGACGGCCTAACGGTGTGCGGGACCGTAGCCCAGCTTCATGGAGACGGTTGCGAATGGTGCTCGCCGATACCCCAGGAGCAACAGTGTCCCTAATTTGCTGGGAAGTGGCGGTGCGGTCCCCTACGGCACTGCGTAGGATGCTACGGTCTTGGCGTGCATCCGTGCGTCGCTGCGGTCCGGTCCCAGGTCGACGGGCACGTGCACCTTCCGCCCACCACTGGCGACAACATCCATGTACTGTGGAGACCTCAAGCCCCACGTGTTGAGCAATTCGGCGGTACGTCCACCCGGCCTCCCGCATGCCTACTATACGCCCTCGCTCAAAGTCCGTCAACTGCACATACGGTTCACGTCCACGCTGTCGCGGCATGCTACCAGTGTTAAAGACTGCGATGGAGCTCCGTATGCCACGGCAAACTGGCTGACACTGACGGCGGCGGTGCACAAATGCTGCGCAGCTAGCGCCATTCGACGGCCAACACCGCGGTTCCTGGTGTGTCCGCTGTGCCGTGCGTGTGATCATTGCTTCTACAGCCCTCTCGCAGTGTCCGGAGCAAGTATGGTGGGTCTGACACACCGGTGTCAATGTGTTCTTTTTTCCATTTCCAGGAGTGTATAACCTGAGCCGTCGCTCTACGGACGACACAACAGCGACCACTTCGTCTCCTTTATACCTACGTCTACATCCACACTCTGCAAACCACCGTGAGGTGCATGGCAGAGCGTACGTCCCATTGTACCACTTATTACGGTTTCTTCGTGTTCACGTATAGAGCGTGGGAAGGGTGGTTGTCTGACTGCCTCTGTGCGTGCACTAATTATTCTAATCTTACCCTCACCATCCCTGTGTGGGCGATACGTAGAGCGCTCTGGTATGCCCCTAGAGTTGTCATTGAAAGCCAGTTCTTGAAACTTTGTTAATAGACTTTCACGTCTGTCAGACGCCCGCTAAACTCGTTAGCCAGAACAGGTAATAGGATTGTGGAAAGGGCGAAGCGATGACGTCAGTCTCTGCTTCTAATTCTCATTTATTGTAATTTAGCAACGCTTTCACGGCTGAAGGCCTCCAATAAGAAATCATAACAAGATAAAAATCCAATTAAGATAGCAATAAAATAATTCAAAAACAACGTACGCAAAGCGGCTGAGGGCCACAATTAAAATTAAAAATTTCAAAATATATTGCCGGCCATGGTGGCCGAGCGGTTCTAGGCACTACAGTCTGGAACCGCGCGACCGCTATGGTCCCAGGTTCGAATCATGCCTCGGGTATGGATGTGTCCTTAGTTAGGTTTAATTAGTTCTAAGTTCTTGGGACCTGATGACCTCAGAAGTTAAATCCCATAGTGCTCAGAGCCATTTTTCAAAATATATTACCATAATCTATAAAGGCAGAAGGCCGCAGTGTTTAAGCTTGAAAGGTAAATTTAAAAATTAATTTTGCAAAATTTTAAGAAACAAACAATAACCATAAGCCTAAAATTAAAAATAGCTGACAACAGATAATTAAACACCAGTGGCACTTAGTGATGATGGTCGAAGTAGAGAGGATATAAAATGTAGACTGGCAATGGCAAGGAAAGCGTTTCTGAAGAAGAGAAATTGATTTAAGTGTCAGGAAGTCGTTTCTGAAAGTATTTTTATGAAATCAAACATGGACGATAAGTGCAATGGTTCAAATGGCTCTGAGCACTTTGCGACTTAACGTCTGAGGTCATCAGTCGCCTAGAACTTAGAACTAATTAAACCTAACTAATCTACGGAAATCACACACATCCATGCCCGAAGCAGGATTCGAAACTGCGACCGTAGCGGTCGCTCGGCTCCAGACTGTAGCGCCTAGAACCGCACGGCCACAACGGCCAGCTGACGATAAGTGGTTTGGACAATAAGAGAATAGAAGCTTTCGAAATGTGGTGCTACAGAAGAATGCTGAAGATTAGATGGGTAGATGACATAACTAATGAGGAGGTATTGAAAAGAATTGGGGAGATGAGGAGTCTGTGACACGACTAGAAGGGATCGGTTGGTAGGAAATGTTCTGAGGCATCAAGGGATCACCAGTTTAGTATTGGAGGGCAGCGTGGAGGGTAAAAATCGTAGAGAGAGACCAAGAGATGAATACACTAAGCAGATTCAGAAGGATGTAGGTTGCAGTAGGTACTGGGAGATGAAGAAACTTGCACAGGATAGAGTAGCATGGAGAGCTGCATCAAACCAGTCTCAGGACTGAAGACTAAAACAACAACAATGGCACTGAGAAGGCCTCCAGGGAAGTCAGTCTGCCTTCGTACACGTAGGCGAGACAGGTGGTGAGCCCAACTATACTTGACCCGTCGGAACCCAACCAGGAAACAGTCACGAACAGACCGACAGACCGCTTGAATGAGATTTTCACTCTGCAGCGGAGTGTGCGCTGATATGAAACTTCCTGGCAGATTAAAACTGTGTGCCCGACCGAGACTCGAACTCGGCAGCTCTGCCTTTCCCGGGCAAGTGCTCTACCATCTGAGATACCGAAGCACGACTCACGCCTGGTACTCACGGCTTGACTTCTGCCAGTATCTCGTGGCAAGTGGTAGAGCACTTGCCCGCGAAAAGCAAAGGTCCCGAGTTCGAGTCTCGGTCGGGCACACAGTTTTAATCTGCGAGGAAGTTTCATGACAGACCGCTTGCTTCCCACGGAGGAGAACATGAGAATTCAAACCAAAAATTACGGGCGTCTCTATCCACAATCAAATACATGTGTGTACTAAGTTGCGAAAACTACTCACCATGTTGGACAGCACCAACAGGTGAGGAAAGGACTGCCTGAAATTACGGTGGCGGTCATGGCAGGTAGCCAAAATACTAACGGCCACAAGGCAGAACAATTCCGCTGATGCACTTAAACAATAGTAAACTAATTTGATTAATGCCACCTGACAACGGCTATTTCGACCACTTCAGACACTCGTTGTTGCTCACAGGAAAACCTCCCCACCAGCAACGCCGGAACAAACAACGCAATCTTCAAAAAAAATGGTTCAAATGGCTCTGAGCACTATGGGACTCAACTGCTGAGGTCATTAGTCCCCTAGAACTTAGAACTAGTTAAACCTAACTAACCTAAGGACATCACAAACATCCATGCCCGAGGCAGGATTCGAACCTGCGACCGTAGCGGTCTTGCGGTTCCAGACTGCAGCGCCTTTAACCGCACGGCCACTTCGGCCGGCTACGCAATCTTCAATCGCGGCTTGGAGATCTTAAAACACCACTCAACCTTCACGTCCTGGGTCGGCGAGCGACGAAGCTCGCAGCGATCGGACAGCTCCAGACACACTCCGACACTGCGCAGGGACCGGCAGCGGACGCGGTCGACGGCGAAGCGTGGAGATATCCTCCATAGTGCGCACCAACCGACCGACTGCTCTAACAGTGCCGACAACTTCTAAAATAGTGGTCAGTAGAAATAAGGACAACTTACACACACAACCTGACAAACACTTGCACGAAGACCTGAACGATACCCAACAGTAACTAAACATGCACGAAGACAAATCGGGAGTCGATGCAAACACACACAGTCGACTCATGGACGATCGGCGATCCAAAACGCGTCGTCCAGTAGGACAACCGACCGACGATCCAGCAAGACCGTGGCCCGGCTCAAGTGATGCGTGGCGGCAATGGTCGGACGAGCCATGTCGACGCAGACATCACTGCTGCTACAACCCGATTGAATTAGTGCCGCATTGCAACTCCCCGACTGGCAGGTCCAGACTGCGCTCCAGACTAGTTCCAACTGACTGGCAGCCCGAACTCCCAACGCGAACTCGCGATGAACTGCGACCAACTCATTACGACAGACAACGACCGGGAAGTCATAGCAGTCGAGCAAAGATACTACGAGAGGGGATATATCGATACGCGCTGCTAACGCCGCTCACCGTCGGGCAAAGCAGCACCTCAGTGACACCAGTAATTTAAATTAACGTAGTGAAGTGGAAGTACGTTGAAAACGGGGAGTAAAATACAGGGCTATTACAAATGATTGAAGCGATTTCATAAATTCACTGTAGCTCCATTCATTGACATATGGTCACGACAAACTACAGATACGTAGAAAAACTCGTAAAGTTTTGTTTGGCTGAAGCCGCACTTCAGGTTTCTGCCGCCAGAGCGCTCGAGAGCGCAGTGAGACAACATGGCGACAGGAGCCGAGAAAGCGTATGTCGTGCTTGAAATGCACTCACATCAGTCAGTCATAACAGTGCAACGACACTTCAGGACGAAGTTCAACAAAGATCCACCAACTGCTAACTCCATTCGGCGAAGGTATGTGCAGTTTAAAGCTTCTGGATGCCTCTGTAAGGGGAAATCAACGGGTCGGCCTGCTGTAAGCGAAGAAACGGTTGAACGCGTGCGGGCAAGTTTTACGCGTAGCCCGCGGAAGTCGACGAATAAAGCAAGCAGGGAGCTAAACGTACCACAGCCGACGGTTTGGAAAATCTTACGGAAAAGGCTAAAGCAGAAGCCTTACCGGTTACAATTGCTACAAGCCCTGACACCCGATGACAAAGTCAAACGCTTTGAATTTTCGGCGCAGTTGCAACAGCTCATGGAAGAGGATGCGTTCAGTGCGAAACTTGTTTTCAGTGATGAAGCAACATTTTCTCTTAATGGTGAAGTGAACAGACACAATGTGCGAATCTGGGCAGTAGAGAATCCTCACGCATTCGTGCAGCAAATTCGCAATTCACCAAAAGTTAACGTGTTTTGTGCAATCTCACAGTTTAAAGTTTACGGCCCCTTTTTCTTCTGTGAAAAAAACTTTACAGACACGTGTATCTGGACATGCTGGAAAATTGGCTCATGCCACAACTGGAGACCGACAGCGCCGACTTCATCTTTCAACAGGATGGTGCTCCACCGCACTTCCATCATGATGTTTGGCATTTCTTAATCAGGAGATTGGAAAACCGATGGATCGGTCGTGGTGGAGATCATGATCAGCAATTCATGTCATGTCCTCCACGCTCTCTCGACTTAACCCCATGCGATTTCTTCCTGTGGGGTTATGTGAAAGATTCAGTGTTTAAACCTCCTCTACCAAGAAACGTGCCAGAACTGCGAGCTCGCATCAACGATGCTTTCGAACTCATTGATGGGGACATGCTGCGCCGAGTGTGGGAGGAACTTGATTATCGGCTTGATGTCTGCCGAATCACTAAAGGGGCACATATGGAACATTTGTGAGTGCTTAAAAAAACTTTTTGAGTTTTTGTATGTGTGTGCAAAGCATTGTGAAAATATCTCAAATAATAAAGTTATTGTAGAGCTGTGAAATCGCTTCAATCATTTGTAATAACCCTCTACATGATGGCGGGAACACGAGCCACACACGGCTCAGTCTGTCTTCAACAGTCTGCTATTTCAGTTCCTTCAGTACCTCTGTGACACTCTCCCATGTATAAACACACTTGAGCAACACAACTGGCACTGCTAACAGTATCCTACTACTTCTACATCGTTGGCAACGGGTTAATCACTATGCTGGTGACTACTTTGAAGGTCAGTAAAGTGTTGAAATACGTATATATTTTGTACGAGTTGTAAATAAATAGTTGCCACTATTAAAGTTCCAGCCCTCGTAAGTGCATCATCTGCAAAGAGTCTGAATTTACTATTAATATTGTCTGCAAGGTCATTACTATATGACATGAGCAGCAACGGTGCCAAAACACTTGCCTGGGGCACACGCGAAGTCACATCTACATCTGACGATGAGTCTCCACCGGAGATAACATGCTGTGTCCTCCTAGCAAAAAATCCTCAATCCAGTCTAAATTTCACTTGATATCCCATATGATCGTACTTCGGCAATAAGCATAGGTGTGGTAGGGAGTCGGATGCTGTTCGAAAATCAAGAAATACAGCACCCACCTGACAGCCCACATCCAAAGTTTTCAGCTCCTGCGCTAACCTCTTCATTTCAGAACAGCGCTTACACCCTGTGTGCTCAATTATTTGCGGCATGTATTCCAGTCAGCCGGCCGCTGTGGCCGAGCGGTTCAAGGCGCTTCAGTCCGCTACGGTCGCAGGTTCGAATCCTGCCTCGGGCATGGCTGTGTGTGATGTCCTTAGGTTAGTTAGGTTTAAGCAGTTCTAAGTTGTATGGCACTGATGACCTCATATGTTCAGTCCCATAGTGCTCAGAGCGATTTTAACCATTTGAATTTATTCCACTCAATGTTTCAATCGCATAATTTATCCTCTAAATTTCCCTATAGTACTGGAAGCGTTCGATAAGTAATGCAACACATTTTTTCTCGGCGAATTTCGTTTGAAAAAATGAGGAACTTGTTGTGGGAGATTGTAAAAGAAAAGGTGCCTGATTCAGCTTCTATAGTTTCATGAAGTTCCAATAGGTGGCAACGCTATACGTAGCCTCCAAAATGGCGTCTGTAACTGAGATGCGTCGCAGGCAGAGGGCTGTCATTGAGTTTTATGTGGCGTAGCAGACATCCTTGGCTCCGGAAAAAAAGCAGTCAGTCGTTGGGTGAGAGGTCTGCAAGCATCGCACCAAGGTCGCGCGCACCTGTCGGATATTCCAGATGCCGGCCGCCGTTCACGGGTGTGACTCGTGCAATGTTGGAAACTGCGAAAACTCTGATTGTATTTGATCGACGGATCGCAATCAAATAGCTCGCTGCACAATTGGACGTCTGTGTTGGTTGTTGTTGTTGTTGTTGTTGTTGTGGTCTTCAGTCCTGAGACTGGTTTGATGCAGCTCTACATGCTACTCTATCCTGTGCAAGCTGCTTCAGCTCCCAGTACCTACTGCGACCTACATCCTTCTGAATCTGTTTAATGTATTCATCTCTTGGTCTCCCTCTACGATTATTACCCTCCACGCTGCCCTCCAGTACTAAATTGGTGATCCCTTGATGCCTCAGAACATGTCCTACCAACCGATCCCTTCTTCTAGTCAAGTTGTGCCACAAACTCCTCCCCAATTCTAATCAATACCTCCTCATTAGTTATGTGATCTACCCATCTAATCTTCAGCATTCTTCTGTAGCACCACATTTCGAAAGCTTCTATTCTCTTCTTGTCCAAACTAGTTATCGTCCATGTTTCACTTCCATACATGGCTACACTCCATACAAATACTTTCAGAAATGACTTCCTGACACTTAAATCTATACTCGATGTTAACAAATTTCTTCAGAAACGCTTTCCTTGCCATTGCCAGTCTACATTTTATATCCTCTCTACTTTGACCATCATCAGTTATTTTGTTCCCCAAATAGCAAGACTCCTTTACTACTTTGTCTCATTTCCTAATCTAATTCCCTCAGCATCACACGACTTAATTCGACTACATTCCATTATCCTTGTTTTGCTTTTGTTGATGTTCATCTTATATGCTCCTTTCAAGACACTGTCCATTCCATTCAACTGCTCTTCCAAGTCCTTTGCTGTCTCTGACAGAATTACAATGTCATCGGCAAACCTCAAAGTTTTTATTTCTTCTCCATGGATTTTAATACCTACTCGGAATTTTTCTTTTGTTTCCTTCACTGCTTGCTCAATATGCAGATTGAATAACATCAGGGAGAGGCTACAACCCTGTCTCACCCCCTTCCCAACCACTGCTTCCCTTTCATGTCCCTCGACTCTTATAACTGCCATCTGGTTTCTGTACAAATTGTAAACAGCCTTTCGCTCCCTGTATTTTACCCTGCCACCTTCAGGATTTGAAAGAGAGTATTCCAGTCAACATTGCCAAAAGCTTTCTCTAGGTCTACAAATGCTAGAAACGTAGGTTTGCCTTTCCTTAATCTAGCTTCTAAGATAAGTCGTAGGGTCAGTATTGCCTCATGTGTTCCAGTGTTTCTACGGAATCCAAACTGATCTTCCCCGAGGTCGGCTTCTAGCAGTTTTTCCATTCGTATGTAAAGAATTCGCGTTAGTATTTTGCAGCTGTGACTTATTAGACTGTGGTGGTACTGCTTACATACTCCTCAATCAGTTGACGTATCAAAGGTACGTGGTTGCTGGGTACGTTAGCTCCTAACAGAAGACCATAAAGAGCAACGAAGGGCCATCTGTGACGATGCGTGATGAAAGGCAGCTAGCCCTAAATGTGGAAAAATGTAAGTTAATACGGCTCAGTAGGAAGATCAAGGCTCCAGTGTTCTGACACAATATTACTAGCGTCCTGCTTGTCACAGCCAAGACCTTTAAATATCTGGGAATAACTAAACTTTGAAAAAACACAGTACATCCAATTTTCTGCTGCAAAAAGTACAGTTCCTTCAATAAATATAACACATGAACAGAAGTCAGTAGACAGGGAAGAGCATACTAAGTTTTTGGGTGTACATATACATGAGAAATCTTAATTGGAAAATTCATATTTTGGATCTTCTAAAGCTACTAGGTTCAGCAAAATTTGCAATCAGAATAATTGCTAATTTTGAGGATATAAAAATTAATAAGCTAACATACTTTGCATACTTTCACTCTCTGATGTCATCTGGAATAATATTTTGGGTAACTCAACATTTAGACAAAAAGTATTCACTGCTCAAAAGAAAGTGGTTAGAATAATGTGTGGGGTGCATAGTCGCACATCTTGTAGGCGTCTTTTTAAAAGATTGGGAATTCTTACAGCACCCTCACAGTACATTTACTCACTAATGAAATTTGTTCCCAACAACATGGACCAGTTTAAAAACAACAGTGATATTTATGATTATAATACCAGAAAAAAGAAAGACATACACTATCCTTTACTCAATCTTTGGCACAGAAAGGTGTAAAATATGCTGCTATAAAAACTTTCGACAAATTACCAGAAGAGATACAGTGTCTGACAGACAGCAGTAATAGCTTCAAAAATAAATTGAAATCATATCTCCTTGACAACTCCTTCTATACCACAGATGAATTTTTGAATAGGAATAAATAAATCTATAAATATAGTATATGCATTTTGTGCCATTTAAGGGAATGAGGGAATGGGGTAAATAATAGAAATATTAATCTTTAACTCTGTAAAAATATATATATATATATATATATATATATATATATATATATATATATATGTGTGTGTGTGTGTGTGTGTGTGTGTGTGTGTGTGTGTATTAAAAAATCATGTTTCATATGTGCATTTCTTGTGCACTTGACACGTTCCACATCATAGCGGCTACCATACCGTGCGATTGATCAATGGGACACGCATCCAACCAACTAACTAATGTTGCAAAGTGATATGAGTTGGATCGAGCGAGTAATAACTGTGGTAAGGAAGGCTTATAGACTAATGGTCGACTTCGGTTTATTGGGAGAACTTCAGGAAAGAGTCGTTCACCTTTAAAGGAGTCTGCATGTAGCACGCTGGTGCGACCTATTCTTGAGTACTGTTCGAGTGTTTGGGGTCCGCAAGGTCGGATCGAAGGAAGATATCGTAGCAATTGAGAGGTGGGCTGCTAGATTTGTTACCGGTAGTTTCGAACAACACGTGTTACGCAGATTCTTCGGGAACTCAAATGGGAATCGCTGCAGGGAAGCCGGCTATCTTTTCGAAAAGCACTGGAGAGAAAATTTACGGGACCGGTATTCGAAGAAGACTACCGAACGATTCTACTGCCACCAACATACATTGCGCGTAAGGACCAGGCTGATCAGATACGATAAATTAGGGCTCATAGGGAGGTATGTAGACAGTCGTTTTTCCCGAGCTCTATTTGCGAATGGAACAGGAAAAGAAATATCACAAGCAGCGACTTCGTCGCGAATAAAACAGTGATCCGTATATAAAATAAGTTTCCTTTAATTTACGTTTATGGTCACAAACGTTTTGTTAACAGATTACGGGTTTCACTCTCTAATGACCATAATCAGATCTGCAGTAAAAATGGGAAAAAACATAAACACACCCGCAGATTCTCTACAGCTTAAAAACAGTAAATAGACCATAATGAAAAGTATTACTGACAAATATATGTATTTGTGCGCTTCAAGTATGAAGAGGCATACCTGTTTGATAAAAACAAAGTCCTAATGTATTGCAGCCATAGTGGCGTCGTAAAATGTTAAATGGAAAATCAGCAGCAACATCGTCAAAAACATTTAAATAACTTTATATGCACTGGCTGCTGTACGGCAGCTTGTTTTGAACAGTAGTGCTGCTGACAACATGACTCGTGCATATAACGTTACACTACTGGCCATTAAAATTGCTACACCACGACTTAGTTGACAACATCGGTAGCTCCGTGAGGCTATTTGCAGATGACACGGTTGTCTACAAGAAAGTAGCAACATCAGAAGACTCGTACGTACTCCAGGAAGACCTGCAGAGGATTAATGAATGGTGCGACAGCTGGCAGCTTTCCCTAAACGTAGATAAATGTAATATAATGCGCATACATAGGGGCAGAAATCCATTCCAGTACGATTATGCCATAGGTGGTAAATCATTGGAAGCGGTAACGACCGTAAAATACTTAGGAGTTACTATCCGGAGCGATCTGAAGTGGAATGATCACATAAAACAAATAGTGGGAAAAGCATGCGCCAGGTTGAGATTCATAGGAAGAATTCTAAGAAAATGTGAGTCATCGACGAAAGAAGTAGCTTACAAAACGCTTGTTCGTCCGATTCTTGAGTATTGCTCATCAGTATGGGACCCTTACCAGGTTGGATTAATAGAAGAGATAGACATGATCCAGCGAAAAGCAGCGCGATTCGTCATGGGGACATTTAGTCAGCGCGAGAGCGTTACGGAGATGCTGAACAAGCTCCAGTGGCGGACACTTCAAGAAAGGCGTTACGCAATACGGAGAGGTTTATTATCGAAATTACGAGAGAGCACATTCCGGAAAGAGATGGGCAACATATTACTACCGCCCACATATATCTCGCGTAATGATCACAACGAAAAGATCCGAGAAATTAGAGCAAATACGGAGACTTACAAGCAGTCGTTCTTCCCACGCACAATTCGTGAATGGAACAGGGAAGGGGGGATCAGATAGTGGTACAATAAGTACCCTCCGCCACACACCGTAAGGTGGCTGGCGGAGTATAGATGTAGATGTAGATGTAGAGGACGTGCTACAGTCGCGAAATGTAACCGACAGGAATACGATGCTGTGATATGCAAATGATTAGCTTTTCAGAGCATTCACACAAGGTTGGCGCCGGTGGCGACACCTACAACGTCCTGACATGAGGAAAGTTTCCGACAGATTTCTCATACTCAAACAGCAGTTGACCGGCGTTGCCTGGTGAAACGTTTTTGTGATGCCTCGTGTAAGGAGGAGAAATGCGTACCATCACGTTTCTGACTTTGATAAAGGTCGGATTGTAGCCTACAGCGATTGCGGTTTATCGTATCGCGACATTGCTGCTCGTGTCGGTCGAGATCCAATGACTGTTAGCAGAATAGGGAATCGATGGGTTCAGGAGGGTAATACGGAACGCCGTGCTGGATCCCAGCGGTCTCGTATCGCTAGTAGTCGAGATGACAGGCGTCTCATGCGCATGGCTCTAACGGATTGAAAGAACAAACGAGGGACCTGGCAGTATGATGACCACTCGCACACCCAATTTTGAAGAGGAGTGCCGGAACGTGGTGCAGCGGACCCCACCACATGCACTCGCCGCTTTGCACATGAAGTGGGCGCTGCGCATACTAGCGTGTGGCGAGCACTCCACGAACAGTTATTACACCCATATCACCCACAACGAGTCCATGCAGTTGTGTCCTGGCATAGGTGGAGGAGGGAAAAGAAAGAAGTTACTGGTCAGTCTGCTCTCGCGAGCGGTACAGAGCAGAAGGCAGAAGGACAAATCACAGTGAAGGCATTTGTTTTCTTCTATCTGAGCCAACACTGGTACAGGAATTTACTACAATACTGTCCATTAAAATTGCTACACCAAGAAGAAATGCAGATGATAAACGGGTATTCAGTGGACAAATATTATTATACTAGAACTGACATGTGATTACATTTTCACCCAATTTGGGTGCATAGATCCTTAGAAATCAGTAGAGTCACGGGTCGTAACACATCTGAAATGTAACGTCCGCTGTTCAAAGTGCCGTCAATGCGAACAAGAGGTGACCGAGACGTGTAAACAATGGCGCCCCATACCATCACGCCGGATGATACGCCACTATTGCGATGACGAATACACGCTTCCAATGTGCGTTCACCGCGATGTCGCCAAACACGGATGCGACCATCATGATGCTGTAAACAGAACCTGGATTCATCCGCAAAAATTACGTTTTGCCATTCGTGCACCCAGGTTCGTCGTTGAGTACACCATGGCAGGTGCTCCTGTCTGTGATGCAGCGTCAAGCGTAAACGCAGCCATGCTCCCCGAGCTGATAGTCCATGATACTGCAAACGTCGTCGAATTGTACGTGCAGATTGTTGTTGTCTTGCAAACGTCCCCATCTGTTGTCTCAGGGATCGAGACGTGGCTGCACGATCCGTTACAGCCACGCGGATAAGACGCCTGTCGTCTCGACTGCTAGTGATACGAGGCCGTTGGGATCCAGCGCGGCGTTCCGTATTACCCTCCTGAACCCACCGATTCCATATTCTGCTAACAGTCATTGGATCTCGACCAACGCGAGCAGCAATGTCGCGATACAATAAACCGCAATCGCGATAGGCTACAATCCGACCTTTATCAAAGTCAGAAACGTGATGTTACGCATTTCTCCTCCTTACACGAGGCATCACAACAACGTTTCACTAGGCAATGCCGGTCCACTGCTGTTTGTGTATGAGAAATCGGTTGCAAACTTTCGTCATGTCAGCAAATTGTATGTGTCGCCACCGGCGCCAACCTTGTGTGAATGCTCTGAAAAGCAAATCATTTGCATATCACAGCATCTTCTTCCAGTCGGTTAAATTTCGCGCTTGTAGCACGTCATCTTCGTGGTGTAGCAATTTTAATGGCCAGTAGTGTGGAAATAATGCAGGTGGTGAGACTCGGTAGGGAACTCGTTGTGGAGACTCTTGGACAAACAGGGTTTTGAAATAGTTGTTTATTCCAGACAGGACTACCTAATACACTGGAGGCTAGTTCTAGGGTTAGAAAAAGCATAAATAACACTGTTGCAACAGAAGCCTGTGCAGAAATCCCAGGAGTGGATGCTAGCCACAGTAACAAACACAAGCAGCATCTTAAGGCAACAACTTAGTTGCAAAGGAAACATAATGAATGTGACACTGTTCACTGAGGCACTCCAAGTGAGAGAGAGAGAGCAGACTTACGCGGAGCTGGACCGAGGCTGGAGTCGACGGACGCGGATTCGGCGCCCAGATCGTCTGACAGAGAACTCCACCAAAATTCCGAATCTAAATCAGATCCTGAACCTATTAGTAATTGTAATGAGTCAGCATTATCATTTAATGTTCGTTTGCGTCGTTGGGCAGAACGTACTGAATATATAACCGATCCTTTTATGGTTAACAGCTGGTCCCGTGTACGATTTATAGAAAAATACTTTGAATCGTTTCAGGGAAAGAAGTGTGTAGCCAGATCGTTAACCGAGTGTCATCTTACGTATAATGGCTGGGCGGGCCGCGTGGTCCGGTGGTATAATGAGGCCTTTCGGTCCAAAGTGGTACGTAAGAGACAATTATATTTGCATGGCGACACAAATATTGGCAAATCCACGCTTATAGAAAAAGTATTGACAAGAAAGCAGCATGTTTATATGCTTTTCTGTTCCGAATTCGGATTTGGTGGGTACGATCCCCGTATACATAACGTCATACTATTTGAAGAATTTGATTGGTTGAGATGGAGACCTTATGCATCTATTTTGAAACGAATTGTTGAATCAATGACATACCACTTAAAGCCACACAGCAGGTCTCTTGTAGGCGCCTGCCAATCACGGTTTAGTTAGGTCCCCTCTACTGCTCCTAAGGCGGATATGTTAATGCAGTTGCACTAACTAAGTCCGTATTTGGTATCAACATTGTTCAGCTGAAAGCTAAACGTAACTGCTCTGCCAAATAAGGCTTGAAATATTATTGTTATACGTCATTTAGCACCGCCCCTCGGGCTTCCCAGAGTAGGGACTGCTATGTCAACAGTTTTTTGGCGTTTTCGCTCTCTTTCCAACCCTTGTGAGTTTACTGACGTTGCTGTTCTCAGGACTGGCATCAAGCTAGCTTTATACGGTAGTACGTGTCTGTTGGTTACAAAGTTCTACGGTGGCAACGTACCACAGCGTCTAGACGCCATACGAAGTTACATGTTGATTCCTTGAAGGGTAACTAACGCCCTGGGACCGCGTCTGCGGGCGTCTGCATTTTCGCAAGTCTCTCCCCTTACGGCTTACTTCATGTAACAATATCTCTCCTAGTTTCGTCTGCCCTCAGCATCGTCTCTGCTTCCGCGCCTTGGAACGCCTGTCCTCCTTTCTCACACCTTCAAGATAACACTACAGTAGCAAGGAATAATCAATATATTAGACAATGATTGTGGCTGACTTGGCACCAAGGGTCGCAGTGGTTGCTCCAACAATGGATTGATCGACCAGCTTTCCTCTAAATCGTGCTGTTTACTAACGAGGCCTCATCTAATCGAGATGGTATTTCAAGCAGCAGGAATAGCCATGAGCGGCATGAGGAAAATCCTCACGCTGTAGTAGTCATGCAGTCAAGTACATTTTACTGTGAATATCTGGGCCAGCATTGCAGGCGACAATCTCATTGGCCCATTTCTTCTACCTGACCGTTTGAGCCGGCTATTGTGGCCGAGCGGTTCTAGGCCCTTCAGTCTGGAACCGCGCGACCGCTACGGTCGCAGGTTCGAATCCTGCCTCGGACATGGGTGTGTGTGATGTCCTTAGGTTAGTTAGGTTTACGTAGTTCTAAGTTCTAGGGGACTGATGACCTCGGATGTTAAGCCCCTTAGTGCTCAGAGCCATTTTTTTTTTTTTTTGACCGTTTGAATAGCCACCTGTATTTGTGGTTCGTCCAAAGAGTTCTACCTGAGTCTTTGGAGAACGTACCTTTGGTTGTTTGTAAGGGGATGTGGATTCAACATGATGGTGCATTACCTCAAGTCAGTGTCGACGTCCACAACCATCTCAATGCTGTATTTCTTGGTCGCTGGATGGCCTGCAAGATCACCCGACCCGAATCCACTCGATTATTTCTTATGGAGATATCTAAAGCCACTTTAATATGAGACCCCAGTGCATACGGATATGGAAAAAGTTGCCAGAATTGTAGCTGTCTGTGATATGCTTCGAAACACACCAGCGATGTTAGTCTCGGTGCGTCAGAATCTTACTCGCCGGCGTCATTGTCGCATGGGGGTTGATGGCCGTCAGTTTGAGCACATTTTGTAAGATACAGTACACATGGTACGTTCATTTTGTCAGTGATGGTATTTGCAGTTAACTGTAACTAATGTAAATACAAAAGTGCACAGTAATGTGATTTTATTCCTATTATCTCCGTAGGCTTGATTTCTGACCCGACGTTTCCTTCCTCAAACTGTTCAGTAGAGCATCCTCTATGTTATTGTGGTGTCACTGCCAGACACCACACTTGCTAGGTGGTAGCTTAAATCGGCCGCGGACCATTAGTACATGTCGGACCCGCGTGTCGCCACTGTGTGATCGCAGACCGAGCGCCACCACACGGCAGGTCTCGAGATACGTACTAGCACTCGCCCCAGTTGTACGACGACGTTGCTAGCGACTATACTGACGAAGCCTTTGCTCTCATTTGCCGAGAGACAGTTAGAATAGCCTTCAGCTAAGTTAATGGCTACGACTTAGCAAGGCGCCAATTGTCACAGTGCATGTATCTTACGAGTCTCACTTGTATCGCCAAAATCTCCAGATGTCTCATCAAGAACGCTGTATACAAGGACTGATTAAAAGTTAAGTATATTCCAAAGCTACGTATTTTCTTTATAGCAGTCATAACGTATCCTGTTCCAGACTTGACGCCAGTCGGCGTGTGTGTACGCGTGCCTTTCGGCTTCCTCCTCAGTGTGGCGTCACTAGCTTGTTACGCCACAACAGTTATGTTAAATTTTTTTCACGCAGTAACGGAAACACCCCGTGTAGGGACACACATGCCCTCCCAATAAAGTGGCGTGAGGCCGAACTGTTGAACGGTGGCTAGGGTTTTGTTGCCGAAAGTGTACTGGAATCCTAAACAGAGCCAACCTGCTTTCGGAAAAAAATGTGTTGAATTACTTACTGAACGCCTCTCCTATCAAGGAGATTATGCTCTTATGTCTTAAGACACATCCCAATCTTCTCACCCTTCTTCGTGTCAATGTTTTCCAAAAGTTTCTTTCTTCTCATTCTTTATCAGTCCAATTGAGTTTCAACATTCGTCTGCGGAACCACATCTCAAAATCTTCGATTCTTATCTGTTTTGGTTTACCCACTGTCTATGGTTCACTGCCTTACAATGCTGTCCTCCAAACGTGCATTTTCATACCAACAGACTTCTCTTGGCCCGGAATGACCTCTTTGCTTGTGCAACTCTACTTTTTATGTCCTCCTTGATTTGTCCGTCATACGTTATTTTCCTCACAAGGTATCAAAATTCCTTAACTTCCTAACCACCAATTTTAATGCTACATCTACATCTACATCTACATGGTTACTCTGCAATTCACACTTAAGTGCCTGGCAGAGGGTTCATCGAACCATTTTCATACTAGTTCTCTACCATTCCACGCTCGAATGGCGCGTTGGAAAAAGGAGCACCTAAATCTTTCCGTTGGAGCTCTGATTTCTCTTATTTTATTATCATGATCATTTCTCCCTACGTAGATGGGTGTCAACAAAATATTTTCGCATTCGGAAGAGAAAGGATTGAAATTTCGTAAAGCCACAAAGAAAACGGCCTTTTCTTTCACTGACTACCACACCAACTCTACTTCTCATTACCTGTAACTTTTTTCCAGTTTACTCTCAATCTACATTCTGTGCCCATTAGCCTGTTCATTCCACTCAACAGAACCTGTAAATCGTCACTGAAGATAGCGATGGCATCAGCGCCTGTTAACACTGATATCCTTTCATCCTGATTTTTACTCTCACCCTCGAACATTTCTGTTATTTCTGCCATTGCTTCTTCGATGTGTAGACCGAACAACAGGGGAGAAAATTGCCTTCCTCTTTTTCTCTTGGTTTTTCTACATACAGTGTTTCAGTTGCCTTTCGCTTTAGCCTACTCCTAACTTTCCCAGACTTTCGAACATCTTGCACCGTATCACACTGCCGAACAATTTCCCTAGATCGATAAATCTCATGAGCCTATCTTGATATTTTTTTCAATCATGCTTCCATTATCAAGTGCAATGTCAGAACTGTCTCGCTGGTGGTTTTACCTTTCCTAATCTCAAACTGCTCATCGTCTATAAGATCTTGAACTTTCTTCTCCATTCTTCTATATATTATGCCCGTCAACAATTTGGATGCGTGTGATGTTAAGCTGATTTTGTACGTCCATCCTTTTAGCAGGAGGTCTCTGGGACGACGGCCGTTTACTATCGTGACAAAAAATAAAAACACCTACAGCCGTCCTTATTATTTTATTTTATTTTGTCGCTACCAGTTTCGACACTTCATTGCGTCATCTTCAGGCTATCACCGCGTCAATAACAGCCTGAAGATTAGGCAATGAAGCGTTGAAACTGGTAGCGAAAAAATAAAATAAAATCATAATGACGGCTGTAGGTGTTCTTTTCTCACGTTAAGCTGATTGTTCTATAGTTTCCGCATATATCTGCCCCTGCTGTGTTCGGAATTGCGTGGATGATATTTTTTCGAAAATCTCATCGGACGTCACCTATGTCATAGATTCTACACTTCAACTTGTTTTGTTGCCATTTCCAGCGATGCTTTTAGAAATTGCCGTTAATTATTATCCATCTCTTCTGCTGCATTTGATCCCAAGTCTTCCAGAGTTGGATTAAATTCACGCACTAATATTGGATACCGTATGACTTTCTTATCGACTCCAGTTTCTTCTTCTATCACCAGATAAGTCCTCGCTCTCATAGGGGATTTCGGTATACTCTTTGCATCTGGCCGCCATTTTCCTCAGCGTGTAACAGTGGATCTGCCATTGCACTCTCAATGTTACCACACGTGCCTCTAATTTCGTCAAAGGTTGTTTTCATTTTTCTCCGAGTCTGTCTTTTCGACGGTCATTTCTTTTTCTATTTCTTCAAATTATTGGTGCATTTTGTCTTGGCTGTCCTCCATTTGTAATTCATTTCACTCGTAATTTATATTGCGATATTCCTCTCTGTGTTTACCCGTACTCTAGCGGTAACGTCTTTTGATTAGCAATCAAAAATGTTCTCGGTCCCGGGTTAGAACCCCACTAATGCTCAAATTTTGAATAAAAATCATTAGCAATGCCTGGCGAAGACTTCCGGCACAAGAAATCTCCTGACCCAGCCAACGGCCTTGTCAAAGAGGGCAGAGGAGCGGACAGAGGTTCAGGACATCCTCTTGCCTCTGGAGTGGGAAACTGCCCCTAGAGGCGCAAGAATCAGCAGTGATTAGCGCCATGTAGGAGGGGGTAGGTGACCATGAGAAAAAGACTGAATAACCAACGAGAGGGTAACTTTCTACGAGTCGGAGCACGGAATGTCAGAAGTTTGCAGTAGAAGGAAAGTTAGAAAGTCTGAAAAGGGAAATGCAAAGGTTCAGTCTAGATATAGCGGGGGTCAGAGAAGTAAAATGGAAAGATGACAAAGATTTCTAGTCAGATGAGTATAGGGTAATATCAACAGCAGCAGAAAATGGTATGAGGATTCGTTATGAAAAGGAAGGTAGGCCAGAGGCTAAGTTACTGTGTATAGTTCAGTGATAGAGTTGGTCTAATAAGAATCGGTAGGAAACCAACACCGACAACGAAGTTTAGTTATAGTAGCCAACGCAAGCAGAAGATGAAGACATAGAGAAAGTATATGAGGATAATGAATGGGTAGGTAATTCAGTACCTAAAGCAAGATGAAAATCTAATAGTCATGGGGAATGGGAATTCGAGTGTAAGGAAAGAATAGAAGAAAGGGTTCAAGAAATGAGAGTGGAGAAACTACTCTGTTCAAGTATCACAAGAGGTATACTTGGAAAAAGCCGTGATACGAGAAGATTTCAGTTATGTTACATCATGGTCATTCAGGGTATCTGAAATCAGATATTGTATTGTAAGGCTTACACACGAGCAGATATAGGCTCCGATCACGAGTTAGTAATGATGAAGATCTGGATGAAGTTTAAGAGACTAGTCATGAAGAATAAATGGGGACAGAGTGAGTACTAAGGAATGAAGAGATACGTTTGATAAGGAATAGCTCAGCAGGCAGTTCAATTATAGAAGAATGGACAGCTCTCGAAAGGGCAATCACAAAAGCTGGAGAGAAGAACATAGTTACAAGGAAGGTAGCTGCGAAGAAACCATGGGTAACAGAAGAAATACTTCAGCTGATCGATGAAAGAAGGAAATACAGAAGTTCCCGGAAATTCGAGAATGCTGAAATACAAGACGCTGACGAGTGAAATAAATAGGAAGTGTAAGGAAGCTAAAGCCAAGTAGATATATGAAAATTTTGATGAGATCGAAAAGAAATAATTGTCGTAAAGACTGACTCAGCATGTATAAAAGCCTAAACAACTTTAGTTGAAATAAAAAGCAAGGGCGGTAATATTAAGATTGCAATGGGAATCCCACTGTTAAATGCAGAGGAGGGAGTAAATATGTGACCGCTATGAGGAGAAGGACTTACCTTATGACGTGGCAGAAGAACAAACAGAGGTCGATAGAGAGAAGATAGGAGGTCCAGCATTAGAATCAGAATTTAGAGGAGCTTTGGAAGACTTAAAATCAAATAAGGCAGAAGGTATAGACACCATACCTTCGGAATATTAGGGGGGATTGTCAACAAAACGATTGCTCGCATTTTCGTGTAGAACCTATGAGATTGGCGACATAATATCAGTTTTCAGCAAAAACATCACCACACGACTCCCAAGCTTGCGAGAGCCGTAGAATGCGAGAATTATCGCACATTCAGCTTAACAGCTCGTGTACCCAAGTTGCTGGCAAGAATAATATACAGAATAATGAAAAAGAAAATTGAGGATGTATTAGATGACGATAAATCCGGCTCTAAGAAAGGTAAAGGCATCCCAAAGGCAGTTCTCATGTTGCGGTTGAAAACTGAAGAAAAATCAAGACACATTTGTGGGATGTGTCAATCTGGAGTAAGCATTCGACAAAGTAAAATGGAGCAACATGTTCGAAATCCTGAGAAAAATAACGATTAGCTGTAGGGAAGACGGGTAAGACACAAAACGTACAAGAATCAAGAGTGAACAATAGGAGTGAAGGACCAAGACCGAAGAGCACGGATTAAAAAGGGTTTGGGACAGGGATGCAGTCTTTCGTCGCTGCTGCTGAGACTACAGTCGAAGAACCAATGATGGAAATGAAAGACAGGCTTAAGAGTCTGGTTGGAGCTATAGGAGGATGCTGAAAATTAGGTTGACCGATAAAGTGAGTAATGAGGAGGTTGTCCGAAAAATCGGCGAGGAAGGGAATAAATGGGAAACAAGAACATGTTCTACATCTACATCTACATCTACATGGTTACTCCGCAATTCACACTTAAGTGCCTGGCAGAGGGTTCATCGAACCATCTTCATACTACTTCTCTACCATTCCACGCTCGAATGGCGCGTGGGAAAAAGGAACACCCAAATCTTTCCGTTCGAGCTCTGATTTCTCTTATTTTATTATGATGATCATTTCTCCCTACGTAGTTGGGTGTCAAAAAAATATTTTCGCATTCGGAAGAGACAGTTGGTCATTAAAATTTCGTAAACAGATCTCGCCGCAAAGAAAAGTGCCTTTGTTTCAGTGACTGTCACCCCAACTCGCGTATCATATCAGTGACACTCTCACCCCTATTGCGCAATAACACTAAACGAGCTGCCCTTCTTTGCATTTTTTCGATGTCCTCCGTCAATCCTACCTGGTAAGGATCCCATACCGCGCAGCAACATTCAAGCAGAGGACGGACAAGTGTATGTAGGCTGTCTCTTTAGTGGGTTTGTGGCATCTTCTAAGTGTTCTGCCGCCAAAGTGCAGTCCTTGTTTCGCCTTCCCCACAATATTTTCTATGTGGTCTTTCCAATTTAAGTTGTTCGTAATTGTAATTTGTCATACACTTCTGGCGTATTTCCCGACGTTTGCGACGTTTAAGAGTCACCCCATACATAGCGTGTATCACAATTAATGGCGTAAACGCATATAGTTGAAAGTAAACGATACTAGAAGCAAAAAAATCTCAGTAAACATAGGGTCGAAAATGAATACCTAAGAGCTACGAGCAATTTTTCATCTTTGATACTGTGAAACAAATCTCTTCTGCTGCAAGTTCTTTGCTTTCCATATTTTGGAAACTGATAGTATGGACCAAAATAAGAAAAAAATGTCCAACAAACATGTGCTCTAAAACGCATACCTTAAAAGTTACGCGCACTTGATCATTAGAAGACTTGTGTTTCAAAGTAGCAAAGATAAACAAGTGCTTGCCCGCATCTCGTGGTCGTGCGGTAGCGTTCTCGCTTCCCACGCCCGGGTTCCCGGGTTCGATTCCCGGCGGGGTCAGGGATTTTCTCTGCCTCGTGATGGCTGGGTGTTGTGTGCTGTCCTTAGGTTAGTTAGGTTTAAGTAGTTCTAAGTTCTAGGGGACTGATGACCACAGCAGTTGAGTCCCATAGTGCTCAGAGCCATTTAGCCATAAACAAGTGCTCATAGGTCTTAAGGAATGCATTTTAGAGCATGATGTTTACTGGACTTCTTTTTCTTGTTTTGATCCATACTACCAGTTCCCAAAATATGAGCCGGCCAGAGTGGCCGAGCGGTTCTAGGCGCTACAGTCTGGAACCGCTAGACGGCTACGGTCGCAGGTTCGAATCCTGCCTCGGGCATGGATGTTTGTGATGTCCTTAGGTTAGTTAGGTTTACGTAGTTCTAAGTTCTATGGGACTGATGACCTCAGAAGTTAAGTCCCATAGTGCTCAGAGCCATTTTGAACCCAAAATATGGAAAGCAAAGAACTTGCAGTAGAACAGATTTGTTTCACAGTATCAAAGATGAAAAATTGCTCGTAGCTCTTAGGTATTCATTTTCGACCCCATGTTTACTGAGACTTTTTTGCTTCTAGTATCGTGTAATTTCAATTGTATCCATTTATGTCATTAATTATGATACATCATACGTAAAAGGAAGTTACATTTCTCTTACAGATCATAAGCCCCGTTACTTCCACACTTTTCATTTTTAGTTCAATCTCCGTATAAAACATACAGGTGAACAATTTTTGAACTTTCTTCACAAAACGATTAGACATTTATTTCACTGTTCATTTACAGAAGAATCTGAA